>NC_085138.1:115009494-115627367 GCF_035046485.1 Aedes albopictus
ATAGTGTATCATTGTCCTTGCCTCACAATATACAAATTCATGCAATGACAGGCAAAGAAAGCCCTTCAATTAATAACTGTGGAAGTGCTCAAAAGAACACTAAGTTGAAGCGAGGCAGGCCAAGTCCCAGTGGGGACGTCGAGCCATAATAAAGAAGAAGAAGAAGAAGATTTCCTTGCGTTTATGTTGATGATGACTACTGTGACACAATCGAATATTTTATAACTTCTCAATGATGGCGATAAAGTAACACGACATGCACAGAAAGAAATCATGAAAATTAAACAGCACGTAAGTTAAGCATCGACTGAAAATTATAGTAGATGCTACAAAATTACAGCCATTTACCGAGAGATGACACTGTCCGCTCAGTAATCAGCCAATCATGCGTACTGTTTACATTTTTTGAGACATATTCGCTTGAAATTTACATGCAGTAACGTAAACGAGGACAGCTATGCTCAGTCGTCTGCCTCGCTGCGGAGACTGCTCTCACGCTCTCTGTGGCCGAAGCGGTACAACAGTTTGTTCCTTTATGGTGGAACATGTTTATCTTTGACTGCCTTCTCTTCAGCTTGGTGAGACAGCCTAGAGGGGTTAGGCGTGAACTCTCACTCGGAAGATCTGAGTTCGATTCTCGTATAAAGATATTTTTAAGTTTCTCTGAAAAGTCAGTGCTTAATTAACACTTTTCTCTCAGCAATCAGCAGTGTAATTTTAAGATCACACATAAATTTCTATCCAACACGGTGGAGGTCAATTTGTTACATTCAGTTCGTCATAAATTTACAGATTTTGTTCGTACTGTGTGCACTATACAAAGGACACGGGATATACCAAAATAGTTCACAGTTTTCCGTTTAAAAAATCGATAAAGTATATTTTGAAATTCCATCTGACAAAAAAGTTGATAGTTTCATGCATATCCTTAGCCAGTTCTTGTAGAATAGTCTAAAAAATCGATTCACCTGATGACTGAAGAAATCACCTTCATCGTCAAGTAATGGAAGCCAACTTTAATTTCGTGATTTTTGGCAAGGCTCTTCATAAGAAATGACTAAACGTGCCAAAAATTTCCCCAACTTAATGACGCATGGTTTCGACGGTGTTGTTGCCTTCAAACTCATTGGCCAAGCGTATCTACAATCGCCGACATGATTGCATGTTTCGTTTGTTTACCTAAACTTTTAACATTTTTTCAGTTGATAAACGTCAATCTTCATTCGTAATCGCACTGTATCTCGGATTTCGAGCGTACCATCGCCACAAACAATTACCTTCAACTGCTCGATCACGACTGAAAGCCCGCGCGAAGATCATGTTGTAACTCGACGATCACCCGCGCAACCTATCCGCACCTGACGCGCAGTGCCAATTTGTTGTGTCCTCTGCCCAACTAGATGGGGGCCGCCGCCGGTTCCTCCGAGTGGAACTAATTGTTGCAGACCGAGAGCAAAACATCGCGATCACGGGAGGATGTGCGCCACTTAACGATCGCTTAATCTCGACGGAAGGGTGTCCCAAAATGTGTGTTATTCCTAGACTGAATTTTTGCAAAAGCTTCTGTTAGAGACGTGTTAACGAATCTAAAGGGCTTGAAACAACTTGGTTTTTCAACTTTTCCATAAATGTTTAGGACCGCTCTAGTGCCCAATCCTTTTAGTCTACTACCCTCGGATGCAACCACCACCACCACGACCACCTCCATCCGTTGTTTGCTATAGTTCCTAGGAAATGATATTTTATTGAGCATGCGAAAACGACCATCGGGCGTCGGATAATTCACTTTCACTGCCCAGAAGACACCATGTGGTGTTGTTGAAAGCTCAGAAGCTCAGTCAGTGGGCTTTACTTTCTTTTGCACGACGCCAAGTGTGCGTGAGCGCGTGCGTTGTCCGCGCAACAATGCGAATCATCACACCGAGGATTATCTAAGGTTTCGATGAGTTTGCTAAACCAAGGAAGATGCCGCCATATGCCAAATTGTTCACGCTGAGGGAAATTGGATTTTTTGGTAAACAAAAACAAAAACCGAACTCAGGTGGTGGTTTTGATGAGGAGGGCCCTTATACAGCTTTGTGGATACTCCAAACACCACACTACGGTATTGGGGTTTCTGCTGCTGTTAGTTCACGAGCGGCGCGAATCGGTAATCGTTCAAATGAATCGCGCTTTGCTCATCAAGAGACGATGATGAGTTGCGACCACTACCTACTGCACTGTTACAGAGATGCGTCTCGTAATGGTTTTGGGCAATGGCTGGACTTTGCATGGTTTACAAAATTTTGATTGCTGGCTTCACAACCTTGATGGTGGTGGATGCGTTTCTTTGAGGGATTTACTGTAAAGTTCAATAAACCGAACGTTGGCGCTAGCAAGTTTGTTTTGAAACATTTAATTTAGAAGTGTGTTAATAAATGGCCATAGGTGTTCTAGAATCACGCGTCCTTCGGGCAACATTTAGAAATGGCGGAGCCGTCATTACAAGTTTCAACTTCTCTTGTTAATCCTAGACGCATTTGCGCCTATGAAAACAGCAAAAACGGCCAGAAAACCAACACTGTATTTGAATCCATTTCTCTCAATTCATCTACAGTGGTGGGCTGTGGCCGTGCGGCTAGCGGTGCCAACCGTTTAGTCATATTGTAAGTAACACGAAGTGTGGGTTTGATTCCTACTCCAGTCAGTGAATTTTTGTCCAAACAAAATTATCGAAATTTGTTTGAAGCGTAGATTTTGGCCAGAGCCCCAGGGAGAAAAGAACAAGCTAAGGGATGGTTCATTTAATACGTCCATCGTTTTTCGGTATTTCTGGATCGATGTTATTCGTAAACGTTCCCTAAGCCGCGGTCTAGAATTTGCCCAAATTAGCGTTAAATGTGATGATCTGAAAATTAGGAGGTTTTCTTAAAAACCAGAAAAACGGGATTTTTTTCTAACCTTGATCTCACCATACTGATGCAAAGTTCTATGTGTTCATGTAAAAAGGGCTGAAACATCCGCTTTCTCTGTCTTTGCAAGGCGTATTTCAATGTACTTACCACAACTGGTACAATAGAATTGATCAAATTTGGCCAGAAAATATCTTAAGATGGGTTCATTCTACTTGCAAAATTTTATGTAAATCGATGAAGTACTTTTTTATTGTTGCCATGATGCAGTAGAACGTGTGCAAAATAATTTTGTCCTAACTAAGCTTGTCAGCGATGTAGCTATAGAATCTGGCAAAGGAAATGGCTGACATTTTAAACAAAAACATTTCAATGAGATTATGGGGCTTTAAGGGACATTTCAAGGGGTTTTATTGACGATTTAGAGGAGTCATGGAAGCCTTCAAAGGATTTCAAGGGCGTTTCAATGGGATTGAGGCGTATCAAGCCCCTGGGACCCCCTGAAACGCCCCTGAGACCTTCAAGTACCCCCTGAATCTCCTTTGGACTCCCTGCAATGCCTCTGAGACCCCGTGAAACACTCCAGATACTCTCTAGACCACCCCTGAGTCCCTCTTAAGCTCCCGGGGCTTAAGGAGCAATTTGGAACTCCTTTATACCCCATGAAACTCCCTGACCTTTCCGGATATTCCGTGATCTCTCCCAGAAATCCCCCTTTTAAAGCTTCTGAGACCCCCTGAAATGCTCCTGAGATATCCTAGTAGCTCCTGAACCCCTCTGAAACGACTCTGAGACCCATGAAGTGCTCTCTAAACAGGCATGCGATACATACGGATTTATCTGTGTCATACAGATTTTTGAGCATCTGTACAATTTTCGTTTTATATGAAATACAGATTTATGAGCTAGATGAGATATTTTTTATTTTTGTATAGGATAGAGATTGAGGTGGCCCACACTTATATGAAAAACAAAAATTTTGAAAAATGTCAAGTCTTACCTCCCGAATCGGTTGTTCTGGACTCCCAGAAGCTACGTTCAAAATTTGAGCAAAATCGGTTAAGAATAAGGGGGCGTTCAAGCGCTCAAAGTGCTTGAAGTTTGTATGGAAAAATGTGGCCAAATGTATGCAGAAATCTCAAGTTTTCGATTTTTACAGCTAGGTGGCGCTGTAAGCGTTCAATGATAAAACCCTTTGGTATTATTGTAGGTGATTATATACCAAACAACTTTGTCGAAGACCGCAAAGTGATACGACGCATATTAAAAAAGTTGTACCCTAGGTAAAGTGAGGCGAGACATTATGGTTGTTTTTCCAGTTGTACATGTAAAGGAATAATATTAATAATGAAAACTCAATACTTCGCCTCACTTTGCCTAGGGTATAACTTTTCTCACAGACGTCGGATCACATTGCGGTCTTCGACAAAGTTGTTTGGCATATAGTCACCTACAATAATACCAAATGGTTTTATCATTGAACGCTTACAGCGCCACCTAGCGGCAAAAAATGAAAAACTTAAGATTTCTGCATACATTTGACCATGTTTTCCCATACAAAATTCAAGCACTTTGAGCGCCTCCTTAGACCAAGCCCACTCATGGGCTCCATCAAGCGTTTTAACGTTAAGAAGAGCCCCGAACAAAGAAGCGAACCGCACCGGTCGCTGCTAAGTAGGGCTCGAAAGCGAAAAGTTTACGTACGGTTCGTAGCAGGGCTTAGAATATAGAGACACGCAAAGTACGGTCTCTATCCGTAGGCTCGTGCGCTCTCTCGCGTTTAGCTCTCTGGGTAGCGTAAAGAGGAGACGAAAGAACATGAGTATGGTTTTGTTGCCAGGTATATAGTTTCTAGAGAATGATTTTCTTGTTTTGTATAGGTAAGAATTTATTTTAGTTTGCATCAAATATTTTAAATTTTTATTTTTACTTGCTTTAAAATTTTCAACCAAATAATATCATAGATCGTTACAAGAATAACACAACAAATTGTCTGACATACAATTGTGATAGAGTGACAATACAAACGCAGAAAATAATAAGTTTAAATTGATAAGCTTTGTTTAATATGTTATGAATAAAGTTCTCCCATCTTCCCCAATTTTAGGATCATGCATCAAAATGTATTAATTTTTCTTAAAAATAGTTTCGATTGTAGTAGAGTAGTTACGATTTTTCAAAGATGCTTTGACTGTACCTAACTCAATTCAGATATCATAGAAACACTACAGTTATTTTTTTGTAAAAACAAACTTTAATCATACCGATAAAAATCTAAAAAAAATGTTGTGGAGCTGCCAAGTTTCATCAATTAAAATAGGCGGTGTGCAGGACTGCCATATTGTAGGTTCCTCGTTATAGAAAAAGCAAGGTGTTGGCTGTTAAAATACAACAATTGTTGTATGAAGTGCCAAAAAGGAGAGTGGGCTCATTATGTACTTTGACAAATACGCAGTCTACTTCAAGCGCATAGAATCTGCTTCCAACAAAATATTCGTATACCAGCATCCAAAGGATCGGAATATATATTAAGATTTATGATTGATGCTTTGTAACTAAAAGGTTGTGACTGAGTATAGAATTAGCTGATGTTAAAATACACGTTAATGGAAAAAGGTTGCGCAAACTTATCGCAGACTGTTAGAAGACAGCTTCTACTATGACCAGGATTCAAAAATCTTGACCTACGCGAAGTTGCAAAGGAGACAACTACATTATAAATGTGTTGGAAATGCAAGGGATGTTATTATTCAATAAACCTAATTATTAAAAAAGATGCTCAAAATTTCAAATTCAGATAAATTTCTTGCGAGAAAGGCAACATGGATATCGAAGAGATGGATATTATTTTAGATAAAAATTCAACCTACAAGTCATACAGTAAGCAACAAACATATAATTTAAAACAAGATTGCTTGAATTGAAAGGGATTTAATACAATCATACATTATTGAGAAAATTATATATTTAAACGCACCAAAACTGGTACAAATCTCCAAGGGAATTATTTATTTGAGTTCAATTTTTACTAACTGTTTTCAGTCTTATCCAAAACCCCTTCTTTCAAAATATGAGCACAGATTATTATACTGAATAAGATTTGCTATAACACCATAGAAATAAACAAAATATTGCTATGATTTACAGAAGTGCAAAAAACCGATGGTACGGATAGAATAGAGGCCACCGGTGCGACCGATCATTATTTTACTCACATGGAAACGAACGACCGGTGCGAAAATGGGTGGATAACGAAATTAAAAATCGTTAACGACGTGCTGTTGCGTGTGTAGTATGAAGCCCACGAGTGGGCTTGGTCTTAATATTAACCGATTTTGCTCAAATTTCAAACGTAGTTTCTGGGAGTCCAAAACAACTGATTCAGGAGGTAAGACTTGGCATTTTTTAAAATTTTTGTGTATGGGCCACCTCAATAAAGATTTTTCACTCATTTTTTTATCTGTATTAACGAGATCGTTAGCCCTACACTAGTTCATCTCGGGACCCACGTTTTACTTCCTTCCGAAGGATGAACTCACATTTTGTGAGTTTGTCGGGAGTGGGATTCGATCCCAGGTCCTCGGCGTGATAGTCAAGTGTTCTAACTATCACACCAGGTCCGCTCCACACACTCAAATTTTGTATGGGATACAGATTTTTGAAAAGGTTCCCCCTGAAATGCTTCTGGAACTCCCTTGACACACTGGGACCGCTTTAAAAGCCTCTGAGACCACTTGAAATGACCTGCTGGTACCCCCCAAAATCCTCTGAATTGCTCTTTATCCCAAGCGGAAAAGAATAATATCTGAATAACATATCATGGTATCGATCTTGAATACTATTGTTGCGTACGTTTGTAATACGCTAGCCGTTAGTTGAACTGGCAACCCTGAATCAAAAGTATGATATAACCGGAGAATTAAATTGGTTTGGAGAGCTTCCGCAGTGGTTAAGAGTGAGTTAAGAAAGGCGGTTGGGAAAATTGTCTTTTCAAAAATGGGAACCAATGAGAATACTGCAATCAAAGATGCCAATTTACATATGTACATAAACAAACAATAATGAGAAATAAAAATACAGTATTGAAGCTGCGTGAAATGAAAACTGCTGTCGATCAGCTGTTTTAGTTCCGCAAGCGACAATATCCTATCAACTATCATGCCTCGATATGCTCTCTAAATAACAAAAACGCATACCATAATTTCGGATCAATAATACCTAGAAAATAACAAGTCTTGTTATGTCAAAAACCTACAATTTCCAGTGCTCTGTTTGTTATTCATAAGGTAACAAAGTAATAACATTTCCTTCTACTAAATTAATTGTATATTTTTCGATAGTTCTTTGATGTAGTAGCAAAACCTGTTCTTCAGTTACTTTCACTGCTCCATGAATCAGCAAATACCATATCAATACCAATCTCAGCTCAAATAGTTCCGATCTTTATTTTGATGCTCTCATAACATTCTGTAACAATAACAGTTGTATGTATTAGAGCACAGCTTGTTCTTTATATGGTATTTCCAAGGTATTCCCTTCTGCTCGAGTTGACCTTCAGGTATCCTCTAGAAGCCCCCTGAGACCTCACAATAATGCCCCTAAAACCCCTGTGAAAACCACTGAAATCCAGGGACTTTCTGAAACCTGAGACCATAGATTCCCATAAAACCCCTTGAGACCCCCGTAAACTCCCATGAGGTCCTTTGGAACTATTCAAAACCCCCAAATTACAAATCACTCCCCGCTACTCCACGCGAAGGTATTCCGTTCAAATACTCGTCAAGTATATGGAATTTACTGAGGAAAGATGCAGCTGCCAAGACTTGCAGAAACATTAATTGCCAAATTGTAAGAAAAACAGCCATTTTGCTCGGATATTGTTCGAAGAAATCGTCAAATAATGAAAATGCTATAAATTTGAAAGAGCTGCATAATGTTCCAATACATTCATTTAGGCAATAATAAACAGACTACTATGATTTGGCTATTTTGACAGGTATTTTAAAACCTGGACCACTGTGCGCCGCCATTGTTATAGTTACCTTCATTATTACATGAAAATATTGGTTCTGAATATAACTCATATATGGCTGAATGTATAAAACAAATATGCATAGTTTTTCATTGGAACTTGTACGTAGTGTACAGGGGATGGCCAAAATGTTTGGGATAGGCAACTTTTTTTTTCTCTCACAAAAAAGTTCAGCATGCTATAACTTTTCATAGAGCGCATTAAAAAATCTCAAGTTTTGACTGTTTGTCAACCTATTATATGTGCATCATTGGTACAAATTTGGGCTTGATTGATTAATATTTCGCAAAGTTAGAACCGTTCGGGTAAAACACCTTTTTTTAGACAACGCATTTTTGAGCTGTCATATCTCGGAAACCAGTAAACCGAATTGAATGAAATTTTCCCAAATTTCTACCAATGATGCACACATAATAGATTGACAAACAGTCAAAATTTGAGATTTTTTGATGCATTCTATGAAAAGTTACAGCATGTTGAATTTTTTTGTGGGAGAAAAAAAGTTGCCTATCCCAAACATTTTGGCCATCCCCTGTATTTTTGATATACAAAATCCAAAAAGTTATATTTTTTCTCGTTTTAGAAAACAATGAGAAATAAAAATTCGAAAAAAAATAGTTGAGAAAATATTGAGACTGGAAGTCAGCTTCCTACAGAAAAATTATAAAAAAACTCAAGGGTCAAGTTTTTGGAAAATTGAAATTGTATCACTTCTACCCATAGATCCGCGATGAATATAACCTCAGTATCTGCGAACACATCAATCCAACAAACCGTTTTCGAGCTATAACATTTTTTAAGACGAAAAATTTTTTTTTCATGCGCTCTTTTTGAAAGTTAGGCGAAGAATATTGCATAATAAATATTATGAGAAACACTTTCAGATAGAACTCATTCATAATCAAAATTTAATTTTAATTGGAAAAGGTCGCGTCTACGCGATTATTGCATTAAGTCAATTGCTCTGAAAGTTTGTTCACATGACAAAATATATAATTGGAGAGATGGGCCAACCCTGGCCTCAGCCTGTCACACGAGTGACAAACGCAAAGAAAAAAAATTATATAATTCTGCCAAGTGAATATTCTTAATTAAACGCCACCCTTTGAAAACTGTGGAAAAATGCTCTCAACTTGGTGAAAAGATATTTATTTCAAATTTCTTAGCAATGGTGTCTAAGAACCACTTTTGAAGCTTTCAAAAACGCAAACTTTCAGGCGATTAGGTTATTTTGAACCTTCTTAGCAGAATACCCTCCTCGAATGAATGTTATCAACTTTGTACCTATTAATTCCGCCCAGTCATGCATATCCTTTGACACACGGGAAAAAATCCGTTTCTCAAAGCATGACGAAAAAGTCATAAAATTATCAAATATGCCACTTTATGATATCATGACTACAAGTCATAATATCATGACGAAAACGACGAATAAATATTGTTTACATTTTCATTGGCAAATAAGTTACGACTAACCTTTTCTTGTTCACCTTTTTGCAACATTATGACGCTGAATCATAGAACTATGCCGCTGAGTCATTAATAATAAAACAGCCGCATGGAAAAATGCAACAAAACAAACGGGTGCAAGCTATGTACTTTTTATGCACTTATTTTAATTGGCTGTATTTCGTGGTAAGACAAAGTACTCTTTAAACTAAATAGTGTAATTACCTTATAACTCTAACCTTATTGATTTTTCAGAACAATGCTGTGGAAGCTCCACATAAATTAACTTGAGCAAAATTTCTCACATTAGTTAGATCTACAACTTTTCCGAAGAATGTTTAGATTTCAATTTCTGTGATAGTATAGATACACTTATGTTTATATACACTCGAAAGGGGGTTTTATTATTAGGGACAACTTTGTAGAAGACCATATTCGTCAAACAAATCATTTGAAGGCCCTGCTTGTGCATTTTCTCGTAAGTTAGGGTCCTAGACCAACCCAGTAACATTTTTTAGTCAAATAGACTAGAAGAGTTTCTGTAATCTGTCATGATACCGAAATATAGCTAGCTGCATTTCATCGCGTCGTACAAGGGAACGCGCAGGCTCGATGCCTACCGCAGCTGTCAAGAAGATTTTTCAGCAGTAAGACTAGGCGTTGCATACTAGTATGTTGTTTAGTGTTCTTCAGATAGCGGAAAAAACAAGTGACAATCAGCATGTCTTGAAGGTTTATTCATGTTTTATCCTGGTTTTATGGAAGGGCCCATATAGCCGAGGCGGTAAACGCACGGGTATTCAGCATGGCCATGCTGAGGGTGACGGGTTCGATTCCCGGTCGGTCCAGGATCTTTTCGTAAAGGAAATTTCCTTGACTTCCTTGGGCATAGAGTATCTTCGTGCCTGCCACACGTTATACGCATGCAAAATGGTCATTGGCAGAGGAAGCTCTCAGTTAAAAACTGTGGAAGTGCTCTTTGAAAAAGCTGAGAAGCACTCTTTGTCCCAGTGAGGACGTTACGCCAAGAAGAGGAGAGAGAGAAGGATCCTGGTTTTATACGAGCACGTGAAAAAGCTAGTGGTTTATATTGGTTTTGTGTGATAGTTTTTTACTTTAAAACTATCATTAAAACTATCACATAACCCAAGTAACATTTTGATGACCAATTAACTTTGCAGAGGTTCTGAGAACCGTCACAAAACCTAGCGTCTTTTATTTTTGTTTTCTGATGGGTTTTAAAACCTCTTCTAGGCTATTTGACTAAAAAATGTTACTTGGGAAGTTCTGCTATAAACATCTTCAGACTTGCAAGTAGTCATGAATTGGTTTTATCACTTATTATATACAATTTTAATAAAACTTGTTTTTGTGGTTGTTGTCGGAGAGATTTTTTTGCAAACAAATATACAAAACTGTAGGGCAACGCTTAAAACCCACAAAAGATTTCGTGGCCGTAACATAGACCAAGACATGCTGTGATAAAACCGTTAGTTCTATCATGAGCTCAGTTATGACCACCTCAGGAGGGTTAGCCCTATTGGAGGAATCATCAGGAACACAGAGTTTTATCAGAAAAAATGTGTCGCCTAGCCGGGATAATAAATTAAATACTGAAAAATCGTTACTCAATTTTATGATTTCACGAACAGCTTAAGATCAAACTTAACGATTCATCACGTTTTCGTCATTTTATTTTCAGAAAAATTACATTATGTCTTTGAAACTCAGCTATGTTGAAAAAACATTTTTGCGACAAATTCCACCGAATAATTAAATGCATTTAAGTTTTAATTGATGTCCAGTTTGTGTGGCGCACTTATTTTCTTGTCATTATCACAGTCACAATCAAAACTTTAATATTTTTTTGACTATATCTGAAAATGGTTTTTGGTATCTTTTGAGGCATAGGGTTTGGGACCATTTAGGCAGGGGGAGCACTTGCTGCTATAACTCAAAAAAATTCAAACCGATTTGCCTGAATGTTTGAACATGGATAGATGCTCTGCGTAACTGATCGTGATCAAAAATCAATTTAATCGGTTCAAAACTGGCTGAGTTATAGCATCAAGTGCCCAAAATAGGTCCTCCTGCCCAGATAGTGCAAGACCCTATTTTTTTTAATCATTGAAAAATGAATGTTTTGGTCTCCATCAGATGTCATTGATTCTTTTGTATTGAATCGCAAGAATTAACCAATATTCATTTTTCTTCAATCATTCTATCACAGTTAAAGGTATTGGGGGAGTTACACAGTCTAAAATTATTTTCCCAAAAATAAAACGGAAAATATTTTTTTTTATTGAATAAAAATAAAAATAATTTAACAACTTGATGATTTTGTGGCTATATCGGTCTCTTTCTACTCATAGTATAAGGGAGTAGAGATCAAAGTGGATAATGAAATGATAGAATTCGCTAGGTAGCGAACAAGTGTGAAAATTTTATAGAAGGTGAAACAGAACAATACATTAGGCAGTCGGGTGCCTGAAACTTTTGCCAGTCTTGGTAAGGTGGTATGAACTACCAACCAAGCCGATCTGTTTAGAAGCACAGGTCGCACGGCAGAAGTTTCACGCATTCGATGTATTCGTTCAATACATGGCCTACTTGCCTAATGTCAAACCGGTATAACTTTATTCATCGTGAGAAAATTTTACATTTTATAGCATCGTATCAAGTATCAATATACTGTTGATAAACGATAAAAATTTCATTCAATTCGGTTCACTGGTTTCCGAGATATGACAGTTCAAAAAATAGTTGTCTAAAAAATAGAGTTTTACCAAAACGATTCTAACTTCGCGAAAGATTAACCAATCGAGCTCAAATTTGTACCAATCATGCACATATAGTAGGTGAACAGTCAAAATTTGAGAGTTTTTGATGCACTTTATGAAAAGTTACAGCATGTTGAACATTTTTGTAAGAGAAAAAAAAGTTATCTATTTCAAACATTTTGGCCATCCCCTGTAAGTAATTAAATTTCTTCGAATAGGGTTGGCTTATTGCACATTGTTTCATAATTTTTAAATTTTAATATAATATACCCTAAATTTTTAAGTTTGCCCTAAGTTGTCATCGATAAACACAGTTCGTGTATGCAGTGGATTTCAATACAATACAATAAAAAAGTACTCACCCCATGTCCAGCACCACTCAGGTACAGCTGCCACAGCGGCTCCTGCAGGCCCACCAGGCTGGTGACCTTATCCTTCAGCGGCAGCGAGCCGAGACATCGCACCGAAAACGTTTGCCCATTGGCGGGCGGTGCCGCAGCTGCAGCTTCAGCCGCTACTCCGCCCGGTTTCTCCGCTCCACCATGCTCCTTGGCCACATCGTTGAACATCCGTTCGATCTGCGCCTGGACGCAGTTGCTACTCCCTCGGCGGCTGACATGGCTTCCGCCACTACCCCCACTACCACCGCCACCGGCAGCGGTACTCCCACGCAAGTCACGCAGATTGTTCGCCACCCCGCTGATGTCCAGATTGTCCCGATCGTTGATGATGTTGCTGCCCCCGCCGATCCGGCTCACGCCGCTGATCGATCCCGCGCCATGGATCGACGACGATCGGCGGCGACCTCCGGGCCCTATTCCGAGGTTCAACGAGCTACGATCATCGATCCGTTGGCTGATGATCGATCTAGAATAGGAATAGACATCGTCGTTAGCTTGCGGACCCTTGCGGAATTTGCGGCCAGCGCCGGGACCGGGACCGGGACCAGGATCATGGGGACCAGGAACAGAGGGATCACCAAGGTTACGCCGGGTTATCGGATTGTTAATAACGGGATCATTGGGGTTCGGGGTCACACAGACATGCTCCCCGGTGCTGTTATAGTTATTAGTGAAACTGGTGTTAGGGCATTTGTCAGTCCGGGGACTGCCACTACTGTTATCGTAAAGGCATAGCTGGTGGATTATGAACACAAAGAAATCACTAACTGTTTGCCACATTGAACCGACTCGTGCGGAGAATGAGCATCGGATGCACACTGCGTGTTGCACATGGGTCGCGTTGCAGTTATCGCTTCAAGTTGGATTCACCCCCGCTAAGATCTGTGTCACTCGAAACAAGAGAACGTCAGATGTCACAACCCCCTAGGTCGCAAATTTTGCGCAAATTCTTCAGTTTTAATTGCTTTTCAAAGATCACTGTTTCTGTCACTACGGAGCCCGCGCATCAATTAACTTTCGACGGTCGACCGTCCGATTTCTCACTGCGTGTGGGCAATCTTACAAATCAATTTTAACCGTATCGGAAAATCGTATCGTTCAACTCAAACAGCCCCCAACAAACACTTTGGCACTGTCTCCCGCACAGTTCGGCAATCGTCAACGTCGTCGACGGAGGCTTGTTAAGCACCATTAATCATTTATGAGAATCACAAATTGTCGAAATTCGGCCAATTAAATGCATTCCCTCGCCGTAGACCATACACTCCAACTCAATCAAATCGAAACGCACGGAGAAAAAGCTTGAACGCGATCGATCTCTCTTCGGCCGTCGCGTGGTAGTCGCCTTAACAAAAGCCTAGCAATAACCGAAAAACACAACACGATCACGTGTCACGAGAGATAAGTACAAAAGCGCGCGCGCGCGATACACCAAAGGATCTCCGCACGAAAAACGCGACTCGAGGTTCGAGGTCGATAAAATGCGTTCCGCACTGCACCAGGTTCGAGCGACGATTGAACGGTACCGAGCTGGCCACTGGTATCATCCAAAGACCGTCCGCCACACTTTTCTCCGGCGCCTGGCGGCGGCGCGGCGCGGCACGGCGTTAGCGGGCTGACCTTTCTCCTAAACCGTGCGGTGGCGAGCGGAACGTGTTTTTGTTGAGCTAAACGCGTCGCGGCGCGCGGCCCGGTCCGGCCGGGCGTCTCGTCAAATGGGTTTTCCTACTACCTTGGTCATCGGTCGATGGAGCTTCAGGAAGGCTGTGAGCTTTCGAACCGGTTCAGAGACGAAGCTTTTCGTCGATCGAATCGTTGCAGGGAGTTTCAGTTTCAGTTAGGTTCCAATTCTGCGAACGGTGGGAAATGCGATGCGGTACCCAAAATGTAATTAAAAGGTAACTACAGTTTCTTACCGATTTTGGCAACACCCGTTTTTGTCTACTCCCGATTTTGGCAACACCCGTTTTTGGCAACATTTCCTTCCCGATTTTGGCAACACCCGTTTTTGGCAACAATTTCTTACCGATTTTGGCAACACCCGATTTTGGCAACAATTTTTTACCGATTTTGGCAACAAAAAATTTTGACCAAAAATTTTTACCGAAAAATCGTTTGTATTTGTAAATGTAGTGTTATTTTATCCTTACTTTTCTTTAAAAAATCAAAATTCATTAAATTTTCCAAAATCGACAATTTTACAAATCATGACGTAATTTATGAACGTCACCTACATGGATCGTTTTATAGCTTGTGAATAGTCCATATTTATAATATAAGCCAAATTGACGCATAAAAGTTGAAAATTATCCACAAAATTTTTTTACCGATTTTGGCAACACCCCAATTTGGCAACATTAAATTCACCTCGTGTTGCCAAAATCGGTAAGAAACTGTAATAAATTACGTTTTGGATACCACATCGGATCTACACAATAACTATTAGGTATTGTATTTAACAGATTGATATGATATACAAGGAAGACCTTAGTTCACGAGAACAGGTCTTACTCCTGGGCTTTGAATTGGTTTCTAGGAAGTTCCCAGAAGGTAAAAAAAAAGGGTTCCAAGCATGGCAAAATCTGAGTTGGTGGGAAGTGTTCATAGAAAGAAAATTTTCGTAGAAATTCCTAGAAAGATTTCAGCAAAAAGTTCACCAAAGATTCCTCCTGACATACCCCAGTCCATTTCTTTAAAAATTTCTTGGGGTTTTTTTTTAAAGATGTTCTAGTTTGCGGATTCATTCAGAAACTCTCTCAGGAATTCCTCTTATAATACCTTTAGATATTGTTCAGGAAATTCCTTCAAGGATTGTCACAGAAGTTTGTGCATGTATTCATCATGTTTTTCTTCGAAAATGTCTGAAGGATGTTTTCCAAGAATATTATAAACAATACAAGAAGTTTTTTTTAGATTATTTCCAGGATTTTTTCTAGAAATTTCTCAATTGTTCTGTGATTTTTTCCATTAGATTCTTAAGAAATTACTTCAAAAAATTTCTTCAAGCATAGGCTTCTTTAGACATTCCTCCTGGTATTGCTCTAGAGATTGATTAGGACTTGTTCAGTCCTTTCTTCAAGGACTCTCTATAATTTTGTCCAATGGTAGGTACTTCATTCTTTTGCATTTTTGGAAGAACTCTTGAAAGGATCTTTAGAGAAATATCTATCTGAAAAAATCCCATAGAAAATATCGAAAGATTCCCAGCAGAAAAGCTTCCTGGAAAAATACCAGGAGAAACTCCTCGGGAAACCCTTGGTGGAATTTTTAGATAAATAAATCGAGTAATTTTTGGGAGCAATCCTGGAGGATCTTTTAATAGATTTCTTCGATGAATTTCTGGATGGATTCCAGGAGCAATCTGTATGACTTGTTGGGTATGAGTATTTATGAAGAGACTCCTGCAGGAATACCCTGAAAAAAATGCCAAATAAGCTTCTACAAAGATCCCTACTATATTTTATGAGGTATTTCTAAACGAAATCCTGTAGCACTGCCTAAGAAATATGTCTTGTTCCATGAAAGAACCGTCGAAATCCTAAATGTAATATTATTGGAAATGCCGAAGACATTTCTGGGAAAATACTAGGTGGCACGTCTGAAGGAAATCCTGAGTGAATTTCTGAAATTAATAATGCTTGAACCTCCGAATCCCTGTACATAGTCTGGCAAGACTTAAAAAAAATCTCTAGAGCAATTCTTGAACTTCTTGAAGAGATATCTGTACGAATTTTCGAAGGAACTCGAAGATTTTCTGAAAAAACCCTTGCTAGGATACATAAAAGAATCTTCGAAAGATTTTTTTTTTAATAATTTCCTGTAGCAATTTTAATAATTTTTTTTAGGCAACCCATAGTAGAGTTTCAGAAGGAATCCATTAAAATCTACCTTAAAGATTTTTTGGTAAACTTAATGAAGGCAGTCCTGTAAAATTTCTTAAATAATCCCTGGAAGAAATAATAAAGAAACCATTGGAGAAGTTTATGAGAGAAATTTTGGCAGATTTCAAGCAGAATTCCTGGAGTGATTTCCAAACAAATTCAATGAGCAAATCTGGAAGGCATCTCTAGGGGGCTTCATAGAAAATGCTTGGTCAAATTTATCGAGGAATTTTATAAAAAATCTGAATGAATCCGCAGGGAAATTTCTGGAGGAATCCGTAGATGATTTTTTGAAGAAAACTTCTGAAGAATTTCCACAGGAGCTTATGAAACATTTTATGAGGTGGCTACGGAAGTTTCCAAGACCTTGGCAGCGTTTTGTAATTCTGAACTCTGAATTTTCTGAAGAAATTGCAGAAAGAGTTTGTGAAGGAATCCATAGATGATAATCCAAAACGAAAAAAAAATCAAATAAATCGCCATTCCTGGCAGAGAATCTTAAACATTCCATTTCTGAAGGAGTTTTGCTGGTCGGATTTCTAAAGAAATGCCCTGAAGATGTTTTACAGGAATCTACGGAGAAATATCTGAAGATATCCAAAAAAAAAATCTAAATAAATCCCTCAATAAATTTCTGGAAGAATCTCCCAAAGATGTTTTTAGGGATTCCTCAAGTTTTTCTGAAAATAAAATCATAAAAGAATAACTTATAAAATATCAGAATTAATCTCGATAAGAAACTAAGGAAATAAAAAAAAAATCAAGTTTTTCTAAACTATTTTTTTTTTAAATCGCAGCTGTGGAACAAGTTGGCCAACAAGCATGACGCAAACTCTACAGTTTTTTGAGGTTATTTTTATCCTCAACATGCCTGATTTTTTATTACTAATCTATCTTCCTTGTTCAATTTTGTCCTTATTTGCGTAATACTTCATTAAGTAGTGCAGATGCTTTTCTGTCAACATTGACTAACTTATTGGATGAATTTAATTTACGAACGTATTCGTTTGAACCGCCTGCCAGTCAAGGTTTTGAGACTCACCCATTTAAAACAATCAACATAGTCAAAATACATTTCCGATAAAAGTTCACCATACTGTGCTTGGAAAGATTATAACTTCGGACAACGGTTTTTTTTCTGTAGATTTTTCATCTGACTGTGCTCACTTGATAATAAAACTAGTTTCCTACCCTTTCATGAAGCTTGAACTTGATACGGTTTCGTCTACTACTTTTATAGTTGTACTCTTATCACTCTCTATTTTCTTCTTAAATATTGCTGCCGGAATGTGCATAAAAATAAACCACATTCACGAATTTTCTTCTTCAAAAGTAAAAAATGTGCTGGGCAGTTATCAATTGATAAAAAAAGCTTTTAACAGTTCAAATATTTAAATAGTTGTCCTATAGCAGGCATCAAAGCTGGCCAACTAGTCTTACTGTAAACCAGAATTTTCATGTACTTTCTCGCAAAAATATTTTGGTTTTTGAACTATGGCGTTGAAAGGTATGGATAATCCATTAATATGTGGTTTTTGCTTTGTACAAAACCGGTTTGACTATTTTAGCACTGAAGTGACAACAATATTTTGTATGCTTGATGGGATTTTCTCAAACGCGGGACATTTTTACGATTTGAGACGAACGCGGGACATAGTTTGTCGCGGGACATTTGGTCAAAATGCGGGACTGTCCCGCGAAACGCGGGACGTCTGGTAACTTTATGCTAGGTTTATTGTTGTCATCATAAAAGTAAAATTGCTTTCGTTTTATTTTCGCTAATTATGGTCGTCGCCATATTGAATAGTTAGCTAACGTGAGTTGAAAACAGTTAATTTTGCTTAATGAAACAGTGAATTGATAGTTTACCGCCGTTTCCATAACATGCCAACATAAAAAAAACTCTCTCAGCTGAGTTTTCTTGTGATTTGAGTTAGTTTTACTAAATTAACAAGTTGGTTTTGGTTTATTTCATTCCAATATGATAATATTCACCATTTTCGAAGCGCATTAATTTTATGTTTTTGCAACCCCAATGTTCACGGTAAAATTGAATGCGCATAAGCCTACCAACACAATAACTACTAAAATATTACTTTGAAAAGATCGCTTTCTACTTACGAATAATGTATCTTCCTGAACTTTACGTGCCATCGAAGAAGCTTCTCTGCATCTTGAGCTATCATAATTTTTGTTGAAAAAAAAAACAACAACAATCATCATAACCTCTTTTCGAGAATAGAATTTTTTTTTCAACTAAGTTTTAAAACAGTATTATTGCTACTCTTAATGTGGTTTGCGAAACCTGTCCGAGAGTGGTCCACTTAGCCAGAAGATGCTCTTAAAGAAATTATCAAGAGGTTTTGATGTATAAATCAGTTTTATTGCAAGTTTTATAAAATTGGTTATGAAGATCTCTTATAAAGCCGAACAAAACATAAAATGTTACTTGGGATATTCAAGTGCATACAAGTTGTAGAAAAAAAATAGTTTTTCACGTTTTCATTGCCTTTGGATGGGCTTGGTGGTCTAGTGGCTACCGCTTCTGATGCGTATGCAGAAGGTCATGGGTTCAATCCCTGGCCCGTCCCTTTCATCCTACTTTGTATCTTTCCATCCACTTTTTCACTCTCTCTCTCTCTTCTCTACATATACAACTCATGTATATTCATATGTTCATAGCCATCGCTAGAACCAGAAACGAATTGCAAAAATTCATTTCCCTTGTTTCCAACTTCCACAGTACAGTGCATATAATGCCTAGGGGCTGTCCATAAACCACGTGGTCATGAGGGGGTGGGCGGGGGGGGGGGGTCGGCCAATGACCATTTTGTATGGACGAATAAAAATTTTTTTATGGACTAATGACCACGCGGGGGGGGTTGAGAAGTCCCAAAAAAATGACCACGTGGTTTATGGACAGCCCCCTACAAGTTATGCAACCAAAGCGAACTGTACCGCTTGTCCTTCACCACACAATCTATCACCTTACGAACATCCCCAATCCATGGATCGCATCACCGACCCAACGATGACTCCCAAATCTCCCATCCTTACCGTCTAACAAATATCCCAGTCCGTGCTGGTTGTTGGGATGCAGAAATGCTTTCGGTCTTCAGTAGCAACAACCCAGCACACTCTAACATTCCTTTCCCTTCTCAACTAACTATAAGGACGTGGCCGGTGCCGTTATTGATCAAAAAAGTATGAGCTGCTTAAATTGCACTTTGCGAATAAGTGGAGTGTCCCAGCCCTTATTCATTTGGATCTCAGTGCAATCACGGAGGAGCAACCATTGACATGTATGTAGTCAGATTTGATCGTTTGTTCGTTTTTGCTCGTTTTCATTGTCTCTTGACACATGTGTTGAATGCGGAATCAGAAGCACGCGACAACTTTCGTTGGTCGGTCGGTTTCCTCGAGAGGGTGATGTGAATACGTGTGTGGATTCCGGGATCGGAATCGCGCGACAACTTTCGTGGAAGGTCGGTTTTACGGCGTTAACAATCAATGCGCTGCACGTTTAATGTTGAACCACCTTTGACATATGGTACATCACACTTACTATCGCGACCAAATAAATCATGATTACGGTGAAGACCGCGACGTGTATCATTCGTGGCCATGCGGTTAGCGTCACCAAGCGTATAACCGCACCATGCCATGGGGTGAGGGTTCGATTCCCGCTCCGAGTGATGGAACTTTTCGCAAGAAATGTCTCTTCCTCGTATCCACTGGTGCTCGTAATATGTGTCATGTCCGTTGTCTAGTGTTAAGTTTCGTTCAGTCTGAACAGCCTCGGCTGAAGCCGGTGTCCGTGTTTTTTTTTTAAACTAGTGGTTCCTATCACCTACCAAAGGTGGCTCCAAGATCCTCACCTTACACTCCCCTACTAACAAATACTCCTTCCCGAGATAACTGTGGTGATGCTGTGGATTCCACGGTTTCTAGTAACAACGGTTGTCGAACTACATTCCCTCTCTTTCCCGATGACCGTAAAGACGTGGCCGGCCCCTGTATTGACTTTCAAATATTGAACTCTCGTACCAAGCACCATTCATTGGTTCTCTGTGCAACTTCGATTGTTCTGATCAATCACGGAGTAGCTACTACGATGTGAACGGTTATCTTTGCTTTGCTTTGCTCTGCTTTGCTATGATGTTTTGAAAACAGAAAGTATATATGGCTATAATACTAGTCACTTTTAAATTATTAGGGGTACTCACTAAACAGATTAAATTGCTGCGTAAGCCATGATTTTCTGCTTATTTGAAATGTATCATGAATTTGCGAATGAAATCATCAAAGATAATCAAAGCCTTGGTGATCGCGACGTTTAGTCAGTTTAATCAGTTTACGCTGTTTCACTTATCCCCCTATTGTATCTGATATTGTAAATCTTCGGAAGACTATGCATTAGACCGCATTTTTAAGTGATACCTATGTTTTCTGTATCCATGATTTAATAAATCTCCAAAGTATGTTTTTTTTTTTGGGAAAATTCGACCATTGAAAATATCATATCTCAACAACCGAAATACAAAAATTTTTGATTTTTGGATACGTAACGCATTAAATCCGTCAAAGAAAACTATGGCTACAGCATCTCAAAATCTCAAAGTTAGTCTTTTTGTATGAAAATCGACGTTTGTCTGATCAATTACCTGAAAATATTTGATGAAGTTCGCGAAACAGTTTCAGACAGCAGTATTTCTAAATGAGTGTTTTTATATATGCCAGGATATCTTTATATAGCAGTTTCTTTTAGATTTCCCAGGGGATTGTTTTTTTTAAGAAATCGCTGAAGGGATTTCTGCAAAAAATCCTTTGATTTTTTTTTCAAGAGTGTCCATGGTGATTTTTTTTAATTTCTGGAGTATGTTCTATGTTTACTGGGGAAATTATTTGAAGATTTTCTAAGAGAACCCTTCAAGGATTTTCCGTAGAAATCTATAGAGGAGCTTTTCAAACATTGTTGAAAAAATCGAATTCCTCCCACTTAACTCTTTTAGTCAAATTGACTACAAGAGATTCTTAGAACCATCAACAAACCAAAATAAAAGCTATCAGGCTTTATGACGGTTCTCAAAACTGCTAACCGTAATTTCAGAAGCAATCCAAGGAAGATTTTTTAAGGGAGCTTTTTCTCTGGTTGGTTTTTTGAATGTCTGAATTTTTTTCTGGGAGTTTAAAGGAAGATTTATCAAAAGAATGGCTTTATAAAAAAACCCTGGAAGTTTGATTAAAGGAATCTATGAAGGTGAAAGGTATTCTAAGGGAATCTTTGGGAAATTTCTGAAGGGATCTCTCGGGGAATTTCTGAGAGAAACTTTGGAGGAAATTTTAACGATAATATTCAAAGCAACCCATGTAGCATTTCTCAAAACAAAAATCCCTCAGAATTTCTGAACGAGTCCCAAGGCAAATTTAAGAAAAAAATCCAGGATAAATTCATAAACGGTTTCCAGGAAGATTTTTGTAAAGACTCGTTGGAGATAATTCTCATCGAATCCGTGCAAGATTTTCCAAATCCTGGTGAAATCTCAGTCTTTTGAAGAAATTCCTGGAACAATTCCCCGAAGGCCTGTCTGAAGGAATTTCCGATGAAATCCCTATAGGTTTATCTGAAGGAATCCAAGGACGATATTTCAAGATATTCATGGAAGGTTATATCAGGAAGTTGTTCGAAAAATTTCTTAAGAAATCTCTGAAATAATTTTTGAAAAATAAAATCCCTGGAGATGTTTTCGAAGGAATTTATTTAGGAATTTACTTCTGAAATCACTAATGCATAATTTTTTACGAGTATTTTTAAGAAATTTGTGGAGAAATCACTAGTGGAATTTCTGATGAATTCGTGCAGTATTTATTAAAGTAATTCCTGGAGATGATTACCGAATAAATTCTTGGAATTTGTTTTGTTCCTTTGAGAAATTTTCGGAGGATTTTTTGGAAGACTTTTCAGGAGGAATTCTGAGATCCCGTTACAAAACATATATTCAATACTTGAAAATAGTCAATTGGGCTGAGTTAAAAATCATCCAAAATACTACGTCATGTAGGGATGCTCTCAAGGTGGTTTTCCTATGTTAACGTATCAAGAATCATTAAATTTGAAAAGAAAATGTACACTCACAAAGGTTCCTTTGTAACGTTCACAAGAGTTCAAGAAATTGGTAGAGCATGAGTAAATAATGCTTTTCGCTTTATTTTTAAACTTTTTCTCATCTGAAAGGATGATGGCTCTGTGAACGTTTCAAGGAATTCCAAGGAGTTTCGAAGTTTTAGGGGATATCAATGCAATTCTATGGATTTTAGGAGCGTTTCAAGAAGCTTCAGTGGGCTTCAAAAGCGTTTCAAGGGGTTACGGAGGAATTTCGGTGCTGCCGCAGACCCTGGAGAGACTTTGAAGCCCCTGAAACCCCCACGAAACCTCCTTATATCCACCTTAACCCTTCATAAGGCCGAGAAAACTAGAAGAGTTGTCAACGCATACTTTTATGGGAATGACTATATACTTGATAACATTCACAAAACAATTTTTATTTGAATGAAACTTGCCACTGCTCGTTTAGGGTACTTTTCTTCTCTTGATTCTGACAAAACGGCTTCACGGCTTTTCGGGCCCGTATGAAGTTGATCACCAATATCAACTTCTTTTCCCGATCAGCCTAGATAGCTGTGTAGTGTCGGTAGCGGTTAGTTCAACTGGCTAAGAATAGCACTACGGACCGCCTGTTCCAGTGGTAGGAATCCACTAATCAGGTGACCCCTAATTCATGGTGTTATGCGGCTTTATGCTTACCGTGCCTAGGAATGAATGGCTAGGGGGGTCTAATAAAAACCTAACCGCAAACGGAGCCTGTGGAGTACCAGGGCACCCTCCACAGTATTTGCCCTTACTGTGCTAACCGGAGCAATAGCGCGGTGGACCTTGTGTTTCTCCGAGACAATCAGCTGCCCTTCTTCAATCTCATACTTGAGGCTGAATAAGGGCGGGATTATGAAGATGTTATTAATTAGTTTAGATTTTCACCTATATGGTTTCGCATTATGCGTTTTACACAGTGTATTCTGTGCATCCTCGCCTTTGGCGCACTCAATTCGATACCGATCTGGCTTTATTGTTGCTGTTCTTTTTTGTGCTGTGATTGTTAAGAGTTTAATCTTGCCTAGTTTGGGTAGTGGCTACGGTTAGGATAGCTCAGATCAATCTTCAGCACAAAAGAACAGCAACGATCAATCTTTGTAGACTTATGCAAAATGGTACAGCCCAAGTGGCGTTAGTCCAAGAACCTTACTTTCGTAAGGGTAATTTCTATTTAGGAAACCTTGTCAATCCGGTGTTTGCTACTTTCAGTAAAAATGAAATGGCAAACTCACGTGTCATGCCTCGAGCATGTGTGCTTGTCAACAACGCAATCGTTGCTACACTCATCTCTGAACTAACTACCAGAGATGTATGTGCTATCATAATAGATGTATCTGTTGGAAACCTCAACAGGAAATACGTTTATTGTTCGGTTTATTTACCGCATGATGAACCATCCCCTACGGATGCTTTCAAGCAAGTCATTGCATACTGCACTTCAAAAGGCCTTCCGCTAATTGTTGGTAGTGATGCTAATGCTCACCATATAATCTGGGGCAGCTCAGACATCAATTTGAGAGGCTCCAGTTTGATGGAATACTTGAGTAGTACAGATCTTGGATTACTTAACATAGGCAACCGCCCAACCTTCATGGTATCTGGTAGAGAGGAAGTGTTAGACATAACGCTTTGCTCTAGCAGAATTAGTCATGAGCTGACCAATTGGCATGTGTCAGATGAAGAATCTTTATCTGATCATCGTTACATCTTGTTTGAACATGTGAATTTTACTTCGCAAACTTTGCGTTTCAGGAATCCCCGGTCAACCAACTGGGATCTCTTTACCGATTTGGTTGCAGCCAAATTTCATGGATACTCACCATCAATTGACACTCCAAGTGATTTAGATGATGCCGTTGATACCACAACGGCCTTCATCATGGAAGCTTTTGAAGAAGCCTGCCCTCTGCGGTCTGTGAAGACCACAAGAGGAACCCCTTGGTGGAACTCCGATCTGGCGAAGCTTAGGAAACAATGTAGAAAGAGTTGGAACAGACGACGTTCGGCTGGATCGGAGGCTTTCAGGTCGGCTCGCAAGGCCTACCAGAAAGCTCTTCGGTCTGCTGAACGATCCGGCTGGAAAAACCTTTGTACAAATGTTTCCAGTCTGAGTGAAGCCAGTCGATTGAACAAAATCCTTGCAAAATCTAAGGATTTTCAAGTGAACGAACTTCGTTTGCTAAATGGTGATTTCACTTCCTCTGATGAGGAAGTTTTAGAATGTTTATTCAGTACACACTTCCCCGGATGTGTGGATATTACATCTTCGGATGAACCTGATGTCTTTTCTTGTAGTTATGATTCTTTAGCTTCGGCTCGGAGTATCATAACTTTAGAATCGATTGAATGGGCACTTAATAGCTTTGCTCCTTTCAAATCTCCTGGGGCAGATGGGATTTATCCTATTTTGCTTCAGAAGGGATTTGATCATTTCAAACATGTTTTGAAACAACTACTTGTTTGCAGTTTTGCTACAGGGTATATTCCCAAATCCTGGCGGGATATTACTGTGAAGTTTATTCCGAAAGTGGGTCGCGCGTCGTATGAAGAAGCAAAGAGCTTCAGACCTATCAGTTTGACCTCTTTTCTTCTGAAATGCTTAGAACGCATTGTGGATCATCACATCCGTGATGTTTATCTGGCCAATGTGCCTCTTCATGTGAACCAACATGCTTACCAATCTGGAAAGTCCACTGTGACTCTTTTACACAAAGTTGTTTACGATATCGAGAAGGCATTCGCTCAAAAGCAATCCTGCTTGGGTGTTTTCTTAGATATCGAGGGTGCCTTTGACAACGTGCCTTTCGATGCCATATTGGAAGCCGCACGGGGTCATGGTATATCTCCAATGATTTCCAATTGGATTCACCAAATGCTCAAAAACCGACATCTCTTCTCGACATTGCGTCAAGCGGCGATTAGGAAATTGAGTGTTTGTGGATGCCCCCAAGGGGGAGTCTTATCACCACTTTTATGGAATCTCGTAGCAGATACGCTATTGAGGCAACTCAATAATAGCGGTTTTCCTACTTATGGTTTTGCCGACGACTACCTAACATTGTTAGTCGGTATGTGCATCAGCACCCTTTTCGACCTGATGCAAAACGCTCTTCAGGTAGTTGAGGGTTGGTGTCGCCAATATGGCCTTTCGGTAAATCCGAGTAAAACATCTATTGTTCTTTTCACGGAAAAGCGAAACCGTAATGGTGTTCGAACTTTACGTCTCTTTGATTCTGAAATCAATGTGACTGAACAGGTAAAGTACGTTGGAGTCATTCTTGATTCCAAGCTTTCCTGGACACCTCATGTTGAGTTCAGAATCAAGAAAGCTTGTATGGCCTTCGGGCAATGCCGGCGAACCTTTGGTACAACTTGGGGTCTAAAACCCAAGTATATCAAATGGATCTACACAACTGTTGTTCGGCCAATATTGGCCTATGGATGTCTTGTGTGGTGGCAAAAGGGCGAAGTGAGAACGGTCCAATCAAAGTTAGGCCATCTCCAAAGGATGTGCTTAATGGCGATGTCTGGAGCGTTCTCTTCAACTCCCACGGCAGCGCTCGAAGTTCTCTTTGACGTTGTCCCACTACACATTCATCTCAAACAAGAAGCACTTTCTTGCACTTACCGTCTATGGGTACTCGGTTTACTAGAGGAAACTCCTGTGAACCGCAGTTCAACACACACCTCGTTGTTTCCACTTTTGGTGAATTGGGACAAAGTTGTCCTTGCTCCAAGTGATCTTACAATTGCTTGTAATTTTCCATATAGGACATTTTCCACGAAATTCCCTTCCCGGGAAGAGTGGACATCTGGTTATCTGGAGAGAAGTATTTCAGACGGCATCGTATGTTACACTGATGGCTCCCTTCTAGAAGGTCGAGCAGGTGCTGGTGTTTATTCTCGTGAACTAAGGCTGTATCAGTCTTATTCACTTGGCAGACACTGCACCGTTTTTCAGGCCGAAATCTTTGCTCTTATGTGCGGAGTGCAATCAGCACTTCAGCAGCACGTAATGGGCAAAGTAATATACTTCTGTTCAGATAGCCAGGCTGCTATTAAAGCACTTGCTTCGGCCAACTCCAGGTCGAAGATAGTTATCGCTTGTCGAACTCAAATTGAGGAGCTGAATTCAGCAAACGCTGTTCACTAGAGGTTCCAACCCGGGATATCCCGGGACAAAAAATCCCGGGATCTTGAAAAATTCGGGATTTCCCGAATCCCGGGATAACATTTTCACCGTCCCGAAAATCCCGGGATTCCCGGGACGCACATTTCTTACACATGTTTTTCGCTTTGATTTGAATTTGGAGAATCTCTGAAACGTATTCGAAGAGTCGTAATTTTTTTTTTCAAAAATCGCCTTCAACTGTGTGTGGACATCAAAACTCGTTGAAACTCGACTGAAACAATGCTGGAGCACTTCATTTACGGCTTTGATAGCATCAAAGAGAAATTTTTCGAAATAGGCCTTTCTAGACTTATGTTGGACATGGACAATTATTTTGAAGCTGCAAAAAATCATCAGGAAGCTCTTCAGCCAATCAGTCTCGCTTCGGAAGCATTGGGAAGACGAGATGCTATATTATTGTCTACGGAAGGCAGCTTGAGTTTCTTGTATTCGATGCTTACAAGAAGTAACTCCAATGTTGGAGACGACCTCTTCCATGCAATCATGAAAAAAATCAACAATCGGCGCCAAAAGGAAATAATAATAGCGCTAAAGTTCCTTCAAGGTCTTCCGTCGTCAACGCAAGTGCCAGCAGAACTGGAAAGCTCATCAAAAACGCAAATGATTAAGTTCATCAAGAAACTGGGAGTTCGATTGTTGCGAGATTGCCAAAGACAGACCGATAATGATGCTGCCGAGTTGAATACTGGATTGTCTTGTATGCATAACACCATCGAGCATGCGCGAAGATCTGGAATCGGCAATAAAGTAATATAGCAACCCGTCTTAGACTGATTCGGAAATGATTGAATTTTCGAAAGTAATTGCGAAAGAGTTGTCACTTTTTGAGCTACATGGTAAGTTAACCCCGAATCTTAAAATCGAACTCCGGATATATCCGTTCTAAAAAGCGACCCTCACTGTTCGATGAAATCATCAAAAACATTTGCTTTTTGAAGTCGTATTTTCAGAGAACGAATTCAAATTGATAAGACCAGTTACTTGATGTGAACCATTTATTTATTTGATATGATGAATACATATAACATATTTCTGATCGCAAAAATGTGTTTTTAAGCAGATTGAAAAATTTCCCGGGATCCCGGGATTTCCCGGGACAAGCAACAAATTTTATCCCGAATCCCGGGACAACCAAAATGGTCGGGAAATGGAACCTCTAGTAGGTGGAAATATAGTTGCCACTGCCTTATAAAGGGTTAAATCTCTCTAAATTTTGGTTTTTGTATTAGCAATTAACTTCCCTCTTATTTTGTAAACTAGCATTATTTAACTTTTTTTTTGTATTTTATCAAATTTTATTTCTGATAAGGCCGATGCCAATGTTTAATTTGTTTTATGTCATGCCTCCCCCGAAAAAAAAATACTTGGAAACTCATCAAGAAACTCCTAGAACTAATTTCAATGGGACTTGTTTATAAACATATTTTTTCAACAATAAGCTTCAATTTTTGAAGATATCAATATTTTTTTCTTCTTATTAATTTTTGTGTTCGTTTTTTTTATTCCACCAGTCACGCCACCCTTCCCACACGTTATCCGATAAAAGGTCTCGGACTTGAAAGAATTTCAAGTTTCAATTTAATTCCACATAGGGTCTTGTACCATTTGGGCACTTGCCGCTATAACTAAGTCAATTTCAAACCGATTGATTTGAGTTTTGGTATAGAGTAAGATACTGTACGTGCCTAACTCTATACAAAAATTCAAATTAATCCGTTTGAAATTGATTTAGTTATAGCCGCAAGTGCCCAAAATAGGTACACCTGCCCAAATAGTACAAGACCCTAAGACTTCATATTTTTTTCTCGTTTTGCGTATGCCTAAGGTAACCGCACCAAAGCAGCGGCTAGCCGAATTGTTCTTCATGACCGTTAAACTTTCACTTATCCAGATCCACTTATTGGACTGACCTTCAATTCACACCTCATAAAAGTTATGTAGCACTTCAAAGCTGGATTTTATACTACTGTAGAATGCAACAACAGCTGCTCAATCATTGAAATAAAATGCTTTTATGCAATTCAGTATCATAATTTACATTTTATGTAACTCATTTTGGTATCATAATGGCAAATTTTTCCGAACTGACTCATTATGCAACTGAAATGAGTTGCATAATGAAAAATAGTTGTATAATGTTCATAATGCAACTCATTTGAGTTGCATTATGAACATTATGCAACTCAAATGGGTTGCATTATGAAAAAATCATTGCATAAAATTTTTTATGCAATTCAGTATCATAATTTATATTTTATCTAACTCATTTTGGTATCATAATGGCCATTTTTTCCTAACTGGCTCATTATGCAACTCAAATGAGTTGCATAATGAAAAATAGTAGTGTAATGTTCATTATGCAACTCATTTGAGTTGCATTATGAATATTATGCAACTCAAATGAGTTGAATTATGAAAAAATCATTGCATAAAATTTTGTATGGAACTCGTTGCAAAACTCGCTTTTTTCAGCACTCTTCGTATTTATCCAACTCGGCAAGCCTCGTTGGATAAATGTACGACTCGCGCTGAAAGAATCAACTTTTTGCAACTCGTTACATAAATAACTAGTATGGAACTCGTTGCAAAACTCGATTTTTTCAGCACTCTTCGTATTTATCCAACTCGGCAAGCCTCGTTGAATAAATGTACGACTCGTGCTGAAAAAATCAACTTTTTGCAACTCGTTACATAAACAACTATTTCTCGTCGGTAAATTGTTAACAAACGGCTGTCTACGTCTTTGGGAAGATGCAGGCAAATGTGTGCATGGATTATCTGCATACGAATCATTTTATTTCACAACCACATAGAAAGATTTTTTCGTTGCACTGTAATGGCGTATTATTATCTGGTGGGCAACAATATAAATTGGAATGTTGTAGTCGATATTTTAATACATTCATTGCAATTTTATTCTCTCTGCTCAATCGTACTTTGTACACATGATTTGAGTTGGACCACGAAGAATTTGACCGACTTTTGGAATAAACAGTTAAATACGGTCAAATCATAGCTTTTGGCTATCCTACGTATCGTATTGTCACGTAGAAAGTGTGCCTTAAATTAAATTCAGGTTTAGCCGAAAAATAAGTGGATTAACGGAGACAGAATTCAAGGGACAATTATTCAGTAACATTATTTTAACGAAACTAGTTTTTTTAAATATTAACATTATTTTAATTAAAATATTTTAAAACCCCACCTAAAAGCTCTAGGTGTTCACGTCTGATCGAGTTATAAGCCAAAGTGCTTTTCACACCGTTTCTCTTTTACAAGATGAACGCTCAGGAAGCAAAATCACGTTCACTCGCATGGCGTAAAGCTTTCAGCACATCAACCATAAGCGAGCTTTTCATCGATCACCATCCGGTTCAAGCGGTAGAAAAATCCCGTTAACCCAGTTAGGTACAAGTTCAAGTTTCATGAAGCTCTCTATCGGGGTGCTTTCAGAGCGGCGATGCTGATCGTCCACACTAGACCTAGGTCAACATTTGCAAACTTGTCCTGGCTGGGAACTGGGAAAACTCGATAAAAGTGAACGTGTTTTTGCTGTGATTTGCAAGCGCGCAGGCACATTTTCACTTGCAGGTACCCAGCTGGGATAAGGGGCTGTTAGCTGATATGTGGCGGCTAAATAGGACAAATAATATGTATGCAACAGGTACGTTTGAGAATGCAGGTTGCGCTTCATTTACTGATAGAATATGCATGTGTTCATGTTGTTGATTCGAAAGTTTGTTGTGACGCAGTTTATGGACTAATTTACGATGCTTGTGGTTATAATCATAAGATGACAAATACTTTCCGGTCCCTTACAATGTACAATCTAGGTTATCTTGAGATTGAAATAAAATAAAAATCACACGGTTAAAGATGCGCTGAAATCACGACAGTTTGTAATATAAACGAAGGATCTTCTAGGCGGGTTCGATTCCCGTTCCGGTCGGGAATATTTTCTCGACTCCCTGGGCATAGTACATCATTGTACTAGCATCACAATGTACAAATTCATGCAATGGCAGGCAAAGGAAGCCCTTCAATTAATAACTGTGAAAATGCTCAAAGAACACTAAATTAAAGCAAAGCTGGCCAAGTCCCAATGGGGACGTAGAGCCATAAAGAAGAAGAAGGAGATTTTCTAATATTTCGAATCGAACCCGTCGTCTTCGGATTGGCGATCCATAGTTATAACCACTAGGCTAACCGAAGAACCGTTATGGAGAAATAAACTAGCATAAGGTTATGGAGAAATGAACTAGCATAAGCATAAAAAATAATAGAGATATTTGTTTTAATGTTTCATATTTAAGACTTATTGTAACTTTACATAAAAATACTCGTATTTTGCTAATCATAACTTCACGGAATTTCTTAACATCATGATATTGGAAGAGGTTCATCGACATACACAATTGTATTACCATACTTCATGCCTATCACTGATCCGTGCATTCCAACAATTTCCCGGTCGATTAGCACTGAAGTTTGACTGCGACTTTTCCGCTTAGATTCTAAGTCCTCCGCATGCTTTCCACGCTTGCAACACAATCCACCATTGATCTCCCACCCTATCGGACACACTCCATCCATATCCATCAGTTCAACACCTTGTGTCAATATCATGCCCCGAACGTTCCCAACCCACCGGCAAAGCCACTGATTTTGAGCCAGTGTTACTTTCTTCAGTTTTGGAAAAGCTTCCGGGAACCTGTGCAGCTGCTCCAAACGATTTCCCCAAAGGTGCAGCCTCTCTAGTGCCGGAATGCTCGATTGTCTCACGTCAAATACACTCAACCTGTTTTTCGAGACATCCAAAACTTTAAGACGATCGTATCCTTCGAACCACTGCACGTTCAGATAGGACAAGTTGCAATAAGCTACGTCAATCTCTTCCAGCATCCTCAACGAGGCCAAGGTGGGAGACCACTCGGAAAACCTCTTCGAACGAATGGTCAGCTGTTTCAGGTGGTAGTTCGGTTCGTCCGACGCAGCCTTCAGCTCGACTAAACCGGTGTCGATGATCTGCAGTCCTTCCAGCTGAACACTCCAGTCAACGATGACGTCCCGCACCGAACCTTTACGGAATGTGACCCGCTTTATCGCTGGATCCAAGGCCTGGAACAGATTTGGTCCAAAGGATGGGAAATGACATTTCCGAAATTCCAACTGGGATTCAGCAGGCAAGTTTGCGCCGCTGAAGTTGGTTGTGGTGATATGCTCGATCAGACGACTGCCAGAGCCTCGGTATTTTCCGTTGTAGCGACAACTGGTTTGCGGTATTACAGATGACACCACTATAAGAATCGCTGCGAAAATCTGGCTGAAATTACGTTACATCCGGTTATTGAAAATAAAACAAATCGAACAGAAAATCTTACGCGAAGAATGCAGCCATGATCAGCTCTACACCACAGATAGAACAAAACTGAAGCTGATTGTAAACATAGACAAACGCCTTTAATTTATATTAATGAGTGCCGCTGCGGTGTTAATTACAGCTATAGCCATCGTTTCTGATGAGCGGTCACTGATTGACTGATAATGTTTGAAAGAAACTGACAGTCGTATGAAATGTTTCTGTTCGATGGATGCTCTAGTTGGACGCTACAGAGACCAGTGGCAGGTGATGATCTGAATCATCATGATGTACTTTGAAACATGTGGATAGGATTTGCTTGGCACATCGTATCACGATCTTCTTCTCCTTCTTTTTATTCTTCTTTTTTATGGCTCTACGTCCCCACTGGGACTTGGCCTGCCTTGCTTCAACTTAGTGTTCTTTGAGCACTTCCACAGTGATTTCTTTGCCTGCTATTGCATGAATTTGTATATTGTAAGGCAAGCACAATGATACACTATGCGCAGAGAGTCAAGAAAATTTTCCCAACCGGAACGGGAATCGAACCCGCCGTGGCGATACATAGCCTTAATCACTAGACTAACAGGAGACCCCGTATCATGATAGGTGATTCAAATTGAAGACATAAGTATTTATGAAAAGAGTAAGCAATTACACTCTTCTATTAGATCAAACTACTCCCTGAATAAAAACTCAATACATTTTTCAGTTCATCAACAGATAGGATGGTTGAGAGAAATTGAAACTACTCGTTTGAATTTCTGCACCAGTACTGCCATAGTTAAACTATGGTGTCTATCGGATCTTCTAGTTTTTTTTAAAGGCTCAATAATGCTGGATAAGTATTTCCACAATTATAAGGTACTAAGAGCTTTGATTTCCAATTAACATTGTTTGTACACTAGAACCTCTTTTTCCGTTGGCCGAGGGTGCATAAGTTAAAAATGTGCATAAATTCAAGAAAGCATAAAGAAATGAATTTTGTCACTGTTCCAATGAGGGAATCAAGTTTGCGGGAACAGGACTTGCTCCTGGGTATTTGAGATGGGGCTTCTAGGAAGGGGGTTTCTTGGAAGTTCCCAGAGATCCCAAAAAAGGGGGTTTCAAGGTGCTTCAGGGGGTTGTTTCAGGGTATTTCAGGACTCTTTTAAAGGCGTTTCGTTAGGTTTCGTTTGCGTTCTAATGGGATTACGGGGATTGCAGGCGAGTTTCAATAGTAATAAGGGAGCTCCATGGACATCTCATGAGGCTTAAATGAGTCAGGGGGGTCTCCGGAGCTTCAAGGGACCTTACAAGGGGTGCTAGATGCGTTTCATGGCGTTTCAGAGAGTTCTGGAGGGTTTCAGAAACATTTTAAAGGCGTTTTTTAAAGTTCATAAGCATTTGGTAGTATTTCAGGGGCATTTTAAGGAATTCGTAGGTGTGTTTCAGGAGGTTACTGGGGTTTATCATAGGCGTTCCAAGGGTTTCAGGGACATTTCATATTGTTTATGATGATTTCAATAAGAATTGGGAGGTTTCGGGAGCGTTTCGAAGCATTGTAAAGGTTTAGGGGGTGTCTAAAATAAATTATAGGGATTTGAAAGGCATTTCAACGGGATAACGGGCATTTAAATACAATTCAAGGGTTTTTCAAATGAAAGTCCTCGTTAGCTTTCTAAAATGCCACCGTAATCCCCCTAAAATCCCCTTGAATCTCATGTGACACACCTGACACCCTCCGAAGCTCCCGAAAACGTCAGCGTAATGCTTATGAAATAAGGGCCCATATAGCCGAGGCGGTAAACGCACGGGTATTCAGCATGACCATGCTGAGGGTGACGGGTTCGATTCCCGGTCGGTCCAGGAACTTTTCGTAAAGGAAATTTCCTTGACTTCCTTGGGCATAGAGTATCTTCGTGCCTGCCACACGATATACGCATGCAAAATGGTCATTGGCAGAGGAAGCTCTCAGTTAATAACTGTGGAAGTGCTCATAGAACACTAAGCTGAGAAGCAGGCTTTGTCCCAATGAGGACGTTACGCCAAGAAGAAGAAGAAGAAGAAGATTGCTTATGAAATCCACCGAAAATTCTCTGAGACTTCCTTGAATGCCTCAGAAAACTGCGTAAAACCCCCTCAGACTCCCTGGAATGTCTCTGATACGACATGATACCCTTGAAGCGCCCCTGATACCCGCTGGTAAATCTCTGGAACCCTCTGAGACTCCTTGAAGCGTTCCTGAGCAGGGATGCCAGATGATTATTCCAAAAATCTGTATCAGGATTTTAGAAAATCTGTATTTGTCTGTATTTTGAAACTGTGACTGAAAGCCAAAAAAACACCAAGTTTCCGTAAATCCTGTCAGACCTCGTTAAAAATCTGTGGGTTAAACATTTAAACAACATGTTTGTGTCCCAAATTTCGCATGATCATTTCTATTTGCAGTAAGTTTTTTACTAAACGGTGTAAATAGCAGAATATTATGGTTTTGAATACTAAAATAAATATGTCAATTCTTAATACCGTCAAGGCACCATTCACCGTGGATCTAAGAGGATTCGGGACAAATAAGGGCTGTCATTTGACACCAGTCTTATAAACATTGTTGGTGCCGCTTTTAATTGCCTTCATTATAGGTTAAAATTAAAGCAATATCCACAGAAGTAGAAAATTTTTCACAAAATTTGGTGATGTAGTACAATTAGTAAAGGGTAGTAGGGTCGCCTAATTCCGTGGTAGGTCACCATTCACCGTGTATGAGAAATTTTATTCTACTTTGTTTAAAAATAATTAAAACAACCCAGCCAAGGGAATTTTCTTCGTTTAAACTCATTTCAAGTAATAACTTGCAAGGTTTTATTAGAAAAACGAATGTTCAAATTTTCGATTTTTTCTAGATATATGGGACAATATGGGGCACGGTGAATGGACACCATTGTTTTTTAAGGTACCCATTTACCGTGCCTTTTTGTTTCAATTAAAAAGTACGAGTAATCGTACTTTCTTGTTAAACTTACTTCGGTAATGCAAAATACTAGAGGTTCCAACCCGGGATATCCCGGGACAAAAAATCCCGGGATCTTGAAAAATTCGGGATTTCCCGAATCCCGGGATAACATTTTCACCGTCCCGAAAATCCCGGGATTCCCGGGACGCACATTTCTTACACATGTTTTTCGCTTTGATTTGAATTTGGAGAATCTCTGAAACGTATTCGAAGAGTCGTAATTTTTTTTTTCAAAAATCGCCTTCATCTGTGTGTGGACATCAAAACTCGTTGAAACTCGACTGAAACAATGCTGGAGCACTTCATTTACGGCTTTGATAGCATCAAAGAGAAATTTTTCGAAATAGGCCTTTCTAGACTTATGTTGGACATGGACAATTATTTTGAAGCTGCAAAAAATCATCAGGAAGCTCTTCAGCCAATCAGTCTCGCTTCGGAAGCATTGGGAAGACGAGATGCTATATTATTGTCTACGGAAGGCAGCTTGAGTTTCTTGTATTCGATGCTTACAAGAAGTAACTCCAATGTTGGAGACGACCTCTTCCATGCAATCATGAAAAAAATCAACAATCGGCGCCAAAAGGAAATAATAATAGCGCTAAAGTTCTTTCAAGGTCTTCCGTCGTCAACGCAAGTGCCAGCAGAACTGGAAAGCTCATCAAAAACGCAAATGATTAAGTTCATCAAGAAACTGGGAGTTCGATTGTTGCGAGATTGCCAAAGACAGACCGATAATGATGCTGCCGAGTTGAATACTGGATTGTCTTGTATGCATAACACCATCGAGCATGCGCGAAGATCTGGAATCGGCAATAAAGTAATATAGCAACCCGTCTTAGACTGATTCGGAAATGATTGAATTTTCGAAAGTAATTGCGAAAGAGTTGTCACTTTTTGAGCTACATGGTAAGTTAACCCCGAATCTTAAAATCGAACTCCGGATATATCCGTTCTAAAAAGCGACCCTCACTGTTCGATGAAATCATCAAAAACATTTGCTTTTTGAAGTCGTATTTTCAGAGAACGAATTCAAATTGATAAGACCAGTTACTTGATGTGAACCATTTATTTATTTGATATGATGAATACATATAACATATTTCTGATCGCAAAAATGTGTTTTTAAGCAGATTGAAAAATTTCCCGGGATCCCGGGATTTCCCGGGACAAGCAACAAATTTTATCCCGAATCCCGGGACAACCAAAATGGTCGGGAAATGGAACCTCTACAAAATACATACCTGATATGTGAATTTAATTGCTTCTTGGTTGAATAAAAACGTTACTACATTTAGTTTATCGCTTAAATCACCTTAGCGCAGTTTTCGTTTTTTCACTATGAATGCAGTGAACGAGCAGAAACCCGCTCCATGTAAACACAGTTTAGTGTCAAAATGATACTTTTACTGTTTCTAATGAGCGTTTTGACATAGTAACAATACATTAGTGTTGTATTTGTGAAATTAAAGGGAAATTGTCATATCATTCAATCATAATATGGAAATAATGAAAAAATATTCGAAGGCACACGGTGAATGGAGCCCCCACGGTGAATGGCGCCTTGACGGTAATTCTAAACTTTCACGTCGCTGGATTTCTGTGAAAATTTCTCCAGGGATTCTTCCAAGAATATTCATTGGGACTTCCCTGGGAGTTTCTCAAAAAATACCCTGAAACTGGTTCACGGGTTCCACGGAATTTTTTTTCGAAAATTCTCATGGGATTCTTTAAAGGATTAAAGAGAAAATTTCTTCAGGGATTGCTACATAAGCTATGCTTGTATTTCTTAATACATGTATTTTTTTGAAATATTTTTGGGGAAATTCCTCCAAATTTTTTTCAGGAGTTTTTCTATAGCATTTCTCCAAAAAATTATCAATGAATTTTTCCAGGGGTTTCTGCATGAATTTCATCTCACGTATGTTGAAAAGATGCCATTCCAGGAGATATTTTTCTTTAATGAACATTTAGAGATTCTATCAGAAATTTAGAAACTATCAGTTTGTATGAAGAACTAGTATAAGTTAAAATACACACAAAAAGAGAGATTTTAAAAAATAATCTTCAAGAACCATTCCAGAACTTTTTGCTTGGATTTCTACCGAAAGGATTACCGTAAACCGGGGTCAAAATAATCAGAGGGGTGAAATTGATCAATCGAGGACTAGATTGTTACTCCATTCTAGCAACTTATATACGTCGTTATAATCATCAAGTTCTTATCTCATTCAGTTCATGGATGCCTGGAGATGAGTGAGGACTTTTGAATTTTAAGAAAAAGTTCATCTCACATTACTTTTTTTAAGGTTTTTCAACGTGTTCCTTAAATAGAACAAACCGTTGGTACAAAACAATCGTTTGCCATCAGTATTATCTGTGAAGTTTCTGTGTTAACATTTTTATGGAACCTTTATAGTGGTGTCATGTAGCTATTCTAAGTAAGAATCAGTTATTAAACTGTTGGAATTTGTTTAAAAAGTAATTTAATGTGGCTGAGCCCGCTTATTTCATAGAAAATTGCCTACCTTCAGGCGTTTAAATGTCAATATCAAAAGTTAATTTAACATTTTAACAGCCAAATTCATAAGTTGTAAGAGTTTTGACGCGCTATTCGTGTTCAGAATGTCGAAATTAAGGGTAAATGGCAATTTCAAATTTTAACTGATGTTTATTTGTATGCTGATCAATTTGACCCCAAAGTGGTATTTTAAATTTTCGTGAGTTAGAAGTTATTTAACTTTATGTTCAAATTTGTTGAACCATAATTGTGTCACGTAGTTTCATAGAGGTCCATCCAGTACTGATTTTTCAGAAATTCTTTTGACAATATTTGAATTGGTACTCAAGTTAACAGCAAAAGTTGTTTTAAAGTGTTCAATTTGACCCCGGTTTACGGTACTCCATTTTTTCAGAAATTTTCTCGGGATTTTTTTTGGAAATTCCTCAAGAAATTCTCGAAAGATTTTTCTGTAAAGTTCCTCCAGGAGTTTATCTAATAGTTCCTTGAAGTATTCCTCTAGGCATTGCTTTGGAATTGTTCAGACCTTTCTTCAGGGATTTTTTTTCATTTTTTTTTCCAAAAGATTTTCGCAACAATTAGTTCTGCAGCAATTGTTGAGAGAATCTTTTGGAACTACTAATAAGCTTTATTCAAAGATTTTTTTCTAGAAATGTTTTGAAGTTTATTTGTGTCTCCAGTTCTTGTAGGTTTCTCAAAGATTCCTTGAAAAAATCTCTTTTTTTGATTTTTTTATTGGTTCTCTAAAATATTCTTCCAAGAAATCTCTTCATAAACTGCACGTATTTTTTTTACGATGAATCCTTCAGAAGTACCTCCAGCAGTTCTTCCAAGGATTCCTTCAGAAAATCCTCCAGGAAATCTTTAGAAACTCATTGAAGGATTTCATAAAAAATCCACAACTACCTTTGTCTGCAATGTCTGCATTTATTTAAGAGATTTCTTAAGAAATTCCCCCACGGATTTCCCAGGAATCACTACAGAAATTTCTCAAGGATTCTTGCATTGATAGAGTTACTCCAGAAGTCTATCAAGATTTTTTTTAATTTTTTCTAAAAAAACTATGAAGGAGTTTCTGCAGGAATCACTGAACGAATTTCTTTAAATATGTCTTCACATACGACTTTCTGAAGACATATAAGCAGAAAATTCTGAAAGAAAAGTTAGTTTCTTTTAACTTAATCGGGTTAAATACTGTGCCTTTAAATTCCACTAAGAATTTGCATCCTTTGACAGATACGTATTACGACTTCAACTGTAAGGTCGTCTTCGGTATCTCGTACTTGACTCGACTTCAGTCAAGTCCGGTCGAGTCAAGTGCGAGACACTGAAGACGACCTTCCAGTTGAGGTCGAAATACGTATCTGTCAAGGGATGAAAATTCTTAGTGGAATTGAAAGGAGCAGTACTTAACCCGAATTTCTTTTATTTACATCATAGAAGAAGTACCTGGAGAAACATTTCAGGAAATCCTTGGTGGAACGCATCACACAACATTTGCAAAGATCCCAGAAATTAATTCTTCAGGAATTTACTAAAGAATTTTCGTAGAAATCTCCAGAAGAGTGTGTAAAGTTTTTCTTGCTGGAAGGAACCCATAGAAATCTATTCAAAATAATTCCTGGAGAAATTAATCAAAGAATATCTTAAGAATACCCTCCAGAAATTTCTCAAAAAATCCTTGCAAGAATTTCTTTTAAAAAACTCTTCCCATTACCGGTGTTCCATACACTAGACGCCTCTACGCCTTTTACCGAAATTAGAAAAAAAACCCTCCCATGCCGCTTTCTCTGTGCTTCAACAAGCTAAGATAGGCAAAATTGTTAGGGCGTGATATTCACACCCAAAGGACCTGAGTTCAATTCGCGTTCGCAATTCTTTTCTTCTCATCTGCAAGGTATCTTCATGAATGTTCAAATATTTTCATCACATATGAAGTGTTAATTTTGCTACATTCGATGCATCATATTTTTGCAGGTTGTATTCGTACTCTGTAGTTTCCAAAAGCTCTATTGATTATTTATCTTCAACACAATTTTGAAATATGGGCCCATATAGCCGAGGCGGTAAACGCACGGGTATTCAGCATGACCATGCTGAGGGTGACGGGTTCGATTCCCGGTCGGTCCAGGATCTTTTCGTAAAGGAAATTTCCTTGACTTCCTTGGGAATAGAGTATCTTCGTGCCTGCCACACTATATACACATGCAAAATGGTCATTGGCAGAGGAAGCTCTCAGTTAAAAACTGTGGAAGTGCTCATAGAACACTAAGCTGAGAAGCAGGCTTTGTCCCAGTGGGACGTTACGCCAAGAAGAGAGGAGGAGGACAATTTTGAAAAGGTGTGTACTGGCTATTTCTTCTCAGGTTCGATTCGATATTATTTTAAAAAAACTGTCATTATTTCCAATTTTCAACGAAAACATTATTCGTAGGTTTTCTCATTATTTTCATTCAAAATATAAGAATGAAAAGCATAAAGAAAACCACATCTTTTGCTTAGCAAAGTTTCCAACTTTTATTTCATTGTTCATGTATTGAAGCTTAAATTTTCCTTACATCTTCATATTCCACTGGAAATTCGCAACTCTTGCAAATTGTCCAGCAAACAGCAATACACATAAAAAATAATCAGCAAAGATATAGTTTATTCGATTTTTCCTTATACTACCATAATCTTTGAAAACTTACTAAAAAACTTCATTTTGGGTGAAGGTTAAAAAGTTTTATTTTACAAGATTAAGATTTCAACGTGATTAAAACATAAAAAAACGCCCTTAACGAATGCTTATTACATATCTAGGACGTTTTATGTTTCGTTATATTTGTTTTATTAAATTCAATTCTAAAGAAAAATTTCCTGTAATGAAATGATTGAAAATTGAGGTCAAATGTGAAAAATATAGATAATTTAATGGGTTTGTACTCTCAATAACTTTTATTACTTTATTTTCCATCTTGCATAAATGTATGAGGGAAAAAATATGTGGAGGAAAAATTTGTATCAAGATCATGAAATCTGTATTTTTTCTGTACTCTGTATCCTGTCTGTATGAACCTCTAAAAATCTGTATAATACAGAAAGATCTATATATCTGGCATCTCTGTTCCTGAGGCCCAATGGAATCCTCTTGGAACCCTCTGAAACTTCACTGATCTCCCCCTCTCAACGCCCCCTGGTCACCGTTGACAAAGTTAAAAAAATATTGAAATTTTGAATTTCAAATAACTATTAATATAATAACTCTTCAAATAAGCTCTTCGTACATGTGTACAACAGAGATGGGTATATTTGCGGTTTAGGGGAAAATGATATTGATCGATGAGATTGGAATTGAACCTTATGACAACTAAGATGCCGGGTCATTAATTGGCTCGGTAGCTTAGTTGGTAAAGCACTTGTCTAGCGAATAAGGGTCGTGAGTTCAAATCTCACCTAAGCTGTGGATTTTTTTCCCAATTTAACTCATAATTTACCCATCTGTACTTATGTACGTTGAGTTATTTGAAATTCATAATTGACCACACGGATTGGTATGACCGAAAATTTGCACTTTGAGTGAGTCAGATTGAAATTTTGTTTGTTTCTATTGTTTTGTTGAACTGGATTACGTTAGGTTCACAAAAAATACGACAAAAATTAAACTGTGTACCTCCAAATTTCACCTTTTATAATTGCTCATAAATTTTGAGTTTTGGCTCTCCCTATTCTGGGAGAAGGGATGGGCTGGGCATTGATTTAAAATTTTGGAAAACTGAAAATTTTCGTGGTCTTTTGATTACACTAGTTTACAAAATTAAACGAAAGTCGTGAACTCCTGTCAACGATCAAAATTTTTGAAGCACAATTTAGGGCTGATTTCGAAATCGACCTTCAAAAAATTTTAAGTAGACCAGTTTTTGAGTTTTAGCTCAATATCGAGTGTTACAACTTTTCAAAATATGTAATTTACTAAAATTCGAATATATTGCGTTTTGTTCAACCAATATTAAATCTTTTTCCATAAATTAAAAGCTGAATACAATACCATTCGATCATCTGAATACAAGTGTTTGCTTCAGATTGATGAATTTCAAGATATTGGCGAATTTTAGGAACAATCTCCTTAAATTTTAGCAAAACTCACAAAATATTTGAAATGTATTTTTTTCAATAAGAAAAACCCTATTTAAAAATTCTTTCTCGACGTTTATTTGACATATCATGTGTAGGCGAATTACAGTAAAAATTTCAGCTCAATCGGAGCATTGATTACGGAGAATGAGATGTTTGAAGTGAGCGACTTTGCTTAAAAATAGAACAAACATTGATTTCAAATCGTCACCCTTGTATGGAAAGTCGAAAAAAATTCCGCTCTACTGTATTTTTTTTCCTTCGCGTTTTCGAGCTCAGGGCATGATTCTACACCAAAAATGATCATCAGCTTACCGAGTTCAAAAATGCTGTAAACTAGTGTTACCATTTCGGCTAAATGCACAATATCAAAAAAGGAAAGATGTACCACGGACAGTTAGAAATTGTGCAGCTGCCATCCAAATTTCGTTAAGATTCGTCAAGCCATTCTCGATAAATGGTGTTTTTACGAAATGATGTTTTTTATGATTTCATATATTGAACGGCAAGAAACCAACGAGTCTGTTGCACAATTGCTGATTTAATCATGCTGTTTAGCGCCATGGCGACTTTTAGGCAGTTTTTCCCTTCGATAACGCACTTCCCTTGAACTATTGGGAATAATGGTTAATCCTCCTTAACCTTCCTAATACATCCCTACGGGTACAGCTCACTGACGTAGTGTACAGTTTGGGTCAAAAATGACCCTAATGCATAGGAAGGGTTAAACTGGGTTAAAGTGAGAAAGAAAATTATTTTTTTGAATTTTTCGAGATGCAATATTGTTGTCTTTACAACAGTGGTAGAAAATGTTGTTTTGAATAACTTTGTCGAAGACGTCAAGTACGTACCTCCATTATTTTTCAAGTGACGTTACTTACTGTTTTCTAAAGTCACTCAATATATGGGTACATTTTATAGAGTAAGGTGGAGAATCAAAATCAAAAGCAAGTCAAGTGACTGCGAGAAATGAAGAATAATTGGCCCTAGAATTGGCCCAAACCTACTACCTATACGTGTTTGTCAGGATGTTTATTTTCAGTATCGAGTTGGAGCTTGATGCATCAATGTTGCACTGGTATAAGCTATCAATTAAGTCTTATATTTCAAAAGTAGCTAAAAGCTCGCTTGTCTTTCGTCCGTACAAGCAAAGCTTCAGTTCAGCACTAGCTAAAATACTCTTTAGTACACTGGCGATCGGCAGAGTAACCGAAGATTGATCGTGCACGCCTATAGCTATGCAATCGTAGATGCGCGATCATATGAGAGCAACTTGTTTTATGGCCCATAAAAGCTTGAAGCGTTGGGATGGGTCCATACTGAAAACAGGTGGAAAGCGTGTACATCGGAGTATGGTCGTTAGGGCAGCTCGGACTCCATACCTTTATTACAATCATTGGTGCATAGAGTCCTGTCAAATTTATAAAGTGATATAACGATGGTCTAAAAACAAAATTGGTGTATTTGATAGCTGTTCTGTCCATGTGAAGTTGATCATGATCATTAATATTAACTTCTTTTCCCGATCGTATAGGCTGTGTACTGTCGGCAGCGGTAAGTTCAACTGGTTAAATATAGCATCACGGACCACCTGTTCCAGTCAGTGTCCTACCGTACCTAGGAATAGGGGAGTATAATAAAAACATAATTTTGGGGGAGTATAATAAAAACATAATCGTAAAAGGAACATCTAGAGTACCAGGGCACCTTCCATGGTATTTTGCCCTTACTGCGCTAACCGGACCCGGAGTGAAATAGAAGATATTGCGTAGGATAAAAGTTATAGTTTTGTATCGTGTTCAAAGTGAAACGGTTGATAGCGTTGTACCATCCGTAAGGGCTTCCATGTGTTTGACTGCCGCAGCTAGCAGATTGGTCAAAGTCCTGAGCTTGGTGATTTACGAGTATGTGGCTTCATACTTATAATTTTGCGGGTGATGAAGCGGCGTAATGTTCAAGATGACTGAGTGCATGCGCGAAGGAGGTGTGACGAGGAGCAAGCCTGACTGAGCTGTAATGATGTTTCCGTCAACACTGAGGAACAGCAGTTTCCAGATAAATGGGTGAGACCGTTTCAAACTACGTTTCCCTTAAGGAGGCATTTATAAATTTCTAAAACTAGTTTTTGGCTACGGCATGGTTTTCCTCGCATCCAGTTTGTTTCATTTCAGAGAGAGCGAGTAACAGCGCTTAAGCCTAGGCATTAGAGCCAGGACACGGACCAAATACTTGTGTTCCATCCCAGGAAGCGAAAGACCATGGGGTGACATTAACCTTCTTAGCATCGTCACTCCCATCGATTTTTCTCTTATTTTGCTTTCTTAAAAGCTGAGTGGTAGGTACGAGATGTCCCCATTCGAAGGCTTAATTGTAAAACCAATAACGCTGCACAGTAGGCCTGGCCACTTTAATGCTTGTAATGCATTTTCGATGTACTGCAAACATTAATAATGACAAGAAAAATGGTAGAATTAGTCGATTCTATCATTTTCCGGGATTCTTTCAATGAATGGCTGTGCATGTGTAGACTAGACTAGACCAGACTAGACTAGATTAGACTACTGCGCTAACCGGACCCGGAGTGATAGCGCGATGGACCTTGTAGGTATTTCTTCTCGACAATTAGCTGCCCTTCTTTAGTCTCAAGCTTCAGGCGAAACAAGGGTGGGATTATGAAGATGCTTTTGATTGGTTTACATTTTTACCTCAATGGTTTCGCATTGTGCGAATTACATTACATTACAATCGATACCGATCTGATTTTGTTGCTGCTGTTCTTTGTTGGGCTGTGATTGTAAAGAGTTTATTCTTGCCCAGTTTGGATAGGATAGCCCAGATCAATCTTCAGCATAAAGAATAGCAACGATCAATCTTTACAGGTATATGCAAAATACTACAGCAAATGGCTTCAGTTCAAAAGTATGCTTATGTAAGGGGGATTTCTATTTAGATAACCTCTTGAACCTGGTACCAGCTGGTGTTTGCTATTTTCAGTAAAAATGAAATGGTAAACACGGGTGTTATACCTAGAGCCTGTGAGCTGGTTAACAACGCAATTCCTACACTCAGCTCTGAACTAACCATCAGAGAAGAATGTGCTTTCACAATTGATGTGTTTGTTGGAAACCTCAACAGGAAATACGTGTAATATTCGTTTTTTTTTGCCGAATGATGAACCATCCCCTACCGATGCTTTCAACCAAATCATCGCAAACTACACTTCAAAATGCTTTCCGCCAATTCTTGGTAGTGATGCTAATACTCACCATATCACCTGGAGCAGTTCAGACATTAAGTTGAGAGGCTCCAGCTTGATAGAATATTTAAGTAGTACATATATTGGATTACATAACATAACCAACTACCCAACCTTCATGGTATCTGCTAGAGAGGAAGTGTTAGGTATAATGTGCTGCTCTAGAAGAATTAGTCTCGAGTGAACTTGTTGGCATGTGTCACATGAAAAATCTTTATCTTTTGAACATTTCACTAGTATTTCTTTATGAATTTAGTTGCGGCCAAATTTCATGGATACTTACCATTCATTACCACTGCAAATGGTTTTGATGATGCCGTTGATATAAAAAACGATCTTCACCATGGAAGCTTTTGAAGGAGCTTGCCCTCTTCAGTCTGTGAAGACCACAAGAGGAACCCCTTGGTGGACCTCTGGTTTGACCAAGCTCAGGAAACAAGGCAGAAAGAGTTGGAATAGACGACGTTTGGATGGATCTGAGGCTTTCAGGTCGGTTCGCAAGGCCTACATCTGGCTGGACAAACATTTGTAGTTTCAGTGAAGTCAGTCGGGTAAACAAAACCCTTGCGAAAACTGAGGATTTTAGAGTGAACGAACTTCGTTTGTCAAAAGCAGATTGCACTCTCTTTGATAAGAAGTTCAGGAATGCCTATTAAGCTCACACTTCCCCGGATGTGTGAATAATACACCTTCAGATGAACCTGATGTCTTTTTTTGTAGTTATGATTCTTTGATGCCACAAATCTCAGTCTTGACAAAATCAAAACGCTGTTATTTCATTATTATTTATACGCTATTAAAACAAAAGCAATGGTGATCGTTCACAGGTCAGGTACTAAATTCCGGAGTGCTAACTTTGGACCGAGTTTTCTTTTCGGTAGGGCATCAGATTGTGCGGCATAACTCTATCCATGCGACAGTTACAGGTTCTGCCGAACCACGCTGGACGAGAACACTGTAATTATAAGCAAGGTTGCAACCATTCATTTGCGAAAATTTACATTCATTTGCTATTATCTCAGTTCAGAAGCATGCTATCGAAAAACAATGTATGGATGAATTGAACCTTGTAGTTTTATCTGAAAGTTCGCCGAATAGCATTAGGGTCGCACACGCATACCAAAGTCGTGAGTGATCTGTGAAGGCAACTTTCCACAGCGTGAATGAAATTTATATTCACCGCGTGGAGAGTTGCCTTCACAGCTCTCTCACGACTTTGGTATGCGTGTGCGACCCTAATGCTATTCGGCGAACTTTCAGATAAAACTACAAGGTTCAATTCATCCATACATTGTTTTTCGATAGCATGCTTCTGAACTGAGATAATAGCAAATGAATGTAAATTTTTGAAAATGAATGGTTGCAACCTTGATTATAAGTCCCAGAAGACGGTCCCAAGCGGATCGAAACGTCGGACATAATAAAATAATATCGTTTTGATTTTTTCAAGACCAAGAAGCCACAAAACATCAGTTTTCAACTACAGTGAGCACACCAACGTTATGATTCTCTGGCTTCGGATTGGAGGATTGTAACTGTAGAACCGATTGAATCGACACTTAACAGCTTTGCTCCTTTCCAATCTCCTGGAGCACATGAGATATATCATATTTTGCTTCAGAAGGGATTTTATTGAATATTTCAAACATGTTTAAAAAAAAACTACTTGTTTGAAGTTTGGCTTCAGGGTATATTCCCAAAACTTGACGGGATATTGCTGTAAAGTTTTTTTTTCCGGAAGTGGGACGTGCGACATATTCCGGTTAATCTGTTTGATATCTTTTCTTTTAAAATGCTTAGAACGCATTGTCGATTACCACATCCGTGATGTTCATTTGGCTACCATGCCCCTTCATGTGAACCAACATATCTAACATATCTACCGATCTGGTAGGGCCACTGTGACTCTTATACACAAAGTTATTTTCGATATCGGGAAAGCATTCACTCAAAAGCAATCTTGTTTGAGTGTTTTCTTAGATATCGAGGCCTTCAACTCAAGGGTGCTTTTGACAACGTGCCCTTCGATGCCATATTGGCAACCACACGGAGTGATGGAATATCTCCAATGATTTCCAATTGGATTCACCAAAAGCTCAAAACCGACATCTATTCTCGACATTGCGTCAAGCAGCGGTTAGGAAGCTGAATGTTTGTGGATGCCCTCAAGGGGGAGTCTTGTTACTACTTTTGTAGAATCTGGTAGCAGATACGCTATTAAGGTAAGCCAATAATGGCGCTTTTCTTACTTATGGTTTTGCTGATGACTACCTAGTTGTGTATGTGACCTAATGCAAAGTGCTCTTGAGGGTTAGAGTCACCAGTATGGGGCCGCCCAGGTAACCAAAAAGCATTTGAATAAACCAAATTTATGTTTTATATCTGCATTCGGCCTGCTTACTGCCATATCATAGCAGTTCGACTGCTAAACTGCCCTATATTAACAATTCAAATGCTACTTGAAATCTGACAGCAGTTTCGTAGCATTTCAAATGCACGGTATATTTTGGTCAACAGGCATCATAACTGCTATTTTATTGCCATGAAACTGCTAAGAGAGATGAGTGATGCTAAAACCACAACACATTTTTACTGTCTAATTTACGTGCCGCGTCTGTACAAGTCATCATCATTCGCAGTCACCATATGTAACAACGAATAAAATCAATAATGGGAAAACATGCATTGGTAAATTAATTACATGGTTGGTTTTCTATGATCGATTTTATTATCAGCACCTGCCGAGCTCATAGCATAACGATGCGACTCATGCCTTAAATAGATCACAAGTCCAATGCGCTCTATCTGATCATTTATAGTTTACCTTGTAGTGCGGTTCAGCACCATCGTCAGCCCGAAGATCGAGGGATCGAATCCCAAATTGGCTGAAAGCAGCAAAAAACCGCAACAACAAATCAGGACGTGCCCAAGCCTCAAAAGTTTCACAGCGGGAGAGTAAGAGAAAAGAAGAGAAAGGGAAGCCGTAAAATGGGCAGGGGAAATGTTTTGTTTTTATTTTTGATAATCTGATAGGGGATAGGAAATATAAGCATTTCATCAGCTGTATATCGGGCCAAAACCTGCATTTAATTAGTACTAATGGCGCATTTACGGCAGATTAGCATTTAATTACTTGAATTAAAGGCGCATACAGTTCCAAATTAATGCCATTTTAACTGCTTATTGGTTACCTGGGGGTCCATAAAGCACTTGGCCATTGTAGGGGGGGGGGGTGGGTTGAGGCAAAGACCATGGTCCATACATTTTTTTTGTATGAACAAAAGACCACATGGGGGAGGGGGTCGAAATCTCCAGAAAAATTACCACGTGGTTCATGGACAGCCTCTATGGCCTTTCGGTAAATCCGAGTAAAACATGTATTGTTCTTTTCATGGAAAGGTGAAATCATAGTAATGTTCTTTGATCCTGGAGTCAATGTGACGGAACAAGTAAAGAACGTTGGAGTTGATTTCAAACTAACCTCAACACATTGAGTTAAGAAACCTTTGTTAAAAAATGGCTAAAATCCAAATATAGCAAATGGAAATTATTTCTTTTATTGCCATTTTCCGGCTTTACAAGTCAGTTAGTATGCCTGGAATAAACGATAAAACATGAAGCATTTAAAGTCAAAGTACGATTTTACGAATAAAGACACTTTTTGGATTTTTCTCGAAAAAATGTATTTTTTTACATCAAAGTCAATAAATTTTAGTGTTGATATCCAAATATTTTCCACTTCTGTTCTCAAATTATCTCTAATCAGATATATTAGAGCCTATTAAGATTGAAGGAAGGACATATTTAGTAATTTTTGTGTGGTATTGTAAATTTGATTTATTTTCCTCTATATGGGTAAAAATTTCAACCCGGTATAACTTAATTCGCCGTGAGAAAATATTACATTTTATAACGTTGTATTAAGTATCAATATATTGTGGATAAACGTTAAAAAATTCATTCAATTCGGTTCACTGGTTACCGAGATATGACAGTTCAAAAATTAGTTGTCTAAATAATAGTGTTTTACCCGAACGGTTCTAACTTCGCGAAAAAATACTCAATCAAGCCCAAATTTGTACCAATGATGCACATATAATAGTTTGACAAACAGTCAAAATTTGAGATTTTTTGATGCACTCTATAACAAGTTACAGCATGTTGAATTTTTTTGTGGAAGAAAAAAAGTTGCCTGTCCCAAACATTTTGGCCATCCCCTGTATATCAAATGGACTTTCACAGCTGTTGTTCGACCAATATTGGTTGATGAAGCCTTGTATGGTGGAAAAAAGGCGAAGTGAGAACAATCCAATCAACATTAGACTATTTCCAAAGTATTAATATGTTTGTGACCAAGATGCAGACTATATCTCTATCAATATGTTATACCTAAAGACATCATCAAATACAATTTCTGAATTTGGTAGATTTGTGATGTTTTGTGGAACATTTTGGCCTGCATTTGAACAAATCCTCCTAAGTAAAAAGAAAATCGTGTTAGATACTGTTCCTTTGAATTCCACTGAGAATTTGCATCCTTTGACAGGTACGTATTTCGACCTCAACTGTAAGGTCGCCTTCAGTGTCTTGTACTTGACTTGTACAAGACACCGAAGATGACGTTACAGTTGTGGTCGAAATACGTATCTGTCAAAGGATGCAAATTCTTGGTGGAATTCAAAGGAACAGTACTTAACACGATTTTCTATTTACTTACAGATATTCCCTAACAACCTCAGGTTCATCATCATCAACAAATCTTCCTGTTGCTCATTATGGAATTCAGTGGGCGGCGTCTAGAGTGTTACGGTAAACGGCACACTGATTATGGTATTTGAAGCTTGTGCGTTCTACTAAAGAACAGATGATCGACTGAAAATTCTGTCGTTTGTGAAATTGAGAGGAGCGTACACGCTCAGAAAACCGTTCTGATAAACGTGAACAAACAAACGCAAATATGAGAACAAGCAAATATACAGCGTGAACTGGAACTAGTTCCAGCTGTCAATATGGGCGATCTAGAAAACGTGAAATCTAGTTCACGGTGAACATTTCTTATTGTTGTTATCGTTGCTATGCATAGTTCACGTTTGTTCCCGTTGCCGTGATTGGGAGTGCACGTATATCGGAACAGATTTTTTTGCGTGTATTTAAAATAGTGAACAGAAGGCTAAACCATCTATAATCGATTAGTTTGTTACGTACGGCTAGCACCCAGGCAGAGCCGTAGCGTGGGGTTGGCCAGGTTGGCCCCCGCCAAGGGCGCCAGTCTCTAAGGGGCGCCAAAAAGGTCTATTATGATGCTATAGTTTTCTTGTATGTTACCAAGACTTCAAAATATCTAAGAATGCTCGAGTGTTTTTCACATTATGTTATTCTCAAAAATTCATTCTCTAGATTGTGCTGGGTGAGTACGACTGGAATATATTGATTCCGGAATGCTGGCTTTCTTGATTTACCCAAGACTGAGAAAGCCAGCATTCCGGAATTCTCTAGATTATTTATCATGATGTTACCTGGGAATTTAGCTTGTTTTTTTTTTATTTTGGGAAATTATTTTAGTTGTTTTTTAACGAGCGAAGCAAAATCAATAAGTTTCAAATTCTAGTAAATGTTTGTCTCTGAAAATTACTGGAAACTTATTCATTGACATATTTTAGAGTGATTACAGCAAGTATTTTAAATGAAAAATATTCAGACGATGCTGTTCATTCCCTTCAAACAAATGAATTATTTCGGCAATTTCTTCATAAATTTCACCAGGTATTTCTTCGGATTTTTTGCTGGGCTTCTTTACGAAAATCTTTCAAAAACTATTACAGAAATTCCTCAAGGGATTTAAAAAAAAATTCAAAGAATTTGTCCAGAAATTCTCTCAAATTCTTATATTAAAAACAAATATAGAATTCTTCTGGAGATTCTTATTAAAAATTTTCGAAGAATCCCTTTAGAAATCCCTTCAGGGAAGTTTTTAGGACGTTATCTAGGAATTTATTCAGAAATTAGTCAAAGGATTCCTCTCGACATTTCTACATGGATATTTAATAATTTCCTTCAATGGATTCCTGCAAAAACTGTCTATAAGGATTACTAAGTAACCCTTCAATAGATTTCTTTAGTAATTCCTCCATGGATTCCTATGAAAAATCCTGCAGAGATTCCATTGGAAATCACTCCAGGGATTCCTTCAGAAGTCCCTATGAGAATGAATTCTTTCAGAAATTCTTCTAGGGATTTTTGAAATAAAATCTTCTATGAAACTGTACCATGCTCAATCAGGGATTGATCCATAAATTTCTGCTAGAATTTCACTAGAAAACTTTTCCGTTAGAAAATCTGCCATTGAATTCATCCAAAATTTTTCCAAAGCTTTCTTCTGAAAGCCATTAATAGATTCCTTCAAAAATTCCTCCAAAAATTCCTTAAGAAACTTTTTCAGAGATTCCTTCAAAAATTCTGAAAAGTTTTTTCAACTCTTCTAATGGTCCTCTACAAACTACTACGGGCATTTCATCAGGCATTTCTTTACGAATTGCTCCATGAATTCCTGCAAAAAATATTACATGAATTCCATTTAGAATGCTTATTTAAATTTCTTGAAGTTTTTAACCATTTATTCCTCCGGATAAATGCAGGAATTCCTCCACAATCTCTTTCATGATTTCATTCAATGAATCCAGCAAAAATTCTTCCAGAGATTTCAACAAAAACTCATATAGAGATTCCTTCAGGAATTTCTCCTGGTATTACTTCATTTCCATTTTTGTCTAATGATTTCTGAAAATTTTCCAAGAAATATTTTGATTGAACTTCAGAAGAAACTTTTGGTGAAGTTATTAGAAAATTCTGATAAAACCAGTTGAAGCTATAGCCAAAAATAGTAAAAACGTTTGAGGATTTCTGAAAGCTCCTGAAATTCAATTCAGTATTTTTGAAAACTAAATTCATTTGAAAAAAATCCGAAAAAAAACTAAGATTTCCTTAAGAAATGTATGCATCATGCATGTTAAGAATCTTAAATGTCATTTTAAACTATTGTGCTGGTCTAAGTATGAGTCTTGAAATGCAAAATGTGTTCGTACTTATATATATTCTTTGAAAACTTCGAAAACGTACTCATAACTTTGAATAAACAAATTTATCAAAATAATAATGTCTAATTGTCGTGGGGCGCCAATCTGGATGCTTGCCAAGGGCGCCGTGGGACCACGCTACGGCTCTGCACCCAGGTGACCGAAAGTCACACGAATGTTACAGTGTTAAGCTGCCTTTACACCAAGGCAGGTTTATCCAGGCTTCGTGATTTGGCCTGCTTATTCAGATGCTGTCTTAACTCTCAAACGCTTATGTTCTTCAGATGAATCGCCACGACCGCTTCCAGCTGGTATCGTTAGTTGTAAACAAATGTTCGGGTGAGCTTTATGGGAGGCACAACGCTAGAAGCCATGCTAGAAGTCATAGGAATCCATGTAGGAAAACTTTGGAGAATAACCAACCATCCTCCTGTGAAATAATAAATGTGAAGAAAATACAGATAATCATCCGGTAACCGACGATGTAGCGAAGATGGCCGTCTTGAAAACCTTGTTTGGAATATTAAAAAAAACCCTTCTCTTGTACCTCTTCCAGAGAATAAGCTCATCCAATGAAGCCAATGAATAATTCTAACAATCCCTTTTTTTGCTAACGTAGAAAAGTTTTTTTTATGAAATTTGAGCAATTCAAGAGTGGGTTAAGATATTGTGCAGTAGTATCGTACTATTAAACCTCTAACCCTTCTCAACTCAATTCCGAGATCCCGCCAATAACTTGCAATCAAAAGTTCGTCAACTATTTGTTCTTTACTGGTACTTAAAATGCACTGCTATCCAGGGAAAACTAGACAAGATGTTGATGTTTATGAACATTGAGCAATTGAACAGTCAAAATTTAAACGTTTCGCTAACACTGCTCATGAATAGCCAGTAATGGCCATTTAATCACACTGTTATTATTTTTTCAGGTAACATCAACGTATCAATCCATTCCGTTATCAGCGTTCGTCTACATAGAAGCTGTATGAGTTGCCCCATATAGTTGTATTCATCATTCTATATACGACATTTGTTTATGAATCACACTGCTCTCTGTACTATAATGAACCATTTTTTTTGTCATGCCAGTGAAAACATTTGCAATGGATTTGTTGTTGACGCCATTCTTGATTCGCGAAGGTCACAAACAGCGAATTCCCCATTACGAACTATTATTATGCGGACGTACCTACTGAACAGTCGCATGTTCGCAGCGTGCGATCTTGATCATTATCATGGACACGAAGTGGTTGTAAGTACACGATCATCATATTTACGATGGGAAATCTATCCTAATTACCGATTTTTCTCATTAGATTAACCATTCTACTGTTTTGCACCGGAACCCTCGCGCAAGCCAAATTCACCTGCGAAGACAACAGGAAATTTCGTATGCTTGGAATTTGCACCATCGAGAACATCAACTACAGTGACCTGGATGACCTAGCCGAGAACAGCATCCCCAACTCCCCCCAACTGGAGTTTCGTGGCGGCTACTTTCCCTACTTTGGGGGGCAGATGTTCGAGCTGCTACCGGAAGAAGTGGAACAGTTGACGTTCCGTAACGGCCACGTGCGGGAAATCAACTTGCCGTCTACCTCGTCCATCGAACGGATTCGGGCGATCAACACGGATTTGGTTACGCTGGACGCCGTGTCGGAGCCCAATCACAGTTTGAAGGGCATATTCGTGCGATCGTCGGTGTTTTCCCGTTGGTCGCCGAGTCTTCAGTTCTTGAAAGCACTGGAGGTGATCGATGTGGCGTACTGCAACTTTACCTACATCAGTTTGGATTGGTTTGAGGGCAATGAAAAGCTCCGACTGTTGGATGTGTCGAACAACAAGCTGACGACGATTGCCAGTCGGCCAGGGCTGACCCTACCGGCTCTTCAAGAACTCTACATTTGGGACAATCGGCTGGAGTTCGTGTGGAGATTCCCGGACGTGTTTCCGAATTTGTTGATTTTGAACTTGTCGGGCAATTTGTGGCGCTGCAGTTGGGTGACGCTGGCACGGGATGCGATTCGTGATCGGGGAATTGTGGTGATCGATTCGGATCACAAGTGCAAAAGTGGATGGGTGCGCAATGGAGGGCTGTGCTGTCAAATGCATGAAGATTTGAAACCCGAGCAAGAAAGTGATAGTTCTGGAGGAGATGTGACATCATATACAAATCAAACCCCATCGTTTTCCGATGTGATAGCTGATTATATTATCGATGAAAAGAGTGGAAATGTGATTGGAATGCGAATGGGAAACTCGGTGGTCTATCTCGATGAGCATCTTTCGAAATACATAAACGCTGTAGTGAATTGGGCTATGATCAGGCGTTGTATTTGTACCATGACGGCCATAGACGTAGTACCTAGTGTTGAATAATAATTCTGTTTTTTGCCTTTCTCGTACACTAAGTGTACTGGAAAGGCTATATGTTCACTCCAAAAATGACTTTTTGATAGAAGGCCCGGAGGGTCGAGTCACATATACCAATCAACTCAGCTCGACGATTTGAGGTGATGTCTGTGTGTGTGTATGTATGTGAGTGTGTGTGTATGTGTGTGTGTGAGTATGTGTGTGTACAAAATAAACTCACATCACTTTTTGGCAGTAAACCTCAACCGGTTTTTATGACCGACGGTTCATTCGACGCGGAATCTGGTCCCATTGTTTCCTATTGAAAATGGTTCAGATCGGTTCAGCCGTTCCGGAGTTATGGCCATTTAGGTGTTCCGGATCGGTACCCCAGGGAGGGGCCAGATATGAAAATGCTACAAAACCATGCATGCGACATATCAGACCGCGGCTTTTTCGATAACCTGACGAACGGAAGGCAGGAAAATACTCTCAGTCCATATCTGAACCTGTAGTATTCCGGAATCGGTTCCGGATGTCCCGCCGGAGGTTGCCAAATATAAAAGTGAGCCAAATCCATGCATGCGACACATCAAATAGCGGCTTTTTCGATAACCTGATGAGCAGTGAGCAGGAAAATAGCGTTTGACCCGGCAGAGACTACTGGTAGTGTTCCGGAAGCGGTTCCGGGTGCCCCGCCGGAAGTGGCCAAATATAAAATTGAACCAAACCCATGCATGCGACACATCAGATCGCGTCTCCATAGATAACCTGATGAACGGTTAGCAATAAAATGGAAGCAGACTATATTTAGGAAAACCAGTAGTATTCCGGAACCGGCTCCGTGTGTCCCGCCGGAAGTGGTCAAATATAGATGGGAACCAAACCCATGCATGCGGCACATTAAATAACAGCTTTCTCGATAACCTGAAGTACGGTAAGCAGGAAAATAGCTTTAGATCACAGCAGAGACAACCGGTAGTTATCACGCCGAGGACCTGGGATCGAATCCCACTCCCGACAAAAACTCGCAAAATGTGAGTTCTTCCTTCGGAAGGGAAGTAAAGCGTGGGTCCCGAGATGAACTAGCCTAGGGCTAAAAATCTCGTTAATACAGATAAAAAAAAAAAAAAAAAAAAAAACAACCGGTAGTGTTCCGGAACCGGCTCCGTGTGTCCTGCCGGAAGTGGTCAAATGTAGATAGGAAACAAACCCATGCATACGACACATTAAATTGCAGCTTTTCCTATAACCTGAAGAACGGTAAGCAGGAAAATAGCCTTTAACCTCCACTTTCGCTCTCGAATTTCTGTCGCTATTGGCTTTTGATGACATCGACGATGGAGTTCCACGTTGGAGATCCAATTGTGAGGCCACCATGCACGAATTATATACCGCAGACACCTATTGATGAAGACCTGCAGCCGTTGAGTGTTTTCCACTGATACACACCAGGTTTCACTGGCGTATAGCAGCATAGATTTCACGTTCGAGTTGAAAATTCGGATTTTGGTGCGTCGACTAATCTGGTTGTTTTTCCATACATTTTTAAACTCGCAAAAGCAGCCCTCGCCTTCTTGATCCGTGCACCTTTGTCGATCGGTCGTCATTTGGCTGTCAAGAGCTGTCAAGCTTTCAATTTTCAACACTCTCCACTGATTGCCTGGCTACCGTAAAGCTGGCAGGGTTGACCGTGTTTACATTCATCGATTTGGCCTTGTTGACGTTGATGGTAAGACCTTCCGCTGAGGAGCGATTGGCAAGATCATCGAGCTTGCTCTGCATATCGGAGCGCCGTTGAGCTAGGAGAGCAACGTCATCAGCCAATTCGAAGTAATTTAGGTGCTCCATGGTAATGGGCTGCCACAGCAACCCACGATTTGGTTGACTATCAATCGCCTACCCGGATCTCGTCGACAAGACACCGTTGTGCAGTACTCTGCACGAAAATGCCCTGTACTGTGCTTCAAAGAGGCCGATGCTTTTCTCAGGGAAACACTTGCGCCCGAGGGCTTTTGACACGTTTCCGTGATTGAGACAGTTGAAAGCTTTTTCGTTATCAATGAATACCAGGTTGAGAGACTCTTGGAATTCTTTGATTTGCTCCAGGATGATACGGAGAGTGACAATATGGTCCACACAGAATCGTCTGGCACGGAATCCTGCTTGCTGCCGTCGGAAAGTTGCATCAATCTTCTCCTGTATCCGGTTAAGGTTCGCTTTGCACAGGACTTTGATAATGATACACAGTAACATGACGCCCCGACAATTATCGCATACAGTCTGGTCACCCTTTTTGGGTACCTTTACTTAGACGCCCTGCAGTCGGCCAGAAATGTCGCGGTTTCCTCTTGAAATCCGGCATCTCAGCTGATATGCGATCGACCCCTGAAGCCCCGTTCGATTTCATGCTATGGATGGCTGTTTATATCTCCTACACTGATGGAGCTTCGGTGTTGACACGGGTAATGCGTCGAACCCTTGGCGGATCATGCTGAGGTGTTGATGCCGTGATCGACACTTCAAAAAGGTTTCCAAAGGGCTCGAACCAGCGTTTCAACTGGTCAGCCGGGTCGGTCAGTAACTGTCCAGGCGTGTCTTTCACGGACATTCATCTTGGTACTAAGGCGACGTGAGACATCGTAGAGGAGACGGATGTCGCCCATGTTTGCGGCTTTCTCGCCTTCGTCGACTTTCACTTCCTTCTCGAGAGCCGAATAGCGCTGACGGACTATGACTTTGGCTCCTCGTGTTTTCGCTCGCTCTATCGCGGTTTTGGCGTTCTTCGCTCCTCTATCTTCTTCCAGGTTTCATCTGTGATCCACTGCTTTCTCCGGGTGCGTAGCTCACCCAAATTATTCTCGCCGGTGCCGATGAAGGCGTTCTTGAAGGAGCTCCATTGATCTTCTACACTTCAACCTGCTGGAATATCTGCGGCACGGTTCTTTAGCTCCTCGACCGTGTCCTCGACGAAGGACCTTTTCACCACGGCGTCTTCAAGTCGACGAATGTTGAACCGGCGCCCGATTGTCTGCTCCTGTCGATGGATCCCAGCAATGCAGCGCTACGTTTGTTCCGCCTCGATTTTATGTACATTTTTTTATAGTACAATTTTCAATATCCAATCAGTTTAAAATCTGCAGTTTATATTTTGAAGGCTTATAATGCAGGGATTTTCAACCTTTTGACACACGGAGCACTTTATATCAATACATTGTTTTGTGGGCACCAATAATAGCGCCAAAGCATACCTCATGACATACTTAGTTTTATATATTTACCTTAATCTCATATTTCCCTTTCTAACTTCATTTTTCATAAATATCTCTCACTTTGTCGATGATTACGATGAGCGAAGCATATGGGGTGATTTTCTGGCGATTCCTCATGACTTCTTCACCGAGAATTGTAATGTATATCGATTTTTTAAGTGTCTTATACTAACTTGGAGTGTACTCAGCTGATTAAGTTCCAAAATTTATAACAAATTCCATAAAATGTTATTGTAATGCTTCGACAGATAACTGACAAGATGTGTGGTAAACAGAGTTTAAAATTTTCATTTTCAATGAGTGAAAATCAACGTGAGTTTTGAAGATTAACAACTGAGGGATCAAAATAAAATTCATTTTGGTGAATGAATTTTTTCACCTATTCATTCATTTTTCTGTCACTGACAATTTTCAATGAGAAATAAAACTGGACCGTAACTCCCGATTATACTTCCAATTACCTCAAACCTGTTGTGTAGTAGTTAATTAGAATATTATTTATGTTCTCTACTTGTCCATTAAGTCGGATTGTGCGTCTGTTAACAGAAATTGAACATTTTACGACGTGTGAAAAAATATTCGTGACAGAGAATTGAATGATAAATGAGAGGCATTCAGCTGACAATGAATGTGGCCATACACGAATGAAAAAATGAGAATTTCAATCTTCACTTTCAATCTTCGAATTTTTTACTCTCTGGTGGTAAATAATTCCAATTCTGTCATGGTTGAAGTAATTCTAGGAATATTGAAGATGTAATTCTAGGAATATTGAAGCAGTCTCTAAAGATTGTAGAAATTTCAGAAGGAAGTAAAAAAACCTGAAGAAAGTTCTAAATGAATTTGTAATAAATACAGGAATATTTTGAGAATCCATTTTCTGAAGATATTCCAGGAATAATAGCTGAATTAAGAAACACATGTAAACCCCTGATGGGACACCCATCAAAACCTCTTGAGGTTATTGAGAAAAAAAATCCTGGAGAAATTCCCCAATAAAAATCCTAAACAATTTTTTCAATGAATCCCAAGAGGAATCCATACTAAAATTCCTGGAGGTACTCTTGGAGGAAATCCTGGAGGCGTTTCTGAGAAAATACATAGAGGAATACCCGGCGGAATTTCTGATGAAATTTCTTTGTGAGCTTCTGCAGGAATCTCTGCAAGAATGTCGTCCAGCCTTTTCGTGAGAATCCTTATAAGAATCTCTGAAAAAATCTGTAAAAAAAATTGAATGAGTCCTTGGAGGATTATCTGAGACTTTCTTAAAAAAAATCTTGGAGAAATTTATTGAAAAAAAATGGTTTGAAGAATCATCTAAAAGAATGTGAAAAAGTCTTTGGAATTTAATTAATAATCTCAAGTAGAATTTCTAAAGCAATCATTGGAGGAACTTTTTTAAGAAGCTTCTGAATTTTTTTTAAAGTAGTTCTGAATTTCTGATTCTGAATGTATCCGTGAATAATTTTCTAAAAAAATGCATTGAGTATTTCTGATAAAGTTCATGGAAGGTTTGCTAGATTAATGCTTTTAAAAATTTCCGAAGGAATCTAAATGAAAAAAAAAAATCTGAATGAATTTCCGGAGCAATCTATGCTAGATTTTTTGAGAGGAATTCTTGAAGTATATTCTAAAGGAATCAATGCAACATGTATGGAAGCTATCCGTGCAAGACTTACTGAAGAAGTTCTTGAAGAAATTTTTGAAGGAATATTCCTAAATCTTAGGGAATCCCTAGGAGATTTTGAGAAAGAATTTCTGACTGAATTTCTTTAGGATTTTCTGAATGATTTGTTAAAGTAAATCTACGAGAAGTTTTCGTAGGAGTCTCGCAAAGATTTTTTAAAGAATCCCTGGGAGATTTTTTTTACGAGCTCGTGCAAGATATTGTAAATAAAACCTAGAATGGATTTCAGCAAGGGAGCATGAAAGAATTGTCAAATAATCTGTGATTTTTTTTCTTTCACAGTAATCCTTGGAGGAATTGGTAATTAAATCTCTGAAGGAAAATCCTAATATATTTCTGAAGAAGCTATCAGACGAAGTTATAACAAAAGTCATGGAATATTTTCTGAAAGAACCCTTCGAAAAAAATTGTGTAGGAGCCCCTAGGGCAGTTTCTACGGCAATCTCGCAGAAAATTCCCGAATGGATCTAGCATTCTTTTTTTTTTTTTCAAGTGAGCCCCTGGGAGATTTTTTAAAAAAATCGCAGCAAGATTTTCTGACAGAAATTCAGATTGGAAAACAAATCCGTGGAGCAATTTCTAAAGCAAACCCCGGAGAAAGTTTTAAAATAAAGCTTTGGAAGGTCATTTGAGAGGAATGCTCTTTCCAAAGATTTTTTTGGAAAAACCCAATCAAATAAATTTTTGAAAGATTTTTTTAAGGAATATTTTTAGAAGATTATTTGAAGAAATTCTGAATAAATACCCAGAAAAATTTCTGGAGTAAAAAATCATTGAAGAATTTGTGAAGCAATTCGTGCCAGATTTCGTAGAAGAATTCTTTGTAACATGGAAGATTTTCTGAAAAAAAAAAATGAAAATCCATCAAGAAACGACAGATTAATTAGCGGTCAAAATCTAACCACTTTTCGATACATGCTTAAAATTTCGGTTTTCTGAAGCTACACCCCTATATGCTACCGAAGGACGTTATTCAACGTCAAAAGTTTGAAACATGATGATTTAATTTGGGAAGGTTTCTTCGGAGACTGTCGTAATAAAGTTGAAAGCTCTGGTTTCACTTACTTTTATTCAACACCGCAGAATTGCAACAAAAGACGACCGAGCGGATAGCGGTACAAACCTACACTACTCGTACAGAAAGATCGCTCAACAAATACAGTTCAACCGGTAACCATGTTCTATCAAGTGTTTGTCACGAATCTCTCTTAATTTCCGAAGGAATTCCTTGAGGAACTTTAGAAGGAATTCATGAAAAAAAAAAAAGTTTGGAGCAATTTGTAAAGAAATTCCAGGATAAATAAATCCTCGGAGACATTTTCAAAAGAATCTACAAATGAATTTCTGAATTTTTTGAGATTTTTGGGTTATTTATGCAAATAACGTCATTGTGTATGTACATTCCTCAAAATATTGGCTTATGAATCAACCTTACATATTTTGGGAGTTTTCAGTTTTTATGCAGCTTTTGTATGTTTCGGTACATTTTGGTACACCATTTTAATAAAAATAATACATAAAAAATTGGCTCCGGTTTACTGTAAAATGTGATTTTATAGACGCTTCAAAAATTGAAATGAGCTTGAGCATAGATGACCGTACAATTCGTAGTTGCTACTCCGTGATTGACCAGAACAATCGAAATTGCACAAGGAACCAACAAACGGAGCTTGGGAGTAACTAGCGCTCTCAATGTGCACAGTTCGAGAATTCCAAACTTTATTTGTCAATAACGGCGCCGGCCACGTCCTTACGGTCATCGAGGAAGGAAAGGAATGTTAGTGTGACGTACGTTGCTACTAGAGACCGAGATCACCTCATCTTCTCCACGACTGTCACGGGAAGAAGTTTTTGTTAGTGGGGAGGGGGAGAGTCACATGATTTGGATTCACTTTGGTAAGTGATGTGAATCATGACACCTTTACTTTTTGACTTAAGTATTTATTCATTTTGACTAAAATATTACAAATGTCGACACCGAAGATGACGAACCATTCAAATTTTTGTGTAAATGCAAAAAATGAAAGAAAAATATTTATTATCAACTGAATGTGCAATGGGAACCAGCGCCGGCACATGACGTGACGAACTTTTCAATATTTGTTAGATAAATACATAAAAACCAAGCAGAATTTTATACATCATTTAGCATTATTTATTATGATAAAATGTAACGAGCTCACCAATAAACATCCTTTGAAGTGTCCAGTGCGTATGTGCTGCAGCATCTTCCACTAACTGGCCTCTTCTCCGAAATCACACTGAACCGCTACAACTACACACGGATACGACGAGTGCACATTCAAATTGACGACGACGACGACGCGGCCGGTCCAAATGAAAAAAAAAAAAACGCGGTCTCTTCACTTTGCCTCCAAAATCACACTTTATTTATTTATTTATTTCTTTATTTATTTCGTCAACCGTTTGTAGACTACATACATACATACATAATTTGTTCTATATTCTATTGTATCGTACAGAGTTGAAATATTGTTGTAACTTTACGCGAGACATGGTCAAGTCGATAGATTCGTAATGCTTATTGTAAATTAACATCATTCTATTGATTGGGCTGAACTTCGCATAATTTGTACGATGATGACTGACCGCAAATATGTTTCGATTTCTTAATTGTCGAGTCGGAGTATAAAAATTTAAACAGAATAGCAGACTGCTGCAATCTACACGTTGCGAAACAATGTCATTTACAAATGTTATCATAGCATATTTACGACGTTCCTTTAAAGTTTGTATGTTTATTAGCATACAACGTGATTCATAAGAAGGAAGTGGAAAAGTTGTCAATCTCAGTTTACGTAGAGCAAATAGCAAAATTTCTTCTGCACCGATTCTATGCGTTCTTCATGAGTTTTCATAAATGGGGACCAAACAATACTACAATATTCAAGAATCGATCTCACATAAGAAATGTACAATGTTTTGATAGTGTATGAATCGTTAAAGTTGATACTAAATCGCTTTATGAACCCCAGCATGTTGGTAGCTTTATGAATTATTGCATTGTAATGATCGATAAAACTCATTTTAGTATCTAAGATCACACCTAAGTCTCTAACTCTTTCACATCGTTCAACGATTTGATCCCCTAAGGTCACACTAGTTATATGCTGATTCCTTTTTCTACTAAAGGCGATAGAATTACATTTTTTGACGTTTAACTGAAGCAAACTTTTATTACACCATAAGTAAAACAAGCGTATTTCGTTTAGATATATACTAGTGTCTTCTTCACTTTTGATTTCCATGAAAATCTTCATATCATCTGCATAAATTAATATCTTTGAATGCTTGAATATATAATATGCGTCGTTCACATATAAAATGAAAAGAAGAGGACCTAAATGTGAACCCTGGGGAACACCAGACGTTACATTAACGGGTTGAGATTTTCTACCTTCGAAACGTACTGTTTGTTGTCTATTTGTTAAATATGATTGAATCCAAGAAAGCAGTTTATCATCAATTCCTATTTTTGAGAGTTTGAACAGCAATAAAGGGATATCTATGCGATCAAAAGCTTTACTAAAATCAGTATATAGAGCCTCTACATAATTGCCGTGGTCCATAGCATTTACTGTGAAATTTACAAACTCTAGCAGGTTAGTTGCAGTTGAGCGGCCCTTGAAAAACCCGTGTTGAGAATTCGTTATTCTGTTCTTCATTTGATTAAACATTTTTTTTATTAACAATGGATTCAAACAGTTTTGGGATACAAGAAATAATTGCAATTCCACGGTAATTTCGTATGTCGGACTTTTATCCCGATTTATATATAGGGATTAAAAATGAGTTTTTCCAAATACTGGGAAATGCAGATAATTCAAGGGACATGTTAAATAGAGGAGATGTCAACTCAATTGCAAAAGTTTTCATAAATACTGGGGGAATTCCGTCCGGTCCTGATCCTTTTGAAGCGTCCAAACTTTTTAAACCTGTTAAAACGTCCTCCACATTGATATGACTTACATGAACATCTCTTGAAAATGAGGGCATGAATAAATCGCCCCGTATGAAGATGAGCACAGCCAAATCGGCGACGACGAGCGGCTTTTTTCACTTTGCCTCCAAAATCACACTCTTATAGACATTTCAAAAATTTAAATGTCCATTAAATCGAGGTATACCTGTGTAGTTGAGTTACGATTAAACTGGCATAGTCGTAATTCAACAATAGTGGTGCCACTTCCCACTATAATTCAACTTTAATGGTTTATATAGAGTAATACATGTCAATATTTGTAATGCTTTATACAAGCAATACGTACAACTTCAAAGGCATGGTTACCTGGGTACAACAAAAAGAGACGCTGGAATTTGGGTCTACACTTGACGTGACGAGCTTTTCAATATTTGTTGAGTAAATATACAAAAAATAATGTTTAATTTCTATATTCTATACCTTCAATTATTTCAATTATATGGAACACGCTCACCGATAAATATTCATTCAAGTGTCCAGTGCTTTTGTTCTCCAACTCAACGGGGACCAAAGAGGCATTTAGCCGCTGATTGGCATCGCCACAGCAGATTACTGTTAAATGAACTGTTTCAGCTGCACATGGGGAATCACGACGCGACCAAATCGAACCGAAATACCATCAACTGTAGCGTAACCGCTATCCCGAAAAACAATTTTTAAATGTATGTGCTGCAGAGTGTTAAGACGAAAATATGATTTTTTTTGTTTTACAGAAACCAACTTTAAACAAAATTTCAAGAAAAATGATTAAAAAAAACTTCAAAACATTTTCTACCACGGAAAAAATTGGAAATACATCAATCCTCTTTGCCTGAAGGTGTATAGGAACCGATTTTGCAAAATATCGCTCCGTTATTTAATAAAAAAAATCAAATAACCAAAAAATGAGGAAATGCATCTAATTGCGTTAGCAATGATTGAGATTATAAGAAAGTGCAAAAATTACTAAGAAGTATCTTTTTTGAACTTCGCCTTACTTAAAGCATAGTTAAAGCACATGTAACCAAATGCAGCTTGAAATATTCGAAACGTAATAAAGCTGTATCCCATACGACGCAAGATTACAGCGTAAAACGGCAAATCATGCCTTGCCAAACGAGAAACTAGTGATCTGCCCAGATGATCGTTAGTATTATTTCTGAATCAAGCTATCAGCGTCTACGGACGCTTAGATTACTAAACACATCGATCAAAAGTGCTTCCATCATTCAGCAGACAAACCTTGCAACGAAATGTGCACGCCTCGCGTAGTTAGTCATAGTTGGTATTTTTATGTGTGAAGTGTGCCAAATGTTGTTCAGTTCAAAATGAATAATCTTCTGATGTTATGGTATGTATGCCTGCCTTCTCATATTGTTTATCAGTGCGCTTAAGTCAGTTCTGTTTTTAGTTGTCTCATATTCATTCAACCATTGATTTCCTCCGCCAAGTTCTACCCATGTGATCGGAAGCTAATTGGGTCAACATGCTACGTGCTCAATATCACCATTGAACCGGAAGAGAGTCATGCGACTGTCATGTTTGAGGACGCACGCCGTTTGGTAATCGAACACAGCGCCATTCCGACATTCTCCGAGTTGTTATTTCACAACTTGCCAGATGTGGAGTCAATCACTTTAAAAGGAGGCAACATAACCGCAGTGAATTTCAGCTCCGATACGCTGACCTCACTACGGATAGATAAAACCGGATTGCAGAACTTGAGCATATCACCGGAACCTAACCACAGTTTGAATACCCTGTTGATCAATCGCAACTTCATCGTTACCCTACCGAAATCCATCCGCTACCTGTATGCCCTTTCTATCCTAGACTTATCGCAGAACCGAATCGAGTACATTAATCTAGATTGGTTCCAACAGATGAACAACCTGTTGGTGCTGGATCTCTCGTGGAACCGCATCGCACGAATGGACGCAAGTTCCGAACTACGCCTACCCCGGTTAAAAAACTTCTTCGTCAGCTACAACCACCTGTCGCAAATCCCTTGGTTCCCGATAGGATTCCCCAAGCTGGAACGAATCCGTCTGGCGGAAAACTACTGGAACTGTGCGTGGGTGGCATCGATGAGGAAGCAAATCTGGGACCGCCGGATCCGGCTGTTCGATTCGGACGGGGCCTGCAGTGAGAACAGTGAGGGTGGTTTGTGTTGCTACGATCAGGTTCCGGTGGATATTCCCGCTCGCTACGAGCTGATCGAGATCGAGTTTCAGGAGCAAGCGGATGGAGTGATTTTTGAGAAGAAAGCTCCTGAACCAGCACGGATGATGTTGGCAGAGCAACCGGCTGTCGACGGGGAGGAAAAGACCTGTGTCAGATTGGGAGATAAAATTCAATCGTTGAAACGGGAGATGTTGGCATTGGTGAAGCAGAAGGCCGAAATGGAGCAGCAGTACTCGAAGAAGGTGGCCGCCATGCAGGAGACTTTGAGGAGCGTTCGGGAAGACTTGGAGGCGGCGGAACAGGAGGTTACACGGTACCGGTATAAGGAGAGGATGGACATGATTGATAGGACTGGTAGAATCAGCACGGGAACAGAACCGATTGCAAATGCTTAGAATAAATTATTTGAATCTGAACTGTGAACTTACTGCAGTTACTAAACCACAACTATAGAAGTATTGAAATCTATGTTCATTGACTAAAAAGATTAGTGATGAGAGTCAAATTTTCTGTAAGACTAAGCAGGCCAGCATAAATTTGAGCATTATTATTTGAATTACCCAAGCAACCAAAAGTTCGGATAAAATAACATGCTTGGGCTTAATCAGCTATTCGAAGTAAGACGAATAGCATTCCATTCAGCTCACTTTTTAAGTAATTAACCGAACTTGAGTTTACAAAATGTACAAAAGGAATGCTTTTCAGCTTAATAATAAGCTTCGAAAACATGAAAAAATGCACTTAGTTCTCAAAAGTAATTTATTTTTAAGACACATTAGTACAAGTGGAATCCAAATTAATAATATACACGGTAATGAATACTAGAGTGGGTCGTCGTTTATATGGAAAAATGAAAAATTCATTGGTATCCCATCAGATCAAAGCTTTTTTGATCACATTTCAGGACCCAAATAAATGTGCAAAATTTGGGCACGATCGGTTATGTCTACGTTTTGCACATCGCGTTCGAAGTTGGTATGGGGTTTTACATGGGAAACACACTTTTTTGCATTTCTCTTATAACAAGCTCGAATTTTTCTAAAACCATGTAACCGATAAGGTGAAAACATAGCCTAGGATATCATGAAAAACTTTGTCGAAGACCGCGAAGTGATCTGATGCTTATGAAAAAAGTTATAGCGTTGGCATTGCTTGGCGAAACAGCATGATTTTATTGCTATTGTTATTCCTTTACATGTTAAAACATAAACACATGCATGCGGTTCGTTGGTTATAACTATTTTCACAAGCTTCGGATCGCTTTGCGGTCTTCAAAAAAGTTTTTCAGAACATCCTAGGCTATCATTTTACAGTATCGGTTAAAAAGTTTCAGACAAACTTTTTCATCTTATGACAAAAATACAAAAAAAGTATGTTTTCCCGTACACAATCCCATACAAATGCCAATTGCAATGCGCAAAGTGTAGGCGCAACCGATCGTGCTCAAATTTTGCACAGATACTAAGAAGCCGAAATGGAACCAAAAAAGCTTTGATCTGAGCTTCCGATGACCCACACTAATGAATATTATTGGGTACCGGACTGGATACACAAAATTTAATGGTTTTCTTTGGTACATCGAGATCTTGAAATTAGTCTATGCTAATACCTTGAAATATTTTTTGATGTTTTTTACTTACCGAGATTTGAACTCGGGTTCTCCTCGTTGAAAGCCGGCGCCTAACCACTACTCGAGTGGACCCAATTTCCAGCGACACTGGAGTTTATATTCATTTTTTAGAAAATTTGTCAACTTTGGATTAAGTTTACATGCAAATATTAAAAAAAAAAACTTTCACCAAATTCATGTTCAAAGTTACTTTGACTTATTATCTTACGAATGAGACCTGTGATTTTGAAATCGGACGCAAATTGGCGGAGATATGGGCCTAAAAAAATGACATGTTTTTGAAAGGGGTGACCCCAAACTTTTGATCGGGAGTGTATATACACATAAGTTTTGAATTTCTTTAAATTATATTTTAGTGACACCTGAAATGTAGTTCAACAATTACCAGCTATGCCTTTCACGAAGTAGATTAAAAGTACGATTATCTATCTCCTCCACCTAGCACAAGTGAAATCACTTGTTCATCAAACCGACTCACCTCGTATCGTCGAACATCGCATCGATCCTCAGCTTGCAGATCGAGTTCCGGCTGACGCTGGACATTGTCTCCAGCTGGTCGGCATCCAGCAGCCGAAAGCCCGACGAAACGCTGGACCCCCGCCGGGGTCGACTCATCCGCTGCGGGTGCACATCCATGTTGTAGGTCACCATGCTGCACTTTTCAGATACTCTCACTTCGTTACTCGATTGGCGATTCGCCACACTACTGCTGCCCTTCCTCCCTCTTCAGTTTCCCACCCTTTGGGCGTCCATACTAAACACTACTACACTATTTCACTTGCCTTTGCGGTTCAATCAACACCGAAATCTAATTTTCCGGCCTACGGTTGTTCCTCGGGTGCATTTCTACAGCTGCCGCCGCTTTCGCCGCCACCGCCACCCACCCGTTGATGGTGGTTCATTTTTACGGCACTTTGATTTTCCCTAAATGTTTACACAAAGGTCTTCGGCTCAAACTACTGACTGGGGTAGGTAATTGGGTCACGTTCACACTTCGGCGCGATCGACTGCCTGTCTGTGGGATGAGAAAGAGAGAAAGAAGAACTAACAAACATACCTACTATTGGTAATTGAGTTGAATGATTGGTTCCGATTAGTGGTTTATTTCAGTTGGGGTGTTCCATGGTATTTGAGCAAATCGTTTCACTTGGCACTATACAATTTATTTGATTTAAAGAATAGTAATCTAATAGTGGTAAACAATGGTTCCAGGAACATTGGCCACTAAAAATCTGTTATAAAGTGTACCTTATCGGGCATTTGGGATAGCATTATATTTTGACAGTAGTTGTGAAATCTTGTTCTGGATCATGTACCATCAAAACATGCGCGTCTAGACCAGTTCTACAAGAAAGCCACGGAAAACCGCTCTTTTTCGAATATTTAGGTTATACATGGGTGGTTGAGTTTAGATAGGGATTCTACGTATATTTTGGCAGTTTTGTTGTCTTCATCATAGGTTTTTTTTTAGAAACCTGTTGAGCTCACATTTGGTCTCAAATCCTTCCCAACCAAGCAGAGTTATATGCCCAAATTTCAGGCGATGTGGCCCACAAAACCCCCCATGACGAAGAGAACGCGCCCATTGCCACATCGGAAGCATCGCAGTAGCCGTGCAGGTAGAGGCGATTCCAGCTTTGCACGCTGATCACACGGCGAGGAATCTGGAAGGAATTGAGAAGCGAGAAACTTTGCAACAACGACAACCAATTATTGACCAACTCACCAGGAGGATTTGCATCCCAGGCCACCTTCAGCTCCCACATGCGCTGCATCACTAGCTTGGCCTTTACGATGACCGGTGCAAGCAATCCTAGGGGGTCGAAAAGGCTTGCGATCTGCGACAGGATTAAGCGCTTTGTGGGCTGAAGGATCTGATTTGGCTGGTACGAAAAGTGGAACTCGTCACTGCACGGCTGCCATTGCATTCCGAGGGCCTTGATCACGTTGCTTTCACTATCCTCGAAACTGAATTTCACTTCCAAGTCTGCTTCTGGGACTCCTTCCAATACGGCAGGGCAGTTTGAAGACCACTTCCTCAGGTGAAATCCGCCGGCCTTGAACATTTCGGTGAACTGTTCCCTCAATGCCTTCGCTTCCTTTTCTGTTTCAGCACCAGTCAGAACATCGTCCACGTAGGTTCCCTTTTCGATCTTTTCAACAGCCACCGGATATTGGGATCTGTGGGACTCCATCAATTCCTGCACACATCTAGTGGCCAAAAAGGATGCGCATTTTGTTCCAAATGTGACAGTGTTCAATCGGTATTCCTGGATTGGCTCCTCCTTATTCCATCTCCACAGAACTTTGAGGAAGTCACGCTCTTCTTCACTCACCCAAATCATGCGATACATCTGCTTGACGTCGCCGACAAGCACGATTGGCGGCATGCGAAATCGTAGTAAAATGTTGATCAATGAATCTTGAATTGTTGGCCCGCACATGAGCACGTCATTCAAAGAAAGTCCGCTTGTGGTTTTTGCAGAAGCATCAAAAACGACACGGCACTTTGTAGTTGAGCTTGTGTCTTTAACCACACAGTGGTGCGGTAGATACACGGACTTTCTACAAGTTGTGGTATTATCTACGGGAGACATGTGTCCGAGGTCAAGATATTCACGCATGAACGTGTGGTACTCAGATTTCAGCCATGGATTTCGCTCGAGTTTCCGCTCAATGTGATGCAATCTTCTCTCCGCAATTTGACGTGAGTCCCCAAGATCACTAGGATGCTGCGAAAATGGTAGCCTGACTACGAATTTCCCCGATGCGTCACGAACGGTGTGCCGAGCAAAATGCTGTTCGCAGAGAAGCTCTTCTTCAGAGAGATGTTTGAATGGCGCCTCATACTCTTCCAGCTCCCAGAATCGACGCAATTGCCGGGACAACTCATCTTCCGTAGATATCAACAGGCACGTTGACACAGGAGGGCTAGGCATTAAACTCACATCATCATACCGACCCACAATCACCCAACCGAGCTTAGTGTTTTGGAGTATTGGAGTGGCACTGCTCACACCGAGAGAGATTTGTCCGGGTTGTAGTAGTTGAAAGAAAATTTCACTACCGAGTAAAACGTCAACGTTTCCTGGGCGATAAAAGAGCGGATCAGCGAGATGTATAGACTCCGGAATAGACCAATTTCCAGCGTGTACGGGTTTGCAAGGAAGCGTATTTGTAATCTTCTCCAATACTATACAAGGAACCACCGCTCGAAAATCTGAGCAACGAGAGGTAATAACGATTTCAGCGCACTTGTGTGCGCGAGTGGGCACCGAAGATATGCCCTCGAGATCCATATGCGCAGATTGAGTTCTGATGCCAAGCTCGTTGCAACACCTCTCGGTAATAAAACTGACTTGAGAGGCACTGTCCAAAACGGCACGACAAATGTGCGGTTGGCTGCGATTATCGAGAACGTTGATAGCAGCCGTGGCGAGGAGAACATTCGAAGCATCGAGATGAGCAGGTGAATCCAGCGCCGATATCAAGGATTGGAATGGCTGCCCTGAAGTACTAGCTGGCAAGGACGATTCGATGAGCTGCGTACCCACTGGTGATATGGCAGAATGTAGCAAGGTGTGGTGAGGTAAGTTACACTTCCTGCACATACCTGATCGACAGTTTTCTTCGGGATGTCTTTTAAGACAATTTACGCACAGACCCATCCTGCTGATCTGAGCAAGTCGTTCTTCAGGGTTCATGTGGAGAAATTTTCCACATTGGTAGGTGTGATGTTGTTGGTTCGAGCAAACGTCACAAAACGGAGCGTTCGTGGCGACGTAGGTCATTGCCCCTCGGGGCTGAGATTTTGTAAACGGCTTAAATGGCACAGCAGCCCTTTGCTTTGCAGGTTGCACCGATTGAAGCGCAAAACTTGTTGCTTCGATGAATTTGAGGAAACATTGAAGCGTGATGTCCGCTTCCTCCATTTCAGCAATCCTTTGACACCACAGCTGTTTTGTGTCAGGGTCCACCTTTTCGGAGAGGATGAATAATAGCCACGTGTCACGATCCTCCCGATTCATTGCTTCAAGAGCTCGGATGACTTCATCTGAGACGTCGTGTAACGATCGTAGAGCACTCGCAGATGGTGACGTCATTGCCTGCTGACTTAAGAAGCGTTGTAATGTGTTTGTTAGCGATTTCTCTCGGCTTGTCGTATCTCGACTTGAGCTTATCCAGTGCAGTTCGGTAATTGGCGTCCTCAATTTTCAGATGCGAAATTAATGACGCAGCCTCGCCATCAAGATTTGTTTTCAAAAAGTACAGTTTTTGACTGTCCTTTAAGGAAGGATTTGCGTGTACCAAACTCTCGAACAAATCGAAAAAGGATTGCCATTCGAGGTAGTTCCCGCTGAATATCGGTAGATTCATTCGGGGCAGCTTCAGATCGGACAGCGGTGACGAAGTAGCGTTATTGTTTGCTGAAGATGTAGAGGCAATGGCCATATTGGCGGACATAATGCGGAGGAATTCAGCGGCGCGGCGATGTTTTCGCGATATCCGGCTCGAAGGACCATATGTTAGCGCGAGGTCCGGAAAAACTTCGATACCGTGGTGGAAAAAACCGGGATAAGCTAACGAGGAATTTCGGATAACGATTTGTGTAGAACGCGCTTGTTGCTAATTCAACATACACTGACTGTATTCATAGTTCATAGGAAAGGCTTTTATAACAAATTTGCATGGGTTAAATAGATAGGAGAAAGAGAGAGAAAGAACTGACGGTTTCAATATAATTAGATCACTTTAGATCTTAGTTGATAGGGTGGCTCCGTATTTTCGTGCGTACAATACCCTTAGTCGCAATATGTCGATATGACATTTTTAGTACTGATTTGTGTTTCATATGAAAACTCATTTATTTTTTTTTCAATTTCTTCGGTTACTATTTTGAGAAATTATCAGGCAATTTCTTTGGAAATTTCCGCGGCAATTTCATCAAAAATGTTTTGATTCTCCAAACAACTCTTTTAGAATTTCTTCGGAATTTCGTTTCGGAATCCCTTCGGCCATTTTTGGGAATTCGTTCAGCAATGCTTCAAGGAGTTCTTTAAGCGTTTTTTCTGTTTTTTTTCGGCAATTTTTTTTGGTGTAAACAAATCCGTAAATGCGATTATTTCCTTCGAAGATTTTTTCCAAAATTTCTTTGATAATTTTCTGTGCAAACTTGATAGTTTTGCTTCTTTTAATGTTTCCTTTAAGTTTTCGTTCAGCAATTGTATTGAACATTCATTTAGGAATTACTTTGAGAATTGGTTTTTATAATTCTTAAACAATTCATTTAGATTTGTTTTTAGAAATTCGTTCCGGAATCCCTTCGGCCTATTTCGGTAATTCATTCAGCAATGCTTTTGGAGGATCCTTTAAGATTTTTTTCTATCTTCTTTCGCCAATTTGTTTGATATATCCTCCGGTAAATGCGATCAATTTCTTCGAAGAATTTGAGAATTTATCTGCTATTACTTTATAATTTGCTCCTGCACTTTGGTCAGATAATGAATTGTAAAATTTTCTGAAAATGTCTGCAGCTTTCTGCGGTAATTTATTTTAGAATTATTTCGACTATTCCTTTGAAAAATTCATCAGAATTGGTCGGGATATTTCTTAAAGATTTTTTTCAGAAATTTTTTTTTGTTTGTTTTTGAAAGTGCGTTTGGAAACTTAGTTGGTATTTTTTGATAAATTTCTTCTGAAATTCTTTGGGACAGTACTCCAAAAATCACTGATGTCTTTCGGAAATTTCCCTTTGGAATTTTTAGTAGTTTAGAATAGTCTTCCGTCAGTTCTTTGAGGCTGCCTTCAGCTATTTCTATGCGAACGTTTTTAAAATAGCATTGAGACATTTTTTGAGAATATTTTTGGTAACTATTCTGGCGATAACTTTGGTTTTCGGAAATTTCCCTTTGGAATTTTTAGTAGTTTAGAATAGTCTTCCGTCAGTTCTTTGAGGCTGCCTTCAGCTATTTCTATGCGAACGTTTTTAAAATAGCATTGAGACATTTTTTGAGAATATTTTTGGTAACTATTCTGGCGATAACTTTGGTTTTCGGAAATTTACCTTTGGAATTTTTAGTAGTTTAGAATAGTCTTCCGTCAGTTCTTTGAGGCTGCCTTCAGCTATTTCTATGCGAACGTTTTTAAAATAGCATTGAGACATTTTTTGAGAATATTTTTGGTAACTATTCTTGCGATAACTTTGGTTTTCGGAAATTTCATAGGTTATTCTTTTGCGATTCCCTGCCGTCATTCCATTGTTATTTCTTGGATTTTTTAAAATTCATCAGATAAAATCTAATGAAATGTTCAAAGTAACGAAAGACAAAATTCCGAACGTAATTAAAAAAGGAATTTTGTCGGGAACTGTCGGAAAAATTTCCAAAAATTGCCAGAACAATTTACGTATGGATTGATTAAAGAATTTGGAGTTCCTTACAAAAAAATAAATAAAATAAAGTAATTGCCAAATAAATAACGAAAACAATAGCCAGCGAAACTCCCAAAGAAAATGACGAAAAAAGTAATAAAGAAAATTCCGAAGGAAATTCAAAAGAAATGCTATAGGTATTTAAAAAAAATAATAACATAAATAAAATTCTAATATAATTGCCGTAAAAGCTTCCACAATAGTTGCGGAACAAAATTGCAAACGATTAATCGAAAAAGTTAAAAAAAATGCCCAGGGAAGCCCTAAAAAATCCTTTATTATTCATTGTATCATGTCCAATAAAAACTTGCTGAATGATTTTCTCGTCATTCTTATTGAATAAATTTTCAAAGTAAATTCTGAAAGCAGTGCTCAAATCGTTTGCCGTAGGAATCACTAAGTAAATTCTAGAAAAAAATCCGAATTAGATTTCAGATGAAAATGATTATCAAAAGATTTTCAAAAGAAATTTCTTTAAAAATTCTAGAGCCATTGCCGAAGCATTTCCTTCATTTTCTGCAAGAACTGTTTCCAATGGAATTTCACAAAACATTAAAAAAAACTGCCGAAAAAATTCTCGAACAAACTTCAAACGAAATTTCTAGAAATTAATCAAAAATTTTACCAAAGAAATGGCAAAATCGATTTTAAACACAATAAATGAGACAGTCTCAAAAAAAAAAAAATATATAAAAATAAACATTTAGTTTTCTGGAATGTCTCCCACATTCATCAGTGCAAGATTTCATCGATTGTTTTGTAATCAGAACTTAATAAACAGAGCACATCCCTAGCATCAGACGTTGCCGGCTAAGAATTGGACTAACAACACCAATTCAAGGCGTCAAACGACCTGTGCCGAGGAACAAGTGATCGAGGGGTTGAAAAAGGTACTCGATTGGTTGTGGGGTATCTGGGCACCCCCCACTGTATTTCGTCCTCTACCGCATTAATGCTGGGCACTGGCGTGGTGGACCTTCTTCTTCTGTGAGATCAAAATATAAGCTCGAAAAATCAAAAATTACCTAGTGTGAGTAGTAGTGGTGAGGCTAACCCCTTCGCGAGAAGCGGGTTGGCCTGTTCTCCGTTAAGGAGAAGAAAGGAAGTAGGGGTAGGGAGCTGTGCACGCAGCGCCAGCGTCGGAAATCCAATTCCTTTCCCGGTTAGCCTGTCGGGGGACATAGTGGAAACAGCGTGGGCCATCAATCAAAAACGAGATAGGCTCTCTGTGATGGAGGTGGCTGTGCAGCAGCCTGGCAAAATCTGGAAACTGCGGCCGTGGCAAAACCGGCGAAAGCAAAGGTTACGACGTCTACCCCGTTGAAGGCCTTCGTTTTTGCAGCTAGCCCAAAGGGTGTGGCAGATGCGGCTGTTTCTGATAAGCTCTCGCAAAAACGGATAAGGCATCCGTCAGGTCAGAAGCTGCTTGGCGGTACCTGCAAGGCTAGGTTGACACTAATCCCGAAGATCAGCAGTAATATCAGCAAGTCGGACCCCAGCCAGGCGTCTCGAAAAAATGGGAAGGGTGGGCCTGAAAAGGCTGGCCCGTCCCGGATGAAAGGGAACAGGGGGTTGCGACCGTTGATAGGTTCTCAGCAACCACAGAGTAGGGCGAACTAAGGGGAAGACTTCCCCTTGGACGAATGTTGAGCGGAAGTCGAGGAGGTTAGGGGAGCCATACCAAGAAGGCGTAGTTGAATAGGTGCTAAGCGCGTGAAAGCGACGCGCTCGTCATCAAGACCGAACATTGAACAGTCTAAGTACTCGGACGTCTTGGGGACAATGCGAAGCGATGCCTAGCTCGGTGATCTGGGAGCAGACGTGCGCATTATTAGACGTACTCGTACTGATATGACCCTTGAGCTCAAGAGCGCCATCTACAAAAGTCTGGCGGAAGAGGTCATTGGGCTCTTACTGCAGAGGCGACTCTGACGGTGAAGAAGCTAGACGAGATCACTGAAGCACTTTACGGCACTGCGACAATAGTGCGAGATGCAGGTGGCCAGCAAGGACACAGGTAGCTTTGGTGCAGCTACTTGTGGCGGACGTAAATAAGTCCGTTAAAGCAGGGAAGATCAAGGTCAACCTTCATGAGCCACCGGAAGTTTTCTTTAGGTGTGTGGAACCATGACACAAGTTTGTAAGTTTGCTGAGTAGTCGGATGTGCGAGAAAAGCTGAGCCCGCGTACTCCCACTTATCGGCCGGTTAGTTCTGCTTGACAGAATGAACCTGATATGGCATACTGGAGCTATAACTGATGAGTGGGAAGAAGGGTTAGTTAGGACGTGACGCAACCTCCTCCCCGAAGATCCCCGCGGTGCTTCTCTACTGGTAGAGCGTTGAAGGGCCCCACTGGTACACCTGGTAGCGGAGGACCTGGCTACTAAGGGACCTGAAAAGGGTAAGGTTCAGGGCAGCAGGGACGAAAGTCCTGGGGCCTGACGCACCCCCCAGCTTGCGAGTCAGTCGCGTAGTCGCCGGCTAAGAATAGGACTACTAACCCCAATTCAAGGTGTCAAGCGACCCGTGCTGACGAATGAGTGATCGAGGGGGTGAAAAAGATGCTCGATCTTTAACGGAGCCTGTGGGGTACCTGGGCACCTCCCCACAGCCACAGTAAGCTGTCTCTTACCGCGTTAATGCAGGGCTCTGGCGTGGTGGAAATTCTTTCCCGTGCTACTCGTGGGATTTAATCATGAAATCAAATAAAACAAATCAGAACCTAGGTGGAAGTAGTGCTGGGCGCATCCCCGCATCCCCGACAGGCGCAAACTGTGCAGGCGATGCGGCGCTGAAGGTCATAAGGCCCAAAGCTGCACGAGTCCGCCCATATGCATGAACTGTACCGGGAAATCCTCGAACAACAGACATCCGATGGGTGGTCCAAGGTGCCCGGCCTTCAAGAAAGCCGCAGTGAACAACAAATCACAGTGCATGTAACGCAGCTGAACCTGAACTACTGTGATGCGGCTCCGCAAATGCTTTGTCAGGCGGTTTCTGAGTGGGAGACAGACATCGCCATCATATCGGACCCATACCGAGTACCCGCTGGCAACGGCAACTGGGTCGCGGATGGGACCAGAAAAATGGCGGCGATATGGACGACGGGTAAATACCCCGTCCAGGAGTTGGCGTCTACTACCTACGAGGGCTTCGTGGTCGCCAAAGTAAACGGGGTCTTCTTCTGTAGCTGTTATGTGCCTCCGCGGTGGCCGATCGAGCAGTTCACGCAAATGCTGGACCGCTTAACGACCGTGCTAACAGGGCAAATGCCGGTGGTAATAGCGGGTGACTTTAATGCCTGGGCCGTGGAATGGGGAAGCCGTTTCACGAACCAGCGGGGTCAGATCCTACTAGAAACAATGGCAATCCTAGATGTCGACTTGGCTAATGTCGGTACCAAGAGTACCTTTAGTCGAAACGGAGCGGAGTCAATTATTGACGTGACCTTTTGCAGTCCTGGCCTAACAAGTAGTTCGAACTGGAGAGTAGATGATGGCTACACTCACAGCGACCACCTGGCGGTTCGCTACAGTATCGACTACAACAACAGCAGACAGCGGATAGAAGAAGAGGCGGCTACGCCAAGGCCAAGCCCTCGCAGGTGGAAGGCATCATACTTTGGCGAATGGATATTCAAGAAGGCGATCCGCCGTGAGCGAAACCTATTTGATTTAGACGGAGACAAGTTGGTAGCGGTGCTCTCGCGTGCGTGCGATGTGACGACCGTGCCTAGGCGAGTTCATCCTAAAAATGGGAGACCACTGGCTTACTGGTGGACTCAAGCGATTGCGGACCTGCACCGCGCCTGCCTACGGGCTAGGCGGCGGATGCAGTGAGCACGATCTGAGGATGAGCAAAACGAACGGCGGGTGGTGTTCGCCGCTGCAAATGCCGCGCTGAAGACTGAGATAAGAGCAAGCAAAAAGGCCTGCTATAAAGGTCTCTGTCAGAGTGTCAATGTGAATCCGTGGGGTGATACCTATAGGATCGTGATGGCAAAGGCAAGAGGTGTAATGGCTTCTATAGAGATGTTGGAGGGGATGATCGAGTTCGACTTTCGGTAAGTGAGGTCAATCCTAGACGCTATCTTATCGCTTACAAAGTCGGCCGAAATAGCTCTCCAGTGTTAGAGGACGTGAATTTCCTACTGTGCTGTAGTGGCCCTGGATGAAAGACACGCGTTCAATAGTGCCAATTGGGCGGCTGTGATGGATGGAAGATATGTGGAAAACGTCATAAGAGTGGAGGGCAGCTTCATCAATGATGCAAGTACGGTCATTGAGGCCTTTGCTGGTAAATTTTCCAAGGTTTCGGCAAACCAAAATTTCAGCAAATCCGTCCTGCATGCCAATTCATTGGCAGTAGCCGACCTCTGCTATTCATCTGAAGACGAAAGTGACCTTAGTCTAGCAAAAGACTACAATAACCATTTCATAAACGAGAACAACTGGGCCCTCGGCCATGGCACTGGAAAGGCTGCGGGTCCTTACGATATAGGGTATCCTATCCTTAGGAAAGGCACGGTAAAGGCTGGGTATGCTGCGCAATTCAGATCCCATTGTGATCCACTAGCCTCTGCCCAGCAACTCCTATCCCTACCTCCACGCGGTACCGGCCGGAAACTATGAGCAACCTTAGAGAAGATCGGGTAACCAACCCCGGTGGGAACTTTGGTCGTAGGCTGACAGGGAAGGGGAGGTTTGCTTCGGCAAACCTGAGCGTCTGTTCTCCAGGAGGAGCGGCTCACAACAGCGTCTGATCCCCATGTTAGGGGCGGCTGATCTACGTCCGAGTGCCAGGGAAGGACTCTAAGCTCAACTGTGCACCATGGTCCTCCGGAAAGTAGGGGGTTGGTGTCAGGCCCTACGAGCCAGCCGTAAAAAACCATTGTAGCGGAAAACCAGCAACAGAATAATACGAACCGAGACCAACGGCAACGACCCCAGCGAACAAAAAGGACTTGCGATTGGAAACTCGGTACGTGGAACTGCCGATCTCTCAACTTCATTGGGAGCACCCGCATACTCGCCAAACTACTGAAGGACCGCGGGTTCGGCATCGTAGCGCTGCAGGAGGTGTGTTGGACAGGATCCATGGTGCGAACGTTCAGAGGTAATCATACCATCTACCAGAGCTGCGGCAACACACGCGAGCTGGGAACAGCTTTCATCGTGATGGGTGATATGCAGAGGCGCGTGATCGGTTGGTGGCCGATCGACGAAAGAATGTGCAGGTTGAGAATCAAGGGCCGATTCTTCAACTTCAGCATAATAAACGTGCACAGCCCACACTCCGGAAGTACTGATGATGACAAGGACGCATTTTACGCGCAGCTCGAACGCGAGTACGACCGCTGCCCAAGCCACGACGTCAAGATCATCATAGGAGATTTGAACGCTCAAGTAGACCAGGAGGAGGAATTCAGACCGACGATTGGTAAGTTTAGCGCCCACCAGCAAACGAACGAAAACGGCATACGACTCATTGATTTCGCCGCCTCCAAAAATATGGCCATACGTAGCACCTTTTTCCAACACAGCCTCCCTTATCGTTACACCTGGAGATCACCACAGCAGACGGAATCTCAAACCGACCACGTTCTGATTGACGGACGGCACTTCTCCGACATTATCGACGTCAGGACCTATCGTGGCGCCAACATCGACTCCGACCACTATCTGGTGATGGTCAAACTGCGCCCAAAACTCTCCGTCATCAACAATGTACGGTACCGGCGACCGCCACGGTACAACCTAGAGCGATTGAAGCAACCGGATGTCGCCTCAGCATACGCGCAGAATCTCGAAGCCGCGTTTCCAGACGAGGGCGAGCTCGATGAGGCCCCTCTAGAGGACTGCTGGAGTACAGTGAAAGCAGCCATTAACGACGCAGCCGAGAGCACCATCGGGTACGTGGAACGGAATCGACGGAACGAATGATTCGACGAATAGTGCAGAACGGTTTTGGAGGAGAAGAACGCAGCGAGGGCGGTAATGCTGCAGCAAGGGACTCGACAGAACGTGGAACGTTACAAACAGAAGCGGAAACAGCAGACCCGCCTCTTTCGGGAGAAAAAGCGCCGCCTGGAAGAAGCGGAGTGTGAAGAAATGGAACTGCTGTGCCGTTCCCAAGAAACACGGAAGTTCTATCAGAAGCTCAACGCATCCCGCAACGGCTTCGTGCCCCGAGCCGAAATATGCAGGGATAAAGACGGAGGCCTCTTGACGGACGGACGTGAGGAGATCGAAAGGTGGAAGCAGCACTTCGATCAGCACCTGAACGGCGTGGAGAACGTAGGCTCAGGAGTCCACGGCAACGGACGAAACGACGACGCCAGTGCAGCGGAGGACGGAAATGAACCAACTCCCACGCTGAGGGAAGTTAAGGATGCCATTTACCAGCTCAAAACCAACAAAGCAGCTGGTAAGAATGGTATCGCAGCTGAACTCATCAAGATGGGCCCAGAAAAGTTGGCCACCTGTCTGCATCGGCTGATAGTCAGGATCTGGGAAACCGAACAGCTACCGGAGGAGTGGAAGGAAGGGGTAATCTGCCCCATTCACAAGAAAGGCGACCATCTGGAATGTGAGAACTTCAGGGCGATCACTATTCTGAATGCTGCCTACAAAGTGCTATCCCAGATCATCTTCCGTCGTCTGTCACCTAAAATTAATGAGTTCGTGGGAAGTTATCAAGCCGGCTTCATCGACGGCCGGTCGACAACGGACCAGATCTTTACCGTACGGCAAATCCTCCAGAAATGCCGTGAATACCAGGTCCCAACGCACCACCTGTTCATCGACTTCAAAGCGGCATACGATAGTATCGACCGCGCAGAGCTATGGAGAATCATGGACGAAAACGGCTTTCCTGGGAAGCTGACTAGACTGATTAAAGCAACGATGGACGGTGTGCAAAACTGCGTAAGGGTTTCGGGTGAACTATCCAGTTCATTTGTATCTCGCCGGGGACTGCGACAAGGTGACGGACTCTCATGTCTACTCTTCAACATCGCGCTGGAAGGACGACATGGACATTATCACTAGAACATTTGGAACGGTGGCAGAACTGTACACCCGCCTGAAACGCGAAGCAGCAAAGGACGGACTGGTGGTGAATGCCTCAAAAACAAAGTGCATGCTGGTAGGCGGAACCGAACACGACCGGATCCGTCTGGGTAGTAATGTTACGATAGACGGGGATACTTTCGAGGTGGTGGAGGAATTCGTCTACCTCGGATCCTTACTGACGGCTGACAACAACGTGAGCCGTGAAATTCGGAGGCGCATCATCAGCGGAAGTCGGGCCTACAACTGGCTCCAGAAGAAACTGCGGTCGAAAAAGATTCACCCACGCACCAAATGCACCATGTACAAAACGCTGATAAGACCGGTGATCCTCTACGGGCACGAGACATGGACCATGCTCGAGGAGGACCTACAAGCACTCGGAGTTTTCGAGCGACGCGTGCTAAGAACGATCTTCGGCGGTGTGCAGGAGAACGGTGTGTGGCGGAGAAGGATGAACCACGAGCTCGCTGCACTTTACGGCGAACCCAGCATCCAGAAGGTGACCAAAGCCGGAAGGATACGTGGGCAGGGCATGTTGCAAGAATGTCGGACAACAACCCTGCAAAGCTGGTGTTTGCAACGGATCCGGTTGGCACAAGAAGGCGTGGAGCGCAGAGAGCACGATGGGCGGACCAGGTGGAGCGTTACTTGGCGAGCATTGGGCGCGACCGAGGATGGAGAGCGGCAGCCACAAACCGAGTATTGTGGCGTACTATTGTTGATTATGTCTTATCTTAATGATGTTGAACAAATAAATGTATGTATGTATGTATGTATGTAGCCTTAGGAAACTCCCACTTATCGGCCGGATAGTTCTGCTTCACAGAATGAACCTGGTATGGCATACTGGAGCTATAACTAATGAATGGGAAGAAGGGTTAGTTATTTCTAGCCTTAAAGAAGGAAAGGATGTGACGCAACCTCCTCCCCGAAGTTGCTTGAGAATATTATCCTGTAATGGTCAGTCACGATGTTTTTCATTTCGATGTCGATGATATGACTCTTATGGCACTTTGACTGAAGTAGATAGGGCAATGTGTGTCCCTAGTTTACTTTACAGATCCGAATTGTGGAGCGAAGCAACACTGCGGAGCTTCTCTACTGGTGGAGCGTGGAAGGGCCCCATTGGTACACCTGGTAGCGGAGCACCTGACTACTAAGGGACTTGAAAAGGGTATGGTGAGATGCTGGTAGTCCAGCGTGCCTCTAATCAGTGGTACGATATTAGGTCGACGAACATCCCTTGGGCTGCGGACGTCCCTAAGACCGACTGGTGCGTGAGGGAAGCATGCCAGACTAGTACCACCTGGCACCAAGGTTGCAGTCTCGTATGCGGATAGGCCACATTATTTCACGGATGGCTCATTAGTACCAGAGGAAATAGTTTATGAAATGCCCAATGTCTGTGGTCAGCGAAAGCCTATGAATCATTACTGCAAGTATGCAGGCATGCAAAAGGATCTAAAACTATTGTATTCCCAGGCACCCGTGGTTGATTGAGGGACAAGAATATCTTTACACAACCTTTTTCTATGTGCCTCGACACGCAGACATCCCAGGTAATGAGGCTACCGATGTTCTAGCAAATCAGGGGCATCATGCTCCGCAGTAGGTAACTTCAGTTCCTCTCTGTGACGCAACCCGCTTGACTAGACAAACAGACCTCGAGGTACATATTGAATGCAGCCTGGCACAACTACCGGGAAGATTACCTCCGCAGGATTAAGAACGACACACCACACTGAAAAGATGTGCCTAATTCTCAAAATCATAAGGTTCTGACGGGGCTGAGAAATGGACACACTCAACTCATTCATGGGCCAAGGTTAGGTTGCAATATGGCCTATGATCCAGGATGCGGCCCAGCACGTGTGGAGTTAAGGACGGAAATCGATTCAATACGGGAAGTATTGACTAACGACCGTACTTAACGCTGAAAAAGCGATTATAAAGCTGACCACGACAAAAAGGGCTCCATGACGCTATCTAGTGTATTAGGACATTTATGCTTTATGAGTCTAGAGGTAGAGCGGTAGTTTTTAGAGGGGCCGCTAGCTACGAGACGCTAGATATCGTACGTCGACATAATACTAGGTAAAGCAGTACCATGACTTGGAGGTTTGAGGGTTTCTGGGATCTGAGCGAGGACAACGGTTGCAGCGGTAAAGGTTCGCGTAGGTTAATAAGATATTTGTCACTTACACGTCGAGATGATTGAAAGAGGTAGTGAACAAAGACAATCTCCTTTTTTTGCAGAAGTACATAATAATTATTAAATAAAAATTATTTCACTTTTTTTCCGATTTTCACAGCATATCATATTGAGTGGTCCTTGCCAAACGAAACAATTCCAGAAAAGTTCCCATATTCAAGATCGGAAGAGTCACGCACTCCCACTTACCAATTTGCCATGGAATCACCGCGCACTTTTTTCTCACCTTGTTCAGATCTTCAACCGCGCGCGCAGAGACCCCTCTCGCACTTGCTTGTGGTGGTAGGCACAAGCCGCCAGAAGAAAGAAATTGGTTCGTAATTTAACGGTTCACCGAGTGGCTGCTACTCTTACTGCAATTGTTGCGTCGTCTCAACTCAATACCGAGAGACCATCCGTGTCCGTGCGGTCGGTGGGATGTTCCCATTTGGATTTAATTCAATTTCTGGGCTTTTGCCCGCCACTCGCCACTTGTTTGGCTCCAAAAAGTGCTCCGAAACGTGCTACGCAGCAGGGTTGTTTCGGGTCGTATCGAATGGTTGTTTGGCTTTCGAAGTTTGATGCCGTTCGATGGTGGTGGCGAGGTTGATGCTAATCATTATGGTCTGATAATTGGTTGGAAAACAATCATTCACCTATACCGGGCGGGCCGGCGAACATCGACGAAAGAGCACAGTGCAGTGGGTCGATGAGGCGGTAGCAGCTCGGTCGGTTGATTGGATGGACTATTTCAAGTTCAATGCTGCTTGAGGTTGGAGAGTCTGTGGAGGAAGGAGAGATGAAAGAAAATGATATAATTTCAGTAAATTTGGTCCAATGGTCATGACTGTGAACAAATTGTAAGTGTGAACTTTTTTTTTTGGTTCAGGAAATTGGGAATGACTCACAACAAAATGTTTGCTCGTAATTATGGAAAAGAAATTGATGTCTCGACCAATATTAACACAAATTTGGTCATATGAGGGATCATGTATCTTCGATTAAAAGGAATTTAAGGGAAATTCTCAGAAAAAGTCCTGGAAGAATTCCCACAAGAATTTCTGTAGAAATACCCAGAGGAATTTTCAGTAGCAATTCCCAGAGGAAATCCTACACACTTAATTCAGATTCCCGGGATATCAGCATTTTTCCATTCTTTTGCCGAGATTTGCACAGCCGAGTAATCAGCAAACAACAATTTTGCTGAGATCTCAGCAATTTTGACAGTTCATTGCTGAGCTTCGGCAATCGTTTTGCTGAGAGTCAGCTGACAAATGTCACTTTTTGCTGGGATATCAGCTGATAGTTTTACTGAGCAGACGGCTGTGCGCGTTTTTGCCGAGCCCGCAAATCTGTTTTGGGTGTGTAGAGGACTATCCAGAGAAATTCCTGGAGGACTATCCAGAGAAAATCCTGGAGGAATTTCCAGATAAAATCTTGGAGGAACTTTCAGAGGAACGTCTGGAGAAATTTCTGGTGGAATTTACAGAGGCATTCCTAGAGGAATTTTCAGATTAATGTCTGGAGAAATTCCCAGAGCAATTCCTGGAGGAATTTGCAGTGGAATTCCTGGAAAAATTTCGAGAGGAATTCCTGGAGGAATTCCCGAAACAATATCTGGAGGAACTTCCAGAGGAATTCCTGGAGGAATTTCCAGAGGAATTCCTGGAGAAATCTCCCAAGGAATTCCTGGAGGAATTTTCAAAGGAATTTCTGGAAGAATTTCCAGAAGAATTCCTGGAGGAAACTCTTGGAAGAATTTCCATAGGAATTCCTGACGGAATTTCCTAAGGAATTCACAGAGGAAATCCTGAAAGAATTTCCAGAAGAACTTACTAAGCAAGAATTCCCGGAGGAATTTTCTAAAAAAATCCTTGAGGAATTTCCTAAGGAATTCCTAGAGGAAATTCTGGAGGAATTCGTGGAGAAGGTTCTAGAGGAATTTACAGAGGAACTCCTGGAAGAATTTCCAGAGGAATTTCTGAAGGAATTTCCAGAGGAATTCCTGGAGGAATTTTCAGAGGATTTCCTATAGAAGTTTTCAGACGAATTCCTGGAGGAATTTCCAGAGAAAATCCTGGAGAAATTTCCAAAGGAATTGCTGTTGGAATTTCCAGAGGACTTCCTGGAGGAATTTCCAGAGCAATTCCTGGAGGAATTTCCAGAGGAATTTCTGGAGCAATTTCCAGAGGAATTCCTGGAGCAATTTCCAGAGGAATTCCTGGAGGAATTTCCAGAGGAATTCCCCTGGAGGAATTTCCAGAGGAATTCCTGGAGCAATTTCCAGAGGAATTCCTGGAGGAATTTCCAGAGGAATTCCTGGAGCAATTTCCAGAGGAATTCCTGGAGCAATTTCCAGAGGAATTCCTGGAGCAATTTCCCGAGGAATTCCTGGAGGAATTTCCAGAGGAATTCCTGGAGGAATTTCCAGAGGAATTCCTGGAGGAATTTATAGAGGAATTCCTGGAGCAATTTCCAGAGGAATTCCTGGAGCAATTTCCAGAGGAATTCCTGGAGGAATTTCCAGAGGAATTCCTGGAGGAATTTCCAGAGGAATTCCTGGAGGAATTTCCAGAGGAATTCCTGGAGGGATTTCCAGAGGAATTCCTGGAGGAATTTCCAGAGGAATTCCTGGAGGAATTTCCAGAGGAATTCCTGGAGGAATTTCCAGAGGAATTCCTGGAGGAATTTCCAGAGGAATTCCTGGAGGAATTTCCAGAGGAATTCCTGGAGGAATTTCCAGAGGAATTCCTGGAGGAATTTCCAGAGGAATTCCTGGAGGAATTTCCAGAGGAATTCCTGGAGGAATTTCCAGAGGAATTCCTGGAGGAATTTCCAGAGGAATTCCTGGAGGAATTTCCAGAGGAATTCCTGGAGGAATTTCCAGAGGAATTCCTGGAGGAATTTCCAGAGGAATTCCTGGAGGGATTTCCACAGGAATTCCTGGAGGAATTTCCAGAGGAATTCCTGGAGGAATTTCCAGAGGAATTCCTGGAGGAATTTCCAGAGGAATTCCTGGAGGAATATCCGAAGGAATTCCTGGAGGAATTTCCAGAGGAATTCCTGAAGGAATTTCCAGAGGAATTCTTGGAGGAATTTCCAGAGGAATTCCTGGAGGAATTTCCAGAGGAATTCCTGGAGGAATTTCCAGAGGAATTCCTGGAGGAATTTCCAGAGGAATTCCTGGAGGAATTTCCAGAGGAATTCCTGGAAGAATTTCCAGAGGAATTCCTGGAAGAATTTCCAGAGGAATTCCTGGAGGAATTTCCAGAGGAATTCCTGGAGGAATTTCCAGAGGAATTCCTGGAGGAATTTCCCGAGGAATTCCTGGAGGAATTTCCAGAGGAATTCCTGGAGGAATTTCCAGAGGAATTCCTGGAGGAATTTCCAGAGGAATTCCTGGAGCAATTTCCAGAGGAATTCCTGGAGGAATTTCCAGAGGAATTCCTGTTGGAATTCTTGGACGATTTCAGAGAGGAATTCCTCCAGGACTTCCCACAGGAATTCCTGGAAGAATTTCCAAAGGAACTTCTGGAGGAATTTCCAGAGGAATTCCTGTAGAAATTTTTAGAGGAATACCTGGAGGAATTTCCAGAGGAAATCCTGGAGGAATTCCTAAAGAAATTTCCAGAGAAATTCCTATTGGAATTCTTGGACGATTTCGGAGAGGAACTCCTCCAGGATTTCCCCGAGGAATTCCTGGAACAATTTCCAAAGGAATTTCTGGAGAAATTTCCAGAGGAATTTCCAGAAGAATTCCTGGAGGAATTTCCAGAGGAACTTCTGAAGTAATTTCCAGAGGAAATCCTGGAGAAATTTCCAGAGGAATTCCTGTTGGAATTCTTGGATGATTTCAGTGAGGAATTTCTCCAGGACTTCCCAGAGGAATTCCTGGAAGAATTTCCAGAGGAATTCCTGGAAGAATTTCCAGAGGAATTCCTGGAAGAATTTCCAGAGGAATTCCTGGAAGAATTTCCAGAGGAATTCCTGTAGAAATTTTCAGAGGAATTCCTGTCGGAATTCTTGGACGATTTCAGAGAGGATTTTTTCCAGGATTCCTGGAAGAGTATCCAGAGGAATTTCTGGAGGAATTTCCAGAGGAATTCCTGGAGCAATTTCCAGAGAAATTCCTGAAAGAATTTCCAGAGGAATTCTTGGAGGCATTTCTAGAGGAGTCCCTGGAGGAATTTCCAGAGGAATTCCTGTTGGAATTCTTGGACGATTTCAGAGATGAATTTTTCCAGGATTCCTGGAAGAGTATTTAGAGGAATTTCTGGAGGAATTTCCAGAGGAATTCCTGGAGGAATTTCCAGAGGAATTCCTGGAGGAATTTCCAGAGGAATTCATGGAGGAGTTTCCAGAGGAATTCATGGAGGAATTTCCAGAGGAATTCCTGGAGAAATTTGCAGAGAAATTCCTGGAGGAATTTCCAGAGGAATTCTTGGAGGCATTTCCAGAGGAAATCCTGGAGAAATTTCCAGAGGAATTCCTGTTGGAATTCTTGGATGATTTCAGAGAGGATTTTTTTCCAGGATTCCTGGAAGAGTATCCAGAGGAATTTCTGGAGGAATTTCCAGAGGAATTCCTGGAGGAACTTTCACAGGAATTCTTGGAGGCATTTCCAGAGGAATTCCTGGAGGAATTTCCAGAGGAATTTTTGGAGGAATTTCCAGAGGAATTCCTGGAGGAATTTCCAGAGGAATTTCCAGAGGAATTTCCAGAGGAATTTCCAGAGGAATTTCCAGAGGAATTCCTGGAGAAATTTCCAGAGGAATTCCTGGAGGAATTTCTGGAGGAATTCACAGAAAAATTTCTAGAAGAATTCCCAGTTCTAGAAGATTTCCAGAGGAATTGTCGGAGAAATTGTAGAAGAATTTACAGAGGTATTACTATAAATATCTATGTTAGCAGTTAGATAACGTGAAGCCATGTGAAAGAAAACACAAGTTTCGCAAAATCATATCGCTTCCGCAATTGACGCGAAAACTTTCCATCCACATTGAATTACATCAGTGAGGCATCGAAAACGAGACGCATCTCCTACCCATCAGCCTATCGATCACAGACCCTTACGCACATCGGGTCTTCCTCAATATACCCCTTCACAATAAGTAAGTTCTCACCGCATTTCGTCGCCCTTCTCCTCGCGCGTCTCCATGAGAAGATACCAGCGCAGCGCACGTTCGGCAGGTGTGAAGCCCGCCAGTCATCACTCGATTAGTGTGAAGTGGCTAGCGGCGGACGCCGCCCAGAGCCAATTGAAGAGGTGGAAGAGGATCTCGACGCTGAACAGCTAACAATGAAGAGGCGTGGAAACGTGGAAACGTTAAACATACGATTTAAACTTCACCGAGGCGCCTCAATGAATGTGGGTCAGTAAGGAACGAAAAAAATGAAAAACAGTACAACAGGGCAGGGCCGTTTGTTGTTTGGATTTCAGTGAACATTGACTGCCGCATTCTGGCATTCCTACAATTTAGGGGAACTGCGGGCATAACGCCCCCCGGGGGCAAAACGCCTTCACGCGATTTCATCATATTGTGGAGGTTTTCGTTAGATGCAAGCAAACTAGAACTCAAACTGAGCAGTTTAAGCCCAAGAACGGCTGCTATTGTCGAAAGAAAAGCGTGAAAAACGACGATTTTCCACATTTGGAAAGATTCCCTAATTTGCAGCGCACAGAAATTAAGACATTGCGCACTGATTATATGGAATCAGCCCATGAAACTACCATGCGCCTCCTACTCCTTCATTTGCTGCTGGGAAGAGTTCGATGGAGTCCCTTGGTATTTCACAACAAGTCAAAGCGGGAAATGCCAGCGGGCGTTTTGCCTCACCCAAAAAGACGTTTTGCCCCCTGCAATTTTCCGACACCTGAAAAGTAACACTTTTTTGAATTGTTTATTTGAATGGGAAAATTTGTGGGCACGCGGACCAAAAGTTGAAGTCTCTTAGGTAATGGAGTAAACTGCTCTCCGAGGCAGAATACGACCTTAAAATAAGCATCATTTGAGGTTTATGACCACATATGCTTAGCCGGGGCGTTATGCCCCTCTTTCCCCTACGAGGTGCCTTGTTCGGAGAAAAGTGCTGACCTTCCGAGGTCGATCATCAATCACATTTCGTTCGGGAGAGTGTTTGACGTTCAACTTTGCACTCGCCCGTTTGAGAGAGTAATTATCACCTCAATTACTGTCGATGTTCGTTGAAGACGAGTGTTAGATTTGACAGAGGCTAATAGTCTATGGTGTAAGGAGGATATAACAGTACTTTGACTGAAAGGTAAACAAGGCCGAGGCGAGTCTTCTATGAATTCAAATTGAGCATGTGTAAAGGTTAACCAGCTAATCAGGTTGCATGATCCCATTTGCCCAATCTATAAAAAGGGCACTGGAGTGTGGTAATTACAGAGGGACGGCCCTTTTTAGGAATATAACATACTGCCAAGCAAGAATGGAAACACTGACTTGCAAAGAGTTACGCGCATTTGCTTTTTTCTTAGCACAGAAGCATGCAATCAAGAAACTATATATGGAAGACCTTTGCCTTGTGGTTTTGTCTAGAAGTTTGCCGAATAAAGTAGGAATCGCACTTGCATACCGAAGTCGTGAGGGAGCCGCGAAGGCAGCTCTCCACGGGGTGAATGTAAATTACACTCACCTCGTGGAGAGCTGCTTTCACAGCTCTAATCACGACTTTGGTATGCGTGTGCGACCCCTACTTTATTCAGCAAACTTTTAGACAAAACCACAAAGCAAAAGTCGGCCATACATAGTTTCTTGATTGCACGCTTCTGAGCTTAGGAAATAAAGTGAGTGTAACTCTTTGCAAGTGAGTGTTCCCATCCCTGCTGTCAAGTCTCATTTTCGATAGAATGATACCATGTGGAGAAAAGTAAATTTCTTGATTTTTCTTTGGCTTAATAAGCCAAGTGGAGTTTAAACTGTTGAAAATGTGCACAACAGAAACATGTGCTTGATGAACAAATTGAGATTTGAATTATGAATAAAACCCACAACACAAACATTTGCTTGATGAACAAATTGAGATTTGAATTATGAATGAAACCCTTCGAGAGTCTGACGGCAGTCTGATGGTTTCCAATTTTTTTTTAGAACAAATTTTCAGTATACGAAAAATGTTTACGCCGCTATTTGGAAACTATGTCTCAAATTTAATGTATTTGACCTCAATGTTCATTGTTGTGAGTGTTAAATTAAAAAAAAAGTTACCATTGATTGTCGAAAATCTCTCCCAGATCAAATTTCTGGCTACGCCACTGTAACGGCGTAATTCGTAGATTGCATACTGAATGTTGTCATGTTAAAACTTTAATACTTAAAAGGAACAGCAATCCAATCAGAGGTTGAGGTAAAAAAAAAATATGAAAATTTCCATAGCCGGCCGCGACTACCCAAGAAACAATTATCAGTTTAAGAAATGTTTCTCAAAGCAGCGTTGTTAAGCTTTAAGTCGAACTATATTTGGTTTAGTTGAGATAAATCTGTTGTTCAACTCTTGTTAGCCAAGAAATAGAGAATTTGTTCAACAACAGCCGTTCTATAGGCATTGTGAATGTTATCTTAATTCAATGATCGTGTCATCATTATACAGCTGTTGTTCAACGTACAAACCATTTACTATTTACAAATATATCTGAAACTTTTCTTCAATGCTTATTTAACGAAGCTGTATGATGTCTTTTTGTATACTCGTTCAATAAAGATCTTAGAATCAATTATAGCGAATTAGCTGCTGGGATCATAATAACAAGCTTTCTACGGCAATTGTTCCAACGCAATACAATCAAAATATGGTAATCATTTCTATGTTTATATTTGGTTGAACAAATGCTGCCAATACGTTTCTTGAACGTTTCTTCAATATAGCTGTATTAATGAAAGAAAATAATGTTTCTTTTTACATATTTTTCATATGTGAATAATTTTAAACAACTAGATATGTCCATATTACCTTAATTTACGGATTTTAATCACATTTTTATGAAAGAACACATCAATGACAAGACTCGAACTCGGGACCTATTGCGACATTTGCACCCATTTAGACTTGGCCGAAATTCATTATCATCACAGTCGAATTTCGCACACGACTTCGTAGCGGCTGGCATACACAAGTTTCTTTGAGTTCATCACAGGGGCGTCGGATGCACAACAGGTCAACAAAATCAGTTTGATTTGTGCAAAATGTTGCTGGGAAATGATGATTCAGTGGATTCCCAAATTATCACAGCAGTCTAAACATCAACAAGAAACCCAATACTGCTTCACTGCCATCTGCATCTGCTCTTCTCCAAACAGGGTTACATGAATTAGAAGATTTTGAACAGTATTTAAACATTGAGTCGAATACGTTAACGTTCATGCGTTGCTTAAACGTAGCTTAAGTTTTGTTATTCGACTAATTGTTTCCATCAACAGTGAAGCTGCCCAAGTAACCACGAAGCCGTATATAAGTGCACCAATTTTGCCATATATTGATAATTAAAATTGTGAATTTAATGCTGCATTACTTTAAACACCTCATTAAAGTAATATTAAAGTCGAAAAGGGCCCCACTAAAATCCAATTAGTGCCACATATTGCAGCACGCTGACAGCCATTGCTAAAGTAACATAAATGCATGTGCTGTACATTTGCATTTGCACATGCTTGATACGTGCAACTAGAAAAACCAAAACAAAAATCTATTTTTAGCACCGGTTTCGTTATCGACGGTACTGATGCCCACGTGAATGTTTTGACCATTATTTTTTTGTCGCCGGGTCGGGAGTCGAACCAGAAGTGTTGAAGACCGCTAGATGAGTTCCATACGCGCTGGTGCCTTGGACCGTTTCTGCTGCAGTGATAACAACAGATATATTCATTAACTTAAAGGAAACTGTTCTTCTGTCTCAATCATTGCTGTAAAACGACTATGTCATATGTAATAGAATACAGTAATTTATCACAATCTGATAAATTACTGATAAATACATAATGCATTTTCGAAGATATCAATATAAGAAAATGAAAAGCACGATCAAAACACCCTTCGATTCGCGTACTGCTCATATGCCAATTGTGGTTTCCATCATTATTGGCATGTGATAGCAGCCTACAGAAAAGAGAAAAGGTCATCTTTAAAAAGGTTTTGCTGTCGTCGATCGGTGGCTCAAACGGAGATTAAGTTGGCCGGGAGTCGAACCAGAAACGTTGAAGACCGCTTGAGTTGACCGTAAAGTTGTTCAATCTTCTTGATTTCATTTGTTTACCATTAGAGTCAAGCTTTTATAATTGTATTGTTAGAGCAAACTTTGCTAGTTTGTGCATTGCATTTGTTCAGTTTTTGTAGTGTTGAATTATTGAAGTATCTTATATCACCATTTAATGAACCCTAATGTAAAGAAAAATGCAATGCATCATTACATTGATAATGCCAATCTAAAGGATTATTGCATGACAAGTGTGGAATTACTGCATTTCGCATTGCAAAGGTTGATATTCAGTCTAATTCGTGCAATGATATAATGCTTGTGGTTACTTGGGTGATCAATGTTTGATTAATCATGTCCACAACGTGTATTCATGTACAGTCATAGCTACAATTCTAGGTCACCCACAATTATGAGTCAATTTCATTTGAATTGCATAGTGAACTGACTGACTAATAATTGTGACAGAGTGACCCATAATTGTGCAGCGACTGTAAATCAAGTTTTCAGTAAGCTTTGATCATCAGCAGCGCTACTGGAGCTGATTTATGGTCACTTAAATACAGTGCAGTGTTGTTTTACAAATTTGTTGACTTTCCAAACATAGTTTCATTTCATATACTCAACAATGTTATTTGTACTTAGTTTTCTAAAATTCGATTTTGTGTAGGAAGGAAAAATATGTCGTTTTCTCTTGTGAATCTTCTGACACTTAACCCGGGTCACGAAGAAGGAACCATGGGAAGAGGGGGGGGGGGTATCTTCTCGACGCTGCTAGTTAGAGGAGCCAGCTGCCGTTTTCAAGCTCGGTATTTTGCTGCCATTGGTCATTGTAGTGTGAAAGATGATTTCATGATTCAGAGCTGCTGTAAGGCACTTGTTTGATATAAAATAATATGCAGCCGCAGATGCTGTTATTAGGCTCCTAATCAACAACCATGTTTACAAATGTGAAAGATGTGGCGAATAATGGTAATTAAGTAATATTATTACACTGCCAATCAGCAGCTGAACAAAAAAGATAAAGCCAGTATTCTTCAACTATGTGCAAGCTACTTGTACCACAGTGAATAATATGTGGAATAACGGCATCTTATGCTTCGGAAACAGCTTGTCGTAGTACATTATCACAACACTATTAGACTATTCATGAACATTTCTAAACAATTTTCTCTAAATTTTGTTCGATTATAGTTGTTTGATTAACAAAAATGTGATGAACAAAAGTGCTGTTTTCGCTGTATGAAACATTTATTCGACACTTTTTCTGACGCGTTCTCTTATTCAACTGTCGGCGACTTTATAGAACACTTGTAAAAATGGCATGCTTATCAGGGGTTCTGAATTGTTACTTGGGCAGCTTCTCCGTTACGAGGATAGGAAGGGATGGGTTGCTATGACGTCACCTGCTGTGATAATATGAGTACACCTACTTTATGAGAGGCCAGCGACTCACCTCCGACCCCATAAGTGTCAAGGTGTTGGATGTTTGAAATGAGTTGATTTGGGATCTAAGGGAGGATGGGGGGCGGTTGAGCCCCAGGCCCCACATTTTTGGGGCCCTCACAAAAACAATTTTTGCTTGCTAAAAATTTATTTTCCATTTTGCTCAAGTACTGTTAAAAAAAAAAAAAGAAACACACATTTGTCATGTCTAATAGGACCTTAAGGCTTCTTTTAGTATATTTAATCTCCAATGTTGGGAGTGACGTGGCTAAGATATTTTGCCCCTCCATGGGTCTTTTTAATTATGATTGTACATTAAGGCGAAACTGGAAGCATTTCTTTATTTTTTTGGTGTTTGATTTTTCATTAAATATCGAAGCAATATTTTCAAAATCGGTTTTCGTGCACATGCAGAGCATGGATCAAGGTATCTTCTGAATTTTTTTGTGGTGGAAAAAGTTTTCCATTTTTGCAGAAACCATTTTTTTTGTGAAATTACATTCAAAAATGGTTTCTGCAAAAACGAAAAACATTTTCCACCACGAAAAAAAATCAGGAGATACCTTGATCCATACTCTACATGTGCACGAAAACCGATTTTGAAAATATTGCTTCGTTATTTTATGAAAAATCAAAAACCAAAAAGTGAGGAAATGGATCCAGTTTCACCTTAAGGTGGCCCACATTTATATGAAAAGCAAAAAAAAAAAATGAAAAATACCAATCAGTTGTTGTTAGATATATTAGATACGATTATTCCTTTCCGTGCCACTGCACCAAGAGATAGACCGGTCTCTGAGTGACCGCATCTCTAAAGTACATGCAGCAGATAAGAGCAGAAGATGATGATGTGCTCTCGCAGCATCTCCACCAGGAAAAATTGTAATACAATTTAGTTTAATTGCGATCATCGAACGTGTCGGTAGCGATCGTTGGATCGCACGTCGGTGACTAAAAATACAGTCCATTTAATATTCGAATAAACGCGTGTGCTAATTAAACCAGTGCGATTAATAAAATCATTTCTCGTGAACGTATCACTATTCGTCGTCGCGTGTGTCATGCGAATTCTTCATTCGCGGGTGCTTTCGCTGAAGTGCGAACCGGGAGTTTCCCACAGTTGTTTTGAACTCCCAGAGGCTACGTTCAAAATTTGAGCAAAATCGATTAAGCCTAAGGGGCGCTCAAAACGCTTGAAGTTTGTATGGAAAAACTTGGCCAAATGTATGCAGAAATTTTAAGTTTTCGAATATTGCCGCTAGGTGGCGCTGTAAGCGTTCAATAAATAAACCCCAGAAGAAGAGACGATCGCTGTTGTAGGATGCAATAATACTGCTTCAATTCGATTCTCCGGACAGTTTCAAGTCAAACTAGCTGTGGTTTATTGACCACGTTCCAAGTAGGAATACACAGGGTGTGGAAACCGAACTGATATTTGAACCCAAGCCTGTTCACAAGGAAGGGGTTTTGGGGGTTAAGCCCCTCCCATTGCCGAAGTTTGATACACTAGGCGCCTCTTTGCCCTTCACTAAAATTGGGAAAACCCCTCCCTTTCGCCTTTCCTGTGCACGAGCCTGATTGAACCACTCAGTAATTTTACCTCGCTTTTAATAGATTGTATTACAATCAGCACTGAATTTGCAAGAGAACGCTTTGTCGATATCGTATTTTTTCACTAACGAATGAATAATCATATTCTAGCTTGAAGCTGTGGCTAACGAGTTGCAGCGTATCAATTAATTATCCGACAACCCTTTTAACAATTACTTTTTTTTGCCGCTTAATTTGATTGACATAACGGTATTCCAGGTGGCATTGCCCCAATATTCAGAGTTCTGACAACATTCTGATAAAAAATTGAATTCTAGGAAAGGGATTCATGAAACGAATAAACGCAATTGTCGTAGTGTAACATGTGCATCCCACATGTTATTCAATTGTTTTTCGATAATACATTTGCAGCAGACCACACCAGTGGAATCCTGCTAAGAAAGTAAATTCAAATCGCCATTGAACCTTCAGTTCAATGGCTTGCATTCTAGGCGACAAACAGAAGTGTCGCACTACAATTTTTTTGAACCATGCTGTTACCATGCCGGTACAGCTATGCAGTTTAGAGGATCTCTCTCGCTTTCGCATGGACAACGATCGCTGATTGGTGATCCTTATACATAGCATTTCATGTATCGGTGCCTCAAGTGTCTCCAGGAACCAATAAAGATTTGTGAATGAACCTATTGATGATATTTAGCATATAACAATAATGCTTTGATCTAACTCAGTCTTATCGACCTTGTCATTGTCTCATCCATTAGGTACTGTCCGGCATTCGTTTAACAAACGTTATTTCTCCATTTCGCAAGTCGGCCATCCACCAACCATAAAAATAAATTTGATTGTCAATGAAAAGAGAATAAAATTCGGCATTAAGATCGTTTCAATTTTCACAAAATCATCTATATCCATTCATTGCACTGAATGGCTCTGAAACTGTGCACATTTGAAACGATCCGATAAAAGCTCCCGTTACGTTTCAACCATTCAGCAAGTTCCGATTCGCTTGCTTCCTCACTCCGGTCCGAGAGCGAATGTCGTTGTCGATGCGCACCGCCATGGGGTTGTCTTATCCACCGTCGTCCAATTCCCCCATACCGGGAGATCCAGTTTTGCCAGCCAAGTTTATCGATTTCCAATAATATTTCGCTCATCGAGCAGACATTCACACCGAAGTCTCGTCGATGCCAATTGTGCAGCACACCCGTGCCCAGCGAAGAGCTGGGATCATCATCACTTCTGCACCATATCATAGCAAGAATACGGTGGTTTCACGTTCCGAGCGATACCGCCGCATGCACCGACCCGACGACGAGTGTCTTCTGCAGTGACTCGAATCGCCGCCGCGCGGGATGGGTACCGTTTTGACCCATTTTCGACGAATAATATTGCGCCATCATTATTGAATCTGGATCGTTTTTGCTCTCTATCGGATTCGAACCGAATGGGAAGGTAGGAGATGAACTGGTATCAATTAGTTTATTGCTACTCAGCGTAATCACTGAGAAAGTTAGCAAGATGGATAAGTTCTTTTATTGCCTGGTTACCTACTAGATAGCAATCGTGATGGTCGCACACGGCACCATCGAGATTGCGCCAATTGCATCGATGATTAATTTTTGATCGTTATCTCAGATTTTTATATATATTTTTTTGCATTGCTGTGGCCCTAAACTTGATGCTAAGTTTCTCATATATTTTTGCATATTCGGATGATTTTTTTTTTGTCAATTTTTACTGTTTATTTACTGTTTAAAAAGCATTCACAAAAACATTACAAAGTATTACAAATTATACAAAGATGTTTAAAAGCTAATTTTAATCCTAATTCTTAACGAAAATCTGTATATATTTCAACAGATGTTAAGATTATTGCCAAAATGAACACTGAATATTTTTTTACTGTTCCATCTAGTGTCTCTTATTATTTTTTTGAAATTGAAACAAGCTTGGATTTCTATGATGATATACATTATAAGCAATAGCTTCGCAAACTAACCATAATGCTGCCTTAAATTTTCTATTCTGATTTCCTACTCTCATATAAAGTAATAGATGGGGAGATCTTATCTTAATTTTAAATCTATTTCTAAGTATTCCCGATACCCACAACCATATTTCTGAAGTTTTTGTATAATATTCTGTGTAAATTATTATCCGGTTTACCACAAACATCGCAATTGAAATTATCTACATTTGCTATATTGTTAAACATTTTTATATTATTTGGAACTATATCATTGAATATCTCATAAAGTGCAGATCTTGTTGACAAAGTTAGAAAATTTTTATTTATGTTTTCCCAAATTTCACTTCATAGAATCTGTAAATACTTTTCCTCTACTTTGAAATTGGCATTGCAAATCTCTGTTTTGTAGTTTACAGCAAAACTATCAGATATTTTACTTCTCCTTGTAACATCCCTACAGGAACACAGACTTCTCGTAGCTTGTAGTAATTGTGGTCTACTGATTACAGTCAGTGGATGGCAACGGAAGTGAAATTACCATAATAAAAAATGAATCAAGATCTGATCGACAAGTATGTTTTAACTCAAACTGACCGAACTGGCATCATTTCCGCTAAGTGTTCTAAGCACAAAATATCTCCTGTCGTGTAACCTAGACACATACTTAATACTGAGAGTTATTGTTGAACATAAAAGCTACGCTAAACTTCAACTACGCTACGGTAACAATAGTTTAAAAGTATCTTTGAAATTCGCCTAACACGCAGTTTTGGAAAGTATTGTTACTCAGCATTATCGTTAGCGTAGTTACGGAATAATTCGTAGATTGGATACTAACAACATTCATGTACCTTTTGCTAATCTTGCTCGGATTGCTTTTCGGAACTTTGCTCCAATCTTATGCAAGAATACCAAAAGCACAAATGTCATGATTCCCGGCTACGCCCATCTTTACCGTAACTTGGAATAGGGGAAGGAAATGATGATGCAGCACTTATTTAAGAGGCCTCCGACTCAGTGACAATCCCATAAGTACTACGGAGTGGGTGGTTGGGAGATGTATTATGTAGGTCAAGGATTCGCCTGAAAAGCTGGCGATGGACCCACGGCACCAATGCATTGGTTGTTTACTTGGTTAAAATTCAATCTTTTGAAAGTCGGCAATCAAAAGAGATTTTTTCTGTTTATGTTTATATAATTATGTTTCTGGTCAGTGAGAGGCCCAAGCAGAACCGATCCCTCCAGGGTCATCGGAACTTTGCAATAAATGTTAAAAACGCGAGGAAAATAAATGGCGGTTCGAGAAATAACAAAATCGGTAAAAGAAAAGAAAAAAACACCACAAATCGTTCAATTTATCTAAAAAAACAAGACCGCGTAAAACGAGTAAAAAAGTATTGTACACTCAGTAGCAAAAAAAAAAGCCGAGCTGAATTTTTCTCCCAAAATCCGTCATCTGCTGTAACTTTGGCAACTATTAATATTTTTGGCTGAAAATTTCACCACTCCATCATCAATATATTGACATTGCATGGTCAAAATTTCAAATTGATAGAAATTATATATTTTGAGTTATGATAACTTATATGGTAAAAGCCATTTTTGTACATACTTTTTTCAAAAATCCGTATTTCAGTGAAAAAGTTAAGTAGCTTCATGAAAATTTCACTGTAGCGTCAGGAAATATAGGGAATGTTGTGGTTAAAATTAGAAATGTTTCCATCCAGTGGTTTGGGCCACATCAATCGTCATGTTGTGAATAGACAAGTAGCTCAAATTTACAAATTTTGGCTACTGTAAAAACTTACTTAAGCAAACATGTTGACGGGAATCACTTAGAACCACATAGTATTATACAATAACGCATGTGACTTCACTTGTTTGATTATGATAAGGTTTCTACAGTACCCAAAACTAGTAAATTAAACAAAATACTTGTCTATTCACTACCATATGCATGTAACGCATTACGTGTAACGCACTATCTGTTACGTGTGGAATGTCATAAATAACTAGCATAACACACGAAAATTTATAAATATGAGTCATACAATATGGATTGTTCATTAAAACTTAGATCTAAACAATAAGGCCGGAACAAATCTTTTTCTTCTTTTGTAACTTTGCTCGTTGACTCGTCAAGGGGGCGGGGGATGATAAAAAATAAATGTATTTGATCAAAAATTACCCAAACAATTAGGCAAAATCGTCAAACTCATCGGATTTGTCAAGAAATTTTCTTGACGACTCTAATTTCACTTCACTGGTTTCCCCCTCAAAATAGCGAATTCCGACTAAACATTTCGGGGGAGGGGGGGGGGGATGTGTTGGTGTTGTTGGGTTGTGTGAATCCACCTCGACTTTTTTTCTGCACCGGTGTTTCAGCATGGTCATTATGGAGTGAAAACTGTAGGTACCCACATTGGTACTTCAACTTTGACAATTGATGTGGCCCGAACCACTGGATGAAAACATTTCAAATTTGACCACAACATTCCCTATATTTCCTGACGCTACAGTGAAATTTTCATGAAACTACTTAAAATTTTCACTGAAATACGGGTTTTTGAAAAAAAAAAGTATGTCCAAAAATGTTTTTTTTTTTCATATAATTTATCATAACTCAAAATATACAATCTCTATCAATTTGAAATTTTGACCATACAATGTCAATATATTGATGATGGAGTGGTAAAATTTTGAATATTGATAATTGCCAAAGTTACAGCAGGATGAACATGATGAATTTTGGGAGAAAAAATCAGCTCGGCTTTTTTTTGCTACTGAGTGTATTTAACACAGAAATATGTGACTAAATGGCTATGCAACATGTAAACTTATCATATAACAACCCTTGAACCAGATGATGGTATTTTCCACATATTGTTTAAAGTTTAAACCCTTGGTGTAATTCCATGCGAAATTTTGTTGGAAGTTTTGTTAAGAATTCCTGGAAAAATTACACGTGGAATTTCAGGACGCAATTGTTCAGGAGTTCCTGATGGAATCCTGTAAGGAATTTCTGTAGAAACTTCTAGGGAAGTTCCCGGAAAAATCCCTTGAGTAATTTCTGATCAAATATCTATTGCAATCTAAAAAAAACCTTAGATCGGCACCAACATTTCAAAAGGGCGTAACTGCATTTTGAAACAAACCCCTCTTTCACATCTGTAGATCGTATTTCAATGCCGCCATGCAAATCACCGCCAATATAGGAAAGAAGAGCAATTTCTCTGTCTAGTAATGTTTGTGAATTTCGTCGGAAACTTAAAATATGACCCACAGATGTGAAAGAGTGGTTTGTTCAAAATGCAGTTACGCCCTTTTGAAATGTTGGTGCCGAGATACCTGGATAAATCTCTAGAGTAATTTCTAGAATTGATTTTTTTTGCAATTTATTTAGTTATCATTGTTTCACGGAGTAATTCTTAAAAAAAAAGTTAAGCAGAAATGGCTTGAGAAACTGTAGCATGAATTCATGGAGAATTCTCAGCAATAATTTCTCAAAGAATCTCTGCAGGGGCACTAGCGAAATTTCTAAAGAAATACCAAAAGATATTACTTTCGTGATACAATGAGGAAATCTCGGTGGAATCCCATGAGGAATTCCCAGGAAATTCACAGGGAATCCCTTTAACCCGTATCGGCCTGAGTCAGAGCATATGAACTAAAAATGTCGCCGTTCAGCAAATACACAACGGATTTTAATATTTTTTTGACAGTACACTCGTACATATGTCTAGTTTGTAAAAGTGGGCAGAGAACGTCGGAATGGTCCCCATGGCCGGAGTTATTCCGGTGGATCACTGGGTCAGATTCGTATAAAAAGGGCTGTTTTTCGGTACACAGAGTGTTTTCAATTGTGATTCGCTATTAAACTCACTCTATTTTCACCAAAACTTATACCTCTGCAACCAAGCATTGTTTCCACACAGTTTTTGACCGTTTAGGGACTACCGGATGTGGCCACCGGACATAATCTCCGGAGGAACGTGCCACATACTGTAAACTGGGGTACAAAACCATAATTCATTTTTTGCAGCTCTATGTATTGACTTTAGCGGTATAGTGTCTTAGAAGAATTTGTTCTATATACTGAACTCTTTATTTTGGGATTTTCACTTTTGTGATTAATCCACCTAAAAGTGCGACAGAAATTAACTTTTTTTCAAAAATGAAGATAGAGTGTTTGAGTCTTCTGCAAAGTTGTAGAAAAATGCATTGTTGGAAAGTTTGCCGAACAAACTATTACCATATTTGCTTAATTATAAGAGATATGTGTCGTTTTTTGTGAACGACCCCTCAAAATAGTTTTTTCGTTATATCTTTTTCTGGGGATTTTTGGTAATTTTCGTGTGTTCTACAAAGTTGTTCTTTGTTATGAAATACACCTCCTTCTGCTTTTTTTATCATTGGAATAACGATCCAGGTGGAACAGAGCCTGCCTCTTAACTGAGAAACGTAAATAGATTTTCTTAATGAGTCCTTGGAGAAATCCCAGGTGGAACCATGGAACGAATATTATAGAAATACCTGGAATGATAATAGGTCTCCTCCAAAATTTATTGAAGTAATTCCCCTTGCGCTAGTGGTTGTTAGCGTAGGCAGCCTTTTCCTTTTTTTTTTTTTTATTAATTCTTTTTGATAAATACTAAGAAAAGCGGGATAAAGGAGAAGGCTAATTCCCCTCTTCCATCTGTCTCTGTCTTGTGCTTATTTAGGAAAGTGAGAAGCATGCCAACGCTAGTATTTACAGCTGCGATTCCTTCGAAATTTACTGCTGTGATTCCTTCAAGGATTTCTACGAGGATTACTACAAAAATGTTCTTAGAATGTTCCCAGTAATTCCTATTGGAAATCACCTTGACATTCTTTTAGAAATTCTTACTGGTATTACTTCAGGAATATTGCTGGGATTTATTTAAAAATTTCTGGTAAAAACCATTACTTTTGCTGGGATTACGCAGGTATCTCTCGCTACAGATCATCCTGGAGTTCTTTCAGCTGAAAATACTTGAGAAATCCCAGCAGTAATTTCTTGTCCTAGTAGTAATACACGTTGCTATTCTAAGACAAAGTCCAGAAGGAATTCTTGAAGAAATCTCTGGAGACATAGCAAGAGGATTTTCTATAGGAACCCTCTGGAGTAATCCTTGTAAGGATATGTAAAAGAACTATTGCAGACACCTTTGAACCAACCCCAACAAGAATATTTAAAATAATGCCATCAGGCATTTGTTGAAGAATTCCAAGATAATGTTTTCATAAATTTCTCTTGGATTGTCTCCGGAATGCCTGTTGGGTTCCTCTAGAAATTGCTACTGGTATTGCTGATACCATCCAGGATTCTTCCAGGGAGTCCACTTGAAGTTCCTCCAGGAATTCTTCCTGTGATTTGTCAGGTGATTTCTCCAAGTATTTTTTCATGAATTCCTCCACGGATTTTTCTAAAAAATCCTGAAATAGTTCTTCCAGTGATTTCTCTACAGATACTTTCAGAAATTGCTCTAGAAATTCTTTCATAAATTCCGCCTGTAGTTCCAATGATTACTTAATAATTTATTCTTCAGATTTCTCCTGAAATAGTTCTTCCAGTGATTTCTCTACAGATACTTTCAGAAATTGCTCTAGAAATTCTTTCATAAATTCCGCCTGTAGTTCCAATGATTACTTAATAATTTATTCTTCAGATTTCTCCTGCAATTTTTGCAAGGATACTTTCAAAAACTCTTTTGGCATTTTCACCAAAAATTCTTGCTGGGATTCCTCCAGCGATACCAGTATGGATTTCTTTAGAAACTAAATACTCCTACTAGGAATCCTCTTCAGATTATTTTGGGAACTACTGCTGGGATTGCTACTGGACTGCTGCTGGGATTCTTCCATAAATTTCAGACTGGAATCCTCCAGGATTTTTTCTGAGTTTCCCACCTGCAGGAAATCATCCAGGAATTCCTGGAAGGTTCTCAACAGTAACAATTTCAGATGCTGAAAATGCATGAAGTTTATCAAGAATTCGAAAAAAAATCAGTAGGAGTTCCTGAAGGAATCTCAGCAGTAATGACTGGAATACCATAAGAAATTCCTAGAGTTATATTTCACAAATTCTCTGAAGGATTCATAGCAGAAATTTCTGGAAGAATTACCAGAGATTCCTTTGAGGAATCCCAGGAAGAGTTTTCAGAGACACCCAGCAGGCTCTTGGAATTCCTCTAGAAATGTCTGATGGGTTCTCATGGAAATTTTTTGGAATTTCTCCATGGATTTCTCCTAGGATTCCTCCACAAATTGCTCCGGTCATCCTTTTAGGGATTTTACCAAGGATCCAGTAATTTCTCTCGGAATAACCTTAGAAATTCCTGCACGGATTCATTCATGAACTTCTAGCAGGATTTCTCCAAGTATTTTTTCTTACGATTTCTCAAGCACTTCTAGATGATATTTCTGCAGTTTTTGCTCTTGGGAGTCCTCCTGAAGTTTTTCTAGCCGGAATTGGTTGAAGAATTCCAGCAGCACTTCTTGTAGGATTGCCACCACGAAAGCCTGGAAAAAACCACAGTACCATTCAGGAATTCTCAACACCATTCTTACAGTACCATTCAGGAATTCATACAGTACTTTCAACAGGAATTCTCAAAGAAATTTGAAGAGGATTTCCAGAATACGAAGAGAAATTCAGAGAAAAGTCACTAGAGGAATTCGGCAAAAAAAAAATCCTGGGTGAGTTTTTGGAGGTACCTTTTAAACATCCCTGTAGCAATCACAGAAAGAACTTCTGCAGGAATCACTCACTCACTCATGTATCCTGAGCACCTCTAGGGGACATAGGGCCAACGTAAAAGATCTTCATCCTGAGCTGCTGCTGGCTTCAGCCTTGACCTGGACCCAGGTAAGGTTCGCCTTCTTTGATTTCCTTTGTTGAGGTTTCGTCGCCGCGGGCCCCTGGGTCTGTCTCAGCTGCGATGTCCTTCCGGATTCCAATCCAGCGCTTGCTTGCAGCTTTCGTCTCCGTTCTTTCGTGGTGTGTGGTCGACTCGCTCCATTTACGTTCTCGAATTTCTGTTGATATCGGTTTCCAACGACATCGTCGATGGAGCTCAGTACTCGAAATCCAGTTGTGAGGCCACCAGGCCCAAATTATAAACCGCAGACATCGGTTGATGAAATTCTGTAGCTTTTGTATGGTCTCTGCTGACACGAAAACCACGTTTCGCTGGCGTACAACAACATAGATTTCACGTTGGAATTGAAAAATCGAGTTTTGATCCGTGTTGATAGCCAACGATTTGGACTTGCTGACGTTGATGGTAGACCCGCCGTAGAAGAGCGTTCGGTCTGGTCGTCGAGCTTATTCTGCATGTTAGAGCGTCGTTGATCTAGTATGCTCCATTGCAATGGACTGCCAAACTAGCCTACGAGCCGTGTACCAAGGTCAATCGCCCCCACCATGATCTTGTCGATTACGATGAGAAACAGTAGCGGTGATAGTACCAAACTACCCGGATGGGGTCCGACAAAGCTCCGTTATGCAGGACTCTGCATGTAAAAGCCTCGTACTGCGCTTCCATGAGGTTGACGATTTTATTCGAAACTCCAAATTTTCGTGGCTCAGACGATCGAAAGCTTTTTTGTACTCAATGTACACCAAAAAGAGGGACTCTTGGAATTCGTTAACCTGCCCCAGTATAATGCGGAGCATGACAATATAGTTAACACAAGATCTTCCGGCACGGAACCCTCTTGCTGTCGCCGAAGAGCTGCGTCTATTTTCTCCTGTATGCGATTCAGGATAACTTTGGCACAGAGTTTTGAGAACAACACACAAAGGATCAATGCAGAAATCACGGTAGGTATCCTAGAAGATTTCCTAGAGGAATGCCTGAAGGAACTCTTGGAGAAATTCGCCGAAAATATCAAGAGGAACTCTTGGGAAAATGAAGAAATCTTTGGATAACGTCTCAAGGAATTCCTGCTGAAATGTTGAAATTCTTGCTGAGATTGCTCCACAAGTATGTCCACGTTATCATATACAAATCCATTCTGTGATTTCTCCAAGTATTTCTATAGATATTTCCAATGATTTTTTCCAGATTTCTCTCTCTAGGAATTTCGCCTGAAATAATACTGGAAATCTCTGAAGGAATCACAGTTAAAAATTTTAAAGAAATATCTCGAGGATTCACAGCAGCACTTTCGTAGAAATCTCAGTTGTAAATATACAAGACAAGGGACTTGCCCTCTCCTTCATTCCGCATTTCTTAGTATTTATGAAAAAGAATTAATAAAAAAAAAAGGAAAATGCTGCCTACGCTAGTGGTTGTTATTGCAAGGGGAATTCCTTCAATAAATTTTGGAGGAGACCTATTATCATTCCAGGTATTTCTATAATATTCGTTCCATGGTTCCACCTGGGATTTCTCCAAGGACTCATTAAGAAAATCTATTTACGTTTCTCAGTTAAGAGGCAGGCTCTGTTCCACCTGGATCGTTATTCCAATGACAAAAAAGTAGAAGGAGGTGTATTTCATAACAAAGAACAACTTTGTAGAACACACGAAAATTACCAAAAATCCCCAGAAAAAGATATAACGAAAAAACTATTTTGAGGGGTCGTTCACAAAAAACGACACATATCTCTTATAATTAAGCAAATATGGTAATAGTTTGTTCGGCAAACTTTCCAACAATGCATTTTTCTACAACTTTGCAGAAGACTCAAACACTCTATCTTCATTTTTGAAAAAAGTTAATTTCTGTCGCACTTTTAGGTGGATTAATCACAAAAGTGAAAATCCCAAAATAAAGAGTTCAGTATATAGAACAAATTCTTCTAAGACACTATACCGCTAAAGTCAATACATAGAGCTGCAAAAAATGAATTATGGTTTTGTACCCCAGTTTACAGTATGTGGCACGTTCCTCCGGAGATTATGTCCGGTGGCCACATCCGGTAGTCCCTAAACGGTCAAAAACTGTGTGGAAACAATGTTTGGTTGCAGAGGTATAAGTTTTGGTGAAAATAGAGTGAGTTTAATAGCGAATCACAATTGAAAACACTCTGTGTACCGAAAAACAGCCCTTTTTATACGAATCTGACCCAGTGACCCACCGGAATAACTCCGGCCATGGGGACCATTCCGACGTTCTCTGCCCACTTTTACAAACTAGACATATGTACGAGTGTACTGTCAAAAAATTATTAAAATCCGTTGTGTATTCGCTGAACGGCGACATTTTTAGTTCATATGCTCTGACTCAGGCCGATACGGGTTAAGGGAAATCTACAGAGGAATTTTATTTCGGCTTAGGTATGCGGAGTGCGAGAGTCTTGGCTTCATAAAAACAATTCGCTCTCACTTGCAGTTAGTGGGCACAAACTCGAGTGTGTTGTAAATGGGCATCTAAGCCAAATAAGAGATGGGTTTGTGAAAAAGGAGTGTTCACGGTGTGGCTTCGGAGTCAGTTTGACTTTCCATTCCGCAGAATTGTTACTTGTTCTGTGGCTTAGTTGGTTAATGCTCCGGTCTAGCAAACACGGAGTCGTGGGTTCGAATCCCACCAGAACGCGATTTTTTCACAAATTTCATCTCTCAATTAGTCAATTAGCAACATTTAGTGCCTTCTAATTACAAGTTTTTCCAGTGCAGTATGTTTTGTAAAAGAATCTTCAGGAAAATCCCTATACAATTCACTGGATAATTCCATCGAATAATCCTAACAAATAATTGGAAGAATCCCTACAGGAATTTTTGGATGCAGTCCTAGGCGGATATCTGAAAAAATATTGGGAAAATCCTGCAGGAATTCCTGCAAGAATTTCTGAAAAAAATTGCAAGAAAAACTTCTGGAGGTATCACAGGAGAAATACCAGGAAAAAATCTTAAGGAGATGCCGCTTTCTCAAGTGTTTGTTAACGAAACATTTAGCTCAGCATACATCGTTATGTACGGACGTGGACCTTGGCGTACGCAGATAAATTGATGGAATTGAGGAACGAAAATTTCCACAAATTGTAAAATACAATGAGTATTCTTTGTAAATGCTCTTGAAATTCCCGAAACCCTAAAAATGACCACGTGGTTTATGGACAGCCCCTAGACTGATTAAAGCAACGATTGACGGTGTGCAAAACTGCGTAAGGGTTTCGGGTGAACTATCCAGTTCATTCGAATCTCACTGAGGACTGTGACAAGGAGATACTTAAACTGTCATGCCTACTCTTCAACATCGCTCTGGAAAGTGTGATGCGACGACTTGGGCTCAACAGCCGGGGAACGATTTTCACAAAATCCGGTCAATTTGGGTGCTCTACGGACGACATGGACATTATCGCCAGAACATTTTGAACGGTGGCAGAGCTTTTACACCCGCCTGAAACGTGAAGCAGTAAAGGTCGGACTGGTGGTGAATGCCTCAAAAACAAAGTACATGCTGGTAGGCGGAACCGAACACGTCTGGGTAGTAATGTTACGATAGACGAGGATACCTTCGAGGTGGTGGAGGAATTCGTCTACCTCGGATTCTTAGTGACGGCTGACAACAACGTGAGTCGTGAAATTCAAAGGCGCATCATCAGTGGAAGTCGGGCCTACTACGGGCTCCAGAAGAAGATGCGGTCAAAAAAGGCGGACGATTTTCGGCGGTGTACAAGAGAATGGTGTGTGACGGAGAAGGATGAACCACGAGCTCGCTGCACTTTAGAGGAGACTGAGGAGTAGGGTGGCCCACGCGTATGTGAAAAACAAAAAATTCGAAAAATACCAATTCTTACCTCCTAAATCAGTTGTTTTGGACTCCCAGAAGCTACGTTCAAAATGTGAGCAAAATCGGTTGAGCATAAGGGGGCGCTCAAAACGCTTGAAGTTTGTATGGGAAAACTTGGCCAAATGTATGCAGAAATTTTAAGTTTTCGAATTTTGCCGCTAGGTGGCGCTGTAAGCATTCAATAAACAAACCCTTTGATATTATTATAGGTGACTATATGTCAGAGAACTTTGTCGAAGATCGCGAAGTGATCCGACGGCTGTGAATAAAGTTATACCCTAGGCAAAGTGAGGCACAGTATTGAGATTTCATTATTGATATCATTCCTTTACATGTATTGGAAAAATAAAAATTAAGTTTATCCTCACTTTTCCTAGGGTATATCTTTTTTCACAGACGTTGGATCACTTTGTGGTCTTCGACAAAGTTGTTTGGCATATAGTCACCTACAATAATACCAAAAAGAATGATTAATTAAACGCTTACAGCGACACCTAGCGGCAAAATTCGAAAACTTAAAATGTCTGCATACATGTGGCCAGGTTTTCCCATACAAACTTCAAGCGTTTTGAGCGCCTTCTTAGGCTCAACCGATTTTGCTCAAATTTTGAACGTAGCTTCTGGGAGTCCAAAACAAGTGATTGAGGAGGTAAGACTGGGCATTTTTCGATTTTTTTTGTTTTTCATATAAGTGTGGGCCATCTTACTGGGGAGACTTGATCCCTTTTTCTTAATTTGCCTGTAACTTTAAGACAAAACACAAAACTAGAACAATTTTTCGTGCAGAATGGCAGGTAAACATCTATTTCAAGTTTATACACAACAGAAGGACAAATTATTGGTAAAGTTTTCAAAACTGTGTTTTTATGGAGGCATGTCTTATGATGTATTTTTCAAAAATGGGTAACAATTGATCCCCTTTTGAGCACATGGTTAATTTAAAGGGAAAATAACTCCAGAAGCTTCCTCTTCAACTTCTTTTCAAGTTTTCTTGTATTTTTGATGAATACGGAGCATTTGAAATTATAAGATTTCCTTAAATTGTTAAGGATATGCCGTAGTTTGAAAATGGGGAGACTTGATCTCCCTTTTAATGGTGTGTAATAAAATAATAATTATCTGACACGTTTTATCATTGAATATACGAGCATTCCGAGTAAACAGAGGCTTCCAAATAGAATTTTATTTTTCACATGTATAAAGTGTGTGTAATCATCGAGGGATCAAGTCTCCCCATGTCACTGTTGTATACACTAAGCTACATTAATTGAAAAATTTATATAACAACCTTATTTGGATAAATACGTTTGACAGTATTTTATTTATACTATGTGCTGTGAAATTTTGACACGATTTGGTTCAATTTTCACAAATAATGCAATACACAATTAAAATCAATTGTAGCCTAAACATTGTCGTCGGTCCAGATGTTGTTTTGGAAAAAAATATACTAGAAGAAAACTGTTTTTGATTCCGAGAAAATATGGGGGGAACAAGTCTCCCCAGGGATCAAGTCTCCTCAGTCCCCCCTATTGACAGTATTCTCACAACAATTTTGGATAAAGATTTCACAAAATTTTTGAATTAGACCAAAAAAATTGATGGTTCATAGTTCATTGATTTTTTAGCTTTGAAATAGTTTCCGAACTGTCAAATTTAACCCTCCGGCTTCAATTTAGCCCGTCTCTGCCTGGGACGCGAGCACAACCAGCGAATAGCCAGCCCATTCCAAACCCCAAAACCCAATACAGTCCACTGCGGTAAGATCCAACACTTTGCATTAGGGTCATGTTTTACCCAAACCGTATACTACATCAGCGAGCTGTTCCCAAGGTGCATAAGGAAGGTTAAGTTGGAATTATTTTTTATATCCCAATTGAGACCGAACCTAAGTGTACGAGAACGTCATGGGAATCACACACAAAGTATTTGCACGGATCAACAATTATATTAAGGTGCTCGATTAATTGGCAATTATTATAAACTCTCATAATACATACAGAATCACATTAATAGCAAGCTAATTTAAATAATTATTTGCGACTGCTGTTATAACTGCACTCTTATCGCAACGATCGTACGCAATGTACGAAATAACTTCGCAGTAGCGAGTACAGTGTAATAATGATAGGCGTAAGGCAGCATCCAGTGGGAGATAGACGTGTTCCACAGTTCTGTTCGAAAAGCCGCAGAGCACTGCTCGATGCAAAATGCTCCAGCTACTGCTCGTATTTGTGCTTATTACCGGCGTGACCTATTACCTCACGATCCGTCGATCACGGAAGCGCCTCTTCGAACTGATGGGCACCTATCCTGGTCCGTTCGATCTACCACTCATTGGCAGCACCTACATCGGCATCGGGTTGAACTCCAGGACAGTAGTTGAATATTTGCTGAAGTTTCTTCATACTCTTCCGTCGCCATTCCGTGCCTGGATAGGACCCTATGCGACCCTGCTGTTCGATCAGCCAAAGCATTTGGCGGTTATTCTGAACTCGCAGAAGTTGGTGCAAAAGTCTTTTTTCCAGAAGTTTTTCCGTTTCGATAAAGGGGTCATCAATGCCGATCACGTCCTGTGGCGAATGTTGCGCAAACGGCTCGGGCCACCCTTTTCCAAGCAGGTGGTGAGCGATTTTGTGCCGACATTTAACGAACAGGCCGACGGGCAGTTGGAATATCTGGATCGATTCGTCGGCAGCGAGGCAGTCGATATGCTCCCGAAGATGAGTGTTTATGCGTTGTCCAGCACGTTGGTGAACCTGTTCCAGGTGAAGCTGCACGCCAAGGATTACGATTTCTGCGAGAAATTTGCAGAAAATTCCGAAAAGTGAGCTTTGCTGATTGTTTTATTCAGGACATATTGTTATGGAAGCATTGCTATTGCAGAATGTGGATCCACATGTTCCGACGGGTGTACAAACCTTGGATCATTCCGGAGTTTCTATATCGCTTGACGCCTTCGTACAAAGTTGAACTTCAACAAGTGGCCAAATTACGAGCGCTATCGAAAGAGGTAAGTCGGATTCCTTCAGAGATTCCTCCAGGAATACCTCCAGGAATCTCTCCAGGAATTTCTCCAGGAACTCTTCCAGGAATTTCTGCAGAACTTCCTACAGGGATTCCTCCAAGAATTTCTCTAGGAATCACTGTAGGGATTTATCCAGGAATGTCTCCAGGGATTTCTCCTGGGATTCATCCAAAAATTCCTTGAGGAATCACTAATGGAATTCTTCCAGGAGATCCTACAAATATTCTAATGTTTTTTTTCTAGAAATTCCTCTCTGAATTATTCAACATATTCCTGTAGGGATTCTTCAGGGATTATTCCAGGAATTTCTCCAGAGATTTCCCATAGGATTTCATCAGGAGTTCCTATAATAATGCCTCTAGGAATTACTTCAAGAATTATTCCAAGAATTTCCCCAGTGAATCCTCCAGAAATTCCTCCAGGGGCTCCTCCAGCGATTTCTTTAAGAATTCCTCCAAGAATTCCTCAAGGGAATCCTCCAGGGAGTTCTCCAGGGTTTCATCCAGGAATTCCTTCAGGAATTCCTCAAGAAATTTCTTCAGGAATTTCTTCAGGAATTTCTCCAGAAGTTTCACCAGGGATTCCTCCAGGAATTTCTGCAGGAGTTTCACCATGATTCCTCCAGGAATACGTCCAGGGAATTCCTTCAGGAATTCCTCAACATATTCCTCCAGGAGTTCATCTAAGGATTTCTCCATGAATTCTTCTAGGGATTCCTGCAGGAACTCTTCTACAGGGATTCCTACAGGGATTCCTCCAGGAATTCCTACAGGGATTCCTCCAGGAATTCCTACAGGGATTCCTCCAGGAATTCCTACAGGAATTCCTCCAGGAATTCCTTCAGAAATTCCGCCAGGAATTCCTTCAGGCATTCCTCCAGGAATTTCTTCAGGGATTCCTCCAGGAATTTCTTCAGGGATTCCTCCAGGAATTCCTCAGAGGAATCCTCCAGGCATTCCTCCAGAAATTCCTTCAGAAATTCATCCAGGAATTCCTTCAGGGTTCCCTCCAGGAATTCCTACAGGGCTTCATTCAGGAATTCCTACAGGGATTCCTCCAGGAATTCCTACAGGGATTCCTTCAGGAATTCCTACGGGGATTCCTCCAGGAATTCCTACAGGGATTCCTCCAGGAATTCCTACAGGGATTCCTCCAGGAATTCCTACAGGGATTCCTCCAGGAATTCCTACAGGGATTCCTCCAGGAATTCCTACAGGGATTCCTCCAGGAATTCCTACAGGGATTCCTCCAGGAATTCCTACACGGATTCCTCCAGGAATTCCTACAGGGATTCCTCCAGGAATTCCTACAGGGATTCCTCCAGGAATTCCTACAGGGATTCCTCCAGGAATTCCTACAGGGATTCCTCCAGGAATTCCTATAGGGATTCCTCCAGGAATTCCTCCAGGAATTCCTACAGGAATTCCTCCAGGAATTCCTACAGGGATTCCTACAGGATTTCCTACAGGGATTCCTCCAGGAATTCCTACAGGGATTCCTCCAGGAATTCCTACAGGGATTCCTCCAGGAATTCCTACAGGGATTCCTCCAGGAATTCCTACAGGGATTCCTCCAGGAATTCCTACAGGCATTCATCCAGGAATTCCTTCAGGGATTCCTCCAGGAATTCCTACAGGGATTCCTCCAGGAATTCCTTCAGGGATTCCTCCAAGAATTATTTCAGGGATTCCTCCAGAAATCCCTCCAGGGATTCCTCCAGGAATTCCTCCAGAAATTCCTTCAGGGATTCTTCCAGGAATTTCTCCAGGGATTCCTCCAGAAATTCCTTCAAGGATTCCTCCAGGAATTCCTTCAGGGATTTTTCTGGGAATTTCTCTAGGGTTTCCTCTGGGAATTTATCCAGGGATTCCTCTGGGATTTTCTCCAGGGATTCCTCTGGGAATTTCCCCAGGGATTCCTCTGGGAATTCCTCCAGAGATTTCTCTGGGAAGTCCTCCAAAGATTCCTCCAGGTATTCCTCCAGTGATTAATTCCTCCAGGAATTCTTCCAGGAATTCCTCCAGGAATTCCTACAGGGGTTCCTCCAGGAATTCCTCCAGAAATTCCTTCAGGGAATCCTCCAGGATTTCTTCCAGGGGCTTTCTCCAGGAAGTCTTCCAAGGATTCCTCCAGGAATTTCTCCTGGGATTCCTCTAGGAATTCCTCCTGGGATTCATCCAGAAATTCCTCTCGAGTTCCCTCTTGCAATTCCTCTCGTTATTCCTCTACGGATTCCCCTAGGGATTCCTCAAGAAATTCCTCCGCGTATTGTTCCAGGAATTCCTCCAGGAGCTCTACAAGGGATCCTTCCAGGATTTTTTCCTAGAAATTCCTCCAGGCATTCCTCCACAAATACCTCCAAGGATTCCTCCTGGGATTCCTCCATCGATTTCTCCAGGAATGCTGGAAGAATATCTCTAAGAATTTCTGAAGAAATCATGAAAGGACTAAAGAAAAGTAGACAATCATTACATCTCACGATTGTCAGCTACTTCGCCATGAATTCCCATAGAGCTTCGCCAGGGACCTTTGCTATCTCAAAACATTCCAAATAAGTTCCACCAAATCTGACTAAAACTTATACTCTTTTGTTTTCCATTCGCCAGATAGTGCAAGCACGAGAAGTATTGCGAGGGAAAACACCCCCATCCAACAACGACTGCACCAATACCGAAATTCTCATCGACCGTCTCGAACGACTCACCTACGGAACCGGTGAGCTGGATTACGCCACCATGATGGACAACATCGATACGTTCCTGTTCGCATCGGTGGACACAACCTCCAGCACGGTTGCAAGCACGCTGCTGATGATGGCAATGCATCCCGAGGTACAGGAACGTGTCTACCGGGAAGTGGCCCAAGTGATCCCAGCAGGTGATTACGTTGCGCTGGAAGATCTGCCGAAGCTGGCGTACCTGGATCAGGTGATAAAGGAAACGATGCGTCTAATCCCCGTTGCCACGATATTGAACCGTGTTTGCACTGAGGAACTGCAGGTTGACGACCAGTGGACCATTCCGATGGGAGCCATCGTCGGCATACCGGTTATTAAGATTCACCGGGATCGCCGCATCTGGGGTGAACGCTCGGAGGAATTCGATCCGGATCACTTTTTGCCGGAGAGGTGCGCCCAAAGGCATCCGTACGCTTACATTCCGTTTAGCGCCGGCATTCGGAACTGCATCGGGATGCGGTATGCGATGATTTCGATGAAGGTGGTGCTGGTTAAGATGGTAAAACGGTTTCGATTTAGGACGGATTTGAAGATGAGCGATCTGAAGTTCGAAGCGGCGTTCTTGCTGATGCTGGCCAACAAGCACATGGTGCAAATTGAGCGGAGGTAGATTAGGGAGCGTAATAAAAAGGCATTTTGCTGGGGTTAATTTTATAATTCAAATCCTCAACGTCTCTAAAGTTTTGAGCGGGGTTATCTCTATAATAGTAATCAAGATTCCCTCTGGAATCTTATGCAGTATCGCCTATGGAATTCTGAGTTGTACACACTCTATCATCCTGAGCTGGTTTCCGTCTGCAATTGCGTGACTTACACTTAAAAACATAAAATCCGAAAAATATAAAGTCTCGCCCAATGAATCTGTTGTTTTGGATTCCTACAAGCCTCGGTCAAAGCTTGAGAGGATTTCATCAGTCCTCGTCAAAAAGATTGTCCTTTGAGTCCTGAGCAGGATTCTCTTAGTTAGTAATCAGGAACAGAAATGTGTTTGGAATTCTAAGTAGGATATCCAATGTAATCCGAAACAGAATTTCCTTCGGAGTTCTGAGCACAATTATCTCTTCAAACATGATGAGAATTCCCTGTAAAGTGCTACTGAAATCTTCAAGAAGAATTCCCCCAAGAATCTCTTGGAACAGTCTGGAGAAATAACCAGTGATATATTTCAATGATTCCTGAAAGCGTGCATGTAAAAACTTCACAAGGAGTCTTTCGTGGTATTACCAAATTAAACTTCAAAAATGTTTACAATAAAATTTCTCAGGAATTCTCGATGGAATTTCTAGATAAATCTTTGGAGGAATTGTGCATGCAACGATTCCCTCGGAAAAATCTCAAGGAATCCTTAAAAGAAATCCCCGGAAAAAAATCCACATGGATACCTGAAAAACCCCAGAAATTAATCTTCAAGGATTTTTTTCAACAAGTCCCTGCAGAAATTATTGTTGGAAATCCTGGAGAAATTGCCGATAAATTTATGAATTTCTGAAAAACTTTCTAGAAGTTCTCTCCAAAGATTCATACAAAAATTTCCCAAAAAAATGCATGAGAATTGTTTAATTTTATTTTTATTTTCTTTGTATTTGTGAATTTTAACTTGATGCTAATACTTCACACGAATTATTGAAAAAAATCGTGAAACAATCATTTGAGAATTTCCTCAAAGAATCATCGAAGGAATTTCCCAAAGAAATCCCTGAAGTGATTTCTCAACGAATCCCTGGAGAAAGTCTCGTTGGAATATTTGGTTCCATTTCCAATGAAATCCTTGTATGAAGTTCTGAAGGAATAGCTGATAGAATTCTACAACAAATCCCTTGTAAAGTTCCTCAAGGAATCCCTGGATAAATTGTGCAAATATTTGTAATAGAGTTTCTGGATTGAATGTTTGTGAAAAATCTTGACTATATCCCCATGGGGAGCTCTTCAAGAAGGATTCCCTCGAGAATCTCTTGGTATGTTTTTGATAGAATTTCTGGAATAATACCCAATGATTTTTCAGAGATTCCCGAAAGACTACTTGTAAGAATTTCCCAGGAACAAGAATTTCCCAAGAAATATCGTGGTTTTCCCATATAAATCCCTTAAGAAATTCACAATAGAATTCCTGAACAAATTTTCGATGGAATTCCAAGGTGAAGAGAACTGTCTGGAGAAATTGTGCAACGATTCCCTAAAAAAATCCATGGAATAGCCAAAGGAATAAAAAAAAACATTCGTGGTGAAATCCCAGGAACAAACGTCCAAAGAAATGTATCCACAAACCTAAAGAAATTCCTGGGAAACCATCCCTAAATGAATCTCCGAAGAAATCTCTAGAAGAATTCTGCAAAGAATCTATATAGAAATTTCCCAAAAAAATGCAGGAAAAATATTCGTGAAGCTATCATTTGAGAGATTCCTAAATTTCCCAAAGAAATCCCTCAAATGATTTTTAAATATATCCCTGGAAATATACTCATCAAAATACCTGAAGAAATTGCAAATTGAATCTGACGAATTCCTAAAAAAAATACTGAAATTGTTCTCTGCGAAAATTTTCTAGAAACCACTGCATAAATAGGGTAGAGCTGACTATGAATAGGGCACATTCAGTTGTATGTCACCAGTCTGAAATGAAATGTTCAAGTGTTTTCTCTTTTGTATTTTTTCCGCGTTAATAGAAAGCTTTGAAGAAATTCTTCAAGGTATCATATTTCCGGGGGAATGAATCTCTTGTCTGGAGGATATACTTATGGTTTTCAGGACTAATTTGCAAAATAATGCCTTGAACAAAAAAGGGAACGATTCCTTAGAGAAATTTCCATGGGAATCTCGTGAGCCATACTCCAACGAAGTTCCTCAAGGAGTTTCTAAGAACTTTCGGTGAATACCTGAAAAAACTTCCAATGAAATTTCTAGAGGAATTCTCAAATATCTTCTGGATAAATACATTTCCGAAATAATGTTTGCAATTCTGAAGGAATGCTTGAAGGAATTGCATGCGGACATCTTGATAGAATGCCTGATGGAGTCGTTTTAGGCATTTGCGAGAGAGCCCATTTTTAGAGAAATTCCCAAAGAAGTTTAGCGGTTTTGAAGTCCTTGGAGAAATTCTTCTAAGAACCATTGGTGGAGTTTTCGGATCCATCTCTGGTAAAATTCCCATGTAATCTCTGGAAGAGCACACACGAGACAAGACATAACACTTATCGTTAATTTAGATAATCATTCAAGGATTACTTCAGAAATAAGTCCTTGGATTCCTGTACCTGGATGTAAGTACTCTTTTACAAAATCTTTTTGGGTTCCCTAAAAACGTGATCCATGGATTCCCTTAGTAAGTGTTTGTTTTTTCGTGCAGGGATCTTTACAGAAGCTTATCAAGATTTGCCTGCAGGTATTTTTTTTTCTAAAATTCTTCAATAGATTGCTCCACATTCCTCAATAAATATTTAGAGAAACAGGTTTCCCGAGGAATTTCTTCGAGTACTTCTTCGGAAACCTGGGACTGTTTCAACATTTTCCTTGGGATCGCTTCAGATATTTCTCTGTGGAGTCATTCAACAGTAGTTCCTGAGACTTCTACAGATATTCAACAACAGATTTCTTCAGAAATTCCTTCAGTGACTCTTTCAAAAATATTTACATAGGCTTCTTGAGAGTTTTCTTCAAGAAAATCAGCTAGGGCGTTCTTCAAAAGTTTTTCGATGCAGTTTTTAAGAAGTTCCTCTAAACATTTATTTTGAAATCCTACAAAAATCTTTCGGTAAAGCTATGTTCACTTAGAATCCGTAATCATGTCACATTTTCTAGTGGCGCTCTCAATAAACATAATCATCATTCTTTTGCAGCACTCTGATCATACACTAATCCTCTTTAAATGGTGAAAATTTCATCGATTTACTTGCAACGAGTGATAAGTTATTTCAGATTGAAGACAAGAGGAGGAAAAAAATCTTGCACAAACACGTTGAAAATTTAGCGTGGTCAGGTACGACAGTCGCGAAAAATGTTTATATCGTCAAAATCATTATGTGTCATGTGCACAGATGTTGTTAACCATGGCATAAGGAAGTGTCCTGGGAAGAAAAAAGCTTGGGTTCATTGATAAATCTGCTTTGAATTTGAAGATTTGGCAAGAAGTTCGAACTCTGGGCATGGTTTTTTCGCAACAAGATGATGAGAACCAATTCATACAAGGATGACAGCCTCAAGAATCGCGTGCTGCTTTTCAAAAACGCACACAAGGGATATGTAGAGGTTTTAACTATTTTGATGAGCTGCCATGTCAGCCGGAGACGTTCAGTGGTATCGTCACAGATGGGTAGTGTTTATCAACGAAAAAAACACTCAAATTTCGCGTTTTCTCAATTCACTGAATTGCCCTCATTTCGCAATAAAAAAAAGTTTGGCAATTTTTCTTCAGAATCCTAGTCAGACTAGTCAAGGCACTCAGGACACTGCATAGATGACCTGATTGTTGAACAAACGTGCGGAAGGGGTTGTTGCTAAAATTTACCACCGTTGTGCAGATTTTTAGAGAGGTCAACACTGAAAAAGTGGGAAAAATGTGTGAAAAATAAAAATAAATAATTTCAATGATATTTTTCCATGAAAGTACAATAAATAACCTTTGTTTTGAGGGCTTCGCCTTTTATGTTTGTTATTCCATCCCTAAGATATACGTGATTTTGTCATTCCGGATTGTAAATGAACATAGCTTTACTTTTGCCAAGGGTTCCTCCCAAGCTTCTTTGAGATATTCCTTCAGAAACTCTAGCAAAGAAATTCAGACAAGGATTCTTTCTGAAATTGCTCCTCCAGTTTTGACGGAAATATCTTGTGGGATTCCTGTTGTAATTCCAGCAGGAATTATTTTAGATATTTCTCTAGGGATAGTGAAAAAAAATACATGAAGAATACTTGAAAAAAAAAATACTGCAAGAATTCTCGAAAGAATCTCTGGAGGAATTCCTGGAGACTGTCTGAAGAAACCTTCCGAAAACTCCTAGTACTTTTGGGGATTCTAGAGGCATTCCTGGATAAATACCTGGAAGATTACCCGAAGAAACTCTTCAAGTGCCTCCGTAATTCGATCAAAGGATCAACGATCAAAACTGACTATACATGTTAATGGTTGCTCCTCCATGATTGATTTGAGCTGGTACCACTTGCCCTGAGATCCAAATGAACACACAGAAAAATGACGCTTGCTTAAAACAATAAAACGCATGGTTGATTTCCAAACTGAAAATTTACTTGCTTCAAAGTTACATTTCTTTGTTCTTACTTAGATTTTATAGTTAGAAACAACTAATTACCAACATTCAGTATAATGTTCGAAACTTTATTTATTTCTACAAAATGGGAATCACAAACCTGGCGCAGAAGCACTTACACATCTTTAAAATTCTTACCCCAACTTCGCCACAACGAGGAAGATGTATGTCGATGATCATCGCAACTTCCATGTGCAGTTTTGACCGTGATGGATAACGCGCAGGTACTCGAGACAGTATCCACAAAACATTGGCCGGTTTCGCCTTTTTGTCTTTTTTTATTCGTTCTACTTTCCATCCGCTCGCTAAGTGTCTAAAAATAGATTTCCGAGCAGCCGCAGGAGCTGCTATCACCAATACAATCACATTCCGGCTTTGTTAGCGGCAAATATTCAGCCGTTTGAAACAATCCATTATTTTATGTTGAAACTACTAAATCTCAATTTGGTCTAACAAACTGTCAACAATTTCGACAAATGAAAATATTTGTGTTATCAAACAGTGGAACAGTTCACTTTTAAACTAGAAATCAATTTGTCATTATAGTAAACTGAAAAATCGGTTGATTTGAACGGGAATTTAATTGTGTTAACAATTTATTTCTCCGCGTGTCAATCCACTGGGACAATCCACTTATTCTCAAAGTGCAATTTAAGCATACGTTTTTGATCAATAACGGCTGGTTGTTGCTACTAGAGACCGAGAGCACATCTGCAGCCCCATTCACAACCTGCACGGACTGGGGTATTTGTTAAATGGAAAGGATGAGAGATCTGGGAGTCACCGTTGGATCGGTGATGCGATCCATGGATAGGGGATATTCATAGTGTTCGTAAGGTGGTAGATAGATTGTGTGGTTATTACTATGAAAATCAAGCGGCACAGCTCGCTTAGGTCGCATGACTTGTAAGCGTTATATACACTGAGCTATGGAAGTTGGAAGGAAGGGAAACGACTTTTTTTTTTAATTTGTTTCTGGTTCCAGCGATGGCTTTGAGCATATTTTACATGAGTTGTATATGTAGAGAAGAGAGAAAGAGAGGAAATAGATATAAAGATACAAAGTGGGAGGAAAGGGACGAGTCAGGGATTGAACCCAGGACCTTCTGCATACGAATCAGAAGCGGTAGCCACTACACCACCAAGCCCGTCTTCCTAAAGTACCTCCGGAATTCCTGAAAAAAAAATGAGAAACTTCTGCAAGAATTCTGTACACAATGAAAATATATTTTTTTTAAATACCTAAAATAAGCCAAGGAATAGATTCTAAAGTGATTTCAGCATGAATTACTGAGAGAAAAATCGAAAGAATCGCTGAAGAAAAGTCCTTATAAATCCTAGGCAATCCCTGGGGAAGCTATGGAGAAATTTCTAGAGGAACTTCCAGATGAATCTGGATATTCAAGAAATCAATTTCTTGAAAAATCCCGTCTAATAGTTTCAAAATAAAACGTTTGAGGAAATTTTTGAGCAACTCCTGAAGAAGACCATAAGATGTTTTTTTGGAAAGTCCTGAAAGAATCGCTGGTGAGACTTCCACAGAAAAACTTGAACAGGAATGCATTCAACCTGGAGGACCTTCAGAGAAATCATCAGTGGAACTCTTGCTGAAATCATTCTAGGAAACCCTGCGAAAATCCATTTTTATACAAATTTCTGGAGGAACTGATTAGGGAACTTTCATTAATGACGTAGCATTTCAAGGGGAGGGGTGAGTCGCTGACATCGCTACGAGCCTTTTATTAGGTATGGGAAAACATGCTACTAGTGGGGAGGGGGATGGTATTGAAAATTGGTCCAAAAATGCTACGTCTTTTGCGGATGCTCCCTCAGGCTGATTCATTAAACGTATGGTGAATTGAAAATAAGTGTACGGGTTGCGGATGATATTGTATCGTCCATCGTAAGTTAATGTTCCACGCCACTGGGAGCTTCCTCTACCAAGGCGCCGTCCACAAATTACGTAACGCTCTAGGGGGAGGGGGGAGTACGACCGAGAGTTACGGTCCATACAAAGAAATTTGGGTTTTCATACAAAAAGCGTTACGGAGGGGGGGGGGGTCTAAAAATCTCTATTTTAGCGTTACGTAATAAATGGATGCTGCCCAATGATGATTCTGCATGTGTATATTGTGTATCATGTTAGAACATACCTACTCCATTACTTTCGTAGTCAAGGAAATTTTCATTATGAAAAGCTCCTGGACCGAACCTGTCACGATCAGCATGATCTTTCAGAATACCCGCGCGTTTACCACTCAGGCTATCGGGGCCCTTTTTTTTCCTGTGTTGGGGACATGATACCACTGCGACCATTTATTTGATCTATTGTGGTGGGATCCTCTTTGTTTTTGCCGTACTGGAAGTGTTGGTCCCTATTTAGAAGGGATTATCCTCCCAGCAGTTGGCGTGTGTCCCAATCAGGTACTATACTGTCGTGTGCAGCATAGTTGTCCCATGTTCTATGGGAATCCCTATTAACATGGGACAACTATGCTGCACACGGCAGTATATTTCTAATGAAATTCAGCACCCTTTTGGGATTGCAGACCCATATTTCCCACGGTGCCAACAGGCCCTTATCAAGGTATTGGCAGCGCTTACGATAAAGCGCAGCACATTCGCACAATAAATGCTCAGAGCTTTCGCTCTCTAATTTGCAAAACCGGCACTTATCATCTTGCACTCTCCCAATCGTTTTGAGGTGAGATTTACAAGGACAGTGACCTGTAATTAACCCAGTAAAAGTACTTAAATCATGTTTATTCAGGTTTATTAACCTTAATGTTCTATTAGCATCCGGAAATATGAATCGTTTCGATTGACGACAATCCGGTGTACCAGCCCAGGTAAGTTTCACTTTTCCCCTTTCTAAGTTCTTTAATTCCATTTTAAGGGCACAAGGGGCTATTCCGAAGAATGGCTCGGGCCCAGTAAACTGAGTGGATGACCCAATTTCTGCTAACTGATCAGCTTTTTCATTTCCTTCTATTCCGCAATGACCAGGAACCCAATAAAGATTGACCTTATTGCGACAGGACAATTGCTGCAGCAGCTTAGTACATTCCCACACTAGACTTGACGTATATACTTTGGACTTCAACGCATTTAGCGCTGCTTTACTATCTGAACAAATACAAATGTTTGCATTTCTGTAGCGCCTTTTGAGACAGATGTCGGCACATTCCAAAATTGCATAAATTTCAGCTTGGAAAACTGTTGGCCAGGTTCCCAATGGTAATGACAGATTAACTCCAGGGCCAAATACTCCCGCCCCTACCATGTTATCCTATTTTGACCCATCTGTGAAGAAAATTGTAGAGCCAGGTCGAAAGTGTGGTTCTCCTATTTCCCAATCCTGACGAGTCACATCAGGAACATAGAATAGATGATCGAAAAAGTTACGTTTCAACATATAATCTTCATTCATTGAGTATATTGGATTTATTTTGAAAGTTTTTAATATGCTCATATGTCCCTTTAGATCACTTTCAGTGAATCTACAGGACCTTCTTAGCCTCAGAGCACTTTTAACCGCATCCATTTGTATATACTCATGTAATTGAGGAAGATTTAACATAGCGTCTAAAGCTTTAGATGGAGTGCTACGCATTGCCCCACATAGTGAAGCAGTAGCAAGTCTTTGAAGCTTGTTCAACTTTGTTTGATTAGTGGCTTGTTTGGTTTTTTCCCACCAAATAATAGATGAATACGAAATAATCGGTTTCACAATGGCCGTATAAATCCAAAGTATCATCTTTGGTTTTAAACCCCATTTTCTACCAAAAGTTCTCTTGCAGCCCCAGAAAGCATTTCTTGCTTTATCTAACTGTTGTTCAACATGTTTGTTCCAACAAAGCTTGCTATCTAAAATTACTCCTAAGTATTTAACCTCCGTAGCAAGAGACAGCATAGTATCTCCTAATTTTAGCTCTGTCATAGACATTTTGCGTCGTCTAGTAAACGGTACAATTGTTGTTTTTGTAGGATTGATATTAAGCCCCTCATTTTTACACCACGTCAAAGTATAATTCAACGCTGCTTGCATTCGATCACAAATAATCTTATCAAATTTTCCACGGACAATAATGATAATATCATCCGCAAATCCAATTACTTCGAACCCTTGATGCTGTAGTTTTACAAGAAGATCATCAACAACTAGAGACCAGAGGAGGGGAGAGATTACTCCCTCTTGGGGACAGCCCTGAACAGCTGTTACCTTTACAACTGTATCTCCAAGATGTGCTGATATTTCTCTTTTCGCCAGCATCTCTTCTATCCAATCAATAATACTTTGGGAGAACCCATGATTTCTCATTGCAGTTTTCATTAATGCAAAACTTGCATTGTCGAATGCTCCTTCTACATCCAAAAATGCTGCCAAAAGTATTTCTTTCGTGTCGAAGGTTTTTTCAACCTTAGTAACCAATGAATGAAGAGCCGATATTGTCGATTTGCCAGTTTGATAGGCGAATTGAGCTCTAGTTAAAGGTTTGTCCTTGAGTATCTCCACTTTAATGTACTCATCTATAAGTTTTTCCATTAGTTTTAAGAAAACAGATGTAAGACTAATTGGCCGAAATGATTTTGGCGACGATTTGTCTTTTTTGTTATTCTTAGGTATAAATACAACTCGAACTTGTCTCCATTTTGTAGGAATATACCTTAAGAGGAAGCTGCCTTTAAACAGCTTCATTAAAATTGGAATTATCTTTACCTTGCTCTTTTGCAGATGTACAGGAAAAATTCCGTCTAAACCAGGGGATTTGAAGGGATGAAAAGAATCTAATGCCCATTCAATTCTAGTATATGTAAATATATGATTTGCTAGATCTGTGGCCTCCGAATCGGACATTCCTGTTCCGTTTGGTAAGCTACAAAAAGTGTTATTTTGATCTTTGGTTTAAACAGAGAGTGTAGGAAGAGATCCTGGAAAATGAGTTTTCATCATTAATTCCAGTGTTTCCTTTGAATTTACAGTGAAAGAACCATCTTTCTTTTTGAGTGTTCCAAGACCATTGGTATGATCTTTAGAGAGCGCTTTTTGAAGTCTTGCCGTTTCAGGAGTACTTTCTATGCCTTCACACATATGTCTCCAATTTTTCCGCTTTGATCTTCTTATTTCTATATTGTAGTTTGTTAGCGCCTTTCTGTACATGGACCAATCAGAAATACGTTTAGCTCGATTGAATTGTTTCCGAGCATTTTTTCTAAGTTTTTCGAGTCTATCATTCCACCAGGGAACATCTCTAGTGGTAGAGCGCACCTTTGCTGGACAGCTTTCGCTGTAAGCCTCTGTTATTAATGCAGTTAAGCAGTCTGCTGCTTTTTCAAGTTCATAAGATGTATCAATGTTGAAAGAAGTTAATTCATTTTGACGTTGTAATCGAGTACCGTCGTGCGGGGCTTCTTTATACACTTTTTCATGGTTTTTCAACTTTATGACATTATAACTCCCAGAGTAGTGAATGGATTTCCAAAATTTTTAGACATAATAATTGTGAGTATATATGTAGGATGTATGCAAAAGTTGAACTAAATCCATCAATAAACAAAAAAGTTGTTCATATACCAATCGGACACATGTCATATAGAACTGGATGGGGGCTACTTTGGACATTGTTATCTATAACAATACTGCATTTCAAATTCCAGGGTTATTTAGAAAACTACTTTGTACCAATACTGTAGTATACTGTATCATACATAATTTCAATAAAAATATGCGTTTTAAGAAGGTTCTGTGCTACCTTTGGTATTATGAGCAGCGTGATATTGCTATATAGATAGCCTGAAAAAAGGGACCATCAATCCTTTATTTAGGTGAAACGGTCATTTACAATGTATAACGATACAAATATTCGATTGTATATGCTACGTTGATACATTTTGGATGAATTGATCAACCCTTTGAAATTTATGAACTGTAGAAACAATGCCTACAGACCAAATGTTCTGATACGTTATGTATATTTTATTGGTTTATTCGATGATTTTTCGCGTCCTGACAAGCAATAAACGGTCTGTTTGAAAAATAATTTCAACCAAATGAAGCGAAAACTATTGCTTCACAATAGTCCCAAAGACATCAAACAGATTTGAACCATATTTTGAATTCAAAAAATCCTTATTCAAAAGTGTCCAAAGTAGCCCCGCATTTCAAAAGTAGCCCCGCACGACGGTACTGTAAAGTTCCCAATCTGTTTTTCGGGGATCTCTAAACGTTTCCCTTTGTAAATGCCTTGCACCGAATTCGAATAGAGTTTGTCTATGATCTGACATGGATATTTCATCAGATACTTGCCATTTTTCTATACTGTTCGATAGTTTTGAATTGCAGAGAGTTAAATCTAATACTTCTTCTCTTATAGCATTAATAAATGTAGGAGAATTACCCCTGTTACAAATGTCAATATTGTTTTGAGATATGAAATCAAAAAGAGACTCACCTCTACTGTTGATTCCTGTACTGTTCCATATAGTGTGATGGGCGTTCGCATCACAGCCGATGATGAACCCTTTGTTTTGTTTCCTGCAATGGGCCACGAACGCTGCAACTTCCGGAAGAGGTACATCTTCAACATCGCCAGGAAAATAAGCGGACGCTACATAAATTAATGTTTTTCCTTTCGCAGTTGGTACCTCTAGTGAAATTGCAGCAATGTCCCTTCCGATGAATTCTGTAATAGGTGTATATTTGACATTGCTGTTTACAAGAATTGCAGCTCTTGGAGTGAGCTGATTATCATCGTAAACTAACTTACATCCTGTTGTTTGTATTCCTAATATTTTACGGTTTCTTGTCCATGGCTCTTGTAAAAGCGCCACATCAATTTTGCCCTTTATAAACGTTTTACTTAAGATTGCTGAAGCTGCCTTTGCGTGATGAAGGTTTTCTTGAATAAACTTTATGCTTCTTTGAGTCATTGAGCTATTTGTTTGTTTGTTTTAATGGTCCACAGGCAGTTTTTCCGCCTTTGTTTTGTATTGTATCTTGCGGGGCAGAATTTGGCGGTATACCAAAGAATCTTCCCCACCCTTAGTAGAGTCCTGGAAAGAATCGATGGACGTTTTGGGGCATTTATCACTCCTATTTTCACTCTTTGAAGAGCTGCAAAATACCTTTGTCGCCATCATTGCTTCCTTGCTTTCGATTCTGCAAGCTGGTTGGTTAGGGTCAGCCATTTCAGAGTCTTCTTCTTTTGTACCTTTTCCATGATCATGTATGGGCTGCACTTCGTTTGCCCTAATAGTTTCTTCGATAGGACCTTCCTCTGCGGCCGTTTGCTCACCTTCAGTGCCCTCTGCCTTCGAATTTCGTTTTCTTAAATAGGCCACTCCAAATTTGTAGTCTATTGTAAACTTGCAGTTTTCCAGAGACTTCAAGGAAACATCATCTACAGTGAAAACGAGTTCCACGTGATGTTGTTTTACCACGTATCTCTTAAGAACCCTCCAAGCATCAACTACAAGGCCTCCATTCTGGCTTTCCACAAAGGTGAGGATTTCGTCGTTTGTATCCTGTTCGCTTCGTGGGAAAAATCCTACTGATACTTCGGGCCTGGGTATATCTTTCTCCTCAACTGCAATAAGGCATGCATTCTCCCAAGGTTGGATTAGGGGAATTTTAGCCTTTAACCAATTGGCTGTGTCTTGGTTCTTGAAGATGACGATCATATGCCCTGGTCGGAACAAACAGTTGCCAAACTTAGGTTTAGCTCGCTCTTTTCTTTGCGCAGCAACATTTTTCAGTATTTCATTTTGTGTCATCGTTAATTGTTGAGTACTGAGTTCTATATTAGGAAAGCCTTCAGGAAGAATGCCAATTCTAATATAGTTCGTCACCTCTGAGTATAACGGTTTATGAGGTCCACTGCCTACAGCTGTCTCTTTTGGATCTAGCGACAGGTTATCCTTTTTAGCTTGTTCTAGTCGACCTTGAACTGAGGACCTTACTTGATAAGTGTGTCCTCTATCAATCTGACTAGCAAGCCTTTTTGGAGGATTTGTGTCACTAGAAGTAGATTCGCTCAGGTCAGCGTTCCTGCGACGTTTAATTGGATCGGGCTGAGGAACACGGAAAGGCTTCTCTGCGAGTCTTAGGGCCTCATCACGGCTATGCCCGTGATCAACAAGGTACCTAAACCTCTTTTTTGCAGCTCCATTAAGACGTTTCAGCTTCATGTCCTTTGGAATTACCACGGTGGATGGCACATTAGCACCGCTATCATTACTTATGCCATTTTTCGAGCCAGAGGTTGTGGCAGAAGCATCTGGCTTCTTTTCCACTGTATATTTACGAAGAGGTTCTTCAGCAGAATCCTTCACTATTGATGATGACAATAAAGTGACGTTTATTCCATCGTCGTAATCATCGTCATCTACAAACATATCTTCTCGATCAGGGGAATTAAGAATAGATGAGGAGCAAGAGTTCAAATCCTCTAAAGAATTACTTTGCAGCTGTTCGGGGCCCTTAGTTATGCTTGATGAATTAACATATATAACAGGAAAAATTGCGAGAATGATTTTTTTTTCCAAATTCAAACCTCATTTTCGTCCAATTGACGCAAGAACGCCAAGAAAAAGTCAACAGATGCAAAACGTGGTGATTTCAAATCTAGGGCTTCAGCTCACGGATTGCCCTTTTTGAAACAAGAGATACCTAATGAGATCTCGTCATCTGCTTAAGCCCTCACCCAAATCGTCAACAATCGTTTGACCTACTCCGCACGCGGTGGAAGCCGTTTCTTTCCCTCGTTGCCCGTAAACCTATAAGCTTAAACACCTAGCTGTGAACTGTGCGCACAGATCACCGCAAAGTCAGCGAAACGGAAAGCCCATCAGTCCCGGGTGGAAAGTACACAAGTCATGAAAAGAGATATCAAAATTCCGCTTATCGCAATCTACTCTTTGGGGTATGTTTTCATAACAAACGCTAGTCCCGGACACCATCAGAAGACGAAGACGGCGACGACGACGATGACGGTGATCATGAACGGCGCGACGGTTCCACCCGGCAAACCCCAACCAACGATGACGATCGACGACGACGCAGGCCACGATCGTGAACAGTTGGGTTAACGATATACGGTCAGATCGAGGTGGAGTTTTCGCGCCGTGACGAGCAAAATGGTCACCACATTTGTAACAACCAGAAGCGCACCCAAATTACCAACGCAAAGTTTACAGCTTGGAATAATCATCAGTTGGGCTAAAAGTTGAACGCAATGGTCAGGTCAGTGAATGAGTTCGGGCCGAATGGTGTGATGCAATCTCGTTGGGAAAAATTCAGAAATTCGGCAGACGGTTTTACGATGACGCATGAACTGTAAACATGAAAACTGTCGACGACGACGACGATGACGGGGGCATCCAAATGTGGAGACCTAGTTTTCTACTGTAAGCGGCGCTTTCTTATTCTTACACTGAAATTCATTAACCGTGACACAGAACCATACTCAGAATTGGGAATGCTTTGGGAAGGAATGTTTGCTCCGAAATCTAGAGGAAGCTATGCTGAGAATTTCAGTAGAAATCTTGATCTGTACTCGAAATGGAATCCTTAACGAAGTTTCGGAGGGACTCTTACTAATAAAACTCATAAATGAGTTGAATTCCTTCTGGAATTTCTTCGGGTATACTTTCAGGAATTTCACCAGGAATCGGTAATTAGTAAAATCATTCTGAGTTTTAACGCAGACATTATCTTAAAATCCAAGAGTTGCTTTCGAGATGACCAAGATCTTCCTTCCGAAATTTCTACAGGAGTTCTTTCGAATCTTCAGAATTTCCTACAAGATATCTTAAAAGATTATTCTCTTAAATCCCTAAGAGATGCTTCTGAGGTTCCTTCAAAGAGTTTCTTCTGGCATTTTTTCAGGAAATTATTCTAAAACTCACCCTTCTCCTCGAATACTTTGTAGGATTCCCACAGCAGGAAGCCCTTTTGGGATTTTTACTGCAGGACTTCCTTCAAGATCATTGGTTTTGAATACTTCCAAGAGATTTTGCTGTATCTTTTTGCTATTCGTCTTTGCAATTTCTATAGGATAACTTATGGCGTACCCTTTAAGTGTTCCGAGAGTCTATGCGGCTCTCTAACCAGCTAGCAGGATGTTGTTCTTCCTCCCATATCATCAACAGAATGTGGTGAAGTATTACGTACAGCTGCTCACTAACGTGTACTAAAAAGTAAAGTACATCTTGGACTTCGTCCTTACTGTTCTTCAGCTTCTTGATGACCTTTTTACCTCCTCTAGCATCGGGGGCTCCATAGCTTGATCATCGTCACCGATGTTTGTTCCGTTTGCCGTCGTGCTAACGCTCTCCCCAACTTCATTCAACAAAGTCTTGAAGTACTCTTTCCACCTGGCAGCTATCAGGGCCTGTCCTTGAACTATGTAGACTCTTAGGGGGAGGGGGGGTGGAGCGAGGATCTGAGATGGCCTCAAAAAAGTCTACGCAGTCCTGTCCTGTCAGCAAACATAAAACCATTGATGCCGACTTGAAAATGCTCTCGAGTTCTTGCATGCCTCAATAAGCCCACGTTCTGGCTAGTTGGCCCAGTCTTATTAGGGTCTACAGGACTTCGTGTGCAAACCGGCTTAGGATTTCGGGTTGTATCATAGTTTTATCAATCTTCTAAATAAAACCATCTTCTGACTTGTCAAATAATTGTTTTGATTATTTTTCACTCTCAATGTTCGATCGTCAGAATAAATTATGCTTGGTTGTTTTTTTTTTGTTTTTATTTATGTGTATTTTAACTTAGAGCTAATTCTACACTTTTGCTTGGTTGTTTATCCAGCCATCAATTGGAAAGATGCAGATATGGAATTCAGATTTGTTTTCCTCTTTAATACGTGTCAGGAGACATGCCACGAAAAATTTGTGGTGAATGTGACTGTGATAATGACAAAAACTAAGTGCGCCACACAAACTATGCATAATTTGGAAGTTAAATGCATTTAATTTACTCGGTGGAATTGGGTGCAAAAAAGGTTTTTTAAACACAGCGGAGTTTAAAAAAAAATATGTAATTTTTCTGACGAAATTAAATGACGGAAACATGTTGTATGGTTTGATTTGATCTTAAGCTGTACGTGAAATCATAAAAATGAGCAATAATTTTGCTGTATTTACATGAATTATCCCGGCTAGGCGACATATTTTTTCTGATAAAACTCTGTGTTCCTGATGATTCCTCCAATAGGGCTAACCGTCCTGAGGTAGTCATAACTGAGCTTATGATAGAACTAGCGGTTTTATCACAGCATTATTTTGGTTTATGTTACGGCTACGAAATCTTTTGTTGGTTTTATGCATTGCCTCACAGTTTTATGTATTTGTTTACAAAAAAATCTCTCCGACAACAACCGCAAATACAAGTTTTATTGAAATGGTATATAACAAGTGATAAAACCAATTCATGTCAACTGGCAAGTCTTTAATTGAAGATGTTTCTAGCAGAAGTTATATGATAGTTTTATGGAACGCCAAAGGTTCAAAGTAAAATACTACCACATAAAACTAATTTAGAACAACTAGCTTTTTGACATGCTCGTATAAAACCAGGATAAAACATGAATAAACCTTCAAGGCATGAGGATTGTTACTTGGGAGAGGCATTTGTGGGGATTTCTGAAACACCCAGTAGTGCCCCTGTAGTGCCCCCCGAAACCTCAAGCGCCATCTTTAATTTCAAAATGGCCTAGGATATCAGGTTCCAACATGAGCCAGGTTCGAAAATATACATATGCCATGAATCTTTTTGATTAATTAGACATAGGCAGTAACTATTCAGTTGGGAGCCTCTGACTTTTGTTCCATTGATGGTTTATGTTCCTTTGGAACGCACAATCCGAAAATCTTTGTCTCCGCTTCTCCACACTTTCGATTCCTTTGTATAAGCATGTTCCGTTCGTAGTTTTCGAAACCACTGGGATTTTATTAGTTCACTCATTTTGCCAATCAACTACATTTTTTGTCGTGATTAACAGTCACAGTCATGAATGTTACATCTGGTCGTTGTTGCATGATAGTCAAGATCATAAACCCACGATCAGGCACGGATTAAGGATTGTGGGGGCCTGGGGCTCAAACGGATGTGGGAGCCCCTCGGAGAGATGAGCAAAACATTTTTTTTTCTTTATTTTCGAACAGTACTTGAGTAATATGAAAAATAAAGATAATGTTAGCAACCAAAAAAGGGTTTTGTGGGAGCCCCTTATATCTGGCCCTGTCCACGATTATCGTGCAAACTACAGTTTTGGTAGTATATTATGGATCACTGTTACTAGGAGTCTCAGCGGGTTTCACGGGTGCTTCATGGGCGTTTCAGGGGGTCTCAGTGTACTTCGTGGGCATTTCATGTGATTTCAGGGAATTCCAGGGGCGTTACAGGAGTATTCCAGGGGTCACAAGGGATTTCTGGGGCGTTTCATGGGATTTCAGCGGGTTCCAGGGGGTGACAAAGGCGTTGCAGGGGGTTTCATGGAAGTTACTTCCTAGAGTGTTCCAGGAGTATCAGTAGGTTTCTGGTGGGTACCATGTAGTTTCAGGGGATTTCAAAGACATTAAATTCTGTACCAGGATGTAAAAGAAGCGTTCCAGAGGGTTTCAATGAATTTCTGATGAGTTCCAGGGGGTCTCAGGGGATCTCCGGGAAATGCATACCGTCGTGTGGGGCTTCTTTATACACTTTTTCATGGTTTTTCAACTTTATGACATTATAACTCCCAAAGTAGTGAATGGATTTCCAAAATTTTTAGACATAATAATCGTGAGTATGTATGTAGGATGTATGCAAAATTTGAACTAAATCCATCAATAAACAAAAAAGTGGTTCATACACCAATCGGACACATGTCATATAGAACCGGATGGGGACTTCTTTGGACATTGTTATCTATAACAATACTGCATTTCAAATTCCAGGGTTATTTAGAAAACTACTTTGTACCAATGCTTTAGTATACAATATCGGACATGATTTAAATAAATATATGCGTTTTAAGATGGTTCTGTGCTACCTTTGGTATTATGAGTAGCGTGATATTGCTATATAGATAGCCTGAAAAAAGGGACCATCAATCCTTTATTTAGGTGAAACGGTCATTCACAATGTATAACGATACAAATATTCGATTGTATATGCTACGATGATACATTTTGAATGAATTGATCAACCCTTTGAAATTTATGAACTTTAGAAACAATGCTTACAGACCAAATGTTCTGATACGTTATGTATATTTTATTGGTTTATTCGATGTTTTTTCGCGTCCTGACAAGCAATAAACGGTCTGTTTGAAAAATAATTTCAACCAAATGAAGCGAAAACTATTGCTTCACAATAGCCCCAAAGACATCAAACAGATTTGAACCATATTTTGAATTCAAAAAATCCATATTCAAAAGTGTCCAAAGTAGCCCCGCACGACGGTATAAACAGAATTTTCGGAGAGTTTCAGGGGCATTTCAGAGGGATTTCAAGAGTTTTCCAAGGGATTAAGCGGGATTCAGGGGTGTATCATAGCGTTCCGGGGGGTTTCGAAGGCGTTAAAGGGGTTTCCAGGAGGTTTTAGTATATTTCAGGAGCATTCAAGATGCTTTCAAGAGGTTTCAGAAGCGTTACATAGGTTTCAAGGAGTTTCAGGGGGTTTCGAGTCCCAGGGGTTCTCCAGAGGTGTTTCAGGTGGCCCCAGAGAGTTTCAGACCAGGGAGTCTTAGGGAATTTCGTGGGCGTACCATGGGGCTTCGGAAGTGTTCAAAGGCCTTCCATGGGGTTCCAAGGGGTTTAAGGAGTGTTATATTGCGTTTTAGATGCGTTTCAGTGGTGTTCCCGGGGTTTCAAGGGTGTTCCAGGGGATATATCCCTGATACCACCTGAAACTCTGAAACACTTTTAAACGTGCTGAGGCTTTTTGAGAATCCCATGAAACTTCCTTGAAATCCCTATAATCCTTCGGAAACACCTCCGGAACTTTTCAGAAAGCCTTAAAAAGCCTTGATTTGCCATGAAACTCCTATGAAAAAACCTCTGAAACCCCCGTTAGAAACCCAAAAGAACTCCGACGAACTCCTCTGAAACGCTTCCAAAACTCTCGGGAAACTTGGGTCATATTTGACGCAAACCATACACTACGTCAGCGAGCTTTTCCAGACGTGATGCCAACGAAAGGTTAGGCAAGTGTTCAACATTTGGATTTCCAACTTTCGTTACAAATGTTCTATTTTCTCATAGTAAGTGGAATTGAAAGGAATACAAATAAAATGGGAAGTTCAAGAAATGACTAGATTTAGACGTGTACTGTCTACTGTAAATATGCACGGAAAAACAAATGAATACAAAAATGACAGCATGGTATGTGGGGGCAAGATGGGTCAATGCCGTTTTCAACCGTACACCCAAACCTCCATTTAGGTAATGAGTGGGGAGTACCGAAATATATTTTTTACCTAAATGGATTCATAACCTAAAAGGAATTCAAGGTTGCAAAGAAGTTCGAGAAGGACGAGTGGCCTGGAGTGAATCATGCAGGGTTTCAGAGACCTTTCAAGGCAATTACATTATGGGAAGGGGGAGGTGGTGTCAGAGGCGTTGCATAGGGGCCTAAGGGGTTTCCGTAGGGTCTCATGTGCGTTGCGTGGGGTCCGAAGAAGTTTGAAGGGGATTTTGAAGGCATTTGAGGAAGCTTCAGAATAGAGTTGGTGGGGTTCAGAGGCGCAACGCAGGCGTTCTCGGGGGTTTCAGGGGCGTTATAGGGGTTTTGAAGCGGTTCAAGGGCCATAAATTTTCTGAAAATATATTTTGGATCACTACTCTCAAGTGAGCTTCAGGAAGATGCTTTCGAGCGTTACATAAACTTTTCTAGCAGTTGCCGAAGTGATTCTAAACATTTCAGACTGATTATGCTTGTGGATCCAATGGCCTAAACTCAATTATTGATCTTATCACTTATCAGCGCATAGTTACATGAGGCTGTGTAAGCATGGCTTCAAATACACAAGTTATGCATGTAGATTCGATAACATATGATCAAGAAAGCTTTTGAGAAAATGGTACCACCCATGCACATGCACAAAGGGGTGGTTGACAACCCTTAATGGACGCTTCATACACTAGTCGCCCCTCCACCTTTTGCCGAAATTGGGAAATAACCCCTCTTTTGGCGCCACTTCTGTGCACGGGCCTGGTACCACCAATAATTCACAACTCATTCTAGCTGAACTTATTAATGACTTTATCATGGAGTTAGTTTAAAAGTCCAAGCTTAAACGGTCCTCTTGGACCGCTTTAGTGTAAGGGCCTGTCCATAAACTACGTAGACTCTTAGGGGGGACGGGGGGGTCTGGCCAAAGTCTACGCTCCATACAAATTTCGAAAATTTTGTATGAACAAAAGTCTACGGAGGGGGAGGGGGGGTTCTGAGATGGCCCAAAATGAGTCTACGTAGTTTATGGACAGCGCCTAACATGTTTGGCAAATTTTACTCCTGGGTGCTCAAACACCGCTATCAAACTCTCACTCGTTAACACAGAAACCCACTTCAGCCCAACTCTTTTCGGAAGCAACTAAACCACCTCTATTGGCCATATGTCTCCGGTTTCAGGAGGCACAATCACCGAGCAACAATATATTAGCAAAACATTTACCGTAAATGAGCACTCATTGTTCGGCCATGTCACGGCTCAAAGCATCGCCGCCATCCATCATCTTCCGTATGTTCACGAGTTAACGAAACAAGAAAACGATTTGTGGGAAAACTGAATTTGAAACGCCAATCATCGACGAGTGAATTCATTTTGATAATCATAATCCAATCCAATCCACTCATAACAGCCCCCGTACCTATTGATTGGATGCGAATAATAACCTGTCGTTCCGAGCGACGACCATTTATCAAAAAGCGCACCCAATCGATTAACGTGAATAGGCGTCGTAATTCCATTCAAGGAGTCAATCGAAGTTTTACGACTCTGGACTGGAGAGAAAGCCTTTTTCGAAGCCATAGGGGAAACCGGTTACTCGAGAGACGCTCTACAGAACTTCCTTCCAGCCGGATGATCGACTGTGAACACTGACTGAACTGACCGAATGGACTACTTTCTGGGAGTGGCACTCGTATAGCAGGTTCCCGACGCGACGACCACGACGACTCGCTGCTGGATTTATTATGTAAAGGTAGGTCGCGAATAATGGTCCCGTTGAAATGGGATACGCTTCGCATACCTCCCGGGACGACAAACCAGTCCTGACCGAGCAAGGCCGTTCGGAGTGCGGTCTAGTGATGCGATGCGAGTGCATCGCTGCAACGAGCCCCATTCCATCAAGCTGGATTGTGTTTATCGCGCATCAGGGTATGTTGTGACGACTGAGTGCGATCTTACGAGGGAAGAACCCTGCTTCTGGTTGAACACAGTGCATCATCCTACGCCAACGTCTCATTGAGCTCTGCTGTGTGCAGTGAAACCTACTATCAGCTGGTAGACGGTGGACTAGTGTGAGAGGCGAACGGAGGGCTATAGTTGTGTAACGGTTTCCGTTACGCTAGCGATCACGGCAACTGCTGCCGAGAATGGAGCGAATTGCAATCGGAAGATGTGCCTATATGTGTTTGCGCTGCCGGGTGGTTGGTTACTGGGACTATAAAGGCGAGTACCGCGGTGGGAAGCGCTTGGCTTAGCAGATACCAGTAGCCGATGATTGACTTACTTACCGAATGACCTAAATTCCTGCTTGAGGATTATCGTTAGTAGTGATTGATGAGATTGTACGTTTGTTGTCTGAAAAGAGAAGGAAACTGAAATTATTACATATTGATAACAAAATTTTGATAACGTGTTCTTTGTAATATTGTAAGTGTAGTATGAGTTTCGTGATTGGATAAATTTTATCGATAGTACAAGTTCACAAGAAAGGCGACCATTTGGAATGTGAGAACTTCAGGGCGATCACTATTTTGAATGCTGCCTACAAAGTGCTATCCCAGGTCATCTTCCGTCGTCTGTCACCTAAAACAAACGAGTTCGTGGCAAGTTATCAAGCCGGCTTCATCGACGGCCGGTCGACAACGGATCAGATCTTTACCGTACGGCAAATCCTCCAGAAATACCGTGAATACCAGGTCCCAACGCATCACCTGTTCATCGACTTCAAAGCGGCATACGACAGTATCGACCGCGCAGAGCTATGGAGAATCATGGACGAAAACGGCTTTCCTGGGAAGCTGACTAGACTGATTAAAGCAACGATGGACGGTGTGCAAAACTGCGTAAGGGTTTCGAGTGAACTATCCAGTTCATTCGAATCTCGCCGGGGACAACGACAAGGTGATGGACTCTCATGCCTACTCTTCAACATCGCTCTGGAAGGTGTGATGCGACGAGCCGGGCTCAAGAGCCGGGGAACGATTTTCACAAAATCCGGACAATTTGTGTGCTTTGCGGACGACATGGACATCATCGCCAGAACATTTGGAACGGTGGCAGAGCTGTACACCCGCCTGAAACGCGAAGCAGCAAAGGTCGGACTGGTGGTGAATGCCTCAAAAACAAAGCACATGCTGGTAAGCGGAACCGAACACGACCGGATCCGTCTGGGTAGTAATGTTACGATAGACGGGGATACTTTCGAGGTGGTGGAGGAATTCGTCTACCTCGGATCCTTACTGACGGCTGACAACAATGTGAGCCGTGAAATTCGGAGGCGCATCATCAGCGGAAGTCGGGCCTACTACGGGCTCCAGAAGAAACTGCGGTCGAAAAAGATTCACCCTCGCACCAAATGCGCAATGTACAAAACGCTAATAAGACCGGTAATCCTCTACGGGCACGAGACATGGACCATGCTCGAGGAGGACCTGCAAGCACTCGGAGTTTTCGAGCGACGCGTGCTAAGGACGATCTTCGGCGGTGTGCAGGAGAACGGTGTATGGCGGAGAAGAATGAACCACGATCTCACTGCACTTTACGGCGAACCCAGCATCCAGAAGGTGGCCAAAACCGGAAGGATACGGTGGGCAGGGCATGTTGCAAGAATGCCGGACAACAATCCTGCAAAGCTGGTGTTTGCAACTGATCCGGTTGGCACAAGAAGGCGTGGAGCTCAGAGAGCACGATGGGCGGACCAGGTGGAGCGTGACTTGGCGAGCATCGGGCGCGACCGAGGATGGAGAGCGGCAGCCACGAACCGTGCATTATGGAGAAATATTGTTGATTCAGTTTTATCTTGAATTTGATGTAATACTAAATAAATGAATTAGAACAAGTTCCTGAGACAACTGTGAAGATCATTCCATAGTATGCAGTAGCAAGGGTTCTCAAACTTTCTTCAAGGATTTCTTGATTGTTTTATGGATTTCCCCAGACATTTCTCTGGGAGTTTATTTGTGAGTTCTTTCAAAAAACCATTCAAAAATTTATTCGAAAACTTTGTTTATAGATTGCTTCAGTATTTTTTTTTTTTTTAATATTCCTTGATAAACCAATAGCTATTCTTCCGAAGGATTTTCCCAAAAAATTCTCGAAAGATTGGTTTAAAGACCCACTTTTGGAGTTTTTTTTAGGAATTCTTCTGGCGATTTCTTCAGAAACTCGTAGAATGCCTTCAGGATATTTTCAAGTGATTCGTTCAGATAATTCCTTGGATTTTTTTAATTTCTCAAATATCATAACGAAGTTTAATTCAAGAATTGCTTTTTCGTACTCTTCCATGGATTCCCTTCTAAATTACTTCATGTACTTCTATAGAACATCCTCAATTCCTTTCAAAAAAGCTTTTACGGATTCTTTCTAGAAAACTTCCAGCAATAATTTTAGAATATATTTCATGCATTATTGCTTCCAAAATTTCAACAGAGAATCGTCCAAAAATTTCTCCGAGAATCTCTTTAGAAATTCCTCATTGGATTCTTTCAGAAAATCATCATCCTCATTCAGAAATTTTTCTTAAAGTTTTCTTTAAAAGTTTGCCTCAGGATATTTATCGAAGAATTAATTATAAAATTTCTCTAAATTTTCCTTCAGGAATTCTTTTGATTTGTTATGAAATTCCTTCAGATATTTCTTTATTAATTTCCTCGAAGATTCCTTTGTAAAATCACCTATTGCTTCAGAAATTATTCCAGGAATTTATCCTAACATTTTCCAAGGATTTTTTTCAGAAATGTCTCCAGCCATTTCTTTAAAAGCCTCGCAGCAATTCTTCAGGATTTCTTTTTTCTAAGACTTCTTTCAGATATTTTTTCTAGAAGTTCTGCATAATTTCTTTTAAGTGTGCTTTCAGGAAGTCTTCCATGGATTAAAAAAAACTCCGCCAGGGATTGCTTTACAAACTTTTCTTAGAAAATCATCCAGAGATTTCTTCAGAATTTTCCTAAAAATCTTTTCAGGAATTATTCGAGCTATTTACTCCCTCGGATTCTTGCAGTAAATCGTGCAGGTATTTCTTTAGCAACTCCTGTAGAGATTTTCTGCAAGGATTCCATTGGAAATTCGCGCGAGAAATTTTCGCGGCCTTTTTTTGTCCCTTCGCTCAAACGTTTATCGAATTTAGGCTAATGGCAGTGTAAAATTTATCAGAAAGAAGATTTTAGTGAGGAAATAGTGTGAATTTTAAACGGTTTGCGCAATTGTGGTTGCCGAAAGTATCATTCTAATTTTTTTTTTTAAGCTGGTGGTAGTGTTTTCAAAGTGAGAGCTATTCAACCGCAGCCGAAAGTGAAATCCACGGTGGAAGCATTCATCGGTCTGGATCTTCGACCTCAATCGGATGGAAAAGCTGCATTAAAGGGAGTATTTAAGGGAATACTACTTGAAGAGTTTGAGCACCTTTTCTCTGCTTCCATCTGGAGTGTGAAAAAGGGAGGGAATTATTTGATTTCGGCGGAAGTGAGTATGAAGAAAAAAAAAAGACTGATACCGCCGGATCTCGTCCCTGAGGAAGAAACCATGACCTGCCCACATGCTTTTGTGTTGCGCCGAATCGAAACACAATGTCGTCATACGCCTAGTACCGAGGGATTTCGTGAGAATGTTCCTTTACCGTCTTAATTTATGTCATAAAACAATTCATTCAATACGATAATGTAAATAGGGATGGGAGATTTTTCTCGTTTCAGAGAGTGAGTAATGGCGCTTAAGCCTAGGCTTTCGAGCCTGGACATAAGGGGTAAGTTCCTTTGTCCCATCCCAAAAAGAGGAGCTTCGACGGAGTGACATTAACCTTCTTAGCAAAGTCACTCCCAACGTTCTTTGTCGTTTTAATATCTCATATTAAAAATAGTGGTTGGTACGAGATGTCCCCACTCTATGCCTTTATTATTGAATAATTAACGCTGCACAGTAGGCCTGGCCGATTTTATGATTGTAATGCATCTCTAATGTGCTGCAAGCATTAATAATGACGAGAAAAATGATAGAAGTAGTCGATTCTATCATTTTCCAGGATTCTTTCAATGAATGGCTGTGTATGTGTAGACTAGACAAAACTAGGATTCCATTGGAAATTCGTGCTGGATTCTCTCCAGGAATTCATCCGGAAAACCCATCATTAACTTATTCTTTATTCCTCCTAGTGATTTAAACAGGAATTTTTCTACTCTACAGATTCTACAGATTCAGAAACTCATACATCGGAAATTTTTCCATGGCGCAAAAAAAAATTCCACGGATTTTTTAAGTAATTCATCCAGAAATTTCTTTGAAAATACCGCCTTGGAATTTTTAAAAGAATTTCATTAGTTTATCGAAGTGTTTCTCCAGATATTAATGCAGGCATTCCTTTACAAATTCGTCCAATGCTGCTTCAGGAATACTTTGAGAAAATTCTAAATGTTATTTATAATGTAATTTCACCCAGAATTCTTCTAAGGAATTTCTCAAAATTTCTCAAAAAAAATTGGAAATTCTTTGAAGACTTCTTGAAAGAGTTTCTTGACACTTTTCTTTAGGGTTTCCTTCATAAATTTCTAAAGTGATTTTAAAGAACTTTCAAAGGGATCTTTGAAAGAACTTCTAGAGTATTGTTAATTGAGACGTCTTTTCGCTACAAAAGTTTATTACAATCTGAACCAGTCGAACGTCTAACTATTGTTGTGCCCTAAGCCATGGCTTACCATTACCCACTACCTACTACAGAGGATTTTCTGAAGGAATTTCCAGTAGAACTCCTGGAGATTCATATAAAACGAAAACTGGAACATTTTTAATAAGGATTCCTAGGCCAAAGTTCCTGATTCAATATCAGAAGTTATCTTTGAAAAAAAACCTGCAGGAATCCCTGAGGGGGTGTCTGTAGGAACTCATTAAGATACCTATTTCCTTTATAATTCCTAGAAAAAATAAAGGAAACTTCAAGAGGAATTTCGGAAAAATTCCAAAAAATATAAACATTTCTGGAGGCCAGAGAAACCTTTTAAAAAACTTTGGAAGGAATTTATTCAGTAAATTTTGAAGAATACTCCGGAGGAATTGCTTAAAGAACATATGAAAAAAAAAATCTTTAGAAATCCCTGTATAAATGGCAGACAATGATTGTGACGAGTTTTTTGAATAAATACCAGAATAAATTTCAGAAGAGATTCTTAGAGGATTTTCTGAAGGAATCCTTTCATGCAAGTAACCACATCGCATTTGGCCACCAGCTCTGAAGTCGTGCACGCTGGCAGTAGTGTATAACAAGCAACCTAGGAGCTGAGGGGCCAAATAAGAGGTTGTTTCGCGCATGAATCCCCTGAAGAACTTATAAAGATACCTTTGGAGAAATTCTTTTAAAAATTTTCTTGTACAATTTTTGAGGGGATTAATGGACAAAAATCCCCCAAGCAATTTCTGATGTAAAGCAATGATAATATATTTGAAGGAATCGTTTTTTAAGATATCGCTGAAACTGAAAGATCTGGAGAAATTCCTTTGAGATCATCGAAAAAAATCTGGAAGGATTCTTAAGTCTAGCTGATCAGTCTGTGCGGCATTCAGCCGAAGATGTTGTCAAAATAAATAAATAAATAAATAAAGAAAGAAGCAGCAGGACTATCTGTAGGAACTTCTAGAAAAATCTCCCTTAGACTTTTCTGGAAAGATATCCGGAAATTATACCCCTAGAGGAATTTCAATAACAATTCCATAAGAATCCCCGGGAAATTTTCTGAACTTCTGAGAGAAACCTTAGTGGAATGACTGCAAAAGTCTCTGAAGCAATCTACGAAAGTAAAACTGCAAATCTCTGGATAAGCTCCGGTAAAAAATTATGAAGAAATATATGATGGAATTGTGGAGAATATCTGGAGGAATATCTAGAAGAATTTCTTATTAAATTTCTGAAAAATTCCTGGAGAAATCCCAAAATGAATACCTTAAAGAATCCTAGGAGGCATTTTCAGAGAAATGCCTAAAGAAATCCCTGGAGAAATTCCTGAATAAATATTTCGAGACTTTTTCTGAGAAATTACTGAATCGCCGAAGAAATATCATGAGGAATCTTGGAAGGAATCCTTGAAGAAATGCTGGGTGCAATCTCGGTTGTAGCTGTTGGATCTTTAGGATTTCAAGGAAAAATGCCTTTGTAAATTCCGGGAAGAACTTCTTTGATATTACCGAGTAAAATCCTTTTGTGAATATCATCAGAAATCCCGAAAAAACTCCGGGAAGAATCCATGAAGTAATCACAGGAGGAATCTTTGAAGAAATCATGTGAGAAACCTCGGTGGAGAGTACTAGGCAAATTCCTGGGGAATGCCTTGGAAGTATGCTAGAGTTAATCCTGAAAGGAATTTCTTGTGAACTACCGAGATGAAGCTCAGAAGGAATCACGGATGCTGTCTCTAGATCTAGAAGATTCCTGGAAGGAATTCTTGAGGGAATGCCAGTAAGAATCTGTGAAGAAATGAACATGAGTAATCTCTGAAAGAATTCCAGAATAAATCAATGATGCAATACCAGGAAGAATCTCTGCGGGAATTTTGGGGTATAAGAATCCATGAAGAATTGCCTGAAGCAATCCTGGAATGAACCCAGAAAAGGAACAATCACTGCGCAAATTGAATGAAGGATTTCTTGAGCGATTCTTGGTAGGAATGTCTGGGTTCCCCGGAAGGAAACTTTGAAGAAATTCTGGGATGAACCCTACAAGAAATTCTTCGAGAAATATCTGATGGAATCACAGGGAGAACCCTTCAAGAAGTAACGGGAGAAATTTTTGAAGGAATCTTAGCGACGAATCCTGGAAGGAATCCTTCCGAGAATACATGGAGAAATTCCTTCGTGAATATCGAAAATAAACCTCGATGAGAGGATACCTTCAGGAAGAATTTCTTGATGAATCTCTGAAGCATATCGTGAAAGAATCTGATGAGCAATATCTGAAGGAATTCCATGAGGAAATTCTAAAGGACACCCGGGAAGAATTCTGAGAAGAAAAAAATGCGGCAGGAATCCTACGAGACATATTTTTGAGAATACACTGGAACCTCTTTTTATGCACATGGCTGGGACTGCATAAATTAAAAATGTACATAAATTAAAAAAGGCATAAAAAGAGGGAAATTTATGCATAAATTAAGTTTGGGCTTTAATTAGAAAATCTAGTTTGCGAGAACAGATCTTGCTCCTGGGCAGCTGAGGTGGGGCTGAGGGGGTTTCCAGAATGTTCCCAGAGAGCCCAATAAGGGGGTTCCAAGGGGCTTCAGGGGCGTTTTAAGGGGTTGTTTCAGGGGATTTGAGGAGCCTTACAAGGGTGTTCTGTCAAGATTTTTTGGTGTTTTTATGGGATTACGAAGAATTCTGGGGTATTTCAATAGTACTAAGTGGATTTCAGGGACGTTCCAAGGGGCTTTAGGGGCAATTCAAGGGATCTCAGGTGACTTTAAAGGGCGTTGCATGAGGTTTGAGGGGCGATTTAAGGTATTTCAGAGTCTGCTCTGAAACTTCCTTAAATGCCACAAAAATCCCCCCTGAACCCCCCGGGGACCCCATGTAATGCACCTGAGAGGCTTCGAAACCCCTGAGAACTTCTCCGTAAAATGTCCGTAACGCCTCTGAATCCCCTGAAAATGCTCGGAAACGTCTTTAAATGCCTCAAAAATCCCTTTTAAATCCCCTCTGACCCCATGTAACGCACCTGAGACGCTTCGAACCCCCCGGAAACTTATCCGTAACGCTTCCGTAACGCCTCTGAATCTCACTGAAGAGGCTCTGAAAGGTCATGAAATGCCTCAAAAATCCTCCTTAAACCCCCTCGGACCCCATGTAACGCACCTGAGAGACTCCGAACCCCACGAAAACTTCTCGTAACGCTTAAGTAACGCCCACCAAAAATGCTCTGAAACGTCCTGAAATGCCTCCAAAATCCCCCTTAAACCCCCTCGGACCCCATGTTACGCACCTAAGAGGCTCCGAACACCCCGAAAACTCTTCGTAACGCTTCCGTAACGCCTCTGAATCACGCTGAAAATGGTCTGAAACATTTTGAAATGCCTCCAAAATCCCCCTTAAACCCCCTCGGACTCCATGTAACGCACCTGAGAAGCTCCGAACACCCCGAAAACTCCTCCGTAACGCTTAAGTAACGCCTCTACATCCCGCCGAAAATGTTCGAAAACGTTTTAAAATGCCTCCAAAATCCCCCTTAAAATCCCTTGGGACCCCATGTAACGCACCTGAGAAGCTCCGAACACCCCGAAAACTCCTCCGTAACGCTTAAGTAACGCCTCTACATCCCGCCGAAAATGTTCTAAAACGTTTTGAAATTCCTCCAAAATCCCCCCTAAACCCCCTCGGACCCCATGTAACGCACCTGAGAAGCTCCGAACACCCCGAAAACTCTTCCGTAACGCTTCCGTAACGCCTCTGAATCACGCTGAAAATGGTCTGAAACATTTTGAAATGCCTCCACAATCCCTCTTAAACCCCCTCGGACCCCATGTAACGCAACTGAGAAGCTCCGAACACCCCGAAAACTCCTCCGTAACGCTTTCGTAACGCCTCTGCATCACGCCGAAAATGATCAGAAACATCTTGAAATGTCTAAAAAATCCTCCTAAACCAAAACCCCTAAAACGTCTCCGTAACGGCTCTGAAACCAGCCTAAAATGCTCTGAGACTGCTGAAATGACTCCGAAATCCCCTCAAGACCCACTCGGAGCCCATGTAACGCACATGAGATCTTCGGAAACACCCAAATACGAACCTGTAACCTTCCTTTGCTCTCATCTGTAAACACCCCCCGGTTACCGTTGCAATAGTTCCTGTCATTGTTGAATATTCTTATGTACAATATTGGTTCTGAGTAGCTTTCCCTCTTTTTATGCAGGGCATAAAAAAAGGTGCATAAATTAAAAGTGCATAAAAAAAACATGCATAAAAGAGGTTTTAGTGTACCTGAAATGTCCCTCTGAGAACATCGAATACAATTTCCGACAGAATCTCGGGAGTAATTTTTAGAGGAATTTTGGGAAGCATCGCGAAAAGAGTACCGGAAGCAATTCCTGGAATCTAGTTTGAAATTGCTAGACAAACTCCGGGAAAATCGCTGGATGATTCCTTTTTGGGTTCCTTGATGAAACCCCTTTGAGAACAGAACATAATAGAAGAAACACCGAGATAATTTCTTAAGAAATACCGGAAGAAAAGGTGGAAGAATTCTGAGAGTGAATAATAATGGAATACCATGAGGAATCCCTGAAGAATCACAGGAGAAAACTTACTGGGCGAGTTCCAGAAGGGATACAACTAGAAGGATCTTGGAAAGAATTTTTTTGAAATTCCAAATCCCAGAAGGAATCCCAGGAGTATTCCTAACACTAGAGGGGTAGAGTCCCATGGTGATCGGTGGAGACTTCAACGACTGGGCGAATGAGTGGGGTAGCGCGAGAGACTGCGCTATGCTCGAAGCTATGACTGGACTGAACGTGTATGTAGAGTGATGCCTACACAGTAGTCATGGCCAAAACGAAGGGTGCGTCACCCCAGAGCGGTCCCCCGAGGTGCTGCAGAAGATCGTGGAAACGTTGATTCCACACCACGATATACGATCATGGACCCCCGTCCCCTACGATCAAACCGGTCAAAGCGAGGTCGCCGCTGTAACGAATGACGAGGTCATTGCAATAGCGAAGTAACTTGAGTTGAACAAGGCTCCCGGTCCGGATGGTATCCCGACAGTAGCCATTTAGACGGCCATCGCGGTTAGCCCTGACATGTTCAGAATGGCTATGCGGATATGCCTAGACAGAGGCGAATTTCCCGAGAGGTGGAAAAGGCAAGGATTGGTTCTAATGCCAAAACCGTGGAAGCCACCTGACGATCCGCCGACATACAGACCTATCGGTTACACCGTACCGTCGGAAAACTGTTGGAGTGGTTCATTCTGTCGAGGCTGATGATCTATACCGAGAAACCCGATGACTCAGCCTATAGGATAACCAATTCGGCTTTTGGAAGGGTTGTAATGGCTGTAACCAAAACGGCTGAAATGGCGCTCCAAAAGAAGTGAACGTGAATCCGCTATTGTGCGATCGTCACGCTGGACGTAAAGAATGCGTTCAACAGTCAGTGTCAGCTGGGCCGCCATCGAGTGCGCCATTCATCGCTTAGGACGGACTCCTAAGCCTATGCCGAATACTGGAGAGCTACATCCAGAATTGGGTACTAATCTATGAAACCGAGGAAGGCGAGAGGAGCTACAACATCACCGCGGGGATACCTAAGGGGTCCATCCTGGGCCCGGTACTACGGAACGCGGTGTATGATGGCGTGTTGAGGCTCAAACTTCCACCGGGCGTAAAGCTGGTCGGCTTCGCCGATGATATTGACCTCGTGGTTTACGGCAAGTCAATAGAGGTGAAAAGCAATCGGAAGTCTGAACAACAGGCGGAGGTCACCACAGGCGGGTGCACGATCAACTCTAAGCGCTCACTGAAACAATTGGGGATCATGATCGAAGATAAGCACAAATTCGGAAGCCACGTGGAATATGCCACCAAAAGAGCAAGCATGGCGATAATGGCATTGTCAAAGATAATGTCAAATAGCTCGGCAATAGTCTCGAGTAGCGTAAGCTTACTCACGCTCCACCTGGTCCGCCCATCGTGCTCTTTGTGCTCCACGCCTTCTTGTGCCAACCGGATAAGTTGCACACACGAGCTTTGCAGGGTTGTTATCCGGCATTCTTGCAACATACCCTACCCACCTTTCGGCTTTGGCCACCTTCTGGATGCTGGGTTCGCCGTAAAGTGCAGCAAGCTCGTGGTTCATCCTTCTCCGCCACACACCGTTCTCCTGCACACCGCCGAAGATCGTCCTTAGCACGCGTCGCTCAATAATTCCGAGTGCTTGCAGGTCCTCCTCGAGCATGGTCCATGGGCCCGTAGAGGACCACCGGTCTTATTAGCGTTTTGTACATGGTGCATTTGGTGCGTGGGTGAATCTTTAACGGCCGCAGTTTCTTCTGGAGCCCGTAGTAGGCACGAGTTCCGCTGATGATGAGCCTCCGAATTTCACAACTCACGTTGTTGTCAGTCGTCAGTAAGAATCCGAGGTAGACAAATTCCTCCACCAGCTCGAAAGTATCCCCGTCTATCGTAACATTACTACCCAGACGGATCCGGTCGTGTTCGGTTCCGCTTACCAGCATGTAATTTGTTTTTGGGGCATTCACCACCAGTCTGACCTTTGCTGCTTCGCGTTTCAGGCGGGTGTACAGCTCTGCCACCTTTCCAAATATTCTGGCGATAATGTCCATGTCGTCCGCAAAGCACACAAATTGACCGGATTTTGTGAAAATCGTTCCCCGGCTGTTGAGCCCGACTCGTCACATCACACCTTCCAGAGCGATGTTGAAGAGTAGGCATGAGAGTCCATCACCTTGTCGCAGTCCCCGGCGAGATTCGAATGAACTGGATAGTTCTCCCGAAACCCTTACGCAGTTTTGCACACCGTCCATCGTTGCTTTAATCAGTCTAGTCAGCTTCCCAGGAAAGCCGTTTTCGTCCATGATTCTCCATAGCTTTGCGTGGTCGAAATTGTTGCATGCCGCTTTGAAGTCGATGAACAGATGATATGTCGGGACCTGGTATTCACGGCATTTCTGGAGGATTTGCCGTACGGTGAAGATCTGGTCCGTTGTCGACCGGCCGTCGATGAAGCCGGCTTGATAACTTCCCACGAATTTATTCTTTTAGGTGACAGACAACGGAAGATGATCTGGGATAGCACTTTGTAGGCAGCATTCAAAATAGTGATCGCCCTGAAGTTCTCACATTCCAAATGGTCGCCTTTCTTGTGAATGGGGCAGATTACCCCTTCCTTCCACTCCTCCGGTAGCTGTTTGGTTTCCCAGATCCTGACTATCAGCCGGTGCAGACAGGTGGCCAACTTTTCAGGGCCCATCTTGATGAGTTCAGCTGCGATACCATCCTTACCAGCTGCTTTGTTGGTTTTGAGCTGGTGAATGGCATCCTTAACTTTCCTTAGCGTGGGAGTTGGTTCATTTCCGTCCTCCGCTGCACTGGCGTCGTCGTTTCTTCTGTTGCCGTGGGCTCCCGTGCCTACGTTCTCCACGCCATTCAGGTGCGGATCGAAGTGCTGCTTCCACCTTTTGAAGACGAGTACAAGAAGGTGACAGATAGGAAGAACGTTTCCAGAAGCCGAATATTAGTGTCTTATACCCGGCAAAATAGAGAGCGGTATAAGAAAGCGAGAGGTGTATTATAAAGAGAATGTCAATACTGAGGTGCACAACAGTATGGAATAAAACATCATGCGGAAGTTTTACGAAAATGCTAATGGCGTGAGGAGAACAATTACGCCATCTTCCGCTATGTGCAATGACCATGAAGATATCTTTCTAACAGATAGCACTAGGTGTAGCTACCAGCTGGCGACCAAACAGTCGATCAATAAAAAAAATAACTTATTCATTTCTAATGTGAGCTTGTCAGATGTTTCGCACCTTGCACTCGGTGCAATCTGAAACCGTTCACTATTATGCAAACGTGCATTCGACCAATTTTGCCGCTTTCGGCCTGTTCGCTTAAGACTTTTTGCAACGGTCTTAAGTGAAAATCGATCGAATTTCGATAAGACCAACCGACCGACCGGCGGCCGCTGCCGCCACAAGCACAAGCGTGCTCGCGACCATTCAGGCATGTCGCGTGTTTCGCTCTTAAATTGACAAATCATCACCGCCCGTCTTGTTTGGCAGAGAGAAGAAAAAAGCCGAAGTTGCTCAAATGAATCTACTTAGGGACGGGGCGGCGGCGGCGGCGCATATCTCATTGCTTGCATCAGCGAAGGGAGTTAAATTTAAGTGACTTTAATTATGGTTCGACACGAACCCCCCGCAGATAGTGACTTTGTTTCACAGCCTTCTGCATGCCGAATCAAGGTTCGTACTTACCTACGGTGTGAGCACGTTTTGAATTGTGTTTAAATGGGTGGGAAATCAAGATCTGGTGGACCAGCAAGTGAATGGATGATTCGAGCTAATTTGCTAATCTAAAGCGGCGTGGTTAAGGAAATGGAAGCATAACTTCAACCGACTGTGAGGTCATAAAAGGCAGATGGGTCGGTTGCGAAGTTTTGTCGACGATCTGTAAGAGTTACGTGAATACTCATGAGGGATGAAAACAGAAGAAGGATGGATCAGTGATAATTTTAACACATTTTGTTCCAAATTATGATATGTTTGATATCAATTCCAAAGTTGATAATACTTGAGATAGAGTTAAATACCAATTGTCATCCCATATCCTTAGAAGTATCTGGTGGATTGATTGACACGTCTGCTCATTTCTGAGCTTCTCAAGTTCGACTGGAATCTCGTTGGTAGCCTTATTATTTTCCAGATCATTTGGGCCGTTCTTAACCTCATCAAGTGTTGTTCATATTGCATTACCGCCATCAACTAAGTCGGTATTGATCCAGGCTGCACCTTTTTGTTACCATTTTTTAAATGCTCCTTCCACTTGACTACTACCACTATTTTCACTATCAGCCAATTTCCTTTGAATATAACGGACACTGACGCAGTCCCAAGCCGCGTACCACCAGCAACTGCATACAATTTACATATCGTTCTTATCAATGTTTCCTTGTACTTCAGCAGTTACACTCTCTTCGTGCATATCCTTAGTAAGTGAAAAGTCACAAGATCAATAGCTAGGGCTAATACTTTCAATGGGACATGGTAACATGTTATCGAAAGTAAAAATCGTGTTTCTCATCTTAATTGACATCATTACCACAAAGCACGACCCCTCATAACCTTTCCCATAATAAGTCAAGTTGTGGACAACTTCAATCGTCGTCAATTGGCACTTGCGACACGACAGCAAAAGCGAACTCTTGAACACCAGCGCGTCACCTCACATGGTTATGATTAATTATGTACCGTTTCATCTCCCACTTCCTCCAACCGTCGTCGCGTCGTCATCTTATTCACGAATAGCGGAAATCGAAAGTGAATTGCTATGCCTACCTCACCGAGTGAGCGAGCAGTGTGTGCAAGTGCACTTATCCACTTAATCGAACACCGCCCACTTTCATCACCTGCGCGCTGCGCTGCAGTATGGCAGTCGTTCATCTCACAAGTCATAGCAGATCGTTCACCATCACCGCGCGCGAGTTCCGTGCGTTGATTGATCTTAGGAAGATGCAAAAACGCAACTATTTTTCTATAGCTCGGGGTGGGTGCTAATGCTGTACCCGTCCTGTGATAGGAATGATTTCTTGGAAATTGAGCTATTTCTTTGTTTCGGATCACAGAGCGCGTAAAAGTGAAATGGGTTTGGCGCTGGCATCAAATCATAGGTTAAGAGGTTTCTTTCTTAGACGTATGCATACGTATGCAGATGCAGGCTGTGGAATGCATTGCTCAGAGTCACGTAGTTGTCGATTATTTACTGGGGAGGGTTCACCATATTGTTGATGGAAATGAACCATCCAAGAGTATCTGTCTCACTGCCAAACATAATTATGCAATGAGCTTCAGAAAATAAGAGTATAAGCGTATAAGAGTATGCAAATTTCGAGGGCCACGTTCGGTAGATTATGTGAGCGGAGCATCTTATCGTCCCAAAATTCGTTTTGTTTAGTGCCTTCGATCCAATATCTGTTGTGTTCATGGATGTTTCGGGTGGGTTTTTCACTTTTCAATGTTTCAACATTGTTTTATTCCATAATGTTTTGTGCCTCAGTATTGTTACTGTTCACACTGCTTCTCTCGTTTCCTTGTACACTAAAACCTTTTTTTATGCATGTTATTTTTATGCACTTTTAATTTAAATATGCACCTTTTTTATGCCCTGCATAAAAAGAGGAAAAGCTACTTAGAACCAATACATATTGTGCACAAGAATATTTAATAATGATGGGAACTATTGCAACGGCGCTCAAGGGGTGTTTACAGAAGAGAGCAAAGGAACGTTACAGGTTCGTTTTTGGGTGTTTCCGAAGGTCGCAAGTGCGTTACATGGGGCCCGAGTGGGTCTTAAGGGGGTTTCGGAGCCATTTTAGGAAGTCTCAGAGCATTTTAGGCTGGTTTCAGAAGCATTACGGAGGCGTTTTTAGGGGTTTTGGTTTAGGAGGATTTTTTGTGGCATTTCAGGATGTTTCAGACCATTTTCAGCGTGATTCAGAGGCGTTACGGAAGCGTTACGGAGGAGTTTTCGGGGTGCTTGGAGCTTCTCAGGTGCGTTACATGGGGTCCGAGGGGGTTTAAGGGGGATTATGGAGGCATTTCAAAACGTTTCAGAGCAGTTTTGGCGGGATGCAGAGGCGTTACAAAAGCATTACGAGGAGTTTTCGTGGGGTTAGAGGCCCTTCAGGTGCGTTACATGAGGTTCGAGGGGGTTTAAGGGGGATTTTGAAGGCATTGTTAGATATTATTAGGGTTTTGAATTTTTACGCCACTGTGTTAACAGGTAGATCGGCTAAATGAGTGACTAAGGTACACCGGGGCAAGTTGAAACGGGTGGGGCAAGATGGAACACGAAGTTTTAAAATAGATTTCAATACAATTTGGAAATTTATCCTTCGCCAAAAGATTGTTTGAATCAAAAACTATGTGTTATGGCATTCAAACTGTTTACCATCATAAGATAACAGCATATTAACCCGCTGTTTCATCTAACCCCATCCGTTTCAACTTGCCCCGGTGTACCTTACATCTGTTGTAGTCGGTAGGCGGCATGAGAGAAGTAGCCAACAAGGTATCATTGATGTGCTCTCGCAGCATCTCGAACAGGAGAACATGTAATAGAGTTTACTTAAATTTCGATCATCGAACGTGTCGGTTGCGATCGTTGGATCGCACGTCGGTGGTTTTAATACAGTCCACAATTCAATAAACCGTGTTTTAGTAGTGCAACTAGTCGGTTAATAAATCATTGATTTCTCGTGATCGTATCACATTGGTCGTCGCGTGTGTCGTCCGAAATTCTTTTTCGTGGGTACTTTCGCTGAAGTGCGAACCGGGAGTTTCACACAGGCATTTCAGGACGTTTCAGAGCATTTTCTGCAGGGTTAAGAGGCGTTTCGAAAGCGTTACGGAGCATTTTTAGGGGGGTTTGGAGCCTCTCAGTTGCGTTACATGGAGTCCGAGGGGGTCTAAGGGGGATTTTGGAGGCATTTCAGGACGTTTCAGAGCCTCTTCGGTGGGATACAGAGGCGTTGCAGAAGCGTTACGGAGGAGTTCTCAGGTTTTTCGAAGCCTCTCAGGTGCGTTACATGGGGTCCCCGATGTGTTTAAGGGGGATATTTGAGGCAATTCAGGACGTTTCAGAGCAGACTCTGAAAAACCCTTAAACGCCCCTCAAACCTCTTGCAAAACCCTTTAAAGACAAGACCTGTTCTCGCGTATTAGATTCTCTATTTGGAGCCTGAACTTAATTTATGCATAAATTTCCCTCCTTTTATGCCCTTTTAAATTTATGCACATTTTTAATTTATGCAGCCCCAGCTATGTGCATAAAAAGAGTATCCAGTGTATAACGTAATAAATCTTGCCAGTCAGTACTTTTCAATTGATTTTTTCAGAAGAAGGTAGTTCGCGGGCATTGACTCATTTATCGCCCAGTCGCGTTTATTGACGTGCTAGTCGAAAACAACTCCGCACATTTTTACTCTTCAAGCAAGTAATTGGACCAGGTTTGCAGCTCTTCTACTTCTACTTCTTGTCCTTGATTAAAAAATCTTGCTAGAGTGGTTACATACTTTCAGATCATTCTGCAGACAAAAATAACTGCAAGACAGGCCGCCTTGTAGTTAAACGAATAGCGGGGTTGGCCCGATGAAGGTTAGTATTCTTGGACGAAATCAAGCTACACACAATCCCAGTCATAGATGGGAACACTTACTTGGAAAGAGTTACACTCACTTGCAGTTTTCTCAACTCAAAAGCGTGCAATCGAGAAACGATATATGGACGACTTTTACCTTGTGATTTTGTCTAAAACTTTGCCGAATAGAGTAGGGGTCGCACACGCATACCGATGTCGTGCGGGAGCTGCGAAGGCAACTCTCCACGAGGTGAATGTAAATTACACTAAGGGTTCATTCAAATATTACGTAACGCAAAATTTGACAATTTTAGACCCTCTCCCTCCCCCACGTAACAACTTTTGTATGAGAAATTTTGAAATTTTGTATGAAGCGTAACGCAGCGCTAGACCCCCTCCCTCCCCTCTTTGCGTTACGTAATATTTGAACGAACCCTAACCTCGTGGAGAGTCGCTTTCACAACTCTGTCACGACCTTGGGATTCGTGTGCGACCCCTACTCTGTTCGGCAAAGTTTTAGACGAAATCACAAGGCAAAAGTCGCCCATACATCGCTTCTTGATTGCACGCTTCTGAGCTGAGAAAATAGCAAGTGAATGTAACTCGTTGCAAGTGAGTGTTCCCATCCCTGATCCCAGTAGCTAAATTTCGGCGCACAATTTCTTCGAAGAGAAGAATTGTTTTCCCATTGCTCAGTAGCAAGATTTTTTTTTCTTTGGAGAAAAAAATGCGCCGGAATTTGACCACATCAGTACTGGAATAAATCCAAGACTAAATCAGTACTGGTTTATTCTTTTTTTTTATAGAAAGAGGTAATTTGCTTCTACAGATACCCGAGAGGTGGGTCCTCAGGTTATGTGGCGTCGACACTAAAACCTCTTTCTCTCTCTTCCTTACCTTCGCGGTACGCCCGCTAGCAGTGAATCAAAATTCAACCATCACGCAACAATAATGACAATGTCGCAACCTGTATTTGTTGCGACAAAACAACCCATGCGACATAAGTTTGTCCCAACTTGAAAATAATGGGATCAACATCGTACACCACGAGTTTAGAGATTTTAAAGCCTTGCATTGCGATTTTCGAACGGTAACTTCGAGTCGGTAAACACTGCAACTCTGGTGAAGCTCTACCATCAAACAGTTTCGACTTTGGGTTAGTAATAATTAATTATTCGCGAGTTGAAAAGTACGCAACAAATTCAGCTTCCGTTTTGTCTGCAACAAAAATTTTCGAGATCATGTCATTATCTGTCACCAGTTGGGATAAAGGCTAATCGTCGCACCTTCTTTGTTGCTTGTTTTGTGCCTCTTTTGTCTGACAATTCTCTTCACTGCCCGCTAGGGATGATTTCGAGAAGGGGGATGACTTCGTACAATGAGTACACTCTAATGGTAAGCGTTCCACCTGCTATCGCCTTTAGTTGTTCGCTCTTCCCCGGAGGCTCGGGCCCTGGCTAGTATATAAATAGACTACCCGTTGGGCTCAAGATGGGCCTGGATGGGGAGGGGGAGCTAGCTCAACTAGCTGTTGTTCGGCTCGCCGCTTTCTCTGTAGTTCAAGGACGATTCGAGATACCGTGGAAGAAACGGCATCCCACTTATCCTCCCCGTACACATCCTTTCAACAATGTTGTCAGGAGTGATATCTCTCCGCATTCCTCCTGCATACTCGACCTTTGCTACACGAAGCGTGGACATTCAAAGAGCACATGCTCCGCGATCTCGTCGCAGTCTGCACACTCCGGGCACGTAGGAGAGTCTGCATGTTCGAATCTGTGCATATACCACCTGAAGCACCCAAATCAGTACTGTACAAGTGTACAATCAAAGAAACGTCATCCTGTGTCGTATTCTATTCCTTCAAGCGTTGGATCTCAAACATGCGGGTGTCGCTTCTTGAAGAGGTTCGCATACGTGCCCGCACGTGCTAGCCTGGACAGTTGATGATTGGTAGTACTGATCACGCACGATTCGACGATTTGGACCATCTCTCTAGTAACCTATGACTTTAGGTGGAACTTCTGAATGTCCGGGACGTCGTCGGCACGATTCGAGTGGATCAAAGCCAGAAAGGTATCATCCATATAATCACCGTTGGACTAGTGGGTAGAATAATCGTCGAAGAGGTCTGATTCTTCAGGCCGTATGTAACCCCTGAGGAGAAGCTGAAATAGCTGCGCGCGGTCGCTAGTGCAAAACAGTCAACCTAAGATTCACTGACAAAACACTCCTAATGTGACTCGTCAAGATCAAGTGTACGGACATCATTTGTTACTTCTTACCCCTTATAGAATCAAAACCTACCCTTAAGCAGACAACAAGTTCTTAAGACGTCGCTTCTCTAGAACCTTTTTTTCTTGTCGTAGCAATCAGAACTTCCGCTGTTACTAACAGAGGGCTTTGCCTGCTATGTGTGTATCGTGTGGATACGTGGGGATATCGAGACCCTTATGGGCGACTTCAACGCGAAGGTTGGTTCCGGCCTATGAGCACGTCATGGGACGCCAATGAGCGAGAACGGAGAGCTATTTGCAGAGATCTGTGACGACAATGGCATGGTGATTGGGGGATCGCTCTTTCCTCATGGACCAGTGCACAAAGTGACATGGGTATCCCTTAATGGCGTCTCGGTAAATCAAATCGACCACATCTGCATCAGCCGAAAATGGAGACGGAGCCTTCTTGATGTGCAGAACAAACGTTGCTCCGACATTGCATCCGACTATCTACTCTTAATCAGTGAGATCCAGCTGCGGTAACAAGATCCTTCGTCGAGGAGCTAGAGAACTGCGGATATTCCAGAAGGTGGAAGCGTAGAAGATCAATGGAGTGCCATCAAGAACGCCTTCATCGCCACCGACGAGAATAATTTGGGTTAGTTACGCACCCGGAGAAAGCAGTAGATCCCAGATGATACCTGGAGGAAGATAGAACCCAGTAAACCACATATCGTAAAACAATGTGTGTTCAAAATCGCAATCTCATCCGTTCAAAATTAGAATCATACAGAATATCACACCGAGTTGAAATTGTCACAAAATAAGTTATATTTGAATCAATAAGCGATTCTTCAACGACTATCTGTACTGCAACCAAAACAAGTCACAAATAGTGCAATTTGAACTCGTTTCATGATGTGAACTTACCTTCATCCAAAATTTTACGTCATCTTGGTGAATCTGCCATGAAATCACAACAAACACGAGAAATTTTGGAGAAAACTCTGAACCATCGCTCATGGCAAACACATTTGTACCCAAATTTGTGCGGTGCTTGATGTTCACACTATCTGGAGCATTTGCAGCCGGTTTTTTTTTTTTTTAAATAATCCACACGCATGAACCCCATCACACACGAACGACATCTTCCCGCCTGAATTTTCCAGGCGATCGGGGGTTTATATGCACTTTCTTAACTGTGTCACTTCCCACAACTGCAAACGTACCATTCTTACATACTTTCCACGTCTCAGCAGCACTGATAGGACTTATCAAAACACTAAAAACAGCCGACAGTGCTCGATTTTGTTATGGCTCACGATTCGCTTTAGCTGCAACTTCCGAGCCTTGGTGGCACTTGATGCAAGCACTGCGTTCCAAACATTGAGGTTGTCGGTCAAATAATATTTACCATGGATACCGAAAAGATACCACTAGCACTTCACTAGCACTCCCGCGAAGTCGATTTCCGCGAACTTTTCCGTGATTTCCACTTCAATTTCGCACCGGTGTGACCTGTCGAGCGCGTTCATTTGTTTTGACTGGCAAAAGCTGATCGGAATCGGAAAGAGTAAATCTAATCTGACAGATCATAGGTATGTCTTGCCAGAAAAGGGTCACATTAAATCTCTATGACTTTGTGAAAATTACCACCTCAACATAGCAGCAAGCCGACGATCAGCACATATCGAAGAATAAAAAGGTCAAAATTACTTCGTCACCCAAGGATGAATCACTGGTTCAGTGGTAGGGTGCCTGATTCCCAATATCAAGATTCTGGGTTCGAGGCTGATTGCCATTTTTTTTCATCAACAATATGGTATCGTATTATTCGCCACAGAAAGTTAAGAAAAGTCGTTAGAGGTAACAAATATATGACATCATATTTGTGACCACAGGAAGTCATGAAAAGTCGTCAATAGTATGTATATGGCCTCCACTTTGGTACGCATATAGCAGTTTTGTACAGTTTATGCGATTGATTTGGTGTATATATCGTGGTGTATAGAACAAATTATAAGGACCAAAATGTTAACTTAGAAGAGCATAGGCTTAGCTTAGCTTAGCTTAGCTGACTGTACATATCTATGGTTGCTACTCTGTGATTGACCCGAACCAATGATAGTTGCACAATGAATCAACTGAACGATTGACTGGGAGTGGTCAACAATTCTTACTTTGCACGCTTCAGAGGCTCTCTTTAACGGTACAATAACGGCGCCGGCCACGTCCTTGCAGTCAGGTTGGAAGAAGGAAGGAATATTAGTAACAACCTTTGTTTTGTGAAAGTTGGCGTTTACCGCACGTCTTCACCAAAGGTTGTAGGAAGGGTTGCTTGTTAGTAGGGAAGGTATCGTTGGGTCTGGATTCACTTTGATAAGTGATATGACCTTTTGACATTTAACCACATCATGCGGAAAGCAAACAATCGACCACCCGCGTCAGGTGGTCGTCCAATATCTACTACACATAACGCGACAAAATATGTAATATGACGCGTTATAGTTCGCTTTGTACGGGAAGTAAACACTCGATCACCCGCTCATTATTTATTCACTAGCTGACCCGGCAAACCTTGTTTTGCCCCTTTTAATTGTGGCTTTTACACTACGACACAGTTTTTCTAATGTTTTTGTTAATTTTCTTAACTTGTGCTACACATGAACATAGTCACCATGAGGACAAATTGAGCCGTTCAAAAATCTTGTTGATCATTTCATTCAATAATTAGTTGTATGGTTTCAAAGGTTATGTAAATTCATTTGTACATTGGAATGCCTGATCCAGAGGCACGTTATTTTCCATTTTTTAATTTGTTTTCATCCATTTAGAATGATTTTTTATGTGAAGGCCCACTCTTTCATAACAGTGCAAAAGAATAGTCTATTTTAAAAGAAGGAAAATTGTCAGATAAAGAATGCTGTTTGGTGGTTTGGTTGATAACCAACTCTTTATCAATTCATGTACATTATTGTAACTTAAAGGGACAAATCGGCCATAGTGATAACAGTTCAACTGCCATAAACTACACAACAGTGCCACTCGAAAGAAAAACCTTCGAAAAAAGAAGGAAACATTATATATACTGTAAATTTTAGCAGTTGGTACGTAAAGAAAATGTAACAGTACAGTATGTTTTTGGTCCTAAACTAAGCTTTAATCACAATTTGGGAGCTAAAATTTGACTGCTTGAAAAACATATGCTCAAACTTACTGTAAAATGTATGTTTTTGTAAATATTTTAAGAATTAATCAGGTTTATGTACAGGTTTACATGAGCTAAATTACGCAATGCATATTATGGGCTTAGCCATTTTCCACTTCGAAATCTTATTTTTGGCTGTTTGTACCCCAAATGGGCAGTGGTAAAAATATTGCTACCTAAATTTTTGAGCGTTTCTTTTAAACAAAAATGGTTTTGTTCATTTAATCATGCATATAACCATTTCAATAATAGCATGCGTTTAGTATTGCCGGCCATATAAAGGGTTAATAGTGCAGTCATAAAATTCGGTTCAAGAAACCACCACCCCCCCTCCCCCTTTCCTTGCAGTAGCTAGGCTGTGCTTCTCAGGGCTGAGAGTACTTCTCAGGTAAATTTGAATACCCTGCACTATAGCTGGAGATAGTTTTTAAAATGTACCGTCCATTAGGACCTCTTTGTTTGGATCTTTTGATAGGTACACGGTCGGCCCGCGGAATCGGGAACAGTTCTCGTGTCTAACCGTAAATGAACGTGATTCCTCATAGATGGAAAATAACTCGAGCCGAAGGCCCTAAACCTAAGGGTACTTTCCGCTCTCAGCCGTCCAAGGTGGTTAGTCCACGGTCGGTCAATTGCGTCCACGAAGGAAGACGCCTCCTCTTCCAGAGAGAGAGTCTTACACTATCATAGACACGTTTCTTGCCTCCATAAACCTCTATATGCCAAATTTGGTCCCATTTGCTCGATTAGTTATCGAATTATTTAGAAATTTCTGATCCATTTGTATATGGGAGCCCTTCTTTCTATAGGGGGCGAAGTCTTCCGCCCTACATTTGAGAGCCAATCCTCAAACTTATTTTTTTCGGTGAAATTATTTTTTAGAAAATGTCAGCTTTATGTTAAGTTACCATACAAATATTTTTTTTAAAAAGATTTGCACAAACCATGTTTAAAACCAGATGCAAATCAGCGGAGATATGGGCTTCAAAAAATTGCATTCTTAAGAGGCGATTACTCAAAGCTTTCGATCGGGAGTGAACTAAAGATTGGAATTCTATAGTCCTGTTCAATGAAGTAAGTTGAACATTGTTGAAGTTGCTGTATCCTACTCTTACCCATTTGATGACAAATAAGTAAGAGCAGGATGGAGCAAGTTCAACAATGTTCAACCTACTTCATTGAACAGGACTTATGCTTTCGTTGGCCTTATTCGAAGTGCCTGAGCCTGACGACATTGAATTGCCACAACAGTGTGGAGTCTTTCTCGTGGATGAATTGTGAAAAATCTTAGCGGTTAACACTGGTTTTACCATACTTGCCAATTATCGTATACTTTTCTACCGGGATCGACGTTTTGACCCAGTTGATCCGTTGCACTTAGAATCCGTCTCTCGGCCGGATTTCCAACAATCCAAGCTCGTTGAATTTCGCGGTCGGTGGATGCCTGCACAACTAGACGTGTGCGCCGAATATTCGGCGTAAAATCGGCGTGCATCGGCGTGAAGCTTCACAAACAATTATGAACAAAGTAAACTACTTTTTAATGATTGGATTGCAACAAATGGACATCTAGCTATGTGCTGCTGCAGAAATTTTTTGGTTTTGATGATAGTGGCCTTTCTGAGAAGGGATACGCCGATCGGCGTGCGGTTTTCACGCCGCCGCCGCCGCCGTTTGCCACGCCGACACGCCGATGCTTCCTGGATCGGCTTCAAACAACATAACCATAAACTTTTTCCACCAGTGCATGGGTATAACCTCCCTTTTCCTATCCCCGTTTAAAAAATATAGTATTTTTGATTATTGTTGGCTTGGGGAGCCGCACGCCAATTCACGCCGATTTCTCATCGGCGCGGCGCGGCGCGGCGGCGCACACCTCTATGCACAACCATTCTGCGTCCCGTTATCGTCGGACTTGGCCTTGCTGGCATGTCTGTACATATACCATGATGGTAAATTCGGACTACCTGAATCCTGCAGCGCCAAAATATGCTGACCACCATCAATGTTAGCGTACTTCTATTTTGGAAATATTCTCGTTATTATCACGCTAGATTACGAATTTCACGCGCAACGCAAACCTCACCTTGTCCAACGCTTTTAGATCCAAGCGGAAAAAAGGTGCCCAACCTTCTCTACTGACTGCCTTGGCCTGACCGCCTTCATAGTTCTTCTCCAAAGGTAAATTACCTCAGATAATCGGGTTCCGATGCCAAAATGGCATTGCTCGAGCACTTACAATTTTGACATACTGTCTCATTTGTATCTGGATTTGTACTTCCCGGCAAACGACGTACTGCCTGCCTACTGTGTTTTTTAACATGCAGCTCCATAGGGACGTCCCCGCGAAGTCATCTGTATCGGAGCCCCCAGTTCCAGAGACCGCAGAGGTCTCATACCAAGCTAAGAACCTTCCTCGGCCCCAAAAGTACCCACATACAAAGTTTCACGCCGATCGGTTCAGTAGTTTCCGAATCCATAGCGGTCAGACAGACAGACAGACAGACAGACAGACGGAAATTCATTTTTATATATATAGATCAGAAACAAAAACGCACAACGCCATGTTTGACGGCAAAAACCTTCAGACTGAACTGACGCGAAATACGTACGAATCGTCTCATAAAATAGCGGCTCAGGAATGTTTTGGCTTACTGTATTGCGTGCCTGCGTGTGAATGAGACGAACATGAAATCTATACGACGACCGTGAGGGAAAATCAATTCGTTCTTTCCGAGTTTTACCCCAAAGAAAGTCTCCAAAGAAAACAAAAGATCCCCCGAACCCCAAGCAGAACCAATCCAGCGACCGCGTAGAACTCTCATTCGGTGTATCTTCACACTCACCGCAAGCAAGATAGACGAGTGCGTCGATGAATCGAATTCATCGCGGTCCGAGAACCAAAACACCGGAGCGGGGCCGCTCCCAATCAGAAGTGAACGATTTCCAATCAGAATTGAACAATACCGACTGAGAACGGTCCCGCTCCAGTGTCAAAACTCTCGGACCGCGACGAACTCAGTAATACATTTTGAAAACGACGCAGCTCATTGGTGCACTCGTCTATTTGACGTCGAAATCTAACCAACGCCCACCCACTAGAACATGAGATCACTAACCGACGGTGGCATCGTCCGACCAAAAAAAAAAAAATACAAATCACAAACATACACAAGTATGCACAAACCGATACTATAGAAAATCTATTTGAGATATTAAAAGAAGCGAGATAGATAGTTAGCTAAATAAAATACAGAACATTTGTTGTTTACAGCAAAGTTGTCAACTGGGAGCATTGGAACGCCAAAGCCGCGATAGAGCGAGCGAAAACACGAGATGCTAAATCTGTAGCCCGTCAACGCTATTCGGCTCTCGAGAAGGAAGTGAAACGCTCATGTAGACGGGGACGGAACAAAAGAGCGTCGGCGGACTCCCCAACCGACGAAGGCGAGAAAGCCGCAAACACCGACGATAATCATTTCCTCTACGATGTCCGTGAAGGACACGTCTGGACAGTTACTGACCGACCCGGCTGATCAGTTGAAACGCTGGTTCGAGCACTTTGGAAACCTTTTTCAAGTGTCGGTCATGCCATCAACATCACAGCATGATCCGCCAAGGATTCGACGCATTACCAGTATCAACACCGAATGCAAGAGATAGAAACAGCCATCCGTAGCATGAAATCAAATGGGGCCCCAGGAGTCGATCGCATATCATCTGAGATGCTCAAAGCTAACCCTGTAGTATCCGCACAACTGTTGCATCATATATTCTGCAACAGATGGGAAACCGCAACATTTCCGGCTGACTGGATGCAAGGCGCCTTAGTAAAGGTACCCAAAAAAGGTGACCTGACTGTATGCGATAATTTTCTGGGCAACATGTTGTTGCGTATCGTTCTCAATATCCTTTGCAAAGTGATCTTCAATTGTATACAGGAGAAGATTTACGCAATTCTCCGACGGCAGCAAGCAGGATTGCGTGCAGGACGATCCTGTGTAGACCTCACGATCCATATCATCCTGGAGAAAATCAATGAATTCCTAGAATCTCTCTACCTGGTGTTCATTGATTACGAAAAAGCTACCGACCGTCTCAATCATGAAGACATGTGGTAAGCCCTTAGGCGCGAGGGTGTCCCTGAGACAATCATCGGCCTCACTGAAGCACAGTACAAGGCATTTCCGTGGAGAGTACGCACAACGGTGTCTTGCCTGATCCCATCTGGATCGTTGCTGGGGTAAGGCAAGGATGTATACTATTACCGCTACTGTTCCTCATCGTAATCGACGAGATCCTAGTAGGTGCGATTGACCGTGAACCAATTCGTGGATTTCTGTGGCAGCCCATTACCATGGAGCACCTAAATAACTTTGAATTGGCTGATGACATTGCTCTCCTAGCTCAACGGCGCTCTGCAAGCAAGCGTTAGATTGGAACCTAGCAGGACATCGCAGCAGAGGCAGTCCCAACGGCTCATGGCGGCGCAGCTTCAACAACGAAATCAAGCAAATCGACAGAAATTTGACCTGGTCACGGGTCAATCGCCCAGGATGGAGATCTTTCAATTCGGCCCTCTGCCCCACCGTGGGTGCACAGGAATGAAAGTAAGTAAGTAAGTGCCTAAGAAAGTCAATAAAATTTCCATTACGAAAAGATCCTGGATCGAATCGAAACCATCCTCCTCAGCATGGTCTTGATGAACACCTGCGAGTTTACCTCTGCGGCTAGTTGGGCTTCTTTTAGTTCAACAAACACTATAAAGGTAAATGCTGAACATAGGTTAATAAACACGTTTTAATAAAATGTAGGTCATCTTTAGGAAAAAAGTGAATAGCCACAATTACCGGCAACTTTGTTCTTCCGCTTGAGTATTGGGCATTTGGCTTAACATATGATGAAAAAGCAGAATAAAAAAGATGAAAAAGCAGCAACGAAGTTAATAGGTGAGAAAGATTAACATCATAGCCACCATTAACTAGCGATTAGTTTCGTGGTTTTTTGCTCTGCCAATCGATATAATTTACGGTGGTCCGCGTTTATGATTATGAACTTGCACGGACGATGGTTTAAGAGACTGGTAGACGGACTGGTTAGGATATTTTGGGATATAAAACTTACTTTCTTTTCAACAATGGGAACCAACGTATATAGCAAACCGGTAGAGATGTTCGTATTCTTAATTGCCAGTCATTCGAATTTGGGTTGCATGGTGACGCACGCAATGAGTGAAACTGTGGCTATTAACAAATGGAAAAGATTCACTAAACGAGTGTTTTATCGACGTTATTTATTTACTTATCTGAAAGTTTGTTTTGAAAATTTTCAAACTTCACTTTTTTTTTAACTCAAATTAAAAATCACATTTGGAAGAAAAGAAGGTAGTTTGAACATGAAACGTTTATTTTATTAGCAAGAACTAGGACAGTTAAGCAGAAAATCTAAGCTATTGATGCATACGTGAGATAAAATTCTAACTGTTCCGTATCACTCGGCAAATATTCATTCAAAAAAAAAGCGTATAGAGAACCGTTACAACAACACGTTCGTAAATTTGGAGCAATATTTGAATGCGTGCTAAATTAATATGCGCTGCGAGCTGCGTATTCCTATAGCAACTTCCACTATGAGGAAAAGCCTATAACCAACGCTGAGAAGTGCCAGCGGCCTCGGGTAGCAAAACGCTCATAAAAACTAAATTCAAGCTGTTTCGATTTCAAAACGAATAACGAGATAACTTCCAATCCATCCCGGAAACAGAAAGTGCGGTGATGATTTTCCATAAACAATATCACACCACGACCGATGGTAATGACACAATTTGCGCGAATTTTGACACATTCGCTTTTTTTTCTCCTCTGGTTTGTCCATTGTCTGGAGAGAAACTCTCCGGCGCTGCGCATCTTCGTCTGGTGCGAATTCTCCAATGAACAACAACACCTTGCAAACATGTGGTTAAAATAATTAATTTCATTTGCAAACCCAGTGACGACGGATAATTGGGAAGTGTGTCCCACTTTAATCCGATATTGATCAAAAGGAAGAGCGCGTGTCAAACGCACACATGCATACATGCAAAAAACACAAACGCATTCAAATCTCTCAAAAAATAATCCGCGAAACTCAATTAACCAATCAATTGGAACGAGTGGTAAGCGGAGGCCTTGAAAATACCGGAGTTTGGAAGCTGTGGTCGATGCACCCAGCAGGGATGATGGCTTTTCTGTGGTAAGGTTGTGGAAGTTGTATCTCCATGTCTTGTTCGGTGTTTGATAAGGTCAACCAGAAATTTTAAAAATAAATGGTACTTTGCATTTATTGGAAAAGTCTTCAGAGAATATAGTAGGGTTTTTATTAAGTACCCGTCTCACTAAGCAGTGACAAATAATGGATTGAGTTTATTCTCGCTTCTCACCTTTGGTATCAATTACTAATTTATAAATTAGCTTCCATATCATGCAAATAAATATTGTTAAAGAGTTATAATTTCTCAAAAATTTAACGTAATTATTCGATTAAGAGTGCTATTGGAGGCTCCAATTTGGAGCTGATTATTGATAGTCAACATCTTGTTGCCGCCATCTGATGTCTGATGAGCCAATTTTTCGTCTGATATGACGGGAATTAGCGCGTATGACGAAGAAGATGTTAACCATATCTCTATTTCGTTTGATTCAATTTTGACCCCATTTTGTATAAAACTGTTCTCAACGTTGATCTTTGTTTCGCGGCTCTTCAAAATGTTCCACAAAATTTAGAATCCTCTAACGACTTTTTTAACACCGACACCGTTTTCAGCTACAGCTAGTACAGACTGAACGAAACTTAATACAAGACATCGGACACGACACGCATCACGAGCATCAGTGGATCTGGGAAATAAATGTTTCTTATGAAACAATACATCACACGGAGCAGGAATTGAACCATCATCCCATGGCATGGGATTACAGACGGAATCCCTCCGGAGATTCCAGACGAAATCTCTCCGGAGATCCAAACGGAATCTCTCCTCAGATTCCAGACGGAATCTCTCCGGAGATTTCTGACGGAATCTCTCCAGAGATTCCAGACGGATTCTCTCCAGAGATTCCAGACGGAATCTCTCCAGAGATTCCAGACGGAATCTCTCCAGAGATTCCAGACGGAATTTCTCCAAAGATTCCAGACGGAATCTCTCCAGAGATTCCAGACGAAATCTCTCCAGAGATTCCAGACGGAATCTCTCCAGAGATTCCAGACGGAATCTCTCCAGAGATTCCAGACGAAATCTCTCCAGAGATTCCAGACGGAATCTCTCCAGAGATTCCAGGCGGAATCTCTCCAGAGATTCCAGACGGAATCTCTCCAGAGATTCCAGACGGAATCTCTCCAGAGATTCCAGACGGAATCTCTCCAGAGATTCCAGACGGAATCTCTCCAGAGATTCCAGACGGAATCTCTCCAGAGATTCCAGACTGAATCTCTCCAGAGATTCCAGACGGAATCTCTCCAGAGATTCCAGACGGAATCTCTCCAGAGATTCCAGACGGAATCTCTCCAGAGATTCCAGACGGAATCTCTCCAGAGATTCCAGACGGAATCTCTCCAGAGATTCCAGGCGGAATCTGTCCAGAGATTGCAGAAGGAATCTCTCCAGAGATTGCAGAAGGAATCTCTCCAGAGATTGCAAAAGGAATCTCTCAAGAGATTCCAGGCGGAATCTCTCCAGAGATTCCAGGCGGAATCTCTCCAGAGATTCCAGGCGGAATCTCTCCAGAGATTCCAGGCGGAATCTCTCCACAGATTCCAGGCAGAATCTCTCCAGAGATTCCAGGCAGAATCTCTCCAGAGATTCCAGGCAGAATCTCTCCAGAGATTCCAGGCGGAATCTCTCCAGAGATTCCAGGCGGAATCTCTCCAGAGATTCCAGGCGGAATCTCTCCAGAGATTCCAGGCGGAATCTCTCCAGAGATTCCAGGCGGAATCCCTCCAGAGATTACAGGCGGAATCTCTCCAGAGATTCCAGGCGGAATCCCTCCAGAGATTCCAGGCGGAATCTCTCCAGAGATTGCAGAAGGAATCTCTCCAGAGATTGCAGAAGGAATCTCTCCAGAGATACCAGGCGGAATCTCTCCAGAGATTCCAGGCGGAATCTCTCCAGAGATTCCAGGCGGAATCCCTCCAGAGATTACAGGCGGAATCTCTCCAGAGATTCCAGGCGGAATCCCTCCAGAGATTCCAGGCGGAATCTCTCCAGAGATTCCAGGCGGAATCTCTCCAGAGATTCCAGGGGGAATCTCTCCAGAGTTTGCAGAAGGAATCTCTCCAGAGATTCCAGGAGGAATCTCTCCAGAGATTGCAGAAGGAATCTCTCCAGAGATTGCAGAAGGAATCTCTCCAGAGATACCAGGCGGAATCTCTCCAGAGATTCCAGGCGGAATCTCTCCAGAGATTCCAGGCGGAATCTCTCCAGAGATTCCAGGCGGAATCTCTCCAGAGATTCCAGGCGGAATCTCTCCAGAGATTCCAGGCGGAATCTCTCCAGAGATTCCAGGCGGAATCTCTCCAGAGATTCCAGGCGGAATCTCTCCATAGATTCCAGGCGGAATCTCTCCAGAGATTCCAGGCGGAATCTCTCCAGAGATTCCAGGCGGAATCTCTCCAGAGATTCCAGGCGGAATCTCTCCAGAGATTCCAGGCGGAATGTCTCCAGAGATTCCAGACGGAATCTGTCCAGAGATTCCAGACGGAATCTGTCCTGAGATTCCAGGCGGAATCTGTCCAGAGATTCCAGACGGAATCTGTCCAGAGATTCCAGACGGAATCTGTCCAGAGATTCCAGACGGAATCTCTCCGCAAACGCCAGGCGAAATGTCTCCGCAAACGCCAAGTGAAATCTCTGCAAAAATCCAGACGGAATCTCTTCGAAAATTCCTAATGGAATCTCTTCCTCACTGGAGAACCCAGCCGAAATTTTTAAGAAGATTTGAACGAAATATCTACAAAGATTCTAGACGGAATCTCTCAGGAGATTCTAGACGGAATCTCTCAGGAGATTCCAGACGGAATCTCTTCGGAGATTCCAAACGGAATCACTTCGGAATTCCTGAAATAATTCTCGAAGAAATTTTGAAAAAATTTCTCAGGGAAACCGTGCAGAAATGGCAGACGAGAGATACGAGAGGATTTTTCAAACAAATCTCTCAATAAATTTCTGAAGGGATTTCTGGAGGATGATTTGGAACAAAACCTGGAAGAACTGCTGGAGATCCTTCTGAAGGAATTCTTGAAAGAATGTCTTGCAAAATGTCTGAAAAGTACCAGTGGATAGTGTCAGTGGCATTAGAGGAATTTCTGGAGAAAAACTAAGAAGCAAAAATTTAAACCTGGATAGTAAAAATTTGGAAGAATTTTTTAAAGAATCGTCAAATTTTCAAAAACAAAATGATTTTTTATAGAAATCTCTGCAGAAATGCTGGAGGATGCTCTGCAGTAATTCCAAGAAGATTTTCTTGAGAAATTCCTAGGTAAATGCCAAGAAATAAATCCTAAAGCACTGAAGTAGCTCATGAAAAAAACTCTGAAGGGATTCTTGAAAGATCTCCGGAAAATTTTCCGAAGAAATCCTTGAAGAGAATCCCAAGAGAACATTACGATTCCAACCCTGAAGGAACATCTGAGGATCTTCTGTGAAATCTTCTGGAGGAACTTCCAGAAGAATTTCTTGAGAGAATCTCTGGAAGAATTGAACCTGCAATGAACCCTAGGAAATTATACAGAGTAATTCAATAAGGAACCTATGAACTTTATCTAAACTTAGAGAAAGCATTACTGCAAAACATATGAATTTCTGAAAAATCAAAGGAATTCTATTAAAAACAATATCGTTCTGATTAGGAAAGCAATACCCTAATGATGTGAATAAGGTTCGCTTATAAAGAAATTTCCTCAGGCGCATACCAGCATATAGAGCGTAAGAATTTGAAAACCTTGATTTTACCATTACAGCACTGGAATAAAACGAGTTCTCAAAAGAATATCGTCGTCGCTGCCACCGTCACCGCCGCTACTGCCGTAAATTACTCAGGGAAGCCTCAGGGGCGTTTAAGGGGTTTAAGTGAATCTCAGGGGCGTGTAAGAGGGTCTCAGGGGTTGTAAGGAGGACTCAAGGGGGTTTCAGAGGATTCAGGGGCGCTTCAGGGGATCTCAGAAACATTTTAAGGTGTCCCGGGGGGTTTCAAAGGGATTCCAGGGAGACTCTGGGGCGCTTCAGGGAGTGTACATTATGTTATGGGTTCCTCAAGGGCGTTTCAGGAGGTCTCAGAGGCGTTTTGGTAGGTTCAATGGAGACTCAAGGGGGTACCTGGAGGTCTCAGGAGTGATTCGTGCGCTTGGTGGGGGTCTTAGGTGATTTTCAAGGAGTCTCAGCAGAGCATTTCCTGGGAATTCCATGGGAGTTTGAGGGAGTTCCCGGGGGTCTCATGAGCTTTCTAGTTGGTCTGAATTTTTGAAGAATCGAAGGAATTCTATTCTAAAGAATTATCGTCAAGATTAGGAGGAAAAATCATCCAGATAATGTAACTAAGGTCCAATATTAAAATAACTTTCTTAGGGACATACCAGTATATGGGGCGCTGGAATATAGAAACCTTGATTTAACTGGTCTTAAAGTAGTTCTTAAAATAATATCCTTAGAAGACGCTCAAGGGTGTTCTATGTGGTCTCGAGGATATTTCAGGAAGTCAAAGGGAGTCTCACGGTGATCTCAGGGGTGATTCAAGGGGTTACAGGAGATGCCAGAAGGTCTCATGAGCGCTTAATGGGAATCTCAGGTACTTTACAGGGGGTGTCAGAGGGAAGTTGCAGAGCGCTTCATGGGTTTCAGGCGGTATCAGGGGCGTTACAAGGAGTTTCAGTGGAATTTGAGAGGGTCCCAGGGAGGTTTTAGGGAGCCCCAGGGGCTCTAGAGATTTCCAGAGGAACAAGAGCGTTTCAGGGAGTCCCAGGGGGTCTCACTCCTAAAACCTTCCGTAATGCTCTTAAGACGTACCTGAAACCCCGCGAAACTCTTTTAAATGCCTCTAAAATGCTTTGAAATGGTCAGGAATTCTCTTGCAACTCCCTTTAGCAGGGTTCTCAGACCCCTTCCCTTGAATCGCCCTTAAAGCTTCTTGCAACGTCCCTGATACCTCCATTATACTATTGACACAAACCTGAAATTCCCGTAGTCGTTATTACTTGTAATCTTCTTCAGTATCAGTTAAGTGGATAACTGACACTGAACAAGATTTAAAGTAGCAGTCGAAATACGCGTATCTGTCAAAGGATAAGCATAGCAGGGTGACCTTAAAAGATACGAAACTGGTTACACTCATCCGAAGAGGGTATTCTACTTGGAGGGTTCGAAAAGCCGGTACAAGATCAAGATAACAAACTCGTTGATCTAACAAATAAAAACGAACACTGCTCCTGAAATCTTAAACATCATCTCAATTCAGCGAATTAAGTCATTCACTAACAATGATTCAATTTTCAAAGCATTCTATAAGGCACACAACTTTAAGCTGATATTGCAGCCTTTCTTGAGGAAGATCATTCCAAGAAAGGCCAGCAGAAAAAAAAACCAACAAACATTTTCATTCCCGATGATGAGTAATCAGCAGCGATCAAACCAGCCAACAGAGAGGAGATGCCACGGTTTTCCCCGATCCGCGTCGTCGTCGTCGTCGTCGTCATCGTCATCGTTTTCATCGATGAACGGTATCCGATCGAGCAACGGAACGGTTTGTATCGTATATCTGCGGGATCCGAACGCAAAGAAAAATGCCACGCCAAGCCGAAGAGGAAGGAAGATGAGAAACCAATCGCCAAAAATCAACAACTGCTGCTGTTGCTGGTGCTGGCAGGGAATCGCAGCTTTGTTCAATAATTTGCGGGAAGATTGGATGGGCCAGGCGGAGAGAAAACCCGATGGCGATGATAGTGATGGTTGTGATGGTGCTGCTAAACAGACACGGGTCTGCTCTGCATGTGGGTCAATGATGGGCTTAAATTTCGTGAGGTGTTGGTAAGGATGGTGTTTTCTTTTGCGGTGAGGGGAACAATTTAGTTATTTGGATTTGGCTTTAGAAATTTCGAAATTGGGTTTGAACGCCATTTACAAATAGCTTAGTTTCATTTTATTTCCTTAGTTTAAATGTTTTACACCGATAACTATGCACCAACCATGGACTATCCCCAGGTGAACGACCAGGGGACTTTTAGATGTAATTGATGTGAGGATCAACAGAGAACCAAATATCAACTCTCGCGCTTAGTATCATACGGGCGTATCTGCAATGATCGATATCTCTTCATCGATTTTCTATTTGGTTAATAGCTTAGCCGGCAAATAGTTTTCAATTGTTTTTGTTGTTTTAGAAGCTAGTCCTAGTCGTCATTTTACCGAAATACACCGAGAGAGCAACCAAATGTTGGTCGTATTTCCAGGAATAATCTTGTAAAAGTTTCAGAGGAAATCTTGAGAAAAACTGGAACGTCTTGAAAAAATAATGGAGAGGAACCCCAGGGCGAATTATTAGGGAAATATCGGAAGGAAATCTGAAATGTTCTTGGAAAGAACCACGGTTCAAATTCCTAGAGAAATCATGGAGGATCCTTTGGAAGAATTCCCTTGAAGAACATGAGCAGGAATCTCGCACCAGATCCGGCATAAACGGTTGAAAAGCCATCCAAGAAAACCAAAAATTCGCGGAGAATAAATTTTGAAAAGATTTTCGTAAGAAATACAAAGAGAAAGAACCTGGGAGGATCTGTGGGGGAAATCCCAGCAACAAAGTGCTGTCATGGTAAAATCAGAGCTGATTACTCAAAGTTTATAAATTTCAGCGCCCATGTACTGGCACGTCCCCAAGTAAATTGCGCCACTATTGCGCCTAGTTAAGAATTATTCCGAGAAAATTACCGATTATCAATTTACGAAATGTTTCTGTAATTATCACATTCTGCTTAAAAATCCTGGAAAGTTCTCTTGGATTACTTCCAGGGACACGATCAGAAATTGCTTTGAGTATTTTTCTCGAGTATTTTTGAAAAACTTTCTGGAATGTTTCCAGAAATAGGATTATCGCAGGATTTCTTAGAATGATTTTAAAATGTATTTCAGTCCATACATTTCTTTGAACATGTCTCCAGAGATTCCTCCTGATATTCTTACAGGAGTTCCCACTGGCACTCTTTTCAACACTTCTGCAGAAGTTTCTAACGAAATTCCTCAATAGAATATTCTTGAAACTCTTCCACGTGATACCTCAGAAATTACAACTGAAAATCCTTCTGGAGGTCCTTCAATTTATTCAAGGATTACTGATTGAATTGTTCCATTTATTTATCCAAACATTTTTGAAGGAAATCCTCTTGAAATATTGTAAGAAATTTTTCCTGGAGTTTTTTTTTGGTTTCCTAAAAAACTCTTCTAGAAATTTATCAAGAAATTCTTTAAGGAATTTCTTCAGGAATTCATCAAAACGTCCTTTCAAAAGATGCAATTCAAGGAGGCTTTTTCACAAAATTTATCTAGGGGTTTTCTTTATAAATTTGATTTTTTTTCCAGAATTTTCTCAAATCACCAAATGTTCCTTCAGGTATTGCTCCATTTATTCAAGGATTTGCTCGGGTATTTGTTTGGAAAGTTAACTAAAGAAAATTTCAAGAGATTTTTCTTGGAAGTTTTCCTCCAGGCATAGCTTCGGATATATTCGGACCCTTCTTCAGGTATTCTTCCACATTTTTTTTTCCAAAGATTCTCTCAGCAATTCCTGCAGAAATTACTCCATAATCTATTCCATAGCATTTTTCATGGAATTTTCAAGAAATTGTTAGATGAACACCTGCAGAGGGTGCTCCAGTTCTTTCATGTAATATTTCAAAGATTCCTTCAAAAATTATTTTTTCAATGTCTTCAGTGGTTCAGAATTTCTCCAGGGTTTTTCCTTTTCTGAAGAATTTCGTTCATAAATTTCTTCAGTTAGTGATTTGGGGTTTGTGTTTACCAATTCCTCCAGCAATTAAATGGGGATTTTTTCTAAGAATTTCTTCAGAGATATCTAGAGGAGATCCTCCAAGTATTTGTTCAAAAAATCCTCAGACATTTATTGGAGGATTTCTTACGGAACACCACCATTACGTGTGTCTATGATTTCTAAGAATCCCTCCAAAGGTTTCCCGAGCATTTATTCCTTGGCATTACATGCAGTGTTCCTTCATATGAGTCTCTATGATTTTTGTTTCAGAGAATAAAGGGAGTATCTTGAGGTGTTTCTTTAGGTATTCTCCTGGGCATTAAATACAAAAATTCCTTCTACAAATTTTCAAAGGTATTGCCAGGAATTTAAAAAAAGTTCTTGATACAATCCTTCAGAGATTTCTCAGAAATTCCTTCTGGGATTCCTTAAAGAACTCTTCAGTAACTTATGTGAAATTTCTGTAAGTACTTCTGAAAATATCTGAAGGAATATATGAAGAGATATTTTTGATGGAATCGCAAGAGCAATTTCTATAAAATCATTGAAGGAATTTCTGCAGAAATCACTGAAGGGAATTTCTCAAAGAATTCTTGTAGAAACTCTAAAACGAATTATTATTACTAGCTTTATTATGAAGATTTTCAGCCCGAGGCTGGCTCATCTCAAGTTAAAAAGAAAAAGCAATCCCTGCAGAATTTGTTGAGAATTTTTGAAGAAAAATGTCTGTGAAACTCATCGGAAAACCTTTTGAAGAAAGCCCTTGTCCTGAAGAGTTTCCTAAAATTTCTGAAAAATTCTGAAAAAGTCTCTGGAGATAAAAATTTCTCCTCAAAGGAATTTCAGAAGGAATCCCAGCATGAATTTCTGAAAGAAACCCTCAGGACTTCCACAATCAGAAAGACGGGCTGGACTCTCCCTTGAAGTGTCAGCTTAAGCCCATCATTCTATGAACGTTTGAATACATTTCAGCGAAACTCCACATTTGGGTACAAGGATTTTCGGGAATCAAGAAATCTTCAGCAAAATCCTAGGAAGCCCTTTTGGATGAGTATCCGGAGTAATATTCAAATAAATCTCCGGGAAACTCTTAGAGAAAATCTTAAGAACTTTTTGGAGAAACTTTTTGGAAAATCCTTTGTGGAATTTTTAGAAACTAAATTAAAAAAAAAATATAGGAAAATTCTTAAATGCTTCTCTGGAAACTCTGTGGACGAATTTCCAAAAAAAAAAAATGCCAGGAGAAACGCATAGATAATCATCTACAAAGATCCCTAGAATAAACTCCGGAGATATTCCTAAAGAAATTTTCGTAGAAATTCAAAATTCAAATATTGTTGAATAAATGTCTTAAAGAATCCGTGGAGAAATTAGTGGAGTTTTCTCAAAAGTGGTCAATCGGTAGATTTCGGTAGGATATTTTTAAAATCGGTAGTTTATTGGTTCTTATCTGTGAGTTGCTGGGGTGTCGAAAATCAGTAGGACTACCGATGAAACGATACCACTCTGCGAAGAGCACTCAACGCACCGGGGGAACTTCAAGAAAATGCACCTCTTGCTCAATAATGGTTAATCCTAATTAAAATCTGCTTTCATGCCCCATAAACTTGTTTTGACTTCAACGTAAATTCAGCAGCCAACAATCTCCCAACATCTCAACAGGAGCGCAATTCCATTTCGCATTGCTAACGTCTTGTGGAAAACATTAAACACACCTAATAATTTGCATTTTGATTCGATCCAGTTGATATCCCACCATAAGCAGCAGTTTTGTTTCGGATCCCATCAACAACGGTCGGAGTTTAGATATCGCATTCCTACTCTATCCAAAACCATGTGGTGTAGTGCACTTGAAGCATATAGGTACTCAACCCATTTCGTTTTCCCACTCGCCCGAATCCAGCAGAAAGTTAGCCGTAGAAGCCCCGGTATGCTACATCGTTCACACAATGGACATTGTTCCGAATCACATACCTACTCAGGTCGCAACCAGCGCAGTGCCAGTCAGTGGCAAGTTTATGCACAATGAGCGCATCTACTTCTATCGTCGCGCACGGTAAGCGATATCTAAGAAAATTGCTTTCGCTTTTATTCCAAACAGCCAAACGGTTCCGCTCTGAGGGTTAAAATTTGTGTTAAGCCAAGCACATTAAGGGCTCGGTGGGGAGATCTTATCTGGCGAAATGTACTAATTTGTTACCACTTGGTTCCGGTGGGCTACGGGGCGCTTTGATCGATGTCATGAAGCTGAAAGGCACTGTCATGCCACTGCTATTATTTGAAGAATTGGTAAATTCAAAACTACATTGACTAGCATCACTTATTTCAATTTGACATAAACTCGTTTACTCGCAACAAATTTCAATCACGTTTCATAAAGTACAACTTAAAGGCCACTATCACCTAAAAAGATCCATAACCTAAGCGAACAACACCGTTGTAAGTAATCACACACATATTTATGGTACGTATGTGAACGAGGTACCGTTCGTCTTCGATAATTGTTGAATAATCAACATCCGCAAAGAGACTGATGATGAATCACCCAGCACCTCTCGTCTCTCGTTCGTGAAACCAAGAGCCCAAACATCTGCGCTTCCTAACATGTTGTTGTGCAAATCGCTTCCTCTTGCTGGTGCACCAAACCCTTCAATTACCCATTATTTACAAGCCAAATTGATCCAAGCTGGGGTACCTGCCTACCATTTGCGGGCAGTCAGGGGATGGTGCATATCAAAACGAGTTCACTGGCAGTCTTGATATAGTCTAGGGGGCCGGAGTCTAACATCGCTGCTGTTGATGCTGCGCTGCACACATTCCACAGCAGTGATTGCAGATGATTTTGTAGTCAACTTTATTAAACATGCTGTAGTTACACGATGATGATTTTTTCCAGCACCAATAGTATAACCAGCAAGACTTGATTAGGAAATTATCCAGGAACCAACCCAGTAATCCAGTTTGAGTTCATTCTCAGAATACTGAAGGTTTCCCTTTACTTTATGACAGAACAATATTACTGAGTTCTATTAAATTCTATTAACGGCTGTTCGAGCTCGCATAAAGTTTTATCATCAATATTAACTTCTTTCTCGATCAGCCTAGATAGCTGTGTATTGTCGGTAGCGATTGTCTCAATTGGCTAAGAATAACACTACGGACCGCCTGATTCGGTGGTAAGAATCCACCAACAGGTGACCCCTAATTCATGGTGTGATGCGGCTTCATGCTTACCGTGCCTAGGAATGAATGGCTAGGAGGGGTCTAATAAAAACCTAACCGCTAACGGAGCCTGTGGAGTACCAGGGCGCCCTCCACCTAGGGGCGGGACAGCTTCGATAAAAATTAGTGGTATTAGCGGTATTAGGAAATACTAATCCTAATAATTTATAGTAATAAATACCGCTTTGGAGAAATTTTTCAACAAGCAGGCCATGATAAAAAAAAATTGACGTGTGTAACGTGTACAACAGAAAACTGGCAAGTAGAGCGAATAACCTAGTCGCATATAGATGGCAGAAATTTAGAAAGATTTGATACAATAAACTGTGATTTAATTCACTAGTATGTGGATGACTGGACTAGACTAGTCATTTATTGAAGATCATGTCAAGGGAGCCGGAGTGGAGGTGACAGGCCTGGGGTTTTCCGTCCTTCTGGGCGTGTTAACAGATATTCATGTAGTCTTTTTCAACCAAATGATAGAGCCGATTTCCCTCTATCTGTTACTAGAACAAATTTGCATAAGTACATGGTGGAGCGCCAGGGAGAAACGGGAGGAGCTGAGATTCACAGTGGTGGCACCGCATTAGTACAGAATCCACTATTTGAGCTTCTGGATCGGTTGTGTAATGCACCAACTGTAGAAGGCATACCTCGTAGCAAGATAAGGGCTCCTGAAACTCATACACTCATTGTATGCAGGACACTTCTCTGAGCTGGTATTGATCGTTACAGGAATTCTATATTATAAAAATGCTAAACATGACATTGTATCCAAATGAAAAGCAACTTGTACTGGTATCACTAGTGCCTCAAGTGCCAGTATTCATGACTGTCAATTTGGTTTTGTGGAAAAAAAAATCATGACATACTACAAAAATTTCGTTCCAATTTTGGCTGAGTATTAGGAATCTAATATTTATTAGCGAGTATTAGCACAGGTATTAAGAGCTGTCCCGCCCCTAGCCCTCCACAGTATGTAGCCCATACTGCGCTAACCGGAGCAATGGTGCAGTGGACCTTGTGTTTCTCCGAGACAATTAGCTGCTCTTCTTTAGTCTTACTTGAGGCTAAATAAGGGCGGGATTATGAAGATGTTGTTAATTAGTTTAAATTTTCACCTATATGGTTTCGCATTATGCAATTTACACAGTGTATTCTGTGTATCCTCGCCTTTGGCGTTTTCCGATCGATACCGATTTGGTTTTATTGTTGCTGTTCTTTGTTGTGCTGTTGTTGCGAAGAGTTTAATCTTATCTAGTTTGGGTAGTGGTTACGGTTAGGATAGCTCAGATCAGTCTTCAGCATAAAAGAACAGCAACAATCAATCTTTGCAGACTTATGCAAAATGGCACAGCCCAAGTGGCCTTGGTCCAAGAACCTTACTTTCGTAAGGGAAATTTCTGTCTAGGAAACCTTCTGAACCCGGTGTTTGCTACTTTCAGTAAACATGAAATGGCAAACTCGCGTGTCATGCCTCGAGTCTGTGTGCTTGTCAACAACGCAATAGTTGCTACACTCATCTCAGAATTAACCACCAGAGATGTATGTGCTATCACAATTGATGTATCTGTTGGAAACCTCAACAAGAAATACGTCTATTGTTCTGTGTATTTACCGCATGATGAACCATCCCCTACGGATGCTTTCAAACAAGTCATCGCATACTGCACTTCAAAAGGCCTTCCGCTAATTGTTGGCAGTGATGCTATTAACTTAAGAGGCTCCAGTTTGATGGAGTACTTAAGAAGCACAGATCTTGCATTACTTAACATAGGCAACCGCCCAACCTTCATGGTTTCTGCTAGAGAGGAAGTGTTAGACATAACGCTTTGCTCTAGTAGAATTAGTCACGAGCTGACCAATTGACATGTGTCAGATGAAGAATCTTTATCTGACCATCGCTACATCTTTTTTGAAAATTTAAATGTTACTTCGCAAACATTGTGTTTCTGGAATCTCCAGTCAACAAACTGGGATCTTTTTACTGATTTGGTTTCGGCCAAATTTCATGGATACTCACTATCCACTGACACTTCAAGTGATTTAGATGATGCCGTTGACACTACAACGGCCTTCATTATGGAAGTTTTTGAAGAAGCATGTCCTCTACGATCTGTGAAGACCACAAGAGGAGCCCCTTGGTGGAACTCTGATCTCGCGAAACTTAGGAAACAATGTAGAAAGAGTTGGAACAGACGACGTTCGGCTGGTTCGGAGGCTTTCAGGTCGGCTCGCAAGGCCTACAGGAAAGTTCTCCGGTCTGCTGAACGATCTGGCTGGAAAAACCTTTGTACAAATGTTTCCAGTTTGAGTGAAGTCAGTCGGTTAAATAAAATCCTTGCGAAATCTAAGGATTTCCGCGTGAACGAACTTCGTTTGCCAAATGGCAATTTGACTTCCTCTGATGAGGAAGTTCTGGAATGCCTATTCAGCACACACTTTCCTGGATGCGTGGATATTACATCTTCGGATGAACCTGATGTCTTTTCTTGTAGTTACGATTCCCTGGCTTCGGCTCGGAATATTGTAACTATAGAATCGATTGAGTGGGCACTAAATAGCTTTGCTTCTTTCAAATCTCCTGGGGCAGATGGGATTTATCCTATTTTGCTTCAGAAGGGATTTGATTATTTCAAACATGTTTTGAAAAAAAAATACTTGTTAGCAGTTTTGCTACAGGGTGTATTCCCAAATCTTGGCGGGATATTACTGTAAAGTTTATTCCGAAAGTGGGACGTGCGTCGTAATTCGTGGTAGGTCCACTGTGACTCTTTTACACATGGTTGTTAACGATATCGAGAAAGTATTCGCTCAAAAACAATCTTGTTTGGGTGTTTTCATAGATATCGAGGGTGCCTTTGACAATGTGCCTTTCGATGCCATATTGAAAGCAGCACGGAGTCATGGTATATCTCCAATGATTTCCTATTGGATTCATCAAATGCTCAAAAACCGATATCTCTTCTCGACATTGCGTCTAGCAGGGATTAGGAAATTGAGTGTTAGTGGATGCCCCCAAGGGGGAGTCTTGTCACCGCTTCTGTGGGATCTCGTAGCAGATACGCTATTGAGGCAACTCAATAATAGCGGTTTCCTACTTATGGTTTTGCCGACGACTACCTTACATTGTTAGTTGGTATGTGTATCACCATCATTTTCGACCTGATGCAAAGCGCCCTACAGGTAGTTGAGGGTTGGTGTCGCCACCCAGACAACCAATTTGCACGTATAATAAAGTTTATGTTCATGTTAAACGTACTTTTATGCGGTAAAGTTACATCGCATAAGATGCAGTAAGGCGCTATACGTGCATTGACGGAAAAATAATGACGCTATATGACTTGAAGCGATATCTTATGAGATATACGGTATGCACTATTGCGACGTATTATAGCACTTATGCGACTTAAAAATATTCGAAATAAAAAAAAATCGTATAACCTAAGTATCGAACTAATAACCTTTGGATTATCGAGCCGAACTTCACACTTGGCACCAAACACTACTTATGAAACACACTGATTAAATGTCATGACATTCTAACTCACCTCAGTGCTTTTTGGAATGCATTTGGTTTCCGTACGCTGTACATGTTTGGCAGGCTCTTTGGAAATCAAAATAATGTAGCATGATTTCCCGCACAGTTACCACTACTCCTCTCTTGCCAGCACCACCCATTTTTAATTATAAGGTCAACAAAACAAAAATGATGACTTTGTAACTTGTTTTGTAACCACAATGATGACTTTTCACTTTCTTTTAGCTTTTTGGCACTCCAACAGCACCTCTTTCATTGTTATCACATATCACATCGCAATATACCAACGTTAACGATTCTAGCTTATGAGTGTTTGTATGTACATTTGAACGAGTTTATTTTCACTTCTATGCGATTTAGATTGTACACCAATGCGAGTTAAACTGACATAATTAGAAAAGCACCAAACGAAGACGTATAATCTTAGAGTGTGTCATCTTTTATATGGAAAAATGAAAAATTCAATGGTATCCCATCAGATCAAAGCTTTTTTGATCCCATTATGTGCAAAATTTGGGCACGATCGGTTATGTCTACGTTTTGCGCATCGTGTTAGAAACCCAAGTAACACAACATGTCTTATAGAAATTATTTCGACTCCAATATGACCAGTTACGAAGTTTTGGTGTGAAGCAATAAAACCGATTTGCAGACTGCTATACGACTGAAAAAGCGCAGAAGGTGGAGCCTGCGCAACATCTTTGTGATGTCATATTCATGTTCTATATGAATCTAAGCATACTTGATTATGTATCTTAGTATGTTTTCCATTATATAATTTCAACAAATTCTAGAAAACAGTGCCTTGACAATCAAGATGTTTTATTACAGTAAATAATTAAGTTTCAAAATGTCAATAATAAAAATCGACAACTGCGAAAATCGACATGCATCAATAATTCTACCAACCCACTTTAACGCCTAATTGTCTTACTGTGGTCATAAATTTAAATGCCAATCATTTTTTACGGTGAAATAGACTATTGCACCCCGATAAAATCAATGCGCCTTATAAATCAGTATTTTTGAAGAATTTTGCATCAAAATATGTTAACACAAAAACTCAAATATGCTTTATTTTTCTCAAGAATTTGTCAAGTTTGTACATACATATAACAAATTATTGAAACATAATAGAATATTTGATAAATATTTAATAATTTAGAAATAAAATTGAATGGCACTTTGTGACATAGCATGATACATGTTTTGGGATATGATTCAAAATTGGCTTGATATTGTTTTTGTGGATAATTTTGTTGTGGTTGTTGTTGGTTCTCACTCATGTTTGGTTTGGTATTTGAACGGTTTGATATCTGTCACGATCTGGAAAGACAACAAATATCAAGTATCAAATAAATTATCACAGTTTATACATTGAAGCGGCTCAAAGAGCATTATGCTCGGTAAAATCGGCCCTTATAGATAATCATATATGTTGTGGTAATATATATTCCTGTCATTTTTTAAAATAGGTATTCATAGCTAAGATTCTATTAGGAGTATATTTTTTTACGTAAGATATAAAAATCGATTCTACATTTCTATGATCGGTAGTGTAGCATGTCCCTGTTCAAAAAAATGAATGAGGTTTATGTTACACATGTTTTCTATCATACTGCAGAAAACCAAAATTCGACTAATTATAAACATACGAAACATACTATGTTTTGTCTAAACATGATTGAAAACAAGTCTTAAACAAGAAACTGCAAATGCTACTCTAATATGACATATAGAACATACTGAGCATGTATGAAAAAAAAAACAAAGTGTACTTAAATAGAACATACCCAACATAATCGAAAACAACATGCAATGTTTGTTTGAGAAAACAAAATATATTCTTTAATAAGACTTCTAAATAGCAGATCACTGTGTATAAGTTTTAGGTATCATGAAAACGACTTATCCATGACATAATATGTTTCGAGAAACTTGATAACAACTGCTGTAGGACAAAGTAAATATTTTGCTATTTCGGATTATGTTTTCGGTGTTACTTGGGAATTTGTATGGGGTTTAACATGGGAAACCACACTTTTTTGCATTTCTCTCATAACAAGCTCGAATTTTACTTAAACCGTGTAACCGAAAAAGTGAAAACATAGCCTAGGGTGTCCTGAAAAAACTTTGTCGAAGACCGCGAAGTGATCTGATGCTTATGAAAAAAAGTTTAAGCGTTGGCATTGCTTGGCGAAAGATCATGATTTTGTTGCTATTGTTATTCCTTTACATGTTAAAACATAAACACATGTATGCGGTTCGTTGGTTATAACTAATTCCACAAGCATCGGATCGCTTTGAGGCCTTCAACAAAGTTTTTCAGAACATCCTAGGCTATCGTTTTACAGTATCGGTTAAAATGTGTCAGACAAACTTTTTCAACTTATGGTTAAAATGCAAAAAAGTATGTTTTCTCATACAAAAATCCCATACAAAATTTCAATTACAATGCGAAAAGTGTAGAGCAACCGATCGTGCTCAAATTTTGCACAGATACTCAGGACCCGAAATGGAACCAAAAAAGATTTGATCTGAGAAAACGGTTCCGATGACCCACACTAAATCATCGCAGTACGCAATAATGCAAATTCAATTGACACTTTGCGAGTTCACACGAACGCTTTTGCGAATAAGCAAAGTTCGTCGCAACAAAACATCGGAATATCGGCTTTTACAATGTAGTTACAGTCGACACACAGCTTTCGTTTCGAAAAGACGTATATAACGAACAGCCGAGTGAAGAGTTTTGTTTTGCGTGCATCGGACTTTGTCCGATGAATTTCTCCAACCTTTTCCGAACGGAACAAGCCCATCCAACCAACAATATGGACAATCGCAAAAACTGTGCAGTTATTGACTTCAGTGTCATCCCCACAAAACCAAAACCATCACGTGTCCACGAATTTATCACCAGCAAGGTGAAACTGAATTGGTCGCAGGTGAAAGGCTTGCAGCTCAACAACGTCATGTCACGTGTGTTCCTCAAGATGGACTCACCTGAAGCAGTGGAGCAACTCGTTGAAGCAAATAACATGAAACATACCATCGAATTCAAGGGTACAATATACGAAATTCCGTTCTTCGTTGCTGATGGAGCAGTCGATGTAAAACTACATGACTTACCTTTTGACATGGCGAACGTAACTATTGTCGAACACATGAGAGCATATGGTGAGGTATTATCCATCAAAAATGATACCTGGCAAACACTTTTCAAGGGCCTCCCGAATGGTGTGCGAATACTTCGTATGCGCATTACAAAGCCAGTCCCGTCATATGTGGTTGTGGCTGGGGAAATGACTCTCTGCACACACAAAAATCAGATTCCAACATGTCGCCACTGTGGACGTCGCGTACACTACACCATGAAATGCTCGGAGTACGCCAAATCGCTATTAGTGACCACTCAAACACAGTCAACTGTAAACAACCCAACACCGTTCCCGTCCCCATCTTTTCTGCCGCCTCCGCTCCTGCCAACACCATGTCTGCTGCTACGATTGTAACGGCCACCGAGAACAATCCTACGATCGTTGAGGTCGTTGGGTTAGACTCAACAAATGCAAATTCTCTTCTACCAAACCGTCATACCACGAAGTATGTCGTTTTGAGGAATGCGAATGATATGGACATTGCTACCGAGATAAGTGATACCGACGATGAGATCAACCCCACACCGCCTTCTCTAGTCGAGGAGGATCATAGGAAAATTAGCCCTGTAGGAAAAGCTCGCAACACACCACAAGAAAACTTCAAACGTCCTGGATCTCCGGGAACTAAAAACAACGACAACAAGCGACGATCACGATCCCGAAATCGGCATTAAAAATGAACACTGTAAGCTACAATATTGGTACGATAAACATTAATAATATAACCAACCAAACCCAAATCGACATGCTTCAGTCATTCGTACGATCTGCCGAACATGGCATAGTTCTCCTTCAAGAAGTGGAGAACTCCAATTTAGACATACCCGGTTTCGACATCGTATTCAACATTGATGAACGGAAACGCGGTACTGCAATTGCTGTTAAACATCCATTAAACTACGATAACGTACAACGAAGTCTAGATTCCCGCTTGATTTCGATTGAAGTTAGTGGTGTAACTTTCATGAACGTGTACGCACCCGCCGGTGCGCAGAACAGGGCTTCGAGGGAAAACTTCTTCAACTCAACAGTAGCTCACTACCTCCAATATTCTTCGGATACGATTGTGCTGGGCGGAGATTTCAACTCCGTCGTAAATGAGGTGGATTCTACTGGATCGGGCAACTACAGTCCAATGCTGAAGCGGCTCATGTCAGCGTCAAAATTAATTGATACGTGGTTATCCCTTAACTCAAACCGTGTTGAATTTTCCTATGTGAGAGCCGATTCTGCTTCAAGGTTGGATCGTCTTCTGGTCAGAAACACAATGCAATGTTGGGTTCGAAATGCTTACTTCACAGCAAACGCGTTTAGTGACCACAAAGCCTATGTCATGCGAATTGTATTGCCGAGTATTGGACGAACTATTGGTAGGGGAGTGTGGAGACTTATGCCGCAGATACTTGATGAACCGAATACGATGATCGAGCTGGAACGCAAATGGATCTACTGGGTACGATGTCGCCGTCAATTTCAAACCTGGATGGACTGGTGGACATCGTTCTGCAAACCAAAACTACAATCATTTTTGAAGTGGCGAACATCTATCTTCTACAACGATTTTCGAGGTACTATGGAGATTTACCGTGGCTGTTTGAACACAGCGTATGCTCAACTTCTGGGTAATCCAGAACAACGGGGAGTAGTCAACCGGATAAAAGCTCAAATGTTACTACTGCAGCGAAACTTTTCGGCGACTATAAGGAGACACAACAGTACCTACATTGCTGGTGAACAAACAAGTTTGTTCCACTTGCAAGAACACCATTCACGAAGATCTCGGACGTGTGTCAACAACTTGTCTACACTTGATGGACGGGTCATTACCGCAGCGGAGGACATCGAAACTGTAACTGTCAGCTACTACCAGGACCTCTACGGAAACAGCAGCGCAGAAACAGGTGAGAATTTTGTCCCACATCACTCTATTCCTGTTGATAACATCCCAAACAACACCATGATGAGAAGAATAGAAGCAGAGGATATCTTGAGCGCTATCAAATCTAGTTCATCCAAAAAATCTCCTGGGTCAGATGGCCTTCCCAAGGAGTTTTATGTGAAAGCTTGGAGAATCATAGCGAGAGAAATTACGTTAGTGCTGAACGAAGCTCTTGAAGGTAACACTCCTAAACAATTTCTTGATGGGATAATTGTGCTCGTCAAGAAAAAAGGCAATCGCAACAACTTAGTATCTGGTTTTCGTCCGATATCTCTACTTAATTTTGACTTTAAGTTACTTTCCAAAGTCATAAAGCAGAGGATGCTTCCGCTGTTACCTCTCGTTCTCTCGCCTCAACAAAAATGTTCGAATGGCAGCAGAAACATCTTTGAAGCAACCACTCGAATATTTGACAAAATCTGCGAGACAAAACAAAACGCAGAGAAAATAGATTGCTCGTTTCGTTTGACTTGGACCACGCCTTCGACCGCGTGGATCATAATTTCTTATGTTCTACGCTGCAGAAAATGAACTTCAATCCTGGCATGGTGGATCTACTGAAAAATATTTGGAGAAATTCTTTCTCAAAAATCCTAGTGAATGGACGACTATCTTCTGACATTCACATTAAACGCTCCGTCAGGCAAGGTGACCCACTTTCAATGATTTGTTTCGTACTTTATCTACAACCCCTGCTCGATAAGATCACCCAAACTTTCCCAAGAGCCATTATATGTGCATATGCTGATGACATCTCGATGTTCATGGAAGATGAGAGAATGCTGGAACGAGTATCAGAGATCTTCAGTGATTTCGAAGACGAAGCCGGAGCTGTGTTGAACAGAAACAAAACTGTTGGCCTTATGCTTGGAAATGTAAACTTGACAGAAAGAACGTCAATTGAAAATACCATAAAAGTTCTTGGTATCTACTTTGCTGAGAATACGCGCGCTGCCAGGGATCAAAACTGGAACGAAATTCTTGCTGGGATAAAGCACAGAATTTGGGCATGTAGTCCTAGGAACCTACCACTTACACAAAAAGTGGTACTAATAAATACGTATGTAAACTCCAAAATTTGGTATGTAGCATCAAACGTATACCTCCCAAAAAACTTTGAGGCACGGATCATCACTGAAATCAGAAAATATCTATGGATGGGTCATCCCGGACACTTCAAAATTGCTTTTCAAAACTTGTGTCTTCCGAAATCAAGAGGCGGACTAAATCTGCAATCACCGGGGCTTAAGAGCAAAGCCCTACTGCTGAATAGAATCCTGCAGATGGGCAATGAATTGCCATTTGTAGCTGGCTTTATTGAAATGTCTTCAAACCCACCCAACCTATCCAGCATTCCGGCAGAATTTCAACATGTAAGGTTAGTTGTTCAGGAAATCGCTTACTTGCCTCTAAGTGTGCTAGATGGCATATCAGGATACGGTCTGTACCAGTACTTTCTGTCGCTGCTACCAGAACCATCTATAGTGACAAAAACTCAAAGGAACTGGAAAGCGGTGTTTAAAACAGTTCACTCGAAACTACTAACAGCGGAACTAAAATCAACGTGGTATTTGATCATCCATGAGAGGATACCGCATAATGCTCTTCTACATAGTCAGCACCCTGAAAACAGTCCATTATGCAATCAATGTCCAACGGAAGAAGAAACTGTCACACATCGGGTGTTTAAGTGTGATGGCAGCAGACGAATTTGGATGTACCAGAAACGACTCTTTCATCTGATAGAACCTAGCCTAAGAAGAACAGAACCAGAACAATTCATGTTTCCAGATTTTCCAAGAATTTCTCGTGCTTCAAAAAATATAATTGTAAAAACGTTAGGAGCTATGTTTCACTATGTTACCAGTACCCCACAAGTAAATCAAACAATTGAAGAATATCAGATTTTTGTAGATAATATGTAATTCGAAATTAAATGACAATAAACAAAAAGATTTTATAAAAAAAAAAAAAAAAAAAATAAAAGTTAATTTGCACTTTTATATGATTTTACCAGATACATCGCAGTAAGTTCAAAAAATAACATCATATGCGATGAAAATTGTTCCTCAGTCGTACATATATGCGATAGTGACTTAAAGTAGTACTTTATACGATGTACAGCGTGCATCCTTATGCGATTCCTGGTTGTCTGGGAAATATGGCCTATCGGTTAATCCGAGTAAAACATCTATTCTTCTTTTTACGGAAAGGCGAAACCGTAATGGCGTTCGACCTTTGCGTCTCTTTGATTCTGAAATCGATGTGACTGAACAGGTAAAGAACGTTGGAGTCATTCTTGATTCCAAGCTTTCCAGGACACATCACATTGAGTTCAGAATCAAGGAAGCTTGTATTGCCTTCGGGCAAAGCCGGCGAACCTTTGGTACAACTTGGGGTCTAAACCCCAAGTATATCAAGTGGATGTACACAACTGCTGTTCGGTGAATATTGGCCTATGGATGTCTTGTGTGGTGGCAAAAGGGTGAAGTGAGAACGGTCCAATCAAAATTAGGCCATCTCCAAAGGATGTGCTTAATGGCGATGCCTGGAGCGTTCTCTTCAACTCCCACGACAGCGCTCGAAGCTCTCTTTGACGTTGCTCCACTACACATTCATCTCAAACAAGAAGCACTTTCTTGCACTTACCGTCTACGGGTACTCGGTCTACTAGAGGAAACTCCTGAGAACCGCACATCAACACACACCTCGTTGTTTCCACTTTTGGTGAATTGGGACAAAATTGTCCTTGCTCCAAGTGATCTTACAATTGCTTGTTATTTCTCATATAGGACATTTTCCACGGAATTCCCTTCCCGGAAAGAGTGGACATCTGAATATCTGGAAAGAAGTATTTCAGACGGCATTGTATGTTACACTGATGGCTCCCTTCTCGAAGGTCGAGCAGGTGCTGGTGTTTATTCTCGTGAGCTAAGGCTGTATCAGTCTTACTCACTTGGTAGACACTGCACCGTTTTTCAGGCCGAAATTTTTGCTCTTATGTGCGGAGTGCAATCAGCACTTCAGCAGCACGTAATGGGCAAAGTAATGTACTTCTGTTCATATAGCCAAGCTGCTATTAAAGCACTTGCTTCGGCCAAATCCAGGTCGAAGATAGTTATCGCTTGTCGTTTGAGTTCGAAGAGCTGAATTCAGCAAACGCTGTTCACCTTGTATGGGTGCCTGGTCATTCTTCCATCGCTGGAAAAAAAATTGGCTGATGAGTTAGCTCGCACTGGAGCATCACATGACTTCATTTGCCCAACACAGACAATACTGGAGTAGTTTGGAGTCATGTCGTCAAACTAAATTGTTTTGTAATGAGCCACCCTTGGAGCGAGTATTTTAAAAATCTGTCAAAGCAGAATTGCAGCATTCTGGTCAAAGCATTGACTGGCTACTGCCGACTAAGCTATCTCATGGCGAATATTCAGCAAGCTGATTCATTTGCATGTGATAGCTGTGAATTCGATTATGGAACTTCGTATCATTTGATACGTAACTGTCCAGTTTTTGCGCAACTGCGTTTCCGAGTATTCGGTAAACACTTATTAAGTGAAACTGACTTCAGAGAATTGAATATTCAGGATATTCTGTTGTTTTTAACCCGCTGTGGTAAAGAGCTGTAGGATCTCTTTCGCTTTATGCGTTATTACAGTGCCCTTTTCAGGGCGCTGTTTGAACCCATTGTGGTACGCTTATGCGTTAGTACCCTATTCCAGGGTACTTTTCCTATTTCCCTACCTGTCCTTATCCCCATCCTTATCCTTATTGCCTTTCTTTTCCCTCGGGTAGATGATGAAATAGACTATTATTTTGGCGATGGCACAAATGTCCCAAATGAAGTATAACATGCCTCTGGAGCCGGCCTTCTGATACCTGATAGATAAAAAAGTCCACAATTGATACATTACACTCAGCTATTTGAAATCCTACCTGTAAACTTACAAGTACGATTTGAATTCACATTCATCTGACAGGTATGTTTTATCAACTTTTTCAATGGGTAAGGCATTCTCAAATGTTTGACTTCTGATTGCCATCGATGATGAGAAATTGCATCTCAAATACATTTTACATCTATTTGGCGATACCTCGATGCCCTTGGCATTTTTATTTAAATTCTTAACCACTTAACCTAATTTACAGCTCTTTTGTCCACGGGCACTAGGTGTGCGATTCCAATCGGCAGCTGCACTTACACTTCGTACAGCGCCTAAATGTATTCTATTCTAATTCTTCTATATCGAAGGCACCAGTTTGTGCTGCTTTCACTTTTCTACCCTATCCACAGTGGCATGATGAGCACGATGATGATGTTATGTGACTGTTGTTCTACTTTTCCAGTTCAATTGGGGGTCGTCCATTATGAGTTGCGGTTCACCGATATCCAAATTTCCGGGTTCGTTAGAGCTATAGGCTTAGAAGAAGGCCAGTGTCAGCCGCTCTCGGAGGGAAGAGGAACTGATGAAAAATTGGAAGTGTCGGGACTGGGATCGAACCCATGACCATCCGCTTATGAAGCGAACGTGTGACCACTGCGCCACGGGCCCAAACACCTTTGGCACTTGTGGCACACAGTGTATAATTCTGAAAATTTGCTCCAGGCTTAGACAAATATTGTCATGTCACTTCGATAAGTAACATTTTGCTCGTCTTGCTCAAACAGTTCACTTTATTTAACCCTCCTAGGATGTTGTGACTGGTGCACCGCGCTGGCGTAGAGCACACTTAGCGTGCCTATCTGGGTCATGTTGAGCCCAATATCTTACTAGGGTTAAATCATTATTGTCCTAAGAGTATGCAAGACTAGTTACCTACAATTACACTCCGTCCTTATTTTACGTCCACTATCGGGGGGGGGGGGCGTAAATCAAATTGGACGTAAAAAAAATCACAGTACTTACCTAATTTCGTCAAAATACCAATGTTAGATGCAAGTTTACCTTCTCCATGTGTTCAGCAAAGTTTGAGTACTGACCAAGGGCTATCATGTGTGGCCATTCACTGTTCGAAATTTTGACCTCAGATGGCAACACTGATCGATTTACATAAAATAGTCCATTATCTGGGGGTGTTGCTTCAAGGCACCGGTTGGGCACCGGTAAACGTAGTTACCAAGTAAAGTTTTAGACTTCCCTAACTCGTGATCCAAAGCAGATAGAAAAGTGCCGTCTTCGGCAAAGTTGTTCAGAAGGATAAGAACATTCTGTTGATTTACCAATTAGTTGAAGATTTCTCCGCTAGGTGGCGCTAGTTATTAAGTGAAGTTTTAGACTTTTCTATCTCGCGATCCAAAGCAGATAGAAAAGTGCCGTCTTCGGCAAAGTTGTTCAGAAGAATAAGAGCATTATGTTGATTTACCAATTAGTTGGAGATTTCGCCGCTAGGTGGCGCTAGTTATCAAGTGAAGTTTTAGACTTTTCTATCTCGCGATCCAAAGCAGATAGAAAAGTGCCGTCTTCGGCAAAGTTGTTCAGAAGAATAAGAACATTCTGTTGATTTACCAATTAGTTGAAGATTTCTCCGCTAGGTGGCGCTAGTTATTAAGTGAAGTTTTAGACTTTTCTATCTCGCGATCCAAAGCAGATAGAAAAGTGCCGTCTTCGGCAAAGTTGTTCAGAAGAATAAGAGCATTATGTTGATTTACCAATTAGTTGGAGATTTCGCCGCTAGGTGGCGCTAGTTATCAAGTGAAGTTTTAGACTTTTCTATCTCGCGATCCAAAGCAGATAGAAAAGTGCCGTCTTCGGCAAAGTTGTTCAGAAGAATAAGAGCATTCTGTTGATTTACCAATTAGTTGGAGATTTCGCCGCTAGGTGGCGCTAGTTATCAAGTGAAGTTTTAGACTTTTCTATCTCGCGATCCAAAGCAGATAGAAAAGTGCCGTCTTCGGCAAAGTTGTTCAGAAGGATAAGAGCATTCTGTTGATTTACCAATTAGTTGGAGATTTCGCCGCTAGGTGGCGCTAGTTATCAAGTGAAGTTTTAGACTTCTCTCTCTCGCGATCCAAAGCAGATAGAAAAGTGCCGTCTTCGGCAAAGTTGTTCAGAAGAATAAGAGCATTCTGTTGATTTACCAATTAGTTGGAGATTTCGCCGCTAGGTGACGCTAGTTATCAAGTGAAGTTTTAGACTTTTCTATCTCGCGATCCAAAGCAGATAGAAAAGTGCCGTCTTCGGCAAAGTTGTTCAGAAGAATAAGAGCATTATGTTGATTTACCAATTAGTTGGAGATTTCGCCGCTAGGTGGCGCTAGTTATCAAGTGAAGTTTTAGACTTTTCTATCTCGCGATCCAAAGCAGATAGAAAAGTGCCGTCTTCGGCAAAGTTGTTCAGAAGTATAAAAGCATTCTGTTGATTTACCAATTAGTTGGAAATTTCGCCGCTAGGTCTCGCTGGTTAACAAGTTAAGTTTTAGACTTCTTCAACTCGTGATCCAAAGCAGATAGAAAAGTTTTTCGGAAGTATAAGAGCATTCTGTTGATTTACCAATTAGTTGGTGATTTCGCCGCTAGGTGGTGGTAATCATCAAAGTGTAGAATTAGCAGTAGTTAAAATATACAAAAAAATTAAAAAGGTAACAGGTAAAAACAGTAACTGACTGCTTTTTGTTTTTTTTTCCACACCGTGATTTTTAAATAGGCGCTGGGTACCCGGGTACCCTGTCGGACGCATAAGGGTTAAAGGATGTATACAGTTATTTTTGCAACTAAATATTTTGGTTACCAATTTCTTGAAAATTTGGTTCACCCTAATTTTCATGCACATTGTGAAGACAGCCTTATTTTAAGGAATTACGAGCGAACAGTTTTTCGGTGGATGTGACAGAACCAGATGGCCAGTGTTGGCAGCACCAACATGATTTCACATGGTATCGGTATGCGTGATAATGTTCGCGCCATCGTACAAATAACGTTCCAGTTCCACTTGTGAATACAATTAGTTGGTTTTCTTTACATGCTTCTTCTTCTTTTTATGACTCTACGTTCCCACTGGAACTTGGCCTGCCTCTCTTCAACTTAGTGTTCTTTAAGCACTTCCACAGTTATTAATTGAAGGACTTTCTTTGCCTGCCATTGCATGAATTTGTATATTGTGAGGCAAGCACAGCACTATCCCCAGGGAGTCGAGAAAATTTTCCCGACCGGAACGGGAATCAAACCCACCTTCCCCGGTTTGGCGATCCATAGCCTCAACCACTAGGGTAACTGGAGACCCCATTTGCATGCACGTAAGCAGTATCTCATGCCATAGTAGGCTGGGAGTAAAAACGACCTTTGTTTTTTGGTTTTGGTACTCGTGATTTGTCCACGCGCAGAAGTCGAAAAAAGCTATTTCAATCACCGTGTGAATATCCCGGTGAAAATCGATTTTTTGAGATTTTTCATGTTTACATTTCTTAATGGTGTAGTTACCAACACGCATAAGAAATTTTACATAGCGATCCGATCTGGAATTTGGTAATTGACCGATGAGAAACATGCTCATGAACAGGAAAAATGGACGATATTCAAGACTTCCTTGAGTGGCGTAACTCGTAGCTCTCGGATGCGATTTGTAATCATGTGAGTTTTTTTTTTCAATGACCGAAGGATCTGAAAAGGAGGCCCTCGTAATATATTTTTTTGTAACAATGCACTGCAAATGAGGTGCATTACAACATTGTCGAACATTCGAATTGTCTATCTCACACCTGAATTGATATTTTTAACTTTATCTAAATCTGCATGGTCAGTGTTGCCAGTAATAACAGAATTTTTGTACCACAGTGTGAAATAACACACTGTAAATGAGGTGCACTACAACATCGTCGAACATTCAGATTGCCTATCTCACACCGGATTTGAGAGATTGAGCTTTATATAAATCTGCATGGTCAGTGTTGCCAGAAATAACAGAATTGTTGTATCACAGTTGGAAATAATGCACTGTAAATGAGGTGCACTGCAACATTGTCGAACATATGAATTGCCTATCTCACACCGGATTTCATATAGTGAGCTTTTTCTAAATCTGCATGGTCAGTGTTGCCTGTAATAACAGATTTTTTTATCACAGTGTGAAACAATGCACTGTAAATGAAGTGCACTACAAAATTGTCGAACATTCGAATTGCCTATCTCACACCGGATTTGAGATATTGAGCATTATTTAAATCTGCATGGTCAGTGTTGCCAGCAATAACAGAATTTTTGTATCACAGTGTGAAATAATCCACTGTAAATGAGGTGCACTACAACAATGTCGAACATTCGAATTGCGTATCTCACACCGGATTTGAGATATTGAGCTTTATATAAATCTGCATGGTCAGTGTTGCCAGCAATAACAGAATTGTTATGTCGGAGTGTGGAACAATGTACTGCAAACGAGGTGTACTACAATATTGTCGAAAATATGAATTGACACCCATATAAGTTATGCTGAAAAGTCTGATATATTGTGCACATTCATATGTATATATTTAGCAACATATGACTCTATTAGAACAGTGTTGCCATCTAAAAGTGTAAATAATAACAACCGAAGCTATCACTTGTTAGCTTTTGTTGTCCTTTCAAACTTTACAGAACATTATTTGTGTCTATTTAGAAAAACTATTTGATAATTTGAGCAATGATTGAAATGGACGTTAATCTAAATTTTGGACGTAAAAAAGTGGACGTAAACTTATTCGGCGTAAAAAAAGTGGACGTAAAATAAGGTCGGAGTGTACTTTGAAAAGTTCGGAGAAATATATTGAATGCTCAATATTCTGCACATCTGACAGCACTGTTCTACAGGCACACCCTAACCCGATCAGAAAGGCATAACAAAAATGTAACAAAATTATATCAACGGTTGATATATATATCAACGTTTGTTATATTTAGATATATTTGACAGAATTGATCTGAAAACCTGATATAATTATATCAGAATTATAACAAGATCAGTTATAATCAAAATAAATTCATGTTGATCATCTTTATATCAACATTATAACAAACTCAGTTATAGTTTTGAAAATGAAGTGTATGTCAAATGAATATGTTACAGGTGGTGTTTGGTGCGCAATTTTGCCGCTCTGTGGTGTACAGCCATACTCTTCACTCCCATACTAATTCTTTGTCTTGACGTAACGTCCCCACTGGGTCAAATCCAGCTTCTCAGCTTAAGTTATTAACTGAGAGCTTCCGCTGCCAATGACCATTTTGCATGTGTGCATCGTGCAGCAGGCACGAAGATACTCTATGCCCAAGGAAGGCAAGAAAATTTCCTTTATGCAAAGTTCCTGGACCCACCGGAAATCGAACTCTTCACACCCAGCGTGGTCTTGCTGGATACCCTACCCACGCCCTTACAGCTGTGGCTATATGGGCCAGCCACTACTCCTCACGGAGAACCAGTGTTTACACTTTTGCATGGCATTCATTGAACGATTAACATTTACACAAATTTCAAAATTACTCGTACGCTCCCATTTGACGACAAACATGCCTATAGGGGTTATCTGCAGATGAGAGACTCTCTTTAAGTCTCCTCTATTTTGATTACAACGTACTTGTATTTATGAATTTGGATTTTTCTCATGTCAGAAGGTAGATAAAGCAACCCTTTTTTGATCTACACATAACAAATTGTAAAAATGTGACATCGTGATAATTTAATGAGAATCAGAACAAAGAGAGCCTCTCTTTTGCAGATTGGACCTTTAGGCATGTTTGTCGTCAATTTTTGTCAAATACCAACATGTTTTGGTATTCCAAGGTGATTTGTAAACCAAACGTGGTTCCCATGCCGAAATTATTGCAAAATATTCGCGTAAGTGGTTGCTCGAGCTGATTTTCGATCTATGTAAGTCTTAGTCACTCGTTGAGCGCCACGGATTTGGTCTATTAGGGTTACACATATATTAGTGCTAAAAAAATTAAGCGTGCTCCACTGATATTGGCTACCTTTATTCAGGACACGAGTGCTACTAGTAGTACTAGAGTATGTAGACACATCTCAAACAATTATATGCAGCTACAGAAGCGTTTAATATTAATTCCAATCTATATGATAAGTGAGGCATCAAAAGGGATTTGAAAAGGATGATTTTCATCGAAACTGTCAACATTCCTGTAATAAGTTTTAAGTGTCACAATCCTCCACTGATCATGTTTGAATGATTTCGTTTAACATCCACTTACAATTTGAGAGCGGTATTCAAATAGGATTAAAGCAATGATACAAAATCTCTACTGAAATCAAACTGATGTAATATTTTTTGCAATCGTTTACCATTAGAAACTTTGATAGAGTAGTGTGCGGTGGTTCGGCAGCAGCAAAGCCATATTCGCATAAATGGGTGAGCTAGTTTCATGCTATTATTTTATCGTGAATGTTCGTTGTAATATAACATGACTTAAATATATGCCATACAATTAACGTTCATAATAATTCAGTAGAAATACAGCTGCTGATCATCTGCAAACATGTAGATTAGCGTGGTTCAAAAAATCGTTTTTGCTCCACACCGCTTATTCGATTTGTAACCAGAATCTATGTCTCCTCCCAAAATTTGAGCTAATTTGGTTGAAAATTGAGACTGCACAAGCCCTTCAAAGTTTATATGGGAATTACTACGGGAAAACGACGTTTTTCATTCAATCGACCGTAACATTTTCCCAACTGTCTAAGATGATTAATTGAACCCTGATACTCATAGGCAACTTTATTAGCTACAACTTTGCCGAAGACCGCTTTGAAATTGGACGGCTAATTAATTAGTTATCGATTTTCATCGAACTGGAGAAACTTTAACAGTGATCCACCAGCTTCCCAGCAGGCAACATTGCTGCTGTATATGGGTCCAAAGATAGAACACAGAAATCATGGCTACTATGTTTCACTGCTAATTGCAGTGATGCCCATCAAATAGTTCAATCAGGGCGTCGCAACTGGTGATTTTTACGTGACTCCAATTTCATCATATTTCAACGACCCTGTTCCCCCAGTAAGCGGTGTGGAGCAAAAACGATTTTTTGAGCTAATATACAGGGGATACTCAAAATAACTGGGACAGGTAAAATTTTCACTTTTCATAAAATGTTCAACTCGCAGTAACTTTTTGAAAAGGGCATCAAATATTCTCAAATTTTTACTGTAAGTTCATCAACTAGTTGTGTATCAGTGGTTCAAATTTGGAAAAGATCGGGCTATTCTTCACGAAAACATAAAGATTCTTGAAAAGGGTATAATTATTCGATAGCCAACTTTGAGCTTTTATATCTCCGGATTCAATGAACTGATTGCAATGAAATTTTGACCATTCATGACTTATATGATGAACTCTTAAAAACGTTTAACTTAACTTTAAATTTTTAACAAGAGAAAAAGTTATAACGATTTCATTCATTTCACGAATTTTTAGTGAATTCATCAATTTCTAATATGCATCCCATTACTTTCTCAATTTATTAGCGGCTATGTTGTAACTTTCCTTCAAAACACATTTATATATAAGTCATTTAGAGGGAAATTAATTGAACTATAATTTGCATCTTGAATTTTGAAAAGATGTTGAAGTTTTGGATAATTTGATGTTTTATTAGAAAAATAATCTAATCCTTATAATTTTCTTCCGTGTTAAGAATTTTAAGTTAAGTCAAAGGTTTTTCATAGCTCATTATACAAGTCATGATTGGTCAAAATTTCATTGCATTCGGTTCATTGAATCCGGAGATATAACAGCTCAAAGTTGGCTATCGGATAATTTTACCTTTTTCTAGAATCTTTATAACTTCGTGGACAATAGTCCGATCTTCTCCAAAATTGGACTACTGATACACAACTAGTTGATGAACTTACAGTAAAAAATTGAGAATATTTGATGCACTTTTCGAAAAGTTACAGCGAGTTGAACATTTTTTGAAAAGTGAAAATTTTACCTGTCCCAGTTATTTTGAGTAACCCCTGTAGATATTACATACTTTCAAAGATGATGGAAGGCCGTTGGCACATAAGGCTAACAGCAATGGTTCTGAAACCGATCCTTGTAGCACTCCCGATGGAATACCGATCGGGCTAGAATGATTTGCTTTAACTTCCTCTATTTGAAAGCGGTTATTCAAATAGGATTTACTCAGTGACACAGAATCTCAACGGAAATCAAATAGATGTGATAATCTCTGCAGCAGTTCAAAATGAGAAACCCTGTTAAAAGCTTTTGAAAAACCAATCAATAGCAGAATATTATCGATATGTTGATGGACATCGTCATGCATATTGAGCAAATGCCAAGGCAAATACCGAAGTTCGAAGTTGGAATACTTAGTATTTAGTGAAGTACCTAGTAGCTTGGAATACTTGAGGAAATTGCTTGTTGTGAGTATTTTTGCTGAAAATAAAAAACATTATATGAGATCACGAGGCAAAGCAAAACTCACAAAGTTGCTTTAGTATGTCAATTCTTGTACCATATAATGTTTAAATTGGGCTTTAAACACTTATTTTTTTATTTCACAAGCCACCTAAATCTGACAATCTCCAGGAATGCATACTAACGCCACGAAGTGATGTAATTTCCAATCACAAGACTACTGCATAACTTTGCTAGGCAGGAACTTTCTTTATGGTGAGAAACATTAGATAATTATCTCGCTAGCGCCAAGAAAAGGTGAAATTGTATACAGTTATGTTCCGACTTTATCAGCCCCTCCACGCGTCAGACCTTCATTTTTTATTAATGCCCTGTTACATTTTAGGGAAAATCTCCTCCCTCTTCTTCAGGATGATGTTTGTATGCGTGCTTTCCAACGTTCAAAATATTGAAAACGCATATAGATTTTTACAGTGTTTGAAAACATTTATGGAAAGGGGGTGATAAAATCGGAACATTAATGTACCACTCTTTTCAATGTCTGAGAGCCATTGACTATCTTTACCACTTTAAAGAAGATACGACATTTATTTCTGGTCTGAATCACGAGACAAAACATGCTAAAATGCAGAGCACATTCTTGAGTTGCAATTGTAACTAAATTATATCCACTTTTGTTATTTTATCCTAAGATGACGTAATTGCGATCAATTGTATCAAGAATACTTTTATGTGACGTCATAGTTTCCCTCGCCTGTGCGTTGGACAAACGAGTCTATTTATAGACCAGCCACCAAAACGAAGAACCACTTGATCTTAAACCTCCCCTCACTTCAAGTGCTGCAATGGCCTCATGGATAAAGGCGCCGGATTGTAGTTGAAGGCTGGCGTCCTTGGTTCGATTCCCGTCTGGGTGTGGGTTTTTTACATACTAAGTGGGGCAAGTTTTTTATACAAAAAACTTTTCGCTAAAAATAAATAACACTCTTAATAAAAATTAACCAAAAAATGAGTTAAAATTTACCCAACTCAATTTTTACCCAATATATTTATATCTAATTTATAACAACATGTGTTATAATTTTTCGATCATTCCAAGATTTATTATATCTCACGTTGTTATAAATTTGTTAAAATTGTATCAAGACCTGTTATAATTATGTTATGGCTAGAGCAATTTTTGTTATAATTTTTGTTATTTTAACACCTAACCGGCGAATTTTATAACTCATTCTGTTATGAAATTTTTTTGAAATAAATAACTCAATCGGTTATAATTTTGTTATGCCTTTCTGATCGGGAAACGGCTCTTTATGCATAAAAGAAAATCGAAATCAAAGCGGGCCATAAAACAACAAACATGGCCAAAATGAAGATCATCTAACGAGCTTTGAACCAGGGATTAATTACCACCGTAGTCTGATCCACCACCACCTCCGATCGTTCGGATCGTTGAGCCCCAAATTGGTTTACGTTTTCGCTTTGTTTCGACAGTCTTCATCTTTCCTCAATCGAGCATCAGCAGGGCTCTGCTCTGCCATCGCCATCGAATCGTTGTAATTACCGGCACTAATTTGGCGAGCACACGCAAAGCGGTAATCCGGAGCTTTTCTCACCTCTTGTAATCGATGCGGCCTGACGTTCGCCGACACCACCGCGACCGTGTGTACCTTCTGCCCGAATTTTTACGGTACTTACAAGCGTGCTCGCTCCCATGGGTTAGGAATTCCACACATGGACATCACACCTCGGAATTTGGGTGATGTTCCTGCAGCGGGCCAAACAGATGGTGGCGCGGGCAATGGATCGGAATCAATCGATGTCCGCTATCAACGTCCGTCATCTGGTCAATCCGGGGTGAACGTTGATGGACGGTGCTGATTGGAAGTATCATTATTGAATTGGATTACCGTTAGTTAGGTTTCTCTGGAAGTGTTTAGGAGGGTCAACCGGGATAATTTTCTGGCAATTATGTATTTTCACCGATGACCTCTCTCTCTCTCTCTCTCTCTCTCTCTCTCTCTCTCTCTTCTTGGCGTAACGTCCTCACTGGGACAAAGCCTGCTTCTCAGCTTAGTGTTCTATGAGCACTTCCACAGTTATTAACTGAGAGCTTCCTCTGCCAATGACCATTTTGCATGTGTATATCGTGTGGCAGGCACGAAGATACTCTATGCCCAAGGAAGTCAAGGAAATTTCCTTTACGAAAAGATCCTGGACCGACCGGGAATCGAACCCGTCACCCTCAGCATGGTCATGCTGAATACCCGTGCGTTTACCGCCTCGGCTATATGGGCCCTCACCGATGACCGTTCCCGTTTAATGGACCTTACCGTCGTCGCGGGGTATTGACCTGTAATCTTGGGGCTACATCTTGGTGCATCTCATCGGAAAGACCAAGAAAAGTGCGCATTCGAAAATTAACTGTTAAAATATTGAAAACTGAAATCTGAATGTCAAAAATGTAAAACATCTATGTATGGCAGGATGTACTGTGAGACCCATAGAGCCACATATATAAATACAAAAATTGTCATTGGCAGAGGAAGTTCTCACTCCAAGCACGTGCACAAGGGAGGGGTTTTGGAGGTCTAACACCTCCCATTTCCGATGTTCCATACACTAAGCGAACCTTCGCCCTTTCCCAAAATTAGGAAAAACCCCTCCCTTGTCGCATTTTATGTGAACGGGCCCGTCTCAGATAATAACTGCGGAAGTGCCATTAGAACACGAGCTGAGAAGCAGGCCAAGTTCCAGCGGGGACGTTATGCCAAAACATAGAAGAAGAATCGGAATGGACTTACATATATTGAGTTACTCCACGCTACATGCATAACACAAGTAGCACTTGTAACTTACGGAATATTTTAGAAAAATAATAAAGATTGCATAGCCGTTTCACTTCAGACTACTCGTAACTGTTCTATATTTGTAGTATACATCTTGGTTGCTCAGTCATCGCAATGCAACCTTAATTTTCCAAAAGCTACATTAATGTCACATTGTAGCTTTCGTGTAATATGCTCCTAAACTGTCAAATTCAGAAAGTTACATTCTTGACATTATCCTGTTACATCGAAATCAAAAACCAAAACAAATGATCAGCCCACCAGCAGCGAAGTCAGTGTTTGGTTACCGTGTATCATGTTACCAAATGCTGTTTCCAAACAACGATAGTGTAACTTTTTGTTGTTTCATTGTAAACACATATAAGACGCACGAAAACATACGATTACTTGGTCACAAATGTGCAACCTAACTGTTACTAGTAGGTTAAGATCCACACTGCATGTCAAAAGTATTTAGTAATTAGCTATGTTTGTATGCTAAAACTTAACAAATACGATGTTTAGAACTTAATATGTTAAAAAGACTCAAGGAAAATCTGAACTACCTATATTTTTGATGAATTTTGCCAAAGAATTGAGTATATCGAATAAAGTACAAAAAAACAAATAGAGATGCATCAACCCAATGGGGGATCTTCGGCCAAATAAGTCAATTTCGAGAAAATGTAGTTTTACTCATATTTAAGTTCTTTGCTTAATGGGAGCGGGGGTCTTGGGTTATATTTATTTATTCTTGAGTATATTTTTTATGGAGGAAAGGCAATTTATCTTATGCGATTTACTTAAATTTATCGTATTGGGTAATACGGGTTTACGTTAAAAGAGCGATGTGAATATTGATATCTTCAGATATCCAACCGGCAATTCTGCCCAATAATCACAATGGCGATTAGTTGTACTAGTTACAGAAAACTGATCTTATATATCTTTCAGTTATGATAATGGAATCCTATGCAAACAGAATAGAAAAGAAAACTTATCACAATTGACAAATAAGTTGGCCTTACAAGCCTATACACCAAATTTTCTGTTTCTCTTTCAGCAATCTGATTTGCTGAAAGCAGTCCAGCAGTCCATTGCTTTACTGATACACAGCATTTCGCTCAGATGTTTGCTGAAATTCAGTTAATGTATTTACTGAAGTCTGTTCAGCAACTTCATTTTTGCTGGGTATCAGTACTTGAACTGTCAAATTTCTTAAATTGCAGTTATTCAGTAAAAAATATTGCTGAACGCGTATCAGCAATCTCATTATTGCTGCAGACCAGCAGGCCGACCAATCTGTCAAAAGTCTATTCCAAAACAATTTCGCTCCACTTTTCGACCTTGTGGTTTGTAAAGTTGTATTTCCGTAATTAGATTCAACAATATAGATAGAAATTCAGCAGGATATTAACTACTCAACGGAAATTTCTATTTGGAAGAAATGTAAGTACATGTTATTTTGCAATTTAAGCGAAACAATATAAATTGATATTCTGTTTTGCAGGCCTTCGGAGCTGGAAGAGGCGAACATCGACATGACATCATTTGACTGTGAATCAATGTCCAAAAATGTTCCATAAAATAAGATACAAATAAAGTGTTTAAATTATTATTATGTTAATTTATTATTCTGAACTCAACAATAGAAACAGCAGTTTAAGTTGCTAACAGAAATTCTCGGCAAGCCTTTGATTTGTTGGAAAGCATGCTGCAGCAAAAATAATCCATATATACATTGCTGGTTGTTCAGCAATAAGAAATTGTATTGCTGAAAGTTCAGTACACCAGCTGTCACGTTTTCGCATTCGCGTATTGCTGGTCGTTCAGTAAAAAAAAGATTGCTGGAAGGATTGCTGGATATACAGCACAAAAAAAAATCAGCATAATTTTGCTGATTTCCAGCAATAAAAATTTGGTGTGTAGTATCCTTTTTCCCGTTCAAAAATCGTACAACGAATAAGTGCAATGTGCAAATATAAATGCTAAAATTGTCGAATTTTGCAAGCGCACTTGTTTTCCGCTAGTAAACTTTACAATTTCACCAGAAAAATACAATCGCCAGTCAATTTTAGGTTAGTACACCGACGAAACACATTTCCCTTTTACATGAGAGACACTTTTTTTCCAATCGCCATTGCCATGTTTTTGCTCCACCGTTTATCATTTTCCAGAATTGTTATGACGAAACAAGCAATGTAACTTTGAGTTTATTTTTCTATTGCAATGTAAACAAACTATATTACAAATTAGTTACCAACTAATCTCTTATGCGACGAACGACATGTTGCACAAAAGCTCCACCTCCTGCGCCTTTTCGGTGACATAGCTGTAGAAATCGACGTTGCAGTAATTTAAAATCGATTTTTAAATTTGTCGCGTAGGAATTACCGTGATTTAATTGTAACAAAGTGTGCTGCTTGGGAAGGCTAGGGCCACACCTAGACTCTATCAAGCTTTTAAAGTAAAGAAGAGTCCTGAACAGAGAGTCACGCAGCACCGGTCTCTGCTAAGGGCTGTCCATTGATTTTGTAAGGGTATGGAGGGAGGAGGGGTTTAAGAAATCTTACGCACCAATTGAAAAATATGCTGAAAACAAGAATTTTAACAGGAAGGAGTGGGGAGGGGGTTTCTCGACTCTTGAAAAATCCCTTATGTAATAAATGGACAGCCCCAAAGTAGGGCTTAGAAACTGCGGGCCTCTCCGCACGTCAACCACATATAGACGAACCGTAGCCCACATGATTTTGACATGTTTGGGAATTTGACACTTTTGATAAATCTGACAGATCTGGGAAGTACACAACATGTTGTGAATCAGTCATTATCATAAGTTAAGCTATTACTTAAGTAAACCATGTAACACCAGCATTAGGTTATTGGAATTGTAGCTTGCAATCTTTCAAAATTACACGAAAACGCGGAGATAGCAAATAAATCAGTAAGAAATGATGTGACGCATTAATTTTCAGGAAAAACAATTTTGAAAGTGTTTTTGTTTCAAACTACGGGGACTTCGCCTTTCGCTGTCCCCCTGTTCAGAAACAAAAATGTTCCTTACGTTGCATAATAGGGTTTACAAGTCAGAGACACACTAACTACAGCTCTATCCAACAGTGAGTAAAGAGCGAAAGAGCTTACGAGTGTCCATGCGTATTCTCAGAGAATCGAACTCCGTGTGAAAACAAATTATTTGAACAAGAGAAAAGATAGGAACTATATTTTTAAGATATTCTCAATCGTTATAGAAATGTATTATTCAAAAAGTTCTTGAAGTTATTGAATGAAATTTGATACGCCAAACCTCTACCCGACTAGATAGGGAAATCAAAATCATTACAAGATGTGTTATTTTGTTACAATGATTTTTGTAACAACGGTTGTTATAAGACATATACCGTTAGTAGTTAAAAAAAAAAACAAAAATTCTAACAAAATTCGTTCCAATTAAAACAAAAATATATCAAGTTCAGATATAATCATAAAAAGATTATACCAAACTTTGTTAGTCTAAACTTGCAAATTCATAACAAATTTATAAAAAGTTCTGTTATATATTTTAGAAAAAATTTGATTCAAGTTTTGATATAAGTCTTTTGGCTCGAGTGACCAAAATAATAAAAAATATCATTTTTTGCGACATCACAAAAAATCTTATTAATTTTGAAATAATGTTGTTACAAAACATTTAACAAATTATAATGCACAATATAAAAAAATGTTGATATACATCTGTTTGAATAAATGAAAAAAGTTTTGTTATAATTTAGTTACTACAATTATAGCAAATGTCAATATAATTTTGTTATGGATATTCACATGGTAAAAACCTTATAGCAGAATTATATCAACTTTTGTTACTTCTTACAACAGTTGTCATAATTTTGTTATGATCTTGTTATGTGTTTCTGGTCAGGTACTTGACCTCTACTTGAATTACTGATTCTTATAAAATTGCGGAAGTAAGTTTTGGAAGTTTCATGGAGTTTGAGAAGTTTATATGTTATCTGTTTTCAACGTTACGGAAACAAAGAACATGTAAACTATCCAGAAGTACCGTAAACCGGGGTCAAATTGATCTCCGGGTTGAAATTGATCAGTCGTTTTTCAAGTAGATGAATCATTTTTGGAATAGTTTCCCTACAAATAGCATTAAGGCGAAACTGGATCCATTTCCTCACTTTTTGGTTTTTGATTTTTTATAAAATAACGAAGCAATATTCTCAAAATCGGTTTTTGTGCACATGTAGAGTATGGATCAAGGTATCTCCTGATTTTTTTTCAGTTGGAACATGTATTTAGTTTTTGCGGAAACCATTTTTAAACAAAATGTCACAAAAAAATGGTTCTTGCAAAAACGAAAAACATTTTCCACCTGGGAAAAATTCAGGAGATACCTTGATCCATACTCTACATGTGCACGAAAACCGATTTTGAAAATATTCCTTCGTTATTTTATGAAAAGTCTAAAACAAAAATAATGAGGAAATGCTTCCAGTTTCGCCTTAAGTATCAGATTTCAACAACACGATACTTAAATGGAAACTATGAAAAATATTATTTTTCTGACGAAAACACGTCTGATCAATTTCGACCCGAAGATCAATTTGACCCCGGTTTACGGTACTGTAAAATAAACGTCGTCAGTTCAGGATATACGGGATATTCATGATATATGGATGTTGTGCCATGAAGTTGGAATGATGGGAAACGACCTTTACAACGCGTTCTGGTTCTGGCGATGGCTATGAACAAATAAAAATACACGAGTGGTACATGAAGCGAAGTTGAAGAAAGTATATTCAAAGACACAAAAGGAGGAGGAAATGAATAGGCTAGGAATTGAACCCGGGACCTTCTGTGTGGTACGAATCAGTAACTGTACCCACCAGACTACCAAGCCCGTCAACAAACTTATTAATGTCACGGGTTTTGTTCAATAGATTAAGGACAAACGTCTTGAAATCCCGCTACAAAAACGCACCAGAACTTCAAACGCACAAATCTCAAGAAGTAAGCCTCACACAACAGTGCATTTTATTATTCTGTTCTTGCTCACTTGTAAGGAGCTTCAAATAAGAATATCAGGTGTGCTGGTTTTGTTTACGAAGAGATTTGTGCCCTCGAAATCGTGAGTAGGTGCCAAACTCGGCCATTGTGGCGGTTCGCGCTATTTGCATGCATTCCTTATGAGGTTTGTCTTAACTGGTGCACTATGATGAAATAGGTGGAAAACGCTAATTCTTCCGGTGGCCTCTATAGTCATGACACATGTATAAAATGTATAAAAATTAAATTAGGGGTTTTTTTTATTATCGCACAAATTGGGCTGAAGGGTCTCAGATTTGCATGAAACTTTTCCACTGGCAGGTCTCATGGATATATGAACAAAAAAAATAAGAAAAAATCATGGTCACCTATTTTCCCGGAAAACTGGTGGATTTTTTTTGTTTTTCCCCGACACCACTTACTTTGAAATATCATAACTCAAGAACGAAGCATCCAAGAAACAAAGTTTTTTTTAGAAAAAGAAAGCAAATTTCAAATCTCAAAAATCCAAAAAAAATATGAACTGGAAAAAGTTTACCACAAAATTTTCCACAGTTGAGCAAATTCGTAAAGAAAAGCCGGAAAAACAATGCCCGAACTCGCGAAGAGTTAAAAAAAAAAATGGAGAAGGTTGTTTCATAAGCTTTAACCGCTGAAATTTTTGGAATGCACTTTTTTCGTTTTTGAGTTATGGCCAATTTTATTGAAAAATGTCCAAATGTGTCATATAAGCCTTTTCTTTGAAAAATCATGACTCAAGAACGAAGCGTCGTAGAAGCAAAATATTTCAGTGATAATGAAAGCAAATTTTCTCAGGAATTAATGAAAAATATGAAGTGGAAAAAGTTTTCCACAAAATTTTTCACTGTTGAGAAAATTCATAAAGATAAGCCAGAAAAACTATGGCCGAATTCGCGAAAAATTTTCAAAAAAAAAACATTTTTGAGAAGGTGATTTCATAAGCTTTGATCGCTGAAATTTTTGGAATGCACTTTTTTTCTTTTCTGAATTATGGTCATTTAGTGAAAAATTACCATGTACGCATATATTATTCGGGCATAGTTTTTAGGTTTTTCTTTATGAATTTTCTGAACGGCGAAAAATTTTGTGGAAAACTTTTCCACTTCATATTTTTTTGGATTCCCGAGAAAATTTGCTTTCATTTTCATTAAAAAACTTTGTTTCTACGATGCTTCTTTCTTGAGTTATGATTTTTGAAGAAACGGAATCGGTATAATTGACACATTTGGACATTTTTCAACGAAATTGGCCATAACTCAAAAACGAAAAATAAAGTACATTCCAAAAATTTCAGCGATTAAAGCTTATGAAACATTTTTCTCAAAAATATTTTTTTTTAAATTTTTTACGAGTTCGGGCATTGCATTTCCGGCTTTTTTATGAATTTTCTAAACTGCGAAAAATTTTGTGGAAAACTTTTGCCAGTTCATATTTTTTTTATTTCTGAGAATATTTGCTTTCATTTTCTAAAAAAAACCTTGTTTCTTTGATGCTTCGTTCTTGAGTTATGATTTTTCAAAGTAAGTAGTGTCAGGGGAAAATAAAAAAAAAATCCGTCTGAGTTTCCCGGAAAAATAGGCGACTCTGAAGTTATCTCATTTTTTTTTTTTGATCATATATCCATGAGCCCTGCCAGTGGAAAAAGTTTCATGAAAATCTGAGACCCTCCGGCCCAAACCCGTACGGTAATGAAAAAAAATGCTCAATAGTCAGACCTAAAATCTTTCGCTTTGATCATGTATATGAAACAAAAAAATCTCTAAAATGAAAAGATAGTCAAAACTCCGCAAAAAGTAAAAGTGGACATCTCAAATTTTTCGTTGTTCCGTAGAAAACTACTAAAAACCTGCTCATTTACGTCTCAAGGGCCACGCCACAGGAACCTGACCGCACCGAAACCGTCTGGACATTTTTATTACGGCCCCAGCTTGTCTCTTTCTCGGTCGGTGGCCCATAAATCATATCATCTGGATCTAGATCCGGCCGGGCCACGAAAATAAAACAATGATAAACTGGACGTGCCTCCATCTCCGAAGCGGCCCCCGCGCGTCCGGGAGAAATTGGACGTGAAATCTCACACTTTTCCCCTCGTTATAAGAGTGAAGACTGCGTGCGCTCGGTATCATCGTCACGCATTCACTTTGCAATCGAAGAAATTGGTAAACTAGGACTAGTTGGACCACACCCCGGGACCTCCCCGTCCAGCAGCCAGGCCCCGTGATGACACAGATCTACGGCGGCGGCGATGCGTACGACTGAGCGTGCGCTCGCGCGGGTGGTGGATACCGATCCCCAGCTGAGCACCGTTGCTTCGACTACATATTTGCAGCTAGCTACCTACCACCAAGTTTTAATGACTTTTCAATGCCGAAGCCAAGCCGCATCGCACCGCCACTGCCGCCGCCACGATTGCACGGATTGAGAAGGTTGAAATTGCACACTGAAAGCTTGTTCTGCTCTTTAGCTTCCCATTCAAGATTTCTGGTTGCCTTGTGGTTATGGGGGGAAGAGGTGGAAGTGGAAGTGTTGGTGGCCGTATGTGGATTCCAACGGTTCCAGATGTTCTACTTTTATGGACTACCGGCGCTGATGCCATATGCGTCATATTTTTGGGGGTAAATGGACTCGATTTTTATCGAAGTGTGGTATTGATACGCGATATGTTGCTGGGTTGAAAGATGGGTTTGGATTGAACTTCCTTTTGTTGCTTCCGAGTTCCATTTCTGAAGAAATTATACCAAAACAAAGATTATCATGGAAGGAGCTCACTTCACGTATTCTTCTTCAATGAAGATATTGTAGCCACTACTGGATTGGCAATTTAATGCAAAATCAATCAACTCTCTCAAATATGGGTAAGCTACTTTGTAAAGTGCTTAATATATAACATAGAAGTATTTTCAGAATGCCTATCAAGCACTTTTGTATATCTAGCAAAATTGGCTTTTGCAATTAAAGACCGACAATAACGTTATTTTTGGTATGCATAGGGTTTCGAACTACTTGGGCACCCGCGTCAATTCCCGGCACCTCACAGCAAAACAAATCAAAGTGATTAAACCTAGAAAGTAAAAAAAAAACAAAGTATCACTTGCCGTATATTTTCCACGCACTTCCGTGGGTAATTATCTTCCGCAACATGTCCGCAAAGGAATCCACAACCAATGAGCTACACGTCCACTCTAATGGCTAGATTCCACCTGGTAAGTACTGTGTAAAAGGAAAGGACAAGTAATGGTCACGTAAGACTTTTGCAATCAAAATAACTTAAGGACAAACGTCTTGAAATCCTGCTTCAACAGTGCATCAGAACTTCAGACGCACAAATCTCAAGAAGCAAGCTTCAAACAACAGTGCATTTTATTATTCTGTTCTTGCTCACTTGTAATAAGCTTAAAATAGGAAGATCGGGTGCGCTGGTTTCGTTTACGAAGAGATTTGTGCACTCGAAATCGTGAGTAGGTGCCAAAGTCGGCCATTGTGGCGGCCATTTTGGGATTCTAACAAGTCTGTCCTTAAGCGTTCGCAGTTGATAAGTAATTCGCAGCCAAAAAGATTTGCCAACAGATGGCACTGTCATTCGATGCTGTCAGTCGTGTTGTTAATTTTTCGTACGGAATAATATGTCGATGTATTATTCCGTGTAAAGTGTCTCGAGTATACCAAAGTGGCGAATCCTGGTCGTTTTGACAGGTCTCCTGCTCGATTGGAACTATGGGGATGACATTAAATCGACTGTTCCAATTTTGACATTTCTCCTCTTTGTTTTATCCAGGCTCGTTAATTCCGTGAGTAAAAGTGACATTTCTCTTTCTTTTTTGTTTCTTCTTTCGCACCACTGTTGGGATCAATGGAAAACATCTTGGCAACACTGCTCCGCTCCACAGTAAACATCAGTCTACGCCAAGTCAACTGTGGGCTCACCAGTGACAACCGGAGTGTCACTGTAGTGACGCAATAGATGTTGATAACAATCAACTCAGTTGTCAATATGCAAAATGGCCACTTGCACGTTCGTCCAGTCCGTTCGTAAATGTTTATATTTCATTTTATGTATTATTTTAATGTGTATATACAAGTTTTGTAAATAAATCATTTTAGCATGTCAGTTTGTAAATCGTATGTATCGCGTTTTGCTAGTATGCAACACGCACCAATGACATCAGTGTGTATAAAGCTGTTAGTACACAGGAGCCTTAGGCCTGTAGTACGCAGGGTCAAATATTTGACAAGGACAACACCAGTTTGAAGCGACAAACGCAATGAGGCCTGCAACGGAATGCGGAAGCACTGCGGTATGTATTTAAAAAAAAACTGCAAGTATGCCGCTGCGGCAAAACACAATAAGCGTTTGTTTCCTGAAAGAAGGGAATTATGTGAGAATCTTCAGCATTGCTATTGATCATTCTTGCTCCATCGAGGGGAATCTGAGGTTTAATAATACTCTAAAATTCCTAAAAGAGTTCTTCCAGAAGTTCCCCGGGAATTCCTCAAGAAGAGTTCCGGAAATTCCTCCAGGGATTCCCCAGGAAATCATTCAGAAATTCTCTGGTGCTTCCTCCAAGAAATCTCCGATAAAACTTCCGGGAGCCTCCAGAAGTTCCCAGTTAATTCCTTCAGGAGCTCTTCGGGAGTATATCCAGGAGTACCCCGGGAAATTCTGCAGAAATTCTTTTGGAATTCCCCCAATGAGTTTCCAAGAAATTCCTCCAGGAGTTTCCCAGGAACTCATCTAAATTTACCTCTGAAATTCCCGTGCAATTCTTCCAGAATTCCTGAAGGACTTCCCCGTAGAAATTCTTGGAGGAATTTCCCGGAGGAATTGCTGGAGGAATTTCCCGGAGGATTCCCCGTTGGAATTTCAGGAGCAATCACTAGAGGATCTTCTGGAGCAAATCTCCAGAAATTCCTTTTGAGATTTCTCCAATAATTTTTCCGGAGATTCCTCCAATAATTCATCCGGAGATTCCTCCAGGAATTCTTCCAAAAATTCCTCCGGAGAATCGTTCAGGGATTCCTTCGGAGATTCCTCCAAGAGTTTCTCCGGAGATTCCTGCAGTAATTTCTTCGGAGATTCCTCTAGGCATTCCTTCAAAGATTCCTTCAGGAATTCCTACGGAGATTCCTCCAGAAGTTCTTCCGGAGATTCTTCCAGGAATTTTTCCGGAGATTCCTCCAGGAATTGCTTCGGAGATTCCTTCAGGAATTCCTCCGGCGGTTCCTCCGGAAATTCGTCCAGAGATTCCTCCAGGAATGCCCCCAAAGATTCCTGCAGTAAATTCTTTGGAGATTCCTCCTGCAATTCCTTCGTAGATTCCTTCAGGAACTCCCCCGGAGATCCCTCCGAGGAATCCTCGGAGGAATTCCTGGAAAAATCCTCAGAGAAATTCCTGGAGGAATTTCTGCAGGAATCTTCGAAAAAACCTCCGGAGGAATTCTTGGATCCATTTCTGGAGGAATCTCCGGAAGGTTTTCCCTGAGGAATTTCAAAAAAACTGCAGGAATCTCTGTTGGTGAAATCTCAGGAAAAATATCTGGAGAAACCTCCGGAGGAATACCTGGAGGAATCTTAGGAGGAATTTCTGGAGGAATCATTGGAAAAATCTCCCTGATGCCACTCCTGATGTAATCTAAAAAAAACTAGATAAATCCCGTTTGGAATTATTGGAGAATGGTTAAAAAACTCCTGGTAGAATCTTAGAAAACACCTCTGGAGAAAACCCTGAAGGAGCTCCTTGAAGATCTCATCTCAAAATCCTAAAAAAAACATTAGTTTCTTCATCGAGGGTTTTTTTGTGGAAATCTCAATGAAAATCTCGGAGACATTTTATGAGAATTCCCGGCGAACTCCTGATGGATGTTCCGGTAGAACGCCTGGAAGAATTTCAAGAGGATTTTCTGGGGAATCCCAGAGAACAACTTTCGTACGGAATGCCAGAAGATTCATCACAAAGAATCTTCATAAAGTTTCCCGTGAAGCTTTGTCCCAGTGATTCTTCAAGAGCTCCATGAATTAACCGCCAGAGTCCAAGCAGAATACCTCCCACCGTAGTCCGAACGCCTAAATTGCAGGGTTTTTAATTAGTATCTATCCACAGTTCTCGCTGTAATACCATTAAAAGTTTCCCCAAAATCCCAGCGCAATATCTTTCATCATTATTTTCCTTGGAAAGCTTCACAACTCCTTTGGAATCTCACTATCTGGATTATCCCCAAAAAGCCCACCCACAAGTTATAAATTGAATCATTTTCCCCACACGCGCGCGAAAAAATACATTTCAATTTCAATAACATTTCCTTAGGAAACGAAGGATATTTCACTAAGTCCAAATCGTAAACAACCTGGTGCCCTTTTCTTCACATCCTTCTTACAGCATCGTTTCGTTAAAATGCTGTCAGTTAAACAAATCTGGAGCTCGATTTGAAAAGGTCGTATGTGCTTTTGTCGATAAAAAAAATCGATAAGTTGGATTCGCTTATTATAGCAAAAACCGTTGAAATTGAACAAAGTTGATACATACAGCAGAATCATCACAAGACAAGCTTTCCGTTCCATCATTAAAAGTTTCCAAAATACATATCTTCCCTATTGCTACAATAACTAAAATAAACTGATCGAATTTTATATCGACAAATGTACATACGACCTATTCAAATCGAGCTCCAGAAATGTCAAAATTACTTACGAAAAAAGGTGAAATTTTACTTGAGCGCTCTACTTGGCAACGGGAAACTTAGCTTAAAGCCGCACAAGTGGGCTTCGTGGCCGTGCGGTTAGCGCCGTCAGTCGTTTAGGCGTATTGTGAGTGCCACGGAGCGAGGGTTCGATTCCCGCTCCAGCCGGAGGAAACTTTTCGTCAAACGAAAAATCCTCCACTGGTCCACTGGATGTTCCGTGTTTTCCGTTGCCTAATGTTAGTGAATGTTCAGTAGCGTGGTTCAAAAAATCGTCTTTGCTCCACACCGCTTATTCGATTCCTAACCAGATTATATGCCTTCTCACAAAATTTGAGCTCATTTGGTTGAAAATTGAGACTGCACAAGCCCGTCAAAGTTTGTATGGGAATTACTATGGGAAAACGATGTTTTTCATACAATCGACCGTAGCATTTCCACAAGTGCCCTATTGGGTTAGTCGACCCTTGGTAATACTAGGCTACTCTATCAGCTACAACTTTGCCGAAGACCGCATTCAAATCGGACGCCTCATTAATTAGTTATCGATTTGTATCCAACTGGGCAAACTTTAGCTATGATCCTCCAGCTTCCCAGCAGGCAACATTGCTGCATATGGCGCCAAAGATAGCACACTGAAATCATGGCTACTATGTTCCACTGCAGAATGCAGTGATGCCCACCGAATAGTTTAACCATCATGAGTAAAGATTTCGATTCTGGATAAAAATCGGTAACTAATTAATGAGGCGTCCGATTTGAATGCGGTCTTCGGCAAAGTTGTAGCTGATAGAGTAGCCTAGGATTACCAAGAATCAACTAACCCTCTAGGGCACTTGGGGAAATGCTACGGTTGATTGAATGAAAAACATCGTTTTCCCATAATAATTCCCATACAAACTTTGACAGGCTTGTGCAGTCTCAATTTTCTACCAAATGAACTCAAATTTTGTGAGAAGGCATATAATCTGGTTAGGAATCGAATAAGCGGTGTGGAGCAAAAACGATTTTTTGAACCACGCTAATGTTCAGTCTGTGCAACCTCTGGTTGAAGACGGTGTTGTGTCTTTTTAAAGTGCTCAAAACAACTACTACACTCTGACGAGGGAGATTTGTCAGCACAAAGATGGGTGCCGAAGTGATTTCCCATTTGACTTTGCTGGAAGTTCGACACTGGTGCCGGGAATTAGCGCTGGACTAGGTGCAGTAAACTTGTTCAAAATCATCTTTTCGACAGAAAATCTTCACAACAATCACTGTGAACAACAAGTTCACGCAATTACGTATCTGATTCAGATGGATGAAGTGGACGAAAACGGTCGTTTCGTTGTGAATTTAGGCAATGCACAACTTTGTTTACCTGTAGTGCCGGGAATGGGGTCAAAACCCTAAATAAGTAAACTAGTACTAGTTAGACCACGATAATTATAGTCTTGTATCAACTTTTTGTTGAGTCTCTTTGTATCTGCAACACAAAATATAAATGTGAAAATGACCAATTGGTAAAGAAGTTTTCTGCTAATAAAAGTTGGAGAATTCATAGAACATCAAGCTGAGAAGCAGGCTTTGTACTGTTGGGGATGTGTCGCCAAAGAGAAGAAAAAACACGTTCGCTTATCTCCACTAGGCGCAGTTAGTGCAACACGCAATCCCGGAAACTTTTTGATCGCGTGTCTGTCCAAATGTACCTAGCAATTAAATCTTTAATCTCCATCAGTCAGAGGAGTAGAACTTTTATTGCTTGAAAACCATGTTCTCAGAACGGAACATTGGTCGCGAATTACATGCTTGCTTCAGGACATGATGATCCCAACGTGTCTCAAAGTTGATTGCGTGCCAAGTAGCGCCATTCGATACCAACCTCAAGGGCTGGCTATTACGAAAATGGCTTTTGCTCTACTGTAGCTTACAGCTTTCGATGTTTCAACTGCACCAAGAATAAGCCGGCTGTCAATCGAGCTCTTTATATCTGAAAAGACACACTGTAGGTTTTAATGGTGGGTTTGAGTGTTATGGCTGCTACTTGAAGGAAGAAAACGTGTTCGGTTCGAACAGCTGGATCCAATATGTTCTGAGTGACACGAGACGCTATCTGTGTCTGTCTCCTAGCTTATTATAAATATTGTGGATTTAGGTTTCCACTGAATTGGCGTAACTAAAAAGCTGTCGATGCTTCACTAGAAATAGGCAGACTTAATACCAACATTGTAGTCCAAATTTTGAAGGAGAACCTGAGGTTTACATCTTAAGATGTGCAGAGTAAAGGCGATAGTTATAGCTATAAGTGCCCAAAATAGGTACACCTGTCCAAATGGTACAAGACCCTATATTGAGTTGTCCCTCGAGCGATCGCGCTGTTGTATTTTGTACACCACGTTGAAAAAATCTCGCTTTTTGTACTCAGCATTAGCGTGGTGCTGACGGTGGTGGCCAACCACGCGAGTTATGGAAGGTTAATGATTTATCGAACTTTTATTTAGGAATTTCGGACCTTCTTCTTATTCTTTATGGCTCTACGTTCTCACTGTCTCTCTTCAACTTAGTGTTCTTTGAGCACTTCCACATTGGAGGGCTTTTTCTTGCCGATCCATAGCCTTAACCACTAAGCTAACTAAAGACCTTACCAAACATTAACTTATAGTCATAAAATGCTTTGAGCAATTCAGTGAAGTGAATGCTTATTCTCGTCTTTCACATTTACTAGTCCCTATAATTCCATTTTAAACAAACTCAATATAACAGACAAAACATTTCCAAAGACATATTTCTCGCAAAATTGTACATCCGCACAGAAACGCGTATACAAAAGCAATATGACAAGTACCAAATATACTATATTAACAATATAGGTCACTTCGTGTTTTCACATACAACGACATGGAGACGCCGTTTACGAATGATTACAGCACCACCTGTTGTCAGAAAAAGTCAATAATTGTATTTTGATCAATTTTTGTTTACCGTGCAAGGTGACATTTCAGAAAAAAAGATGTTAGGGGTGTCAAAGTTTTTTGTTCCAAAATAATCGATTAATAAATAATCGATTTACAATATACACAAACAAAATAATATTGCGCATTTAGTTCACCACTGGACTGCGCACTCGATCTTTATAAGTGCAAAAACGTTAATAAAAGTGCGCGATTGCATCAAATCCAGTTGATGTCTTCAGCGCACTATTCCTTTGGTTTATGCTTAATAAGTGCTTTGAACAAACCGAGTTGATTTGTTACAATTGCGCACTGTAATTTACGTTTTTGTGGTGAACTAAAATACATCTGTAGAAAAAATTGAATGCTCCCTCGTTGTAACATCACCGAAATCGTTTCACTTCGAAATTTAAAATTTTCACCCTCAAAATTAATTTATATTTTGCCCTGATGGTTGCTATTTTCCTTTGACAATGACTTTTAATATCATCTTTCTTAATGTGCACGCTGACATACATACATCGGATTGGATAGCTTACAAAAATCCGGAAGATCACCTACCAAATGCAGGTCAAATTTCTTGTGGCAGAGTTCAAGACATTGAATTCAAGGGTGCATAAGCTAATGGACAGATGTACGAAATTTCAACGTTTGAGCGTTTCGTGCTCACAAAAAAATGAGCTCCGGGACCGGACCTGAGAATAGAACCCGTCAAATTTAATTTCGATTAATTTCGTTGTTCTTCCGAAGTGAACTGTGAGTTTATTCGAATACTGGTTGTTTCATTCCGGACTAATCCTTTGTTGTTGGATGTGTGAACATTGTGCTGCCATAGATTGAACATTTACACGATCGTCGCGAAATCCTTGCAAAGCTCATTATATTTAAATATACAGTCATGGGCTTCTGGGTGAACTTCAGTTAGTAAAAATATTCTAGCAAATTCGCCTGCTGCAGAGTGATAATCCTCCATAAATTTAGTCAGGCATTCCTTCAGATTCCTTTTCTTTCTGAATTCCTTCTGATTTTCCAACGGAAGTTCCTTCTCAGTTTTCTCTTTTCCTTTGCTAACCGGAAAAATCCGTTGCTAACCGTCGTTAATCGCGTCTAACTGCACCTGCGGCTCAGTTAGCAGCGGTTATCGACGGTTAGGAACGAATATATGCGGATTTTCCGATTAGAAAAGGATATGTCATTCCCCTTGGTTTCCTTCTAGTTTTTTTCTGTGATTCATTCAGGAGCTCTTTTTGAAATTCCTCCATGAGTGTCTTCAGAGATTGATTCAAAGTTTTTTTTTTCTTAAATTTCTCCAGAGCTTCCTTCGAGGAACCCCCAGGAGTTCCTACTGAAATTACTCCAGCAATTTCTTCTGATGTTCCTTCAAGAATCAATTCTAGGAATCCTCAAGAATTCTCTTCTAGGATTCGTCAAGAAGTTCCTTATAGGATTTCCTAATACAGTGACGATTCGTTCGTTGAGAGCTCGTTAGATGGGCTGTCTCGATGGTTGAATGTTCACTGGTTGGGGCAAAACCCAACTAAAAAGCACTGTCAATGTCAAAATAGATGTCAAAACGAGTTTGACGTCTGACCGCCGTCGCATCACAGCTCATGTATACAGAACGTTTACGCAAGTATGTGAGTGTTCCGTGACGTATTTCTCGTCACTTGCGTGTGTCTAGAGCATTTTGATGAGTTGTCAGTTGCCCCAACGAACGAACACGATTCGCTAATCGGGGCGCAGTCGTGACCCAACCAGCGAATCCGGACTGTAGGAGTTTCTTGAAGTTTTTCTTGGATTCCTGCAGAAGCTCAGCTCCTTCAACAATTCCCTCAAGAGTTTTTTTCTACGAATACCCCCCGAAGTTCCTTCTGGAATTCCTACAAAATTTTCCAAGAACGTTTGGATTTATCCAAGAATTCCTTCAAAAATTCCTCCTGGGAATTTCAACCGGGATTTCTATCAGTATTCCTCCAAAAGTTCCTTCTGGAATTCACTTCGTCTTTTAAGGATTTCCACCGAGTCTTCTGGGATTTTTCAAGGAATTTCTTTTGAAATTTCGGAGAGATTTCCGAAGTGACTTTGTAAATCTCCAGGGCGATTTTATATGCACAATTTAATTGTTATTTTTCGAGCGATCTTTCCAGGATTCCTTCAGAGGGAACCTCTTTGAAGTATCAAAAATATTCCAGAAATTATTTTTGTGATTCCTTCCGAGATTTCCATTAATTTGAAATGTCTTCAGAAGTATTTTTTTCCGGGATTCACAGAAGAAATATGTGAATACTAGATTTGTAGTAATGAGTTGTTTTTTTTTTTTGTATGGTGAGATGCTAAACTCTCCGTTTCTGCATTGAAACGGTGCAAACTCATGGGTATTATGATTCTTAGCCTAGTTTAATGCCAAGTTTAATGCTGCTTGAGCAAAACTTTAGGAAAATATGTTGTTGAAGTTGCATTAAATGAGAATACAACAACACAGTTACCCAAAGTTTTGCTCAAACAGCATCAAATCACACAAGCAGTCATAAAACCCTTGCTTTTTTGTTACCATTATTGCAGTTACCATTTTATTGCAGTAACGGAGAATTTACTTTCTCATTATCCCCGAGATGAACTAGCCTAGGGCTAAAAATCTCGTTAATACAGATAAAAAAAACTTTCTCATTATACAAATAATTATACTACAAATCTAGTACTTCACTGATTGCGTTTTATTCATGGAGATATGTAATCCCAGATAAAAAAAGTGTTGGGGGATAAAGGAGGAACGCTGGAACGCTTTCCCTGAGCAATCCCGAAAAGAGTTCCTAAAATAATTCCAGAATAATTTCTGGGAGGAATCTTGGAGGAATCCCCCAAGAGCTTCAGGAGGAATCTTAGAGAAAAAAAACAAGGAAAAAAATCCAGGGTGCATTCTTAAAGGGATCCCACAAGGAAATTCTTGTGTAATTTCCGGAGAAAATAGCGTTCATAACTCGCTAACGGAAAGCCGAGCGGAAAGCTCGATTTGGGTCGTCTGTGTTTTTGTCTGTTATGAACGTTTATCGGTTCAAATTTACTTCTCATCTGCAACTTCGCATGTCGCACGAGTCGCGACTTCGATTTGGTGCTGCGACGATAATACACGCCAGAAGTTGTTCAAGAAGAGAGAATAAAATTTGTTCTAATTTGAGTAGTTGAAAAAAAAATCGATTAATGTTTAATCGATTATTTCAGAAGAAATGGGCATCCCCACCATACAATGACAGTTCGACAGAATAAACGTCATTCGGATAGCGCATGCATTTAGTGTGTAGTAGTACCTCTTCTGACGCTTGGTGGCGCCACATTCACTAAAAAGGTGTCGCCAAAAAATCGTTAGAGTGACCTATATTGTTAATATAGTATATTTGCAAGTACCTACCCATGTAATGCGATTGGATACGCTCTCTATACAAAAGTCGTATACACCATCAAGCCTACGCTGGACGCTACAACGCACAGCGCAAGAGTGAGTAACCTAGCTGTAGCTCACTGATTATGTGCAGATATTGTGGTGGTGTTTTTGCTGCCTATAGCCAATTTTTGTCAAGCACTGCCATTCAACCAGTACCTAGTGGAAGTGTTTTGCTACTGGAACGGTCGATGAACAGTGCTGATGCCGAAATGAAAAACGGATGGTTTGTTCAGAGGCGTTGTAAGGGAAGGAACTTACCAAATACAGTGAGGATCCGATTTTGTCAGCCGTTGGTAATATTTTGGGCTGACAAAAACAGATACCTGATAAAATTGGACCATTTTTTATAAAAAAATTCTTTTCTCACGAAAAATGGTTCTGATCAAGTTAAACATAATAGAACCGAGCGAAGGGTGCCACAGGATTATGCTCCTTTTTTGTCATGACATTCATAGAATCAGCCTTCACGCAGCTTATAGGGGAACTGAGGGCACAACGTCCCCTGGGGGCAAAACGCCTTTTCATCGTATTGTAGATGGTTTCGTAGGATACAGGCAAACTAGATCTAAAATTAAGCAGTGAAAGCCCGTGAATGGCTAATATATTCGAAAGAAAAACGTAAAAAATGACAATTTTCCACATTTGGAAAGATTTCCTAATTTGCAGTGCACTTAAACTACCACGTTTCTTCTACTCCTTCATTTGCTCCTGGGAAGAGTTCGATGGAGCCCCTTGGTAGCTCACAACAAGTCAAAGCGGGAAATGCCAGCGGGTGTTTTGCCTCCAACAGTTTCCCGGCACCTAAAAAGTAACACTTTTTTGAATTGTTTATTTGAGTGAGAAATTTTGTGGGCACGTGGGCCAAATGTTGATAATATCAATAATAATTATCTCTAAGGGTAAGGGAGTGAACTACTCTCCAAGGCAAAATGTACCCTTAAAAACAGTATAATTTTAGGTTTATTCCCACATATGCCCACAACGCCCCACGTTATGCCCCTCTTTCCCCTAGTAACTGTACACGGTAAAAATTCTGCACGCTCGATTCAAGGGAAAAATCCATTAATTATTTAACATATCAACAAAGATTTTTAAGTACAAGATATCCCACTCTTGCTTTTCCCATACAGTCCATCGGCGAACACATTTATTCGACAACAGCGCCTTCTTTCGTCAGGAAATCCAACGATTTTAACAAAGCTCATCAAAGCAGCTGTTGTCTTTTGCTGCATCGTAGACGTCATTTGATTAAGTTGCTGGTCGGACCTCATGGTGTGTTTGGAAATAATCTTTCTTTTTCCATGCCAGCCAATGCACCTGCATATGCCCTCATGAAGTCCGGACATGTTCGGCCATTGAACCAAAAATGTGTTTGTTTCGGCCAGGATGTCTTGCCCCACGTTGTGTTTAACTTAATTGCCCCGGGCGGCGGAGAAGAAGTACTACTAGACTACTGATAACGATTTATTCCCACCACTGAGAGGCAGTGCTCCTACTCAGTGGTGATATGACGATACACACTAATAGGTACAGATTGTGCAGTCGTCTTTTATAGGCGACTGCTAGTACGGATGGAACATACAAACGTTACAGAGATAGGTACAAAATACAAAGAATGAATAGCAGCTGTGCGCTGCTCTGCTGTATGCATGGAGCCCGACGCAATATCAGGCTGCCGCGGTGACAATGAGTTGGCTGTTGAATGGGCTGCTTCTGCACACTGCGTTGTGCGGTAGAAGAGCCTACGGTGACGCCGAAGCAGAGGAGCGAGATCCAACAGTGTTCTATTTTTTTCCTTTTTGAGTTGTAACGGCAAGATTCTCTCTAAGTCATCCCTCGAATCAGAAGGTAAATGCTGGACCTGATCTTTTTGTTGGCAAAAAGATTTACAGGACATTTTCGCCGTTACTACTAATATTAGAGAAAGACTGTTATGAGTTTCGGTTGGTGGGGGGCAAGGTATGTTTTTGATACTATCTCTTCAGCTATCTCCGGAACTCGTTCAGGTTGATTCATAGCTTGGTGTGAGCACTTACATTACCCAGACATTTTGGTTGCATAATAGGGTCCCACGCAACATGGCTGTTGTTGAAAAAGTTATACCCCAAGAAATTCCCTTCAGTTTTCACAGGGATCGGTGGAAATGAACTAAGGTTTGAGATGCCTGTGCTGTTGAGATGGTGTCCATACCGAAACCGCATAAAGGCATGCAGGCCCGGATTAACGATTGTGGTGGCCCGGGGCCGGAGCGGAAGTGGAGGCCCCTTGGAGTTACAAAAGCGATGTGCAAAAAACTTTTTCGGTGTTTTCGAACAGTATTTCAGATGTGAAGCAACCAAAACAGATTTTTGTGGGGCCCCTAAAATGCGGGGGGCCTGGCCCCCGTACATCCGGCCCTGATGGCAGGAATCGTATGAATTATAGTCGAGCTTGAAGAGCGCTTTGTTGCAGTACCTATCGTGTTTCTGACTCCCATATTCAATTGCATTACTAGATCCCACAACTTTGGACGTGAAACCTTGGAGCACTGAAAAATGACGTCTGGAGTTCTTCCAAAATTGTCATTGTTTATCTTCTTTTTTTTTTCAATCAAAGCCACCTGCAGCTTTGCGGCAGTAAATTAGTTCGACCGCGAGTCAACCGTGTCGCTGCTGTCGGTAAAATGCGTTCGCCAGTTTAGCTCTAGAGTGGGTCATATTTTTAATATATTATATTTCTGGAACAACATTTGAAAAGGGCATACAAGCATTGGTAAACAATGACTTCACACGTCGCTCCTGAGCCCCCCTCAGCTTATTCACAAAAACTGTGACCGTTATCAGATAGAGCAAACATCGATCTTTCGGATAACGGTGTTCATTTGCGTGGGCGGGCTGCTGTTATGCCCTACGGAGCGTTTTAGAAAAAAGACACAAGACCTCTTGGGCCCTTTTCAAATGTTGCTGCAGATTTGATATCAATCAACATGATCAGAAATGCTTTATCCTTTGAAATCACAATGCTGTCACTGTTGACCTAAGAATCAAAACAAACCCACTGGAGAAGTCAACTGAAAATCACTTCGATTTGCACTAATGTACAAAGCTACACGATCTGATGTGAAAAGTTCTTGATTCGGAAATGACTGCTTTAGACATGAAAGCAAATCTAGTTGACAGATGGTATAAAGTGTTTCGCTTCGATTCACATCTTTCTAACAGTTGTGAAGTAGAGTAGTGGTAAGGCTAGAGATCATAATGGTCAAGGTCCGAGTATCAAATCTGGGTTTGGGACGAACAGGGACAACTATTTTTTTTTTATTTTCGTTTTCAAATCAAAACATTGTCAACAGCGTATTGAAGCGATGTTCCATTGAAATTGAAGAGGCATTGGATGTTACTTTCAAAATGATATTCAAATGATACCGAATTGATAGGCAAGTAGTGCGAATTCAAGTGCCAATCCCCTCATATCAGCGTGCATATTTTTTACCGTGTAGTCTACAGAAGCCAATATACGGCAGCAAAAGGGGATCCGGTTAGTGCAGCTTGCTCTGTTTCCGCTGCCTTTTCGCTTCATAAAAAATACGATAAAAATAACGATACTCAAACTCTGAACCTTTGCTTTGCCAGTCCATAGCCTTACCATCTGAGCCAATCCTCACATTCTACTGTGACACATTATACGTCATTTTTGTTAAAGCAATGTTTGCTTGTGCCTATCTGTCACTTGAATCAATGACCATTGACCAATCATCGCAATCATCAAGAAAAAGCAAAGCTACTATGTTTGATTATTCTGTCTGCCAACAGTTGCGTCAACCCCAAATATAAAAAAAAAAACTCAGGAAAGCTTCTACTTTTCGATTTTTGTGATTTTTTTTCGTTGATCTGATAAGAAAATGATGTATGGCAATATTATTCAGAAAACTGTGGGTAATTATTTAATGCTTTGGTACTTTTAATAAAAGTTGTGTGTTTGAATTTCGTAGAACAAAAACTGTTGAAAAATGTAACTTTTTAGGGTACTTGCAGGACTGAAAATCGAATAAATATGATCAAAACATTCTCCGATCAGCACATAATGTTCACAAAAGTTCTAAGGAATAGAAAAATCTTTCATTCACTGGTGACCGCGATATTTTATATGGCTTCTAGCCTTCATGGGCATTTTTTAAAGATAAAAAATTACCAAAAACACCTTTTTGACTTGAGGCACCTCGAAATCTTCACCAATTTAGCTGAAAATTTGACCAGAAGTTTGTTTTAGCAATAGATGTGGGGGTGACTGGTTGAATTCCAGGAATTTTGTTTTTTATGAAGAGGTCTAGTACATACAGGGGATGACCAAAATGTTTGGGATAGGCAACTTTTTTTCTCTCACAAGAAAGTTCAACAAGCTATAACTTTTCATAGAGCGCATCAAAAAATCTCAAATTTTGACTGTTTGTCAACCTATTATGTGTGCATCATTGGTACAAATTTGGGCTCGATTGATTAATATTTCGCAAAGTTAGAACCGTTTGCGTAAAACACTATTTTTCAGGCAACTCATTTTTGAGGTGTCATATCTCGGAAACCAGTGAACCGAATTGAATGAAATTTTGAACGTACACTAACAATATGTAAATGCTTCACAAACTATTAAAACATATGTACTTTTTAAACGTTGAAAAAAGTTCTCATGGATTGACACTTTTTGAGTTTTTCTCGAAAAAATGTATTTTTTTTACATCAATGTCAATAAATTTTAGTGTTGATATCCAAAGATTTTCCACTTCTGTTCTTAAGTTATCTCTAATTAGATATATTAGAGCCTATTTAGATTGAAGAAAGAATACATTTAGTAATTTTTGTGTGGTATTGTAAATTTGACTTATTTTCCTATATATGGTAAAAATTTCAATCCGGTATAACTTAATTCGCCGTGAGAAAATATTACATTTTATAACGTTGTATCAAGTATCAATATATTGTTGATAAACGTTAAAAAAATCATTCAATTCGGTTCACTGGTGTCCGAGATATGACAGTTCAAAAATGTGTTGTCTAAATAATAGTGTTTTACCCGAACGGTTGTAACTTCGCGAAAAATTAATCAATCGAGCCCAAATTTGTACCAATGATGCACATATAATAGGTTGACAAACAGTCAAAATATGAGATTGTTTGATGCACTCTATGAAAAGTTACAGCATGTTGAATTTTTCTGTGAGAGAAAAAAGTTGCCTATCCCAAACATTTTGGCCATCCCCTGTATGTACAGATGGGCAAATTATTTTTCAAATTGGGAAAAATCCACAGCTCAGGTGAGATTTGAACTCACGACCCTTATTTGCTAGACAAGTGCTTTATCAACTAAGCTACCGAGCCAATTAATGACCCGGCAACTTAGTTGTCATCAGAGATGGAAATACTCTCATCGTGAATCAACTCGCGAGTGTAAAACCAACAAACGGTTTACTCACGGTGCCGAGAGTAAGCCGTATGTGAGTTTATTCGCACCCGCTTGCTTCACGAGTATGAAGCAAAACAAAAACAAAAACACTCATGAATTTTTATTCGCGAAGAACAAGTGGAGATGCGGGAATTGCATTTTAGTGCGATTGTAATAGCAAAACAAGTAATTATTTATCAGATAGTAGTGTTTTGTGCTTTATTGTTCCTGAAAAGTAAATCTGTCGGCCGTGAAAATTCATTTTTTCACAAAATTGGAAAATGTTCAGAGCTGCTTCGCGAATCAATCACGAGTGCGACCAGCTTCGTTAGCTCGCGAGTGAAGGAAGTGCGAATATATTCTGGCTTCTGTTGTTTACGAGTAGGATAGCTTTGCGTTTGTGTCTGCTCAGCTGCATTCCTCACTGTTTTCCATCACTGGTTGTCATAAGGTTCAATTCTAATCTCATCGATCTATATCATCTTCCCCTAAACCGCAAATATAACCATCTCTGTTGTACATATGTACGAAGAGCGAAAGCGATTTGTTTATTGTTTGAAACTGTATGCCTATTGAACCTTATGACAACTAAGCTGCCGGGTCATTAATTGGCTCGGTAGCTTAGTTGGTAAAGCATTTGTTTAGCGAATAAGGGTCGTGAGTTCAAATCTCACCTGAGCTGTGGATTTTTTCCCAATTTAACCAATAATTTACCCATCTATGTACGTTGAGTTATTTGAAATTCTCAAAAAGTTTTGTCTTGAGAAGGCCCATAATGGTGGTTCTTGTTCAAATATTCCAGTAAAAGTTCCTCTTACCAATCGAGAAATATCTTTTATAATCGATACAGCAACTTTTATTGTGTTTGGAAATAAAATATTTTATCTGTGAGATTTTTTTTCTTTCCTACTATGCTACATTTTTTTACCACTTTGTGCAACTTCAAATTTTATTCATCTAGTTTACAGAGCCCCATTTTTTTACTTTTACCAGAAATGTCAACAAAATTGGTATTATTTGCTTCGTTAGCATATTTACTATAAGAGTTAGAAGATACTTTTTTGGATATTGTGCTCAAATTGAAATGGCCGTTAATCGTTAGTGTATTTATAATTTCTGAAACAGTCTATACTACTCAAAAAAAAATCTAGAATCTATTCCTTAGCAGTTTTCAAGGATTTTTTCAAGAGTTGTTTCTATGGATACCTCCAGGGGGTTCTGTAGTTCTTCCAGATATTTTTTTTTTTCAAAAATGCCTTGTAATTTTTTTTTATTTAGGTATTTATTTTTGTGCACAAGTCTCTTCGAAAATTGTATAACATTTTTTTCCTGATACCTCCAGGAGTTCTTCCAAGGATACCTTCAGAAAATCCTGCAGGGATCTCCCCGAAATTTATAGACGGATATTTTTTTTCAGGAATTCTATCAGCACCATTTTCTGCGATTTCTGATGTTTTCGAGATGTTTCGGAGGGATTATTTCCTGAATTCCTCTACGGATTTTTCCAAGAATCCCTCCAAAAAATTCTCAATCATTTTTTTTTAATTATTTGCAATTTTCTGAGAATTGAGCTGTCATTCGACATATATTTGACCCATGTTGTATGGGAATGCCATACAACAAGGAGCAATGATGCGTAGAACGGCAGTAACGGGGTATCTTAAGGTTTTTGTTCTTGGGCTCTTCTAGGTTCTGTCCAAGGCATTCATCGAGATATGGCTGCAGAGCTAACTTCAGAAATTACTGCATGAATGAAATTTCTTAGAAATTACTTCAGCAATTGCTATGAAAAATCTCCAGAACATTTTTATGAAATTTCTGGAAAAACTTCTGAAAAAACCTTCGAAAGAATATCTAAACAAATTTTTCAGGGATCTCCATGGGGGTCACTAAAAATATCCCAGGAGATATTTCTGATGAAATCGTAGGAACAATTTCTAAAAAAATCCTTGTTTTAACTTTTGCAATTCCATGGAAGAACTTTAAAAAAATCCTTTGGTGTAATTATGGAATACAGTGATGTTCCGATTTTATCACGGCCTCCACGCGTCAGTCTTTCATTTTTCAGATATTTTCTGTTACATTTGAGAGCAAGTGTTTCCCCTTTCCTTCAAGATGAATGTTGATGGCGCGTTGTGCAACGTTAAAAATATTGAAAACTCGTATAGGTTTCGTAGAATATTTAAAAGACTTTTCAAAAAGGGCCGTGATAAAATCCGAACAATACTGTAATTCTCTCCTGGAATAATTCTCGTACGGATTCCTGAAACAAGAAATCTATGCGATAACTTTGAAGAAAACGTTTGGAAGTTTTTCTAGGGGAATTATTGGGAAATTACTGGAGGATTTCTAACGAATATTTCGAAAGAAATTCTACAGGAAATTCTGAGGCAATCCATGGAAGATGTTGTAAAGCACATTTAATAGAAATTCACGGCGACTTTCCAAAAAGAATTCATGGACGATTTTCCAAAGGAGTCCATGCAGCAATTCAGCAGGAATTCTGAGGAGATTTAAAAAAAAGTTCTCAAATCAATTTCTGAAGTTTTCTCAAATATAGTTATGAAGAAAATTCTAAAGGACACTAAAGAGTTAATAAAAGAATTTCTGAAGGATTTCTCAGTGAAATCTCTGGTCATTTTGGCAGATTTTTTTTAAAATGTCCAGGAGACTTTCTGAAGAAATAGCTGGAGGAATTTGTGAAGACCTGGAGTTTTTTTTAAATAAATTTCTGATGATATTCATGCATAGTTTAAAAAAAATCCTTCTATAATTTTGGAAGAATCACTCAGCCAATTTTTTATGTAATCACTAAAGGGTTTCCTGAAGATAGTTCTGAATTTTGGAATTATGTTTTTAAAGAGCCCGTAGAGGAATTTCAAAACTAATTGGAAGCACAAAAATTGTGAAATTCACATGAATTATTACTTCATGTTTATGAGAGCGCAGAATGATATCAGGTGATATTATTATACGCAGACTGGCGGAATTGAAAATGAGTGAGTTTAATAAAGATGATAATTTTTACAAATTTGGAATGCACAACATTTAGAAAAATGGAACAGGTAACTTTTCTTATATATATGCAGCCACAAATAATTTCGTAAAAAAACACATGAGCAATCTCTACATACAATATAAGAGGCTCTTCCGCCCTTCCAAGATCATAAAGCTACTTTTTGTCTTACACGATTGAAAATGGGAACGCCAACAGAAATTTAAAAGTTTTTTTTTGTGGGCCCAACAATCCGAAAAAAATATCAAAGAGGTAATACGCCTTTACCCAGAAAAGCGGAAGAAAATAATCACCAAGGCGATTTCATAATATCAAATATGTCGAACACAATTCCTAAATTCACTGAGAAACTGAAACACTGGAAAAACAAAAAATAAAAACAAAGGTTGTTTTTCTTATATTTGCGAGGGCACTCATACTGGGCACGGCCTTTGAGGAGGGAGTCGTCAGTGTAACATTAGGGCAGTTCAGACTTTAAACAAGTAAAAAATTCAAAGCTTTCATTTGTTCGTTACAATCCTTTCAGCCATTTCGGTGGTGATTTAATGGATGCCCAAAAGCATAATAGGTTTATATGGAAATTACTATGGAGAATTTTTGAAAAAGTTTCTCCGCACTGTAGAGCATTACCGCATGGATGAAGTCATAGTGTCAAAGCCAAATTGGATTCTTCAGATCTACATGATGAATGTTGCCGAAGACCGGAACTTATTTCGACAATCATGTAAAAAGTTATTAAACAAATTCTCACTCGCATGCGCATCTTTATACAGGATGTCCTGTAAGGAGTGCTAGAAGGTAACACGCAAACCTACTATGGTTGAGTGTCAAGCGTGTCGATCGAGCTTTGGTCTTCTGTTCAAGCATGCATGGATGAATATTGATTAATAACTTCTGTCTCGTGAGTCGAAACGAGTTTCGGTTTCGGTAACATTCATCATTGAGATCAGAAGAATTCAAATTGATTTTGACCTTTTGACTTCATCCATGTGTTAATGCTCTACTGCGCAGAGAACCTTTTTTTTTGAAAATTCACCATTAAATCACCACCGAAATGGCTGAAAATTTGACAGGACTCTAGTTTTACACCAAGGATTATTATGAACATATAGGAGCTTTAAATTTTTGACATGCCCTAGTGTAACATACGATGCCTTCTGAAATACTTCTCTCCAGATTATCAGATGTCCCCTCTTCCCAGGAAGGGAATTTTGTGGAAAATTTCAATTGTAAGGTCACTTGGACTCAATGTGATCTTCTTGGTCAAAAATCATTAGATGCTTCATTTTTGCATTATAAGATGGACTGTGAAAAGTGACAGAAAGTTCTCAAAAATAGTAAACATTCAGAATTTATAGGGTGATTCTTCAACCAGTATATTAAAATTAATCCAACCTAAATTCCACAGTTCGAAAATTAATTCAATGTCAAGAATTAATTTCATTTATTTTTTCCTGGCCATAAACCTCGACAAACATCTCTTTACCAAAAATTAAAACTTTTGATTGAAAGTATAATCTCAGGCTTTAAGAGGTCGTACACAAATTATGTCACGCTTTTAGGGGGGAGGGGGGGTTTTGCAGAACGTGACGACTCTTACGAAAAATATTGAGGTCCCATACAAAAAGTGTGACATAGGGGGGAGGGGGGGTTGAAAAAGATCGATTTTTGCGTGACATAATTTGTGTATCACCCCTAACTTATTTTGTACTGAATATGCTCCAAGATTATTCTCTTAAATTTCTTCAAAAGCTCCTTCCAGAGCATCGCCAGTAGTTCTTTTATGAATTTGTTCAAACATTTCTGCTGCGGGAATTAATCTGGGAATTATTCTTGTAGCATCTTGAGTTTGGCCGTTAATTTCTTAAGCTTATTCGTATTTCTCGAAAAATCTCCGGGAATAGCCTCAGTAGATTTGCCAGAAAAATCTTTAGGAATACTTATGACAGTTCCTCTATGAATACCTTAAAATTCAGTTCCCAGGAATACTTGAAAAAAAAAATCTTCAGAAGGTCCTCTAGTTCCTCCAGGAGTTCCTTGGAGAGTTCCGTTAAAAGTTCATTCACCAATATTTCAAAAAGATAACCTGCAATAATGCCCTAGTAGTTCTATCAGACATTCCCTCAAGAATTCTTTTAGAATTTTCGTCAAGAAATTCCTTCAGCAACTTATCTGCAAATTTCATTCAACACTTTTGCTAGGAGTTTTTCAGAGGATTTTTTAGATAAACGCTCGGAAGAACTTCTATGAAGACTTATGGATGATTTGGAAAGTAGTTTAGGAAAAGCTGTTGAAAGAATTATTAGATGGAGTTTTGATAGACTCTCTAATGCGGTTCCGGAGGATTTACTTATTCTTGAATGATTTATTGATGAAGCGTTGAATAAGTTTCTTGATGAACTTCAGATTTTTTTTTCTAAGCTCCTAGAGAAATCTTTGGAGAAATTTATAACTTAATTTCTTTGGAAATTTTCAAAAAAAAAAAAAATGTAGGAATGTTTTTTCTAGAGGATTTTCTGAAGGTTTTTGTAGAAAAAGCTGGCTTAGCAAAACAAGTTTATCCAGTTACTCATTTTACCACAGTTTTACTTTATCCTAAAATGCATATACCTACCATGGACAAAATAAAATTCAAATCGCCTTGTTCCAATTCCAAACGGTATAACAGTATCCACCACGGCAGTATAGTATCCATGCTTTTTGTACCATTTGATTGCAGAACAAATCAGCTCATTATTACAACACTAGAGCTTCACCGATCGCGTCCTATTCAGACAGAACCCAAGTGTCAATGTTTTTTTTTCATCACCTAAAACGCCCCTGTGAACCGTGGCCAGATCCGCACTGCACCGTATCCGCGGACACGGTAGCACGATCTGTCACTCAGCATCGCACTGACCCAGTATTAAGTTATCAAACATAGCGGTAATGGATGGTCGGTCGCGTCGCGCAAATGTGCGCATGTGTTGTGTTTTCCACCATCGAACACCTACCTGTCTTGTAGTTTGTCTGTCTCTGTCGCCTCGCGACCAACGATGATGACGACGGTGGACCGTTGTTGTTGTTGTTACATCCTTGCCAACGGCGACTAACTTGTGCTCTCTTTTGATTTTCTCTCTGAGTTTCTGTGTGTCCACGATGCACTGGAAGCTGTTTTTTTGCAATAACGCAAAAATGCAAGATAAAAACACCGGTTGCCGTTGCTGCGATGCACTTAATGCACCAATATATGCACTGGAGCTGCAGTTTAACGATGTTGAACGAACGCAGTTTGTTTGATGTGCTCTTCGGTGGAGAGACTTGAACGACGAATCAGGCGACGAACTTGAAGTGATTGAGTTGTTTTACTTCTGTTTAATTTATTTTCTTCTCGTTATTTTTAGCATGTACAACTTGACATCTTTTTTAAGGATGCAATTTTCATAATACACCATAAACCATCCAATTTGATATTAACTTTTTCAAATTTTGTGCTCCTTTTCCAAAACTTCACCGAGTTAACTTATTCTTCAAGTGCATTACATTTTCACTCACAAATCATAAAACAGCTCTCTTCTTCCGAGCAATTCCCCAAACCGATCGTGGAAATATCTCCCCAATTAATGTCACCACTTCCAACTCTTTTACGACTTCGAAAGTACGCGGCAACAATTTCGCACCAGCAATTTCCACCTCAACACATCACAAACCTTCCCAGAGCGACGAAGTATTCAATTCACCGATTCTTCATCAAAACCGTCAACACTTGTATTTCCTTCCCCACAAATCACTTGAGATCAACTCTCACAGTTGTTTTTCCTCGTCGTCGTAAAGTTTGCGCAAATCACTGCGGCAAACAAAATAAACCCCACAGAAACCGCCACCGGCCGTAATCAAGTTCAAATGACAACAATTTCTTCGCGAAGAAATGCGCGACCACCGTCTTCGTCGACGGCCAGGAGAAAGGTCTAACCGCGGCACATGTTCAGCGAACACTGACGCGCGCTCGGAGTGATCGCGATCCAATCGCCGATCCAAACAAACCGAAACTGGTCCTGCTTGCTCACCGTGCCCGTGGCGTGGTGCTGCGGATCTCAGTGCGCTGCGCCGCCGGTGGAAAATGGAAAAGAAGGCGATTTTGGTGCTGAGCAGAGAGCGAGCGAAGAAAGACTGGCTAACAGCTGCCAGCACGGGACGAAGATGAGTGGTTCACTGATAGTTAGACGATGCTGGCAGTTTAGACTCTCCGGTTGCACTCACCAGAAATTAGTTCTGTTGGATTGGTACGCTTTGCAAATTTAAATAGTTTCTATCTTATCAAATTTGCTCCAGAAAGATAAGCTGCTTCATGTTAGTGAAGACATTGAGCCATTATGACACAAACGGACATATGTAGTTATTATCTATGTACTATGTTTTGTACACTGGAACGTCTTTTCATGCCATTGATTGGCTGGAGGTAAAACCTCTTTATGTAATTCAGTGTCATAATTTATATTTTACATAACTCATTTCGGTATCATAATGGTCAATTCGAGTTGCATTATGTAGCATTATAAACATTATGCAACTCAAATGAGATGTATTATAAATGAAATCATTGTATGAAATTTTGTATGTTACTCGTTGCAAAATTCGATTTGTTCAGCACTTTTCGTGTTTATCCAAGTCGGCAAGCCTCGTTTGATAAATGTTCGACTCGTGCTGAAAAAAAAAACAACTTTATGCAACTCGTCATATTTATGTATTTTATGCATGTTATTTTTATGCACTTTTAATTTATGCACCTTTTCTGATGCCCTACATAAAAACAGGAAAAGCTTCTCAGAACCAATATTGTGCATAAAAATATTTAATAATGACGGGAACTATTGTAATGGAAACCAGGGGCTATTTTTAGGGAAGAGCAGGTTAAGGTTACAGACGCGTTTCAGGGGTCCCAAGGGGTTTCAGCATAATATACGAAGATTTCAGGGGGGTTTTCGGGGGCCGGAGTGAGTTTTCGAAAGCATTATAGAGTGTTTCAGAGGATTTTCGACGCGTTTTGTAGGCGATAAAGGTACGTTTCCGGGGGTTTCCGAAGGTCTCACGTGCGTTACATGGGATCCGAATAGGTATTAAGGGTGTTTCGGATGTATTTAACCCGTTAACGCCCAAGGTGTCTCACAATTTAAATCTTCAAATAAATTTGTTATCAAAGGTCAAGTTGTAATAAAATAATCATGATTTGACGAAAAAAATGGAAGTCTATGGTGTAGTTCCAAAAAAAAACTTCATTGTAGGTCCTCAATATCTGATAATTTTCTCGAGTTCTATTGCAGCACAACTTCTACGCTATCGTTATATTCTGATCCGTATAGATACAACATAGCTCTAAACAAGTGAGAGAGATAATAACCACTCAAAAAGAATAGAAAAAGGCCTTATAAATTGGGACAGAAATATAACCCGATAAACGCCTGAAAGTATGCAATGAACGGTTCTTGTAATTTCATGTAATTTCGACTGCAGTGTTCAACATTTTTCATTTTTTAACAAATCAAATAAAGAGAGCTCACTATATGAGGCATAACCAAACGTTAAAATACTGTGGAAGTTAGATTTTACACAGATATTGATTTCTGATAAAGTAATTGAATTTTTCCTTCAACACCCCACAAACTCTCTTTACGTACTCACCATACGTAAACTTTTCAGGAGTTTGCATATTTTAAAAAGAAAATCGTGTTAAGTACTTTTCAATTTGTATCCTTTGACAGATACGTATTTCGACCTCAACTATAAGGTCGTCTTCGGTGTCTCGTACTTACAGGTATTCCACTAACACGCCCAGGTTCATCATCATTCCATGTTTTTATATAAAATTTCAACCAGATATACTCTATACGGCTTCTTCACTTATCTTTGTACTACTCCATGTTTTTTTTTTTTTATTCGGGAACAATTTGTGGGTTTTATGGTGTTATTCTGGGCACTATCAAAGTTACATCGAAAAGATAATGTGTCTTTCGGCTATATGCAAAACTATAAACAACCCAAAAATTTAATTTTATTCGATCAACCAATTGCAATTTAGAATAACGTACAGAAGTCTGAAAAACATAACGCTGGGGTGAAGAACATTCCCGGTAGAAATCCCCCAAGGAATCCCGGAAGGATTTACAGATGGATTTCTGAGAGGCATATCTGGTAGAGTTCTGAGAGAATCTCAGCTGAAAGCTTGGTAGGAGTCCCTGAAATAATCACAGAAAAAATCCCAGGAGGAATTGCTGTTTAAATCCCGAGGGAGGATCCCAGCTCGTAGAAAGAATTCCATTAGGATTTTCTGAATATGTTTCGACAGAGCACTTTGAAAGTAAACTAAAATTAATCTGTGAAGTAATTCTAGAAGAAATTCGTGAAAGAATATGTACTGGTTAAAATTTCTGAAATTTCTAGAGCAATTCTGGTAGAAATCCCTGAAGTTATTCCTGAAGGAATCCCACAAAGAATACCTGAAGGAATACTTAGAGAATTCATGACAGGAATGCCGGCCAGAAGCTGAGCAGGCATTCCTGCAAGAACCATAGAGGATTGCCTAAAAACAATCTCGGAAGGAACATATATTTTTTCATATTTTTTCAGGAGGAATGCTCTAAGGAATAACAGTAGGAATCCTGGAAGGAATCTTTGAAGGAATTCCAGCACAAATTCCTTAAGGAATGCAGAAATGAATAACAAAAAGAATCCTTACAGGATTTTCCAAAGCAACCCTTGCAAAAATCACTGAAGAAAACTCCGGAGCAATCCGTACAGCAATCTCGGAAGCAATATCTGAAGGAATCCCGGGAATAAACCTGACAAGCTTCTCGAAAGGAATGCCTGAAGAAATCCTGGAAAGAATTCCTGAAGGTATCTCAAAAAAGAACCGCAGCTCATCTAATCTTATCTTGATTCTTAACCCTACTCTCTAGCCTCTACCTTACTGTCTTCTTTGCCCTCTATTCCAACCCTCTATCCTACGCTCTATCATAACCTTCGATCCTTCAACCTTCAAGCCATACCCTCTAAACTATCTTCTACCAAAACCACTGCCCTATCCTTTACCGTACCCTATAGTATATATTGAGCTTAATCGTACCGTCTATCCAACTCTTTACCCTAACATTTTTCCTACCTTCAACCCTACTCTCTATTCTACCCTCTTCCCTTCCATCAACCCTTTCCTCTACCCTATATTTGTACTCCACTCTCTCTACTCTATCCTTCACCCAAACCCTCTACCCGACCGTCTGCTCCAACGTTTATCCTATGCACTACCCTACCATCTACCATGACCCTCTATCCTTTTTCTTATAAAGCCGGATCGGTAGATACCCATATTGCATGGTATTATAGCTCAAACTACCATGCCGTGGCCGCCATCTTGGGTACGGCCCACCATCTTGGATTTCGAAATAGAGTCATATATCGATTTTTGACTTCTACTCATGGAGCCTGATCGATAGATACTCATATTTCATGGTATCATAGCTCAAACTACCATTTCGTGGCCACCATTTTGGATATGGTCCGCCATTTTGGATTTCAAAATGGCGTTAAATATCGATTTTTGACTTCTACTCATCAAGCCCGATCGATAGATACCCATATTGCATGATATTATAGATCAAACTACCATTCCATGGCCGCCATCTTCGATATGGTCCACCAGCTTGGATTTCAAAATGGCGTCGGATATTCATTTTTGAGTTCTGCTTGTAAAGCCCGATCGATAGATACCCATATTGCATAGTATCCGAAGCAGCATTGCCGTTAAAAAGCATCTTGAATTTTAATAACCCTGCTACCTCCACATCCTAAGGAATGTGTATACCAAATTTGATTGAAATTTATTGACGCATTCCAGAGTTATGCCAATGTTCCGGCATACATATACAGCCATTCCATAGAAAAACAATATAGTGCATCTCCGATTGTCGTGAAACTTGGCGGGCTTGTAGTTCTTCGGAAATAATTAGACCCGTATTTTTTTTTATTTCATCATTAGGGTGACCAATTTTCATATAGGGTGGTCCAAAAAATTAAAATTTTCAAAAAATCGTAGCTTTTGAACAATTTGACCGATTTTAAACTTCTTTTTTTTTTGTTTGAAAGCTATTGTATTGTTGTTTTCAGGAAAAATACGTTAAAGGGGCTAAAATGTAAAGAGTCCTATAAAACATGCAAATATATTAGTTTTTTCACGTTTTCATGGTCTTGGGTTTATATTTTTATCAGAAAATTCAGGAAATTGGGCGTAACATATGAAAAAATCAAGAGATGTATGTTTTTTAGTTTTTGAGATATTATTTTTTGAAAAAAAGGTCAAATTTTCCCATACAAGACACTATTTTAAATTTGATTATATTTTGATTCCTTATAATATTATGGATACCAAAACCACCAGGAATCACTTTAAAAAGCAATATTATGCATAGTTTTATGAGAATTTGCAATCTCAAGCAATTTTAGAGTAGCTAGTACTAAAATATATGACTCTCTATATTCAAAAAATCATATCTCAAAAACAAAACAACAGACACAGATGATTTTTTGATATGTTACGCCAAATTTCCTGAATTTTCTGATAAAAATATAAAACCAGGGTACCTCTTTGGTCCCGAGACCATGAAAACGTCAAAAACTAATATATTTGCATATTTTATAGTACTCTTTACATTTTGCCCCTTTAACGTATTTTTCCTGAAAACTACAGTTCAATAGCTTTCAAACAGAAAAAAAAGTTTAAAATCGGTCAAATAGTTCAAAAGTTACGATTTTTTGAAAATTTTTAGTTTTGAAAAACCTTGATTTTTTGGACCACCCTATATGAAAATTGACGAAAATTGACTAATGACGAAATAAAAAAATACGGGTCTAATTATTTCCGAAAAGCTACAAACCCACCAAGTTTCACGACAATCGGAGATGCACTATATCGTTTTTCTATGGAATGGCTGTATATACATACGTACATACATATAAACATACAAATAGACAAACATACAAACATATAAACATACAAGCATATAAACATATAATATAATCATACATACATCGACTTTTGTATGTATTGATTAACAACTCTGCCGAAGAAATGAACTGTAAATCATTAACCATTGTCAAGATTCCAGAGAAATGCAGTCCCAACCATGTGCATACAAAGAGATTCCAGTGTAAGTGGAGGGAATTATGTGCAAAATTAAGTCACGGTTTTTATGAGGAAATTTAGTTCGCAAGAACAGATCTCCCGGGCATTTCAGATGGGGTTAAGGGGGCTTCCAGGAAGTTCCCAGAGAACCCAGAAATAAACGGTTCCAAGGGGTTTCAGTGTTATTTCAGGAAGTTGTTTCTGGGGATTTCAGGAGCCTTTCAAGGGCGTTTCGACAGGTTTCGATGGCGTTTCAATGGGATTACGGGGTTTCAGGGACGTCTCAATGGGGTTTGAAGACGATTCAGGGGGGGGAGGGTAGGTCTGAGGAGCCTTCAAACTTCAAAGGTTTCAGGGGCGTTCCAAGCCATTTCAGAGGCATTTGGGAGATTTTCAGGGGTGTCGGGAATGATTTAAGGACGATCCAAGAGGTTTCAAGGGTGTATGGTAACATTTGAGGGGCACATCAAATATAGAGATTTTGAGGCGCTTCAAGGGGTTTCAAGGGTTTTCTGGAGAGATCTCAGAAGTCTTTGAAGGTCGTTTCGAGAGGTGTCATGGGCGTTTCAGATGGTTTCAGTAAGTCTCAGGAGCCTTCTAAGGGCGTTCAGGAGAATTTCAAAGGAACAACGGGCAGTTCATGGGCGTTTCAATTGTGTTATAGGGGTTTAAGGGTCGTGTCAAAAGGTTTCAATGGTGGTTGGGCAGGAGTAGCACCCTGAAACCCCTCAAGCCCCCTAAGGATCTTCTAGTATCCCTTCATTTCCCCTGGGATTCTCTTGAATACCGGAGCCCCCCCCCTCCCCGACGCCCTGGAAACTCCTGAAACCCCCTAAAATAGCCTGTAACACTCCTGAGACCCCTTTTGCCCCTGAGATCTCATGAAAGAGACTCCTAGTCACTCTCTAGAAACCCTCTGAAGCCTCTTGGAAATCTCTTAAACGCCCCTGAGACCTCCTCTCAGCTCTTTGGCCAATGAAACGTCCGCTATAACGCCCATGTGACTCCTGTAACTACCGATGGGACGCTCCACACGTCCTGTGGCATCGGCGTCCATACGCCCAGGCCAGCTCACCTTCAAAGTACCTCAGGGTCGGCATTGACCAGGGGGAAACTTGAGCAACCCTACACTTACCTGCCAACTGCGATTTAGCGAACTAGGGAAAGGCCAAGCAGACTGGTAGGGAAATTAATCTCTCGTTTTTGGAAATCAAAGGAACCGAGTTGATTTAATCTACTACTATATTGGTATCTAGGGTGTGTGGGTTAGTGAATACTAGCATATGTTTTTATCTTTTTCGTTGGGGCCCATTGTGGTGAGGTAGAGGGAGAGGAGACGGTGACATACCTGCCGGAGCACGTGGTCGGCGTCAAAACGATGCTAGCGGGAGCGAGACGACGGCACTTCGGGTGAAGGGACGGGTTCGGGACCGACGGTCGAAAGCATGTCTGGTGGCTGATGACGTCGCGCCGCTGAGCGGCTGGATGGTCCGTGGTGAATCACGAGATGTGCGCCGTGATCCCAGGATGAGGTTCTCGTACCAGAGTAGGGTGATCCAATACTTGGTGGTGATCCGCGTCATACAATTTATCTTCAGCGTAACGCTGAATAACTATCGGTCGGGTGCTAAATCCACCTCTACTTCGCGGATGAAATGACTAATCCGCGAATATGGTCCAATATGACTCGAACTCTGGAGCACTTGTCACTCCGAAAAATCACCAACTTCTTCACGCGGTTCTTCATCAAGATCACCATCGCACCACTCACTAAGGCACCTCTCTTCAATGTCCAGTCCGCCTTCTGTCTAGAAATCGACTCCACAGAGATTCCTCCTTCCCATTTTCCTCCTCCAAAGATCTCCTCCTTCTCTATCACCACCCCCCCCCCCCTCCGATGATCCTCCTCTGGCATGTCTTTCCATCCCGGATTTCGTGTTTATACATATAAATATTGTTCCCCTTTCTAACCCCATCTAGTAATCCATCGAGGGGCATACATTAGAAATGCTTAACTAATTTGAATAGTAGTTTTCTATTGGAGCAGGGGTTCCCAAATAGCCTTTTTTTTTCTAACTATACTAACAACTTTTCATTATTTTATTTTTTTTTACTAACATTTATCTTTATAGCGAGTTTTATTATTATTATTCTTACTTTAAGCAAAACAACTAACAAATATAAATACAAAAACAAAACAACCATTTAAGATCTTACTTGGCTTCCCATTGTTGCCGTTATAGTCGGTAACACTCCTTCGCAAGATGTGGGTAAGCTAGGTATCCTTTAAGGACAATGAAGATAAGACGAGGCAGATGCACACGTAGTGCTAGCGGAGGTAACCCTATTTCCTTGTCGGGAGAGGTCATGGCCAGAGTGTGCTTGATGAGGGCCATCAATTAGAATAGAAATGGACTCTCCGCAATGGCAGCTGCTTTACTCCATCTTTGACTCGAGTTTGAACATTAGTAAGGACCTCAAGCAGGCTCAGTTGAGACTTCGTAAGTCGATGATGGCGACGGAGCATGAAACTTATGGCAACTGCGGCAGCAGCAGAGCCCATGATAATGAAGGAGCCAAAGTGTCCCTAGACAGAGGCCTTCGCTTTCGTGGATAGCCCTAAGAGTACGCCGAATCAGATGGGAGCTTAGGACTCTTTCCCAAGCGAACCGTATCCACACACCAGTGTGGATTTACCACCTTTGGCACCGGGACGTGACCGAGCTCCAGATACACGGGTAGCTCAAGCGGAGTATGTGTATGCGTGGCGGGGGCTCAACAGTGGGCCCTATTGGATCTTCAAAAGTCACATCCCACTTAGGAGTGTCTCGCGCACGTCAGGATCGCCGCCAGTAAGTTCCTGGTTTGATTACGGTAAACTGGTCTTGCTTTGAAATTAGTAACTGAGATGGTACATGCTCAGGTAACTACGCACAGGTGAGCTGGTAGCGGTAGCATACTATCCTCATAGTAAGATTGGGTGCCTGACTTGAAATGGCGGATGGCCTACAGTCGGCGCTGTCTTCTGTCCCACAAAACCGTGGAGTGGTCTTAAAGTACGTTCCTGTCATATGCCCAGCATATAGACAACTAACTTCGGTTCAGATGAAAACTCCTGATTAACGCTGATGCGGCTCTGAGCTCAGTCCCCATAAGGGCCTGGGCCAACCCTCGGGTGGCCTCCCTGCTTTCATAAATAAACCACCAAGTCCATTAGCGACTACTTAATTCGCAGTGAGGAATAGCGGCTCAAAGGGGACCCAACAGAAATGCCGACTACTAAATCCATGAACAACAACAATGTGATCGTGAGTGGAAAGGCAGAGGGAACGGCATTCAACCCGTTCGCGCGAGGAGGACTGTTGAGATCGCCACAACGAGGAGCTGGTTTACCCACCAGCTAATAGGTGGCAGGAGGTTCAACGGGAGGAGCACGAGGTGGCGCAGATGACCGGCGGACCTCACAAGGGCGTTGAATCGCAACAGGAGCGGTGTACCAAAGATATTGGTAGTTGCCGAACAGTTGGACGAGCTGATCGGCAACACGAGCGGGCGGACTACCGTCAGCAAGGGCCTGAAACAGGGCCTGCTGAAGCTCCGCAAACCGCTGGCTGGCTCTGACAAGAAGGAGTATGATCCCCTGACCGAAGAGCGGAGTACGGCTGATGCGAGCTGGGAGGAGCTGTCCACCCAAACGGACAGCTTCTTCTTCGCTGGCAACGCGACGATGCAGCACGAAATCATGCAGCTCGTCGGAGCCGTAGCGAAGAGGTCAAACCACCCTACGGCTATGCTAGAGCTACATAGTCGAAGCCTGCCGAGGATACGCGGTCCAAGAAGCGTCCGGCAGAGGCAGGCGGAAAGCCGAAGAAGAAAAGGAGAACCCCTGGATTATGGTTGGAAATTGGAAGAAGTTGAGAAAAGTGAAGCCATCCCGCAAACGCGAACGGAGCGACGCGCTGGTCTTCAAAGCCGAGGTAGACACGTACGCTCATGGCTGAGGTCCATGCAAGGCGAAAATCGTCTCTCACCGCTGAGCACGGATGTAAAAAACATCCGGTGCACGAGAACTGGAAAGATGCTAGTGCTGAAGAAGGAGGCGGCCAAGAAAGGCACCTCCTACAAAGCACTAGCTCAAGAGGTATTGGGTGAAAAAGTGCAGGTCAGAGCCCTAAAGACGGAGGCGACTCTCCAGTGTAAAACCCTGGACGAGATCACCGACGCAGCACTGCGAGGTAGATGCACCAAATGCATCGAATCACCTGCGAAAGGGTCCAGCAGGTACACGGATCGCCACAATCAACTGGATGCTGCGATACTGAAGAAGGATACAACTTTTTCCATCGCTCTGACTATGGAGTTCCACTTATGTTATGTGTCCAGGGTCATCGGAGGAGACTTCAACGGCTGGCTGGTTGAGTGGGATACCCGCACGACTATTGCGTGAGACAGGGCTCTACTAGAAGCTATGGTTAGACTGAACGTGGATATCGCGAACGTAGGCGACATAATAACCTACAGTACAAACCCGTTCACAAGGGGTTTTGGGGGTTGCACCCCTCCCATTGCAGATGTTTCATACACTAGGCGCCCCGCCGCCCTTTGCCAAAATTAGGAAAAAAAAAACCTCCCTTGTCGCCTTTTCTATGCACGGGCCTGCTACAGTAGGAACGGTGCAGAGTCCATCATTGATGAGACCTTCTGGAGGCCGGGGCTAAGCCCTAGCTCAGACTGGAGGGACAACGATGGGTACACGCACAGTGATCACCTGGCGATGCGATACAGGGTGGAACACGGAGGAAGGCGGCCACAGGTCATCGGCCGTCATCGGGGATGGCTGACCTCGCGCTTCGATGAGTCTGCATTTGTGGAGCGATTGCTTATGGAGTGTAACGTCGGTATACAGCGATGATCTAGTCGGAACCTCAAGCCGTGAATTTGACGTCACAATGGCGAGCCCTACCGAGAAATGGACGCAAACCGGTATAGTGGTGGTGTCCAGAAATGACAGAGCTCCGCGCATCCTGCCGCAGAGCTAGTAGGAGGATGCTCGAACTGACGAGGGTAGAATGGAGCGAAGTAAGGCCTACAGGATAGCTAAACTGGCACTGAATTAAGGCGCATAAGCGGGTGTGCTCCGAAAATCTCTGCCAGGTAGCCTAGGTGGCGTGATGCCTGCAGAGGAGTGATGGCCAAAACGAAGGGCGTATCAGCACCCCCAGAACACTCCTCCGAGATGGTGCAAAGATCGTGGAAACGCTGTTCCCGCGCAACGATATAAGACCATGGACCCCGTCCCCTTTGGTCAAACTGGCCACAGCAAGGTCACCTCGGTGACGAATAACGAGCTTATCGCAATAGCGAAGTCGCTTAACTTGAACAAGGTTCGGGCTCGGATGGTATGCCGACATTAGCCATTAAGACGGCCACCGAGGCTAGCCCTGACATGTTCAGGATGGCTATGCTGATGTGCTTAGACAGAGATGAATTTCCGCTGAGGCGGAAAACGCAAAGATTGCTACTACCCTAACACGGGACGTAACCGCAAAAAGAAGTAGAATAATTATTATTGTTTTGTTATTCAATACCTTTTGGATATCAAATACAGCACTTGAAATTTTACGAGATCAAATCATGCCCCTGACTCCCATGTGTGCATGTGACGGCTATCCTAATGCAGGTACATAATTGTCTTGCTTGCCGAATCTCACACGAAATCGGCGTTTTAATCATAAAAACAAACAGCGTTCGTGAGAAACAGCTCGAGCCGACCTTAATTTCCGCTCAGGTTGACAAATTCGCGATGAGCTAAGCCCATGAGCCTACTGACATATTCCGTGAGTTATACTATACATCAACCTAGTATCATTTAAAAGGCAAAGACTTCACATGGAGCTACACCAAGCTCTTACAATTTGAGTAATCAAAAACAAAAACATTTCCCTGCACATCGTTGATCATCATGATGATGTAACGCTGTAAACTTTAATCCACCTCGGGTCGCAAGTTAAGTCAAGACCTACCCTACGTGTGCCACCGCCGTGTGGTGTGATTCACGTTCGGTGGTACGTTTTGGGAGGATGATCATGGAAACACCTCACTAACCTAGAAACGGAAAAACCATGCACGCTAAATTTCGCCCCTCGGCCTACCAAACAAAAAGACGAGCAGTTTAGCGAGTAAGAGGATGTTTTATACCTACCTCGATGGTTATATGATCGGATCGGAGTTCACTGTGTTTCAGATATGACCCACCGAGCTGTAATCGGTCATTTTCGACTAATCTCATGCGGTGCAGTGTTTTAATCGCATTTTCGGCTGAAGTGATTGAATAAGGCGTCTGGACGGTGTGGTGCGCGGTCTGGTGCTGCGATGCAATGGCCCGTAGCTGACGGGTGAGAAATGACACATTTGATGTTTGGTGAGTCGTGAAATTGGGAAAATCGTTTTCTTGACTTTGATATTGCCGAAATGGATGGATTACCAAACGTATTGTATTGTTTGTTTTGATTACCTAGAAATAGCAGAGCTGGAGTGGATGTTGCCCATTGTAGTTTTCACGCTCTCATATTTATCATCAATGCTAAAACAAAAAACAATGCGATCTCGTACTGAGTTGTGGCCAACATAACTCCTGCACGCTAGGACAATAATGCTTTGGGTGGTGGGTGTACCTACCAGAAGGGATGGGGTGGGGTAATGGGCGTTATGCACTGGTTATGGTAAACTGTCTATCTCATCAATTGCATCCGCATGTGAACAGATGGTGCCAACGTGATCGAATCTTTCGTCTAATGCTCAATGAACTCGCACTTTGTATAGGCTCTCAATGTCGCAGTACCACAAAACGAAGAATCTACCCAGAAGACCACCCGTAGCACGATCGATAGCAGACTTGCACAGAATGGCTTCAGTGTTGCAATTCTTAGATAATTCTGGGTTTTCCCTTGTAAACCTTTTGGTCTACATGATTCGGACCATTCATACCCGTATAAGAATCAATTCACTCGCATACATTGCAAGAAACTGCTTGCTTATACGTTACAAAGTAGTGGCCGTATACAGTGGCAGACATTCGTGTAGCCGAGGCACATTTTTTCAATTTTTTCGTCCCCTGTAACGCCTTTTAGTCCCTCTGAAACCACCGAAAACGTCTTTGTAACGCCTCTGAAACCCACCAAAAATCCTCTGAAGCATATTGAAATGCCTTCGAAATCCCCTTGGACCTCATGTAACACGCCTGAGACCCTCAGAAACCCCCGAAAACACCCCTGAAGCCCCCATGCAACTTCTATGATCCCTCTCTCCTAAAACTTCATTGAAAGCCCTCAGAAACCCCGCATGATTCCCTTTAAATCTCCAGGCTACTCGCCCTTCATTTTGTTCTTTGCAATATTCAAATCCACATTTAGGTAGAGATTGTATTTAGGCGGTCCCTACACAGATAAAAATAATGAGATTTACACGTCATGTAAACTTCATTTCAGTCATGTAAACTTAGTGTTATGATGGTTTACATGATATATCATGTAAATTTGTGTTATATGTAATGTAAACAGAAATACATGACATATAATGGAAGTTTACATGATATTTTATGACTTTTACATGATATGTCATGTAAACTTCTGTGATATCCCACGCTCCAATTATGTGCATCATATGTCACGGAACTTTACACTCTTTTTTTCGATCTGTGTACTTATTATGTACCCAAATGGAGGTTTGGGTGCAGTAAATCCTAGAACTTCATTGAACAGCAACTATCTTGCGATTTGGACTCAAATGTAGGATTTTCTGGTCATCGATTTTGAAATCTGTCGACTGTCAAACATTTGTATGGAGAGAAATAAAAGTAGTCAAAATTCACGGGGCACCCCCTAGAATTGTGACTTTGGATGAGAAGAATAATCTGTGAAAGATTCAGCTCAATCGGTTTAAAATTGAGCGGGCGCAAACGATTTCAAGTTTATATGGGGGTTTCAGGCCAAATACATGTGAAATTGGATGACCTCAAGTCCATCGATCAGTACGCCGGTTTATCACGCTTGATTTGGCTCAGAATATTATAGACGGCAGTTGGTTCTATAAGGAACAAGTTTGTAGAAGCTCATACCACGGAAAAATTCAATTTAGTTTCAATTGCGCGCGCGCGTGAGTGGGTGTCTCGCCAAATGAAGAAAAGCATAGCTGCCTATGATTCCGCGCGCAAGTTTCGAACGGCAAACATGTGCTGCAATGCAACAACCGACAGTTGACGAGGGTACAGATCCTCATCCTCCTTCCGTTGGCTGAAACCGCAACTAAATTAAGTTTTACCATGGCATGATCTTCTACAAACTTGTTCCTTAGAGAACCAACTGCCGTTTATTACATTTTGTGCCAAATCTAGCGAGACAAACCAACGTGATGAACGAGGGACTGGAGGTCATCAAATTTCCCATGTATTTGGCCAATAGAAATACACTAGAACTCCAATGGCGCTGTAGCACAGAGAACAGACGAACATGCTCGAACAAAATAGCTTTCAAATCTTGTGTAAAGAAAAAACAAGCTCAGTAGCGACATCTACGGTGACTTTCCCACTCAAAAACTTGTTTCGACACCATGATGGCGCATTCATGGGCCCATATAGCCGAGGCGGTAAACGCACGGGTATTCAGCATGACCATGCTGAGGGTGACGGGTTCGATTCCCGGTCGGTCCAGGATCTTTTCGTAAAGGAAATTTCCTTGACTTCCTTGGGCATAGAGTATCTTCGTGCCTGCCACACGATATACGCATGCAAAATGGTCATTGGCAGAGGAAGCTCTCAGTTAATAACTGTGGAAGTGCTCATAGAACACTGCTGAGAAGCAGGCTTTGTCCCAGAGAGGACGTTACGCCAAGAAGAAGAAGAAGAAGAAGAAGAAGATGGCGCATTCTGAAGAAATATTTCACTAGCGCACCTTTAAATTTTCCTACTCAGATTCTGAGCTGTATTTGCTTGAATAACAAGATGTTTATGATTATGTCACTAATCCAGCAACAAAATTTGAGCAACCCTTTGATAATTAGTTTCATTATTTTCCATACGAAACAAGTTGAACAAGAATTCAATTAATGTTTTCCAAGTAAAACCAACACATTCTCTTGGTGGAACTATACTAGGGTGCACACTTGGTGACACTAGCGCCAAAAGGTAAAACAACGGCATACTTGTACCCCGATTCGAAATTTGACAGCGCCGCGTAATGGCCACATTCCCAGTTATTTCAAAACAACCGTTGCAATGCTTTACACAACTGCACTACATGAGCTTGGACGTCTGTTCTCTGTGGCTGTAGTCACCTTTTCTAATTAATTATATTAATAACTTTAATTGTTACAGTTGATTGTTTATATGTGTCCATCTAGTAGAGAAACTTTTATTTTGGTAAACAAAATTCATTTGACACTTCTAGTACCGCTGGTGACGCTGTGAAGGCATGGCAAACTAGATGTTAGTCACACGAACAGTCGCGACAATGGACTTCTGTGGCTAGTTATTCTTATATTTGGCCTGAAAATCCCATATAAACTTAAAAGCGTAAGCCGATGGTGAATTCCCCCGAGAGGATAAACCAGTGGTGAATTCCCCTGAAAGGGTATACCATAGTAAAAAGTGAATTCCCCCGAGAGGGTAGGCTGATGATGATGAAAGTTATGATGGGAGATGAGAGGAGAGGTGAGAGATTATAAAGGAGAGATGATGGATGAGAGATTATAGATGAGAGGTAAGGGATAAGGGATATGAGATGTTGATGAAACATTAGAGAAGAGAGATGAGAGACAAAAAATTGGACACGATGGCGATGAAAGAGGAGAGGTCAAGAGATGAGAGACGATGATGACGAGAGATGAAAGATAATGAAGATGAGAGATGAGATCGGCATTACTATGCTAAAGGTTGGAAACAGATGTGAACATGTCTTGGAAAATGTGATAAGTGACAAAGACGGTGATTGAAAATGTGAATGATTACGATGGTGGTGATTGATAATGATGATAAATGAAAGATGAGAGGTGAGAAATGAAAAGTTGAAGATGGCAGATTAGAGATGATAATGAGAAGAGATGATGATGATGAGAGATAAGGGGCTGTCCATAAACCACGTGGTCATTTTTTTGGGACTTTCCAACCCCCCCCCCCCCCCCCCCCCCCGCGTGGTCATTTGTCCATACAAATTTTTTTATTCGTCCATACAAAATGGTCATTGGCCGAACCCCCCCCCCCCCCCTCATGACCACGTGGTTTATGGACAGCCCCTAAGAGGTGACAGATGAGGGACAAAAGATGAGAGATGGTAAATGAGAGATGAGAGTTGATGATGATAAGAGATGTTGATGGTGATGATGATGAGAGATGAAAGATGAGCAATGCGAGATGGGAGGTGAGAGATGAAAGGTGAGGGAATAAAAGATGATAGATGGTAAATGAGAGTTGATGATGATAAGAGATATTGATGGCTGTTCGAGTCCGTATGAAGTTGATCATCAATATTAACTTCTTTTCTCGATCAGCCTAGTTAGCTGTGTAGTGTCGGTAGCGATTGTCTCAATTGGCTAAGAATAACACTACGGACCACCTGTTCCGGTGGTAAGAATCTACCAACAGGTGACCCCTAATTCATGGTGTGATGCGTCTTTATGCTTACCGTGCCTAGGAATGAATGGCTAGGGGGGTCTAATAAAAACCTAACCGCTAACGGAGCCTGTGAAGTACCAGGGCGCCCTCCACAGTATGTAGCCCTTACTGCGCTAACCGGAGCAATGGTGCAGTGGACCTTGTGTTTCTCCGAGACAATCAGCTGCCCTTCTTTAGTCTCACTTGAGGCTAAATAAGGGCGGGATTATGAAGATGTTGTTAATTAGTTTAAATTTTCACCTATATGGTTTCGCATTATGCGATTTACAGTGTATTCTGTGTATCCTCGCCTTTGGCGTTTTCCAATCGATACCGTTTTGGTTTTATTGTTGCTGTTCTTTGTTGTGCTGTTGTTGCGAAGAGTTTAATCTTACCTAGTTTGGGTAGTGGCTACGGTTAGGATAGCTCAGATCAATCTTCAGCATAAAAGAACAGCAACGATCAATCTTTGCAGACTTATGCAAAATGGTACAGCCCAAGTGGCCTTGGTACAAGAACCTTACTTTCGTAAGGGAAATTTCTATCTAGGAAACCTTGTGAACCCGGTGTTTGCCACTTTCAGTAAACATGAAATGGCAAACTCGCGTGTCATGCCTCGAGCCTGTGTGCTTGTCAACAACGCAATAGTTGCTACACTCATCTCTGAACTAACCACCAGAGATGTATGTGCTATCACAATTGATGTAACTGTTGGAAACCTCAACAGGAAATACGTCTATTGTTCTGTGTATTTACCGCATGATGAACCATCCCCTACGGATGCTTTCAAACAAGTCATCGCATACTGCACTTCAAAAGGCCTTCCGCTAATTGTTGGCAGTGATGCTAATGCTCACCATATCATCTGGGGCAGCTCAGACATTAACTTGAGAGGCTCCAGTTTGATGGAGTACTTAAGTAGTACAGATCTTGCATTACTTAACATAGGCAACCGCCCAACCTTCATGGTATTTGCTAGAGAGGAAGTGTTAGATATAACGCTTTGCTCTAGCAGGATTAGTCAAGAGCTGACCAATTGGCATGTGTCAGAAGAAGAATCTTTATCTGACCATCGCTATATCTTTTTTGAACATTTAAATGTTACTTCGCAAACATTGCGTTTCAGGAATCCTCGGTCAACAAACTGGGATCTTTATACTGATTTAGTTGCAGCCAAATTTCATGGATATTCACTATCCATTGACACTCCAAGTGATTTAGATGATGCCGTTGATACTACAACGACCTTCATCATGGAAGCTTTTGAAGAAGCATGCCCTCTACGGTCTGTGAAGATCACAAGAGGAACCCCTTGGTGGAACTCTGATCTGGCGAAACTCAGGAAACAATGTAGAAAGAGTTGGAACAGACGACGTTCGGCTGGTTCGGAGGCTTTCAGGTCGGCTCGCAAGGCCTACAGGAAAGCTCTCCGGTCTGCTGAACGATCCGGCTGGAAAAACCTTTGTACAAATGTTTCCAGCTTGAGTGAAGTCAGTCGGTTAAACAAAATCCTTGCGAAATCTAAGGATTTCCGGGTGAACGAACTTCGTTTGCCAAATGGCGATCTGACTTCCTCTGATGAGGAAGTTCTGGAATGCTTATTCAGCACACACTTCCCTGGATGTGTAGATATTACATCTTCGGATGATCCTGATGTCTTTTCTTGTAGTTATGATTCTTTAGCTTCGGCTCGGAGAATTGTAACTATAGAATCGATTGAGTGGGCTTTTAATAGCTTTGCTCCTTTCAAATCTCCTGGGCAGATGGGATTTATCCTATTTTGCTTCAGAAGGGATTTGATTATTTCAAACATGTTTTGATAAATCTACTTGTTTGTAGTTTTGCTACAGGGTATATTCCCAAATCCTGAAGGGATATTACTGACTGTAAAGTTTATTCCGAAAGTGGGTCATGAGTCGTATGAAGAAGCAAAATTTTTCAGACCTATCAGTTTGACCTCTTTTCTTCTGAAATGCTTAGAACACATTGTGGATCATCACATCCGTCTAGCAGCGATTAGGAAATTGAGTGTTTGTGGATGCCCCCAAAGGGGAGTCTTGTCACCGCTTTTGTGGAATCTCGTAGCAGATACGCTATTGAGGCAACTCAATAATAGCGGTTTTCCTACTTATGGTTTTGCCGACGACTACCTAACATTGTTAGTTGGTATGTGCATCAGCACCCTTTTCGACCTGATGCAAAACGCCCTTCAGGTAGTTGAGGGTTGGTGTCGCCAATATGGCCTTTCGGTTAATCCGAGTAAAACATCTATTGTTCTTTTCACGGAAAGGCGAAACCGTAATGGCGTTCGACCTTTGTGTCTCTTTGATTCTGAAATCGATGTGACTGAACAGGTAAAGTACGTTGGAGTCATTCTTGATTCCAAGCTTTCCTGGACACCTCACATTGAGTTTAGAATCAAGAAAGCTTGTATGGCCTTCGGGCAATGCCGGCGTACTTTTGGTACAACTTGGGGTCTAAATCCCAAGTATATCAAATTGATTTACACAACTGTGGTTCGGCCAATATTGGCTTATGGATGTCTTGTGTGGTGGCAAAAGGGTGAAGTAAGAACGGTCCAATCAAAATTAGGCCGTCTCCAAAGGATGTGCTTAACCCTCCATCAGTCGCATCAAAAAAAGTTACACGAGCGGTCGCGTCGTGTACTCAGTACACGGCAAACGCTTTCAATTATGGTTTATATGCTTTACTAGATACAATGTTGGTGTCTTCGGCAAAAATGCCCAACTGGATAATGCGCGTCTGATAGTGGACATGTGGAACCGGTCAATACGATCTGGTCCTGTCCAGAGTGTCGGAATGGCCCTCGCGGGAACCTGTTTCGTGGACATTTCAGCTATGGCATCAAAACTAGGCATGCGACGGCTCTTTCTTCATGATTTTTCATGTACATCATCTTAGTAACCATGAAAATGACCAGTGACCTCCCTGGCTAACCCGTGGCCACCGGAATGTGCCCTGGAGGAACCTGTTTCGAGGACATTTTGACCATGACACCAAAACTAGGCTTGCGACGGCTCTATCTTCATGATTTTCCAAATCCATTATTTTAGTAACCATGAAATTGACCAGTGACCTCCCTGGCCAACCCGTGGCCATCGGAATGTGCCTTGGAGGAACCTGTTTCGAGGACATTTTGACCATGACACCAAAACAAGGCATGCGACGGCTCTACCCAACTAACAATTACTCTTTTTACAAGCACCTCTACGACGAATTAATTCAGCATGGTGCTGAATAACATTTGGATAATTTTCAGGCACAACCTTTGTTCGGGTTTTGTTCACACAAATTTGGAGAAACAATAAAGCATAGTGTTGTGTACCAACTGAACTGTTTGTTGTTTAAAACATTTTACAAACTGATAGTAAAGCTGTTATTCAGCTACCGCAAAAATGATTTAAAAAAATAAAATGCAAAATTTTTCAATTTCTACGAGAGTTTATGATTGACACTTTATGCTGTGAACAACTATTGTGAAATAATAACTACAAATACATTTACCTAAATCAAGATTCGAACTCGAGACCCATCGATTGCCAGCCGCTTGCTTTCCTATCTGCGCCATCCAAGAGATGATGAATTGACGCGCTCAAATCAAAACATAAACTTCCCGTGGTTGTATAATGATTACACTTTAACTCCTATTCAGCAGTGATGAATAATGTTCTGTTTATGGTTAACAACTGAAGAACACGTTAATTCAGCTGCTGTTCAGTAAAAAACACGTGTTTTTCATCCTGTACACTGAGTCGAAGTATGATGAAACGAAAGCGCTTATTTGACTTGTGAAAAACACATTGTACAGATACATGTTCTAATTTTTGCATGTACTTGACAAGAAGCAGAAAAAGGTCCTGTTAAACTATTTTGTAAAGAAATAACTGCAAGTCAAATAAAAATATTATTAAACGCTTGAAAAGTGTTTAAATTTATAATTGTTGATACCGATACGAAAAATTGAACATTGGCTACTTTTTCAATTGAAAAAACATTTGTACAGTAATGTGTACAGCATAATTTTAGTTCAGCTATCATTACTATTATAAAGCAACAATTCAGCATGCATGCTGGTTTGCGGCTTGTGATTGTTAGTTGGGTATCTTCATGATTTTTCATATCCATCATCTTAGTAACCATGAAAAGGACCAGTGACCTCCCTGGCTAACCCGTATCCATCGGAATGTGCCCTGGAGGAACCTGAGGAGGACATTTTGACCAAGGCGCCAAAACTAGGCATGCAACTGCTCTATCTTTTTGATGTTATATATCCATCATCTAGGGTAAATCGCCAAATGTTACACACCTTAAAAACTCGTCAATTTTTGCACATCTTATAAGCAAAGCATGGAGTGTGCAACAATTAGCAAGTTTTCAAGGTGTGCAGTAATTGACGATTCACCCTAAGTAACCGTGAAAAAGACCAGCGTTCACGGTTCCTACTCTATATGAGGGCGGTCATGCACATAATTTCCGCTCATAGCATGGTGAATCCGTTAATTTGATACCTATTTGCCACCCAAAAGCGTTTATTGTAGTGTATAAAAATATGGTAAATCTTGTTTTGTAGTTTTCGAATAGAAAGAAATAAAAAAAAAATTTTGCTTCACGGAGCCGAAATTTTTTTGTTTTGTGGTTTTGGTTACCAACTGATTTGTATACAGTCATACCTCGGTATAACGTAGCCTTGATATAACGTAACTTTTTTTATGGTGCCAATGTTTTGAATAATAAGCGTGATTCACGGAATAGTCTTTATGATATTACTGATCGGGATTGATCACCGTGGAATTTTACTAATTTATGTGGGTTGGCTCTTTTCGGTGACATAAGAAAAAGCAGCATAATTCGCGTTACGCGTTTCGGCTTACTACTCTTCAGCCCTCTTCAGACGCCTAAAACATTTATTGAGACATTACAATTTTCTTAATTAAGTTAACACATACAAAACATTTATACAATACACTTACAACATGCTGAATGTGACCATCAGCTCGGTCTGTCACAGATAAACTAAATCAAATTTTCCCAGACCTCCCAATAAATCTTACACCCTATTCGACACCCATTCTGTTCGGTTCGTTTTCGACGTAATTCGTTCTCTCTCTCGTTCGAGCTCGGGTTTCTCCACGTAGTCGGGCCAATAGTCCATTGTACGTCGTGTTGAAATTCCCGCACTCTCGCTGGAGATTTACCGTCTGCTGTTCGCCTAGCTTTTTAATATGGAACACCTCCGCGATCATCCTGGTATCTGGGTGTTCGATTCGTTCCAAAATCGTTGTGCTATCGAAATCGAACACATGCCCTTCCTCGATCGTGTGTACTGCAAGGCCAGATTTGGGAACTCTCTTTTTACTGTCGTTCTTGTGTTCCGCAATTCGTACCTCCAGCATTTGTTTAGTTTGCCCGATGTACACCTTCCCGTCTTCGGCTCCACACGGTATGGAGTACACCACATTCGTCTTTTGCCTGGTGGTATCGGATCCTTCATCTTACTGAACACTAACTTTTTTATTTTGTTTTGCGGTCGGGAAGCCAGGATCACGTTGTGTTTTTGCAGGATTTTTCTCAGCTTCTCGTTCAGACATGGTATGTAGGGGGCGGATGCATATTTTTGGGGTTGGTCCGACGTCGTTCTTTCTTCCATTGTGTTGTAGTGTTTGTGAACTCGTTTTTTCCTCACTCTGTCGGATAGTTGTTTTTTCGCAGAATCCTTGTGGCTTGATCGAGTGAGGATCGCAGCAGGCTGTGCTCGCGAACGGTTGCATTTTTGGATCGTCTGTCAAATTTTGCTCGTTTCCGCGTTTATCGATTCGGCCGGTGGAAAAAGTGAGAATAAGCTCATGGTGCTACGCAAAAGAACAAAATTATTACTTCCAGAAGTGATTGTAGATGGTGGATCGGTGCTTTGAAAATAAACCAAAAAGAAGTGAAATGTGTTTCTGTTATCTTGCGGCTTGGATAACACACAGTTCCGCAGTACGTGTTATTTAGTTTTCCGGAATCCAGAAAGGACCATCCAGATAGCTATTTTGTCGGTTGTTCTGTTGCTGAGGAGAATGTGTAACCTGTGAAGCCTAGTGAATTTCAAGATTCTGTGTCTTTGTACTTGTGTGGATAAGAAGTGCTTCTAAATAACAACGTTAATGAAAATCACGAAAAATGGCAAAACTTTAATTAAAATTTGAAAAAAAATGTGAAATTGTGAACTCAACAGCAAAGCTTCTACCAGAATAAGCTTTAAACACGCTTGCTGGATTCGGCTTTACCGAGGAGAAAACGATGGATGTCAAGGCCCCAACTTCAATCAAAATGACAGTAAATTTGGTGAGATCTTTCTGATTATTTTTCTATTTATACTTGTAAAAATAACTTTGAATTATAACGGGTAAATGTTTGTAAGGGGGTTAACTTTTGATATCGTTTCAGAGAGCGAGTAAAGGCGCTTAAGCCTAGGCTTGAGAGCCAGGGCATATGGCAAAATACCTTTGTCCCATCCCAGGATTCCAGAGGACATGGAGTGACATTAACATTCTTAGCAAAGTCACTCCCAACGTAGTTGTATATAATCCTACTTGTTACGGAACGGTTGGTACGAGATGTCCCCGTTTCACGGTTTTAATGTGGAATCTAGTTCGGAACTGATTCTCACAGTAATACTTAATGACGCTGCACAGTAGGCCTGGCCGCTTTAATGCTTGCAATGTATCTCCGATGCACGGCAAGCATTAATAATGACAAGAAAAATTATGGGAGTAGTCGATCCCATAATTTTCCAGGATTCTTTCAATGAATGGCTGTGTATGTGTAGACTAGACTAGACTAGACTAGAATCCTTGTGGCTTGATCGAGTGCTTCCTGACGTTTTTCTCCGCAGGACAGCTTGAACGCTCGATCGATTAGGGCTATCGCGGTATTTTCCTTGTGTTGGAATGGACTTTTCGAGTTAAAGTCCAGGTACCTGCCATCCGTTTGTTTGGGGAGCCATGACGTTGTTATTTTGTCAGCCCCCCGATCGAGCATCATATCCAGGAATTTAATTTTCCCATCCTTCTCGTACTCCACTGTAAATTGTAGTCTTTCGTGGAAGCTGTTGAATGTATCCACGATCGTTTCGATGTGCTCTCTCCTGGCTACACACAAACAGTCGTCGACGTACCTTCTATACACCTTCATGTGTATTTGTTTTGTCTCCAGATTGCTTATGCTCTCCTGTTCCAGTTTTTCCATTACGACATTGGCGATGACCGGTGATAGTGGCGATCCCATTGGAACTCCGAACGTTTGTGCGTATACCGTCCCTCGGTACACGAAAAAGGTTGACTCCAGAACTACCTTTACTGCTTTGATGAAGCTTTCCTTGTCTATGTTCGTGTGTTGTTCGATTTCGGTCCACCTTTCCTCCAGACATCGTAGCGCGTAGTCGACTGGCACGTTTGTGTAAAGAGATACGACGTCCAAGGACAACAAGACCTCTCCTTCGTCCGTCTGCACTCCTGTTATTTGGTTTGCGAATTCAAAACTGTTGCGTACGTGGAAATTCGTTTTTCCGACCACGTTTCCAATTATGTCCGACAGGTATCGGGCTATTTTGTATGTTGCCGATCCTATCGTGGAAACTACCGGGCGCATTGGTCTGTTTTCCTTGTGTGTTTTCGGAAGCCCGTATATCCTGGGTGGGTTGCAACTTGATTCTTTCAATTTCCGTTGGATACGGAAGTCGATATATCCACTTCTATGCCACTTGTCGATTATACCGTTGATTTTCCTCAGGATCTTGTTCATTGGATTCGACGGTAACTTCTTGTAGGTGCTTTCGTCTTCGAGAAGGCTCTGCATCTTGCTGTGGTATTCTTCAGCGTCCAAGATAACTGTTTTGCTTCCTTTATCTGCCTTTGTTACCACCAGATTCGGATTCTCCTTCAGGTATTTCCTGCTTTTGATGACGTCCTTTCGAATCCATTCTTCCGGGGGGTGACGGGGTTGTCGCTGGTAATTGATGTGGTTGATCATCGCATTGGAGACTTCTGACCTTATTTCCTCTGCGTTCTCCTTGCATTGGATGGCTTTCTCAATACTCGCTACCAATTCGATGTAAGGAAGATCTCTGTTCTCCTCTATGTTGAAGTTTGGTCCCAGCATAAGAGTTCATTCTACATAATCGGGGATTTCCGCAGACGTTGTGTTTTCAATCCAATTGGATTCACTATTCATTTCTGTTATTTGAACAGCCTTCATTCTGGTCATGTTTCTTATCTCCCTCGTTCGCACTTTTCTGTAGACGATATGATTATGATATTACGCTCCTCCTGGAACCAAGTCTGCTAGCCAGTTTAGCGTTATACGAACAATTTCGCAGTTATATGATAGTTTTCAGTGTCATAAATTTTGTTTAGCTGCTAACTGCAACATGTTTACGTTTCACTTAACGAATGAAGTTGAGTAACTGCAACGCCTGACAGATGTCATCAAGCCATCAATTCAAGTAAAATGAACTTCATGTGACTGTTCATAGGCCAGAGGAACTTATTCACCTAGCATGAATGAGGATAAAGCATCAGTTGCTTCTGCATTTTGTTATATGAAGATCCTGCTTTTTCTCTTCATTTAATTCATCCACATTCATTCAATTCCTCCAGCCTATTAGGGCAAACATGGCACATCATTTTGACGTTTGGTGGTGCGATAACTTCAAATTTGTTGAACTTACCGGACTTACAGGTAAAAATCATTGCAGTTAAACCTTTTCACCGACCGAACGTCTACTGTACTTATTCTTGACATATCATTCCTACTGAAACATAGCCTTCAAACTCTAAAAGACATGACAGTAGACAGCAGTGGAAGCAAATTCGGTTTCATGCGATACTGCGAGTGATAACGCCGGGGCAGTCCGCCTTGTCTTAGAAGAACCCTGCAGAAAATCGCTTAAGAAATTCTTTGACAAATCCCTAAAGAAATTTCTTGATAAATTTCTGGCGAAATTTCGTGATATATCCCCCGGATGAATTTCCACCGAAATATGCAAAGGTATTCTTGGTATAATTCCTAAAGGAATTCATGGAATAATCACATGAAGAATTTATGTAGAAATGCGACATGAAGTACCAGCGGGAATTTCTGGAGGGATTTAAAGCAAACTTCTAGAGGAATCACAGCGAGAATCTATGGAAAAGGCGAAATTCCTAAAGGAATCATTAAAAGAAGTGCTTTGAAAAAAAAAAAAAATGAGGCATCCCTGAAGTAATTGAGCAGGGTTTCCTGGAACCAGCAATCTTTGATTGAATCTATGAAGGAATTAATGGTGGTTTTTGTCGAAATCCTAGCATGAGTTTTCGGAAGAATTACCGGTGAAATCCCTGGAAATAAATTACTTATGAGATGTGCAACAATTGGCGAGTTTTTAAGGTGTGTAACAATTGGCGATTTACCGTAGATGATGGATATAGAACACCAAAAAGATAAAGCAGTTGCATGCCTAGTTTTGGCGCCTTGGTCAAAATTGTTCTCAAAACAGGTTCCTCCAAGGCAAAGTCCTGTGGCCACGGGATGGCCAGGAAGGTCACTGGTCCTTTTCATGGTTACTAAGATGATGGATATGGAAAATCAGGAAGATAGAGCCGTCGCAAGCCTAGTTTTGACGTCAAAGCCAAAATGTCAACGAAACTGGTTCCTCCAGGGCACATTCCGGTGGCCACGGTTTGGCCAGGGAGGTCACTGATCATTTTCATGGTTACTGAGATGATGGATATGAAAAATTATGAAGATAGAGCCGTCGCATGCCTTGTTTTGGTGTCATGGTCAAAATGTCCTCGACACAGGTTTCTCCAGGGCACATTCCGGTGGCCACGGGTTGGCCAGAGAGGTCACTCGCAGTTTTTTTTTTCGGTTACAAAGATGATGGATATGGAAAATCAGGAAGATAGAGCCGTCGCAAGCCTAGTTTTGGCGTCAAAGCCAAAATGTCAACGAAACTGGTTCCTCCAGGGCACATTCCGGTGGCCACGGTTTGGCCAGGGAGGTCACTGGTCATTTTCATGGTTACTAAAATGATGGATATGAAAAATCATGAAGATAGAGCCGTCGCATGCCCAGTTTCATTGTCATGGTTATAATGTCCTCGAAACAGGTTCCTCCAGGGCACATTCTGGTGGCCTTGGGTTAGCCAGGGAGGTCACTGGTCATTTTCATGGTTACTAAGATGATGGATATGAAAAATCATGAAGATAGAGCCGTCGCATGCCCAGTTTCAGTGTCATGGTCATAATATCCTCGAAACAGGTTCCTCCAGGGCACATTCCGGTGGCCACGGGTTGGCCAGGGAGGTCACTGGTAATTTTCATGGTTACTAAAATAATGGATATGGAAAATCATGAAGATAGAGCCGTCGCATGCCTTGTTTTGGTGTCATGGTCAAAATGTCCTCGAAACAGGTTTCTCCAGGGCACGTTCCGGTGGCCACGGGTTGGCCAGGGAGGTCACTGGTCATTTTCATGGTTACTAAAATAATGGATATGGAAAATCATGAAGATAGAGCCGTCGCATGCCTAGTTGTGATGCCATAGCTGAAATGTTCACGAAACAGGTTCCCGCGAGGGCCATTCCGACAGCCGGGACAGGACCAGATCGTATTGACCGGTTCCACATGTCCACTATCAGACGTGCATTATCCAGTTGGACATTTTTGCCGAAGACACCAACATTGTATCTAGTAAAGCATATAAACCATAATTGAAAGCGTTTGCCGTGAACTGAGTACACGACGCGACCGCTCGTGTAACGGTCTGGTTCAAAAAAAAGTTACACCAGCGGTCGCGCCGGTGTACTGAGTACACATTTAAAATGTGAGGTTAGAATTACGTGTTTTTCGAGTACTTTCCGTGCATTTTTTCATTTTTTTTCTGCCTTACTAACAAGAAGAAGAGTGGATCTTGGAATAGGACCAACACCCGGTTCAATTTGGTGCGAATTTCGATGATTTATTTGCATTTTTCTGAGACGCGTGTACTCAGTACACGCAAGCGACTGATGGTGGGTTAATGGCGATGTCTGGAGCGTTCTCTTCAACTCCCACGGCAGCGCTCGAAGTTCTCTTTGACGTTGGAATAGTATGGAGTCATGTCGTCAAACCAAATTGTATTGTACTGAGCCATCTCTACGGGTGGCGAAGTATCTAGCTAATCTGTCTAAGCAGAATTACAGCATGCTGGTCAAAGCATTGACTGGCCACTGCCGATTCAATCATCACTTGGCGAATATTCAGCAAGCTGATTCATTTGCCTGTGATAGCTGTGAATCCGATTATGGAACTTCGTATCATTTGATATGTAACTGTCCAGTTTTCGCACAACTGCGTTTCCGAGTATTCGGTAAACACTTATTAAGTGAAACTGACTTCAGAAACCTGAATCTTCAGGATATTCTGTTGTTCTTAACCCGCTGTGGTAAAGAGCTATGGGCTCTCTTTCGCTTTATGCGTTATTACAGTGCCCTTTTCAGGGCGCTGTTTGAACCCATTGTGGTACGCTTGTGCGTTAGTACCCTCTTCTTGGGTATTTTTTTCTATTTCCCTACCTGCCCCTATCCACATCCAAATCCTTTTTCCTTCCTTTTCCCTCAGGTAGATGATGAAATAGGCTGTTATTTTGGAGATGGCACAAATGTCCCTAATGGAGGATAACGTGCCTCTGGAGCCGGCTTTCTGATACCTGATGGCAGATTAGAGATGATAATGAGAAGAGATGATGATGATGAGAGATAAGAGGTGACAGATGAGGGACGAAAGATGAGAGATGGTAAATGAGAGATGAGAGTTGATGATGATAAGAGATGTTGATGGTGATGATGATGAGAGATGAAAGATGAGCAATGAGAGATGGGAGGTGAGAGATGAAAGGTGAGGGAATAAAAGATGATAGATGGTAGATGAGAGTTGATGATGATAAGAGATATTGATGATGATGATGATGATGGTGATGAGATATATTAGACTAAAGGTGACAGATGATAAATAATTGATGAGAGATGAGAGATGATTACGATGAGAGATGAGTGATGAAATACGAGGGAGGGGAGATGAAATATGAGGTATAAGAGATGAGAGATGAAAGATGAGCGATGAGAAATGAGAGGTGAGAGATGAGAAATTAATGTTGAGAGATGAAAGGTAAGAGATGACAAATGAGAAATATAGATCAAAGATGAGAGAAAGAAGTTGAGTGGAGACACGATGTTGATGAGTAATGCGAGATGAAAAATGAGATGAGCGATACGTGATGGAAGGTGAGCGACGAAAAATGAGGGATGCGAGATGGTAGATGAGAGATGATGATGATAAGAGATGTTGATGTTGATGATGATGATGATGATGGTGATGATGATGATGGTGATGATGATGATGATGATGATGATGAGAAATGAGCGATGAGAAATTATGATGATGAGAGATGAGTGATGAGAGATGAAAGATAAGAGTTGACAGATGAGCGATGAGAGATGAGAGGTGAAAACTGAGATGAAAGTTGAGAGCTGAGAGGTGAGAGATGCGAGATGAGAGATGAGTAATGAGATATTAAAGATGAAAGATGATGAGAGATGACGGACGAGAAATGATGACGATAATAAGAGCTGAAAGATGAGGGACTAAATGGGATAGATGGTAGTTGAAAGAGGAGAAATGAAAAAAGATAATGATGAGAGATAAGAGATGAGAGATGATTCTTATGAGAAATGATGATGATCAGAGATGAGAGATGGTGATGAAAGATGATGATGAGCTTTGAGAGATGAGAAATAAAAAAGAAGAGATGATATACGACAATAATGAGATATGAGAGATTGTGGTAAAGGTAAAAAAAGGTAGGTGAGGATGATTGTGATGGTGATGATTGATAATATCGTTTTTGGAACGAAGGCAATTATAAGTTGTAGTACAATAAAGTGAAATGTAAACGAGTTTAATATTGTTGATTAAAAAATTGAGGTTAGAGGGGAGTGATGAAAATGATGAGATATGAGCGCTGAGAGATGAAAGATGAGGGACGAAAGTTAAGAGATGGTAGATGAGAGATGAGAAATGAAAGATGTTAATGATGAGTGATAAAAGACGATGATGAGAAGATGATGACGAGCGATGAGAGAAGATAGAAGAGAGATAAGAAAGAAAAGATGATAGCAATAATAATGAGAGATGAGAGTTTGGCATGACTGTGAAAATAAGGTAGTAAAAGTGACAAAGAAGGTGGTTGAAAATGAGGAGGATTGTGATGGTGATGATTGATAATATCGTTTTTAGAACGAAGGCAGTAATAAGTTGTAAACCAACTTAATAATGTTGATTGAAAAATTGAGATGAGAGGAGAGAGATGAAGATCATGAGAAATGAGCGATGAGAGATGAAAGAAGAGGTACGAAAGATAAAAGATGAGAAATGAAAGATGATAATGATGATGGATGGAAGACGATGATGAAAATAAGAGAGATGATGATGAGCGATGAGAGAAGAGAAAAGAGATAAGAAAGAAGACATGATAGACGATAATAATGAGAGATAATAGATTGGCATGACTGTGATAATGGTTAAAAAATGTAGTAAAAGTGGTTGGAAACAAGTATAATTGTGATGGTGATAATTGATACTATCGTTTTTAGAACGAAGGCAATTGCAAATTGTACTACAATAAAGTGAAATGTACTCAATTTTCCAATCAACAATACTCACTTCATTTACGTGAATGAAGTGAATATTGTTGATTGAAAAATTTAAACTTTTAAAACAATGAGAGAGTTGGACAGGGGGAGAATGCAGGGATTGAGTGGGATACCGAGAAAAGTATAAACAGGGATCGGATAAACAAAGCAAACGAAACAAAAGATCAAGATGAAATGAAACTTCAGTCTTGTAAAGTATTTCGTATGAGTAGTTTGCGTCAATCTTCCTCGTAGGTGCAGAGTTTCGGCCGGCGGAATTGGCTGGACCGGAATGCCACGGTGTCCATCTGGACACGACAGTTACCTGGGAAGTCATCCAAAAGTTAAATGCAAGTTTACTTACTAACATAAAATGCTTAAATCCAAGCTTAGATCTATCCAGTTTGATTTGTTACAACCAAATATTTTGCATGAGTCGTTGATTTAGATGTAAATACACCAATTTAACCTTTGGTTGCAGATAAAAATATTTCCATGCTTAATGGCTTGCATATTTTGCCCTATAAATTGAGGTACAGCTCAAAGTTGTGACGTGCTGGAGAAAAATCAGAGCCCTGATTTGCATTAAGCGGCCCAAAATCTGTCAGAGGCACATAAGATTGCTCTTGAGACAAAACAAATGTTGCGCTGTGTCCCAGCTTTCGTTTTAAAATTAGTTGTTACGAACATTGTGAAATTAACGTCTTGCCATATGAATTGATAAACCTCCAGTTTTCCTCTTTTCAGCAACATTTCTGTTGAAAACCTTTTTGAAGAAACGTTCGAGTAATAACAGTATGAATGAGCTAACAATTGACAAAAAAATCGACTTATCTGAGAACACTGTTTTCTCTGGGTGCCCAACGCGCACCTTAATTTTTCTCACCAGTGTCAGTAGCATTCCGCTGATATTAAATATATCCTCAGCATGGTTCTCCAGCTCTTCGATTAAGGAATTTTCACCACAACGTCTTCCAGTCAGTGTGTGTTGAATCGGCACGCGCCGTAATGGTGTAATATTGATTGTACCTCTTTGATCTTCTGTGTCTGCATTCTCTGCGTCATCCAGGTGTTTGTTGAAGCGTTGCTTCCATCTTTTGATCACGTCATGCTACCGTAATTATCTTAGCACATTTTGTATCGTGACACGAAGCTCTAGCGGGATGTTTGGAGTTTGGTATAGAAGCTTCGTATCACTCGAGATCGATACAATACATAGTTTGATTTTCTCGCATTTCACTTCTTCCAGGCAATGTTTGTTTTCTCTCGGAAGAATGATGGATAATTGTTCTGTCATACTACGACTTAAATGTCCAAGCTGCGTTCTTCTCTTTATAAAAGCTCATTTGTGCTCCTTGTCGAACCAATCATTCGGTCGACTCCGTTGACGATACTCTAGACTGCGTTGTTGATGGCTACTTCCACTGTACTCCAACAGTTGCATCAATCTGTCGTCTAGCAAACATTCATTCTTTTCGATATTACTTAGCTACTGTTTTCACCTCGTCCGTTAGCTGCCAGGAAAGTAAATTTTTCTTAGGGTTTTTCAAAACGATTCATTTCGGAATTATCAACTTTGTTAGGCCAGATTCCGATCCTAACACATTTTGAGATTTCACAACAGTTTGCTTACAAAGATTCAACTACCTAAATGATATGAATTTTAGTTGAATAACTGGTCAGCTTTCAATAGAAACACAATGGCTTGTACAAAACTCGTAGGGCAAACCGGCAACATTCAATGGATCAAAACTGGCGAACATGTTTGATGATAGTGAAATGCCCTACAGACAGAGAGCAAACTGCATTTTGCTGCTGCAGTGCAGCACTTGCACATAGAGTGTAAACAAACAAGTAAAGCAACCGAAACAATTTGGCATGTAAATGCAAACAATTGTGGCAATAAAAAAATGCCATTATCACGTTGCACAAAACGGCGGGCAACCCTCGCCTCGGCGTGAATTAAAATTGCATGAGGTCGGATTCCGTAAACGTGCGCATCAACAACCGATTGTGTTACACATTTGATGAAAACCGTACATTTTGCGGAACGTGCCGAAAGCTTTAGCCACCGAAGACGACTGCGGCGGTCCAATTTCCAGGAAGAAAGTCCAAACAGTCAGTAGCTCTCTGAAAATGGCACTGGGTGTTCGGGGGTGGGAGAAAGGGTGTTGGCGTGGTGCAGAAAATTACCCATTGTGAGGTGACTGTCGGGATGCCATCGTCAGACCCTAGACCGCGCCGTGGTAGTACCAGCCACCAGGCAACAGCAGCCAGTGGGCGTGGAATTGTTTGTTTTAGAAAATGACAGCTTCAGCGAATGTTTTCCGGGGAATGAGAATCGGTCGGTTAGAGACGGTTTATTTGAGTATTGATGCTTCTGGTTTGGACCCGATTACGTGCGGCGTAATCAGACTGGGAATGAACGGTTACGACAATGAAACGTTACACTGCTGGAACGTGCTGTATGGTATGATTGTCATTTTTTATGCTAAGTCAAGAAGTTGAACATTCGACGGTTTAATCATAAATTGGTTATATTTTACCGGCTAGTTTTACGTAAATCCTGCATAATAAAATAGTTTTATTATACCTATAATCAGTTTAATTGGTTTTGGTCATGCATGATGATGATCCGATTTAGCTATAGCTGTAAAGGTGTAGGTACTCAGCATAATTATGCTGAGGGTGACGGGTTCTGTTCCCGATCGGTCCAGGAACTTTTTGTAATGTTTTTTTTTTAACTTTCTTGGGCATAGAGTAACTTCGTGCTCGTATGAAGTTGACCATCAGTAATGACTTTTTCCCGATCAGCCTAGATAGCTGTGTAGTGTCGGTAGTGGATGGTTCAACTGGCTAAGAATGATCCAAAAGCAGAAGTTTACTAGTCAGATGACCACTAATCCAGGGTGATATGCTGCTTAACGGTAACCGTGCCTAGGAATTAACCCTAAAAGGGATACCTTCATGGCCTCAGTTTCGTCACCTCGCTGAGTGTGTTCCATCAAAGTCGAGCTCTGAAAGGCGCCTGGGGTCCAAATGGACCCCAGGTATCCCTTTTAGGGTTAATGGTTAGGGGGCTCTAATAAAAAGCTTATCGCAGACAAAGCTTGTGGAATATCTGGGCACCCTCCACAGTACTTTGACCTTACTGCGCTAATCGGAGCAATGGTACAGTGGACGTTGTGTTTCTTCGAGACAATCAACTGCCCTTTCTTTAGCCACAAACTCTAGGCTGAATAAGGGTTTGGTTATGAAGATGTCATTTATTTGTTTAAATGTTCACCTATATCGTTTGACATTATGCGATTTACATGAAATTTTTCAAGATTTCCTCTATAGGTTTCATCAGACATTCCTCCGGGAATTTATCCTGGAAAATGTATAGAGATTCCTCCAGTGATTGTTCCAGTGAGGATTGCTCCAGCAATTCTTAAAAAAGCAAAGGAATGTCAACAGAATTTCTTTTATGTATTTCTGCAAGTGTCCTTCAGAGATTTCTTCAGGAATAATTCGAAGTATTTCAGCAGGAATATCTTCCAGAAATCCTTACAAGAAATTTTGCCAGAGATTAGCTTAATATTAATCCAGTAGTTCCTAAAACATTGTTCAAAACATTCTTTTGGGAGTTCATCCAAAAATTCCAACAATAATTCGTCCAACAATCAGGGATGGGAACACTCACTTGCAAAGATTTACATTCACTTGCTATTTTCTCAGTTCAGAAGCGTGCAATTACGAAACGATGTATGGATGACTTTTGCCTTTTGGTTTTGTCTAAAAGTTTGCCGAATAGGGTAGGGGTCGCACATACATACCAAAGTCGTGACAGAGCTGTGAAAGCGACTCTCCACGTGGTGAGTGTAATTTACATTCACCTCGTGGAGAGTAGCATTCGCAGCTCTCTTGCCAACAATTATTGCAACCATGAATTCCTTCATATTTTTTCCTACAGAAATTCTTCCAAAAAATTGTTAAGAAAACTTTCCTGGGATTACTTGAGGAATTTCTCATGGGATTGTTTCAGGAATTCCACCAGGTTTTCCCTAAAGAATTGCTCCAGGGATTCATTCGACAATTTCTTCTGTGTTTCTTTCGGGAGCAACACCGGGATTATTTTAAAAATTCCTCCAAGGATTCCCCCAGGAATACTTTTTAAGGAGTTCCTCTTGGAATTCTTTCAGGAACTTCTCCAGGAAATAATTTATTTATTACACCATCTTTGATTATCTCGCACAGGCTGAATAATCCAGTACTTCTTCCAGGGACTGTTCAGGGATTCCCTTAAGAATGTGTCTAGGAATTGCTTCCGGGATTCCTCCTGGGGTTTCTTCAGGAACTCCTGCATGGATTCCTTCTGGAACTGCTACAGGGATTCCTCAAGCATTTCCTCCACGAACTTTTCTTAGAATTCCTTCAGGATTTCTTCAGTAATTCTTCCAGGAATTCATCCACGAATTTCTTCAGAGATTCCTCCAAAAATTATTTCAGGGATTCCTCTGCTGCAGGGATTCCCCCAAAAAATGCCTATAGAAATTCCTCCAGGAATTCTTCTAGAGATTCTTCCAGGAGTATTACTAGAGATTCCTTCGTTAATCCCTGCAGGCATTCCTCTAGGATATGCTTCCATGGATTCCTCCAAGAATTTCTGCAGGGCTTAACTCAAGAATTCCTTCTGTGATTCTTTCTGGAACAACTTATTTAAAAAAAATCCTCCAGAGATCATCCCAGGAACTCTTCTTAGGATTCCGTCAGGAATTCCTCCTTGTATTCTTTAAGGAACTCCTCTAGGAATTAATTCAGTTTGGGGGATCCCTTTGAAATTCCTTTAGAAATGGCTTCTGGGATTCCTTTTGCAGATTCTTCAGGAACTTTTCTAATGATTCCTTTCGAATTTTCCAAGAATTCCATCTGGGATTTCTTCAGGAATTATTCCTGGTATTCCTCTACGAATTCCTTGAGAGATTCAATTTCTTCAGGAATTCCTCAACGATTTTTTCCAGGGATACCTGCATAGATTCCAGGGAATTTCTGTATATTTCTGTGTATTTCTTTAAAAAATCCTCCAGGAATTTGTCTAGAGATTTCTCCAGGAATTTGTCTAGAGAAATTCCGCCAGAAATTCCACAAGAGATTTCTCCAGGAGTTCCTCTGGAGATTTCTTCAGGAATTCCTACAGGCATTCCTCTAGGATCCCTCCAAAAATTCTTACAAAAAATATTAAGAGATTTTTCCAAGAAATCCTCTAGGGTTTCCTCAATGCATTCCTTCAGCACTTCCTCCAGGAATCTCTGGAGGAATATTCCTCCAGAAATTGCTTCCTGGAGTCTTCCAAGAATTCTACCATGAATTCCTACAGAAATTTATCCAAAAAATCTTCAAGGGATTCTTCCAAGGATTTTTACCAGAGACTCCTACAGGAATTCATCCAAAGATTTCTCCAGGAATTACTTCAGGGAATCCTCCAAGAATTCCACCAGGAATTCTCCCAAGCATTTTTCCAGTAAATTTTCCTGGCGTTCTACCAAGGATTCTTCCTTGGATTCTTACAGAGATTTCTCCAGGATTTTTTCAGCGATTCGTCCAGGAATTCCACTAGATATTCCTCCAAGAATTTATCTATGGTCTCCTCGAGGAATTATTTCAGGAATTTCTCTAGAAAACCTTTCAGGGATTCTCCCAGGAATTTCTTGAGATATTTGTTGGGGGATTTCTCCAAGAATTTCTCCAGAATTTTTGCTACAAATTTTTCCAGGAATTTTTCAAGGGATTTATAAAAAATTTCGTCCCGAGCTTCTCAAGTAGTTCTCCCAGATATTAATCCAGTAATTGTAGCCAAAATTCCTCCAAAGATTTCTCAAGGAATTCCTTCCAGGATTCCTACTGCAATTCCCAAAGAAAAACCTCCAGGATTTCCTCCAGGCATTCCTCCAGGATTTAATCCAGGAATTTCTCCAAGAACTCCTCCAGGAAATTCTCCAGGAATTACCCCAAGAATTCCTTCAGCCATTTATCTAGGAATTGACCCAGGAGTTGCTCCTGGACATCCTTCAGAAATAATGTCAGCAATTTCTCCAAGAACTTTTCCAGAAAATCTTCTGAGGATTTTTTTAAGAGGTTCCTTAAGAAATTTTAGTGTAGTGTAGTAGTTGTGATGGGTAGTGGACGTTTCCTAAACGATCCATAATTGTGGTTTATTTCCGTGTTTATACGGCGCGTATAATGTTACTTTCTGTCTCCGATGATGGAAGTAATATTATGTTTCCTCTTTTTGTGGGGCTTTAAGCAATTTGCTTGTTAAATGCAGTGATATCTTAATATGAATCTCTGATTTTTGTGGCATAAGCTGGCCAGTTTGTGAAAAGTGCATTTGTAGTAGTGCAGGGAATCTGTGATGGGTGTATTGTATGTGTTGTGCATATACCTCGATATATGGTCGTTTCTCTATCCATGAGTATGGTGATGATGCGTGAACACGCATTCTCACGAGAGAATGAATCTATCTCATCGGGTTCATTCCAAACACATGATGTGTACGTTGACTACGGGATGTATGAGTAACCACAGTCTTAACTACAGATAAGTATTTACTGTTTTGTAGTATTGCGCTTCGCGCTTATCATTTTTCTTATTCTGGAAATGATTTGGATGACTAATATGGCTTGAAGCAGATCGCGGAAAGTAATCTCTTATTGCTAATATTTTAGTTATCTTCCTTATTTTATTAAATCTGCCTTGATCCTGTCCTCATGGCCTTACTCTATGAAGTTTTTTTTGTGCTTGCACTTTGACACAACACTGAGAAATGGTCATTTCTTGTCGTAATTCGCATGATTGTTCAATGTATGTGTAAGTAACTTACATATCATGGGACAGTAATGCGTAAAATGGCCGCAGATTTTTTTTTTTTTAGAGCACATACGCGTTTGCTAGGCTCTATTTGCTTCAAATTGAAGCGGCTGTTCACAGAACTAGATGATGGTTATGAAATTATCTACGCCATCTCAAACAAAACTTATATCTATAGAGCTCGGCAGTCATGTAGACCCTGTAACGATTTATTTTGTGTTTTTAAAGATAATGCATTTTCTGGCTTGTGCTTTGGATGTGTTTTGGTAAATTGTTTTCTTTTTTCAATGTAGTATATTGATTCCAGTCATCATTCTACTACCTTGAAAACATTTGACTTGGAAGAACACATCGGAAGCACAAGCTATGAGTGTGCATTGTTGTCGAATACACATTGAAATACGTGCAGGTGTACCTGTAATGTCGAATGCTGTAGATATACGTTTTATATTTTATCTCTAACCACTTGGGTATCTGTTGTAGGTATAACACACATATCTACAATGTACAATTCATTAATTGCAAATTCACTATTACTTGTATTTTCAATATACATACATGCCTGAAACGGGCTTTGGAGAATTTCTTATGGATTCGTGTATGTGTATACGTATTCAAATTCTCCCGAATCTCTCTTGATTCTTATCAGATGTGCTTTTGTAGTGGGGTTGGAAGTTCTACAAAGGTACATCTAATGTGAACCACAGGGAACAATTGTCGTTCTTTTTACATCGAGACATCAACCCGTTCAGGTCGTTTGTAAGCTATCTTACTTCTTTGCCATTTCAAAATGGATACCGGTGTCAATTTCAATACCGAAGAAAGTGCTTTTAGCCACGAGGTTAAGAGTACAAATAGTGAAGGTGCAACTTCTTTCGACAGCGAGGACGTAGAAAATCCATCTGCATCCAAGAGCTGTAATACTGCTGGTGAAAACTCAGTTTTGAAAGCTTCTAAAGCCATTGCTGCTAGTGGCGTTCAGAATCCATCGTTTCAATTGCGGGTGAAAGGGAGGAAACATGGATCTGATGGCATGGAAGTTTCGACTGATACTGCAGCTTCTCGAAATGGCTCTACCGGTGGTGGAAATGTTTCTAACAGTGATAATTATCGTATTCAAGTCCGTCTTGAAAACGGTAATTTCACGAATGCGTTGAAAGACGCTTTACTACGGGATTTGAATACATGCCTGTTTTCATTGCCAGCTAACTCGTTTGTCCCCAGTTTCAGTGGGTCGGGGCTGAGATTTGGTGCTGTCTGGTTTGCCCCAGACAACGCCGAAAGCTGTTCATGGCTCAAACAGAAACTCTCTTCGATAAATGAGAAAGCTGGTGATTTTACGTTCAAAATTGAACCGTTTTCGTTATACCAAACCAGGATTGCTATAAGCATTCCTTGGGATCCCAGGGAGAACCTGAAATACGTGGATATTCTTCGCCGATTTAGGTATCAGAATCCTTTAATTCGTTTCGAATATTGGAGGATTGTTAAAACAAAAACGATTGCTGACGGTTTCCAGTTAATCGTTTGTTGTATTGATGATTATTCTCTCAAAATATTGAAGAGTAATAATTTTCGCATGAATTACGCATTCGATAAAGTATTTGCAAAAATACTCCAGCAGCATGAAACTGCGAAACAAAAACCGTAGGTATAAACTTTGGGTTAATTGAACCGATGATTAATCAGCAACGACCCAAAACTTGTGTGCGTGGAAGCCACGAACTCTTGTGTTTGGGGCGGTTGTTGATTGATCGTTTGTGTTTTAAGTATATTAGTACTATTGCGAATTTTTCCAGAAAATCTTCTGAGGATTTTTTTAAGAGGTTCCTTAAGAAATTTTTCCAGGAAGTTCTCCAGGTATACCCTCAAGATTTTTTCAGGGATTCCCCCAGGTTTTCCTGCAGGGATTTTTCCACAAATTTCTGCAAGGATTCTTCCAGGGTTTCGTGGATTTCTCCAGAAATTCTGCAGAAACTCCGCTAGAAATTCCTCCAGGAATTTCTCAAGGGATATTTTTCAGAAATATAAATATAGATCTTTCAGAACTCCTCCGAAAATTCCTCTAGAAATTCATCCAGTAATTTTTTAAAGAATTCATGTAGAGATTCCTCCAGCAATTCCCACAGGAATACCTCTAGGAATTTCTCCAGGCATTCCCCAGGCATTCCTTAGGCATTCCTCCAGGATTTTATCCAGGAATTCCTTCAGTCTTCAGAAATCCCTGCAGGAGTTGCATCGTTCAGAAATTATGTCAGCAATTCCTTCAGGAATTTCTGCAGGAAATCCTCTATGGATTTCTTCAGAGATCTTTTCAGGAAACTCTCCAAGAATGCTTTCAGGAATTTTTCAGTGATTCCTCAGACATTCCTCTAGGAATTCCTCTAGAGATTCGGCCAGGAATTGCTTCAGGGGTTCCTCCAGAGATTTCTTCACGAATTCCTCCAGGGAATCCTCCAGAAATTCCTCCAAGGGTTCTTCCAGGAAATCCTCCTGGAATTTCTCAAGGGATTTTTTTTTCAGATTTTTCTGCAGCAACTCCTCCCAGAATTCCTCTGGAAATTTCTCCAGGAATTCCTCAAGGATTTTTTTTTTTCAAAGATCCAAGAAATCTCTGCAGGAATTGCTGTTGGGCCTCATCCAAGAATTCTTCCAGGAATCTCGCCAGGAATTTGTTCAGAAGTTTCCCCAGGCATTCCTCCAATCTCTAGAGATTTTCCCACGAATTCCTTCAGGGATTTCTCCAAGAATTTCTCCAATGATTCCTTCTGAAATTTCTCTAAGCTTTCCTTTAGGAATTCCTCAAGAAATTTCTTCAGATATCTTTCTAGGTATTCCTCCTCTAACTTATTCAGAAATTCTTCCAGAGATTCCTCCGGGAATTTCTCTAGGGATTCTACAAGGCTTCCTCCAGGCATTCCTGTTAGCATTGCTTCTGGGATTCATCCAGGTGTTTCTCCAGGGATTCATCTAGGAAGTCTTCCAGCAATTGCTCCGGGAGTTCTTCCACAGATTGCTCCAGGAATTCCTAAAATGATATCTTCAGAAATTCCTCTCAGGTTCTCTTCAAAAATTCATTCAGAAGTTCCTTCGGAAATTTCAGAAATCCTTAAATCAACTTTTCAGGGATATACCCAATAGCTTCTCCAGGAATACCTGATGTTTTTTTAATTATTTCAAGAATTTCTGGAGTAATTCCTTCAACGAATAGTATTGGATAATTTAAAAATTCTAGGTTAGTCCTCAGAAGAGTTTGTATTTTCCGAAAGAGTGCATCTATATTGTCTTATGAATATTTTGTAAACATGACAAAAAATAGAGCAAAATAATGCACAAGTAAATAAAAATCCTTAATCTTCCAGTAATTGGTCACCGCTACCAGCACCACGTTAATTTATGTAGATCAGGCGAGCTTTTTTTAACGTATTGTACAAAATACAACAGCGTGACTGCTGAATAATGCTTGTAGAATATAATGTTATTATATTCAATTTCATCGTATTGCGCATAGTTATAAAAGCTAGTGGTACATATTTACTAAGGGGACTTGCCCCCCCCCCCCTGACCGAATAGCTGGCTACGGCCTTGACCTCTAGGCTTACTTGATCCGACCTTCTTCTTCTTATTTATGGCTTGACGTTCCCAATTTGACGTGGTCTGCCTCACTTCAGCTTAGTGTTCTTTGAGCACTTCCACAGGGCTTTTTTTGCCGGCCATTGCATGAATTTGTATATTGTGAGGCAAGTACAATGATACGCTATGCCCAGGGATAGCGGCGTCGGTGGTGTAGTGGTAAGCGTGGTTGCCTCTCACCCCAGTCGGTCTAGGTTCAATCCTAGTCGACGCCGTCGGTATTTCTGAGACAAAAATATCTGATCACGCCTTCCCTCGGATAGGAAGTAAAGCCGTAGGTCCCGGCCCATGTGTTGATGGGTTCGATATGTAGGGTGTCAGGTGTGTGTGGATGTCTCCCTGACCGTCCGTGTTTAGGCTTAGTACCAGAAATAGGCGGACGTTAAACTAGAGCTGATGCCGAACGGTGTCGGCTCGCCAGAAATAAGAAGAAGAAGAAGATGCCCAGGGAGTCGAGAAAATTTTCCTGATCGGAACGCGAATTGAACCCGCCGTGTCCGGATTGGCGATCCGTAGCCACTAGGCTAACTGAAGCCGACCTACTGATACCTGATTCCGGAGCTCCATCGACAATGCCATCAGAAACCGATATCAACAAAAAAATAAGAATGTAAATGATGGCATTGCGCCCACACACTATGGAGGGATGGAGACGAAATCTGCAAGCAAACGCTGGATTGGAATCCGGCAGGGCATTGCAGCAGAGGCAGGTCCAGGGACTTGTGGCGACGAAGCCTCAGCAAGGTTATCAAGGAGGTCAAGGCTAAAGCGAGCAACCACCCAGGATGCAGGAGATCCTTTATGTTGGCCCCAGTCTAGATACACTTATGTGAGATAATACCAATTATGTGAATAAATCCAAATGCTCACTTCTGTACGGATGCTTATACTTGTTTCTGAGCAAAATATAATTTGCAAAAGGCGTTTCAGCAAGTTATTTGGCTGGGTAATAAATTGAACATTGGATAAGCATAATGTAGACCCAACTGTGTTGTTGATGTTTGTTTCAACACACATTTTTAAATATTTTGATCATGTCATGAAGTAGGTATACCAGACAAAAGGCATAATACCAAACCATGAAGTGATGGCTAACGTCAGAGTTCGGTGAATTAATGGTGTAGTGATACGGATAGATGCACACAAACGTTGGAACCGTTGAGCAACCTTTTACGCTCGCAAAAGTTTTGCAACTGTTAAAAGCTATTTTTAAATGTGATATTTATTGGAAAGATTAATTACAGAAGAGTGAACGGAAATGTGTATGTATTAAATATCATATGTGGCCCAGTTTCGAGCGAACTGTATTGGTTTCGAAACTAACCGTCTGATAAAACGCTTCCTAAATGCTGTGAAATATAAACATTCTTAACAACTCCTATTGAGTTGTGTATCTAAATTATCCACAACCTTACGTAACCGAATGTAGCAATTGGTACCGCTCCAAATATCTCCGACAAAAACTGAACGGTGAAACTGCTGGTGAGGGCCGTCGAATGAAATAAAGAAAAAACTGCAACTCATCAGAACCACGATAATCGTACCATAAACAACATCATCGAAACCTATCGGAACTATTCTATATCTGCTCTTCACGCTTGTGCCTAGCGGGAGAAAAACCCTAACTAGCACTGGATTAGCAAACAATTTGGTGTTGATGATTTCTTCCTCGCACATTCTGCACAAAAAAGACTCATCTCAAAGCATCAGCACCCAGCAGGAGGAACATGTGAGAAGTAAATCGCTACATTAGGTAATGGCCATGTCCGGGGGGGCTTTTGCTGCACGTACAGTCAGTGGTGGTGACTATCAGTCAGTCAGGGGCGAACCGTTTTGCTTCAGTGTGGAAAGTGGGGGTAGGTATCTGTTCCGAAATGCAACCGTTATGATTGAAGAGGAAGAATTTTAGCACTATCATCTCACATTTAGTTTCCAAATGTTTGGAGAGAACGACTGGGAGGTGTTTAGTAAAAAAAAAAACGGATGCAGAGATTCTGTTATACCTTGGTGTTTATATTTGGACTGACTCCGCTCAGACACGCTTTGGACTAGGAAGGAACATCTCAATTTTTGCTAGATGAACAGGTTTGCAACATCAGATCTGATATAATTAGAACCACGCATTTCCCAATTTTCAATTGTTATAATCGATACAAATATGAGATGCAAAATGGTGAATCGACAACCCGGAAAAAGCATCATGCTTATACGGGTAGAGCGATGACAAAGAGTGCCAGCTATGGATTGTATGCTTAGCTTGTAGTGCAGCATGGGCACTGTTGTCCTTCGACTTCAGATAGATTGAGGATGTGCACGCCGAGCGTCTGCCCACCAAGGAGGTGCGGCTCAAACAAGGTCTGTCCTGGCCTTTCCAGTAGCTAATTCAGAAACGCTGTATCGCCCAGCTACACCCAAAGTGGCAGTTCCACCAACGTGATCAGGCGTCATTGATGTTAGAACTTGTATGGGTCCCAACCCCAACATCGACTTAGATCACTACCCCGTAGTTAGTAAGATTCAAGCTTGGAAATCAACTGTGTTGAACTCTAGGAAGCGGCGATCAATCCGTTTCAACATCCAGCGTTTTCCAGCAGCTGGTACGGTAGCTGAAGCTGGCTATCAACTGAGCTGGACGAGCGTTTACCTAAGTGAGATCAACGAAGGCTATGTCCTCCACACTCTGTGCCTATTCACGAAGCGATGAGTATGGCAGCGCTGGAGATGTTCCTAGGAGGTGATCCAAGGAACGGGTGGCTCGATGAGGAGTACCAGAGGGTAACGGATGAGAAGAATGTTGCCAGAAGCCGGATCAGGATGTCGGGGACCCAGCAGAGCAGAGAGAGATAAAGAGAAGCAAGAGTAGCCGACAAACGAATCCACCGCAAAAATAAAAGATATCATGAGGAAAATGTGACTTCTTAGGCGCAAACAAGTATGGAACAGAATGATATGTGGAGGTTTTACGAAACTGTGAATGGCGAGCGGAGAAAACAGCGTCTTATCCCGTCATGTGCAACAACCGTTACCATGCTAAAAGACAAAACAATGAAGGCTGCCAGGTGGAGAATGTACTTCAAGGAACTGTTTAAACGGTGGAAATGGAAGAGCGACAGACAGAATTCGAATCAACGACGACGGAAAGGTTGTGGAACCTCTAACGCTAGACGAGGCCAAGACAGCTGTGAGAAGGCTGAAGAACAACAAGCAGTTGCATTAACTCTTGTCCCGTATTATTTTGAAGACATGGGAAGAGCACATTGGTCGGGCTCCATACAAAGGGGCGGCCAAAACTCTCAAAAAACGAAATTGATATTTTTAAACATTATTTCACTTCATAACAAAGTTAATGTATTGTACTTTTATGATTCCTCATTAAAAGCATACCAGCTTTTGTATTTCAATGACATTTTAACTGCCAAAGTGGCCTAAGTCATAAAATTGAAAAATGAATTATTCGAAAAAAGTAAAATAATAATATTTTGAGAATGGAATATATGTTTTATGTTATCCAGCATATGAAAGCTTGTTATTGGACTGTTTGAATGCACGTATGGTGCAAAATTAATATATCACAAAACTTTTCAAATTTTCATATATTGTACCTTAGAAATTTTGGTAATTTTTAAGTTAAAAAACGGTTCGTGTCGTCACGTGTCGCCGCAATTTCGAATAGTACATCTTAAACATCATGCTTAGAGCTGCCTAAAAACGTTTAAATATTTTGCAGAAATTTGCAGTTTTTCAAATTAGAGCTATTTAAAAAAGTCATGTTTTTTCATATATTTTACGTTATTTTTCCATTTTTTACTGAAATAAAATTTATCTTTCCACATTTTTCACACGTTTTGAACAAACTTGATTGGATTTGATCGAAAGATGATCATTTATTTAAATTCGAATTGATTTTTTAACAAAAAACGCAAAAAATATGGGGTTTACTGATTTTTGCCGTTTTTGAAATTATTGAAATTACGTAATTTTTGAATACCCCTTTCTAAACACTAAAAATACTATATAACATATCTAGGCAACCTATAACTTCGATTAAACACATAAAAAGAGTTTTGGCCGAACTTTATCTTTTTCCGACCATTGTGAAGAGGAAGAAATGCCTACTAGTTGGCTGGACGGCCTCATTTGCCCTCTATATAAGAAAGGGCAGATATGGTGGAGGCGGATTGAGGCTTCATCAGCGAATATCAGGCGGGATTTACTGAGCGTCGTTTATCGACAGATCAGACGTTCATCCTACGGCAGATTCTCGATAAATTTCTGGAGTACAACTTGCAGACCCATCATCTTTTTATTGAATTCAAGGCGGCGTAAGATTCGGTGAAGAGAAATGACTTATGGCAAATATTGATTGAACATGGTTTCCGGTGAAACTAATTAGAATGATTCGTGCGATACTTGATGGATCGAAATCAAGTGTATCCGTACACGGATGACATTTCGACATTGTTGGTAACCTCGAAAGGACTGATTTAGGACAGCGCTCTTGCGAGCTTACGATATCTCTAGAAGGAGCGATAAGTAGAGCGGATGTGCAAAGGAACGGCTCTGTTTGAAGGGGTTCAGGTGTCGTTGGCGTTTTAATTTAACAACGGGGATTGCAGGAGGATACCAGGAGATGACAAGGGCGTTTCAGGAGGTCTCCGGGTCGTCTCATGGAGTTTAGTGGGATCCAGAGGACTCAGGGGATTTTAAGGGCGCTTCATGGGTTCTAGGAGGATCTTATGGAGTTTCCAGGGGGTCAGGGACGCTTCAAAGAGTATCGTGGGGTTCCATGGAAGTTCTAGAGGTTGTCAGGAGCATTCCAGGGGGTTCCAGGGCATATCAGGGCTTAGGGGTGTTTCAAGCAATCCCAGGGAGTTTTAAGGGTACCTGGAGGACACATAGGCGCTTGAGGGGGTTATAGAAGATTTCAGGGGGCTTCAGGAATGCTGCAAAGGGTCTCAGGGAGCTCTAGGGGTGTCCCAGAGGAACTCAGGAGAAAGGGGGTCATAAAGGTGTTTTATCGAGTTTGGTGGTAGCTACCAGGTGATCTCAAGGGCGCTTCAAGGGATCCCAGGGGGTTTCAGGATATACCATGAGATCTCAGGGGCGTTTAAGAGGTCTCAGAATTGTCTCAGAAATTATAGAGGACGGTTCAGGACGCCTCATGCGAACTCCATGGATCTTAGGGACGCTTCGATAGGTCTCAGATAATTCCAGGGAAATTACAGAGCATCCCTGGGGTGTTTCGGGAGATCTAAGGGGGTTCCAGTGGATCGATGGAACGCTTCCAAGGGAGGGGGGGGGGGGTTGTGATTCCTGGGAAGTTCCAGATGGTCTTAGTGGCATTTCAGGGGGCTTCAGGGGGTAGCAGATCTTCTGGCATGTCCCAGAAACTTCTTGGATCCTCCTTGAAACGTCCCTTGGATATCCCAGTATTCCCTGAAAGTCTCTGAAACACCCCTGAGACCTATCGAAACGCCACTGAGATGACCCTTCGACCCCCTTGAATGCCCCTGTATCCTAATGGCACCCCTGAAAACCCCTAGGAACCACTTGAAACACTCCTGCAATTACCTGCTATCCCCCTGAGACCCGTTGGGTTCCCTTGAAACGCCCCTGAGATTCCCTGGTAGCCCCTGAGACTACATGAAAGGCTCCTGACCACGAGACCCCTTGAAATGCTCCTGAGACGACCTTGAGACGCCTTCGAATGCCCCTGAGACCTAATGGTACCTCCTGAAACCCTCCAGGGATTCTTTGGAATGCCCCTGAAATCTTCTGGGACCCCCTGAAACACCCATGAAACACCATCGGACTGAGAAAACATTGAAAATTAGAAGTGACAAAATGTTCATTAATTGGTACATTGAGATATGAAATTGTGAAAAAACGCGTTCTGGTAGGATTTGAACCCACGACTTCGTATTCGCTAGACAGGCGCTTAAATCAACTAAGCCACAGAACAGGTTACGATCCTTGAATAGAAAGCCAAACTAACTCCAAGCTAACACAATGAACACTCCTATTTTCCCAAATCCATCTCTCTTTCGATATAGATGCCAAGCAAGAGAGAATTATTTTATACATACACCCTTAAATGAAACAACACAGCGCAAGAGTAACTTTCTCGCAGCGAGCAAAAAGACAAAGGAATTTTCACTCATATTTGTGTACGACTGGATCAACTCAAAAAATGTGCTGATCCGGTGGTACACAAATCTGCGTGAAAATTCTTTTGTCTTTTGCGTGTCGAGATTTGCGTGTAGTACCGAGACTTACTCTTCCGCTCCGCATATCTAGGCATCGAATCATATGTGCTTTGACATCTAAGCCGAAAGAGACATAGAATTGTGAAAAAGGTGTTCATGGTGTGGGCTCGGAGTAAGTTTGGATTTATAGTCCGCAGAACTGTTACCTGTTCTGTGGCTTAAATGGTTAAAGCGCCGGCCCAGCGAATACGGAGTCGTTGGTTCGATTTTTTCACAATTCCATCTCTCAATTTGCCAATCTTCAAGTTTTGATGGCCTCTTAAATCCTCTGAAATCTCCTGGTACCCCTCTGAAACCCGCTTGGACCGACTGAAATGCCTCTGAGATCTCCTGGTGCCCTCCTGAAACTAGTTGGGACTCCCTGAAACGCCCCGTAAACCACATTGGACTCCCTTAAAGGCCTCTGAGAATCCCAGGAACCATCCCTGAGATCTCCTGGTACCCCCCAGAAACCCCCTGAGGCATGACATCTCCTGGTACCCCGCTTGAAACGCCCCTGGGATCTCCTGAAACGATCTTGTAACCTCCAATTTTTACCTATAAACGTCCCCTAGCCGCCGACGCCATAGTTACCTTTTTTACATTTTCTTATTCACAGTGCATCGCGGGCTTCGTGACCGTGCGGTTAGGGGCGTCAGTCTTGTGGAAATTTTGTAAGCCTTGGAATGGGTTCGATTTCCGCTCCAGTCGGTGAAAACTTTGCATCCACTTGGATCACTGAGTGTTTCGTATGTTGTCCGTTGTCTAATGTTAGTGATTGTTCAGTCTGTGCAACCTCTGGTTAAAGACAGTATAGTGCCTCTTTTTTTTTTTGATTCTGTATAGCTCTTCCTCTTTTCATGTAAAGTATAAAAAGGTACATACATTGAAAGTACATAAAATAACCTGCATAACAAGAGGTTTTAGTGTAAATGCTGGGAGGTGGAACCGCGAACGACTGGGCAATCTTAAGCAGCAGTGTTACGGTAGACAAGGGCACGCTCGAGGTGGTAGAAGATTTCGTCTTCCTCGGTTCCATATTAACCGCAGACATCAACGCTAACCGTGAAATACTGAGGTGCATCATCAGTAATAGTCTGACCTGCTATGGGCTCCACAAGATCCTGCGAGTGGAAAAGGTTCACCCTCGCTCCAAATGCACCATGTACAAAACGCTGATAAAACTGATAGAGATTCTCTGCGGACACGAGACTTGGACTATTTAGGACCATCTTTGACGGTGAGCAGGAGAACGCTGCACTCTATAGCGAACCAAGAAATAGAAAGGTTCACAAAAGCTGGAAGGATACGATGGGCAGGGCATGTTGTAAGCATGCCGAACAAGAATCCCGCAAAGCTGGTTTGCGTTGGGTGGTTGGTACAAGAAGACCTGGAGGGCAGCGAGCAAGATGGATGGGCCAGGTGCAGACCGATCTGTTAAATGTGGGACGCGGCAGACGATAGGGAACTTCAGCCACAAACCGACTGAGTTCATTCTGGATGCTCTTCAGGCAAAAGTCATACATCTTAAATCCACAGCTCTGAATTAAAATTGATCAGTGCACCTCGTCAGCACCGTCAACACCAAACTCTCCACAGAAAACCGCTGCTCCGCCGCTGCTCCAGGCCAACAACGCCTAGAACGCTGACTTTAAAGCGTGCAACGAAGTAGCGGGAAGTGCCGAGAAGCGCAAGGAGGGTAGCGCAGTGCGATGATGAGTATCGATAGATTCCCGTTTTGTTCCGTTCGTTTTCTCCAGAAGTGTGTAGTCAGTCGGCTGAGCTGCCTGTGGCAAGTAACCAACAAACATACATTGTGCCTCTTGTTGGCAAACTTCACGCTTCCTCAGCTCAACAACGCACTCACACTAACACTGACTTCGCACAAATCACACGCTGCTTGCCACCGGCAAACGGTCATACCTTTCGTTTGTGCGAATTTTGTGCTATTGAGTAACTTGGTTTTAATATCGGTTGTAAAAATGTTTTTTTTTCTCTCCAGTCGGTGTAAGTTGATTCCCAACCACACGAGTGATTATCCGAAACTAACACCAATTATTCCATTTTCTGCTAATTCGCCAAATACCATAAACAAATGAACCCCCCGTGGTCGTCGTCGTCGTCGGTCGAAATAATTCCCTCCAACTACAATGGAGTCTAAATTACCCAGAAAATATAGTCAAATGAAGCGATGATTTTATCGCATTTACCTTGTTACCCACATCTTAGTCGCGTGTTCCTTTCAATGCCGGCGATTTTCGAGTGCTCAAATTCCATTACACACGGTCCATCTCTCGGGCTCTCGGGTTCGAAATTAATCGATCTTCATCTTCGTCCAACTAGGTAATACGATCGTAATTCAAATTTCACTTTTCATGGCGCACAAAATTGCTGCCGACCAGGGCGATGATTTATGTTTTGAAACGTGTTTAAGCTATGATAAGGCAGACGATTGGTGGTGATGATGCTACAGTTCGTGTCGGCAGAAGAATTCACCACAAAACGAACGGGTATAAGGAAATTGACTTCGAAAGCTTTTTTAAGTTGCCTCAGAAAGTGGTGATCAACGAAACGATCAGAAGCTTAGAGGACTTGATCGCGCAGTAAACCGACACGAAACGAGCTTTGATCGTGAGAAGCTCGTAAAAATGTTTGCTATAAGCTTTCGTTGGTTGGTTCAAATGAAGCTTTTGGCGATCGTGCAGATCTTGGATGGATATGTGGAAAGATGTTGACCTATTCGATGTTTTTGTTCACAGTTAACTCAACACTGTATACATTTCTGTTACTAATCAAGGCTGATTCATGAACTAACTCGTAGCGTATTTTTACTGAGGACATGCAGGCTGAAAGGTAGGAATTGTATGAGGTGGATTTGTTTCTCCTTATGCAGACAAAGTTTTTGAGACTCAGTTTTTGTGATGCACCTTGCGATGCATTTAAACCTCTTTTCATGTAGGATTTTTTTAGATTTGATTCATACAAGAGGCACATAAAGAGGTCTCAGGGGAGTTTCACGGGTGTACCATGAGGTTTCAAGTGAAATTTAGAGGGTCTCATGGGCGTTTCAGGAGTTCACCGGGGTTACTCGTACTGATTTTTTCAGAAGCAGGACCACAGAACTGTAGTATCAGGGCAACTTTAACTGCAATATATTTGTATAATAGAGTTACAATTAAGGTCATGAACAATAGTATTTACTTACAACATTTCAGTTCGTTTCTTCTCACAGATTCCTCTCGTAGCAAGTAGTTTTAGGTTAAGTTTTATACTATAGGCTGTGAGAGTGCATTGCATGTGTTGGCGGGGAAATCGGGGAATTGGTCACTGGGCTGTCAGCAGCACATCAAATACGCAGTTGGATATGCGATTTCGTACAGCTTTAAACTGCAAATTAGTAATTTATTATTATTCATCATATAGCATAGCATAGCATAGCATAGCATAGCATAGCCGACCGTACACATCCTGGGGTGGCTGTCGATAGAGACGTTTAATGCGCCAAAAAAGTTGCCTGGGACTTGACAACCTTTCATTTGACGAACTCTCGACACCTGGCCAGGTCCTTACGATCAGCGGGGATGGGGAGGAAATGTTGATTAGATATCTACTCAGAACATGTCCAAGAACTTGGGCCACTTCATAGATATCTGGAGTTGGATGTGGATGGGATTTAATGGGATGCTTTCCTTGGCGAAAAAGCAAATTACAATTTGTTATAAATTTAGTTTAATCATTTACCTAGTTAACGCTGAAAAAGTAAACATTAGTACATAGTAGATATGATTATTTAATTAAAGGTTGTTTACGGTACGGTTGAATAATTGAATTCAACTGAATAGTGAATACTTTTGTAAAATAGTTGATTATTGTGGGAAATCGCACCGCAGCTTCCGAGTGAGAGCTCCACAGCATGTCACACGATCGTCAGCCACGTACGTTGGGTCCGGTGTCCAGCCAAAGAAAAAGCGCCATAGTACCTACAATCACCACGGTGGCCCACACTAGTCGCCCCAAAACTGAGACCGACCGTGATCCGACAATCGATATGAACAAACGCGAAACAACGACGATTACCGCAATGCAATCGTTGCGGACCGAGCCTACTAGTATGAAAAAGGAAGGATCTAACCTTAATGGCGACCTAGGTCTCCCAAGTGCTGACTTGCATTGTACACTTCTTCTCCAGAACGTCCAGTTACACGGCACAGTCCGGATTCGGTTGGACCTCGTTGACAGTCGTTCGGCGGGGATCATCGGTCTGCATTCCGACTCGTTTGGTGTAGCGGTGGAGAATTCTGGGTGTTTTTCCGGGCTTAACCGGCGACAGCCACTCGGTAGAGGGAACCGGCAGATGCGTGGGCAGATGTCATAATTCGTCGAATTACTTACAGTGGAAAACCAAGAGACTTTTCCGGAACTAGCTGCTGCAGACAGTTAAATTGCGACTGCCAACCGACTGCAAATAAATCCAATTTTTCTGTTTTCACAAAAAGGTACGAAATTCAGTAATTTATTATTATTCATCATATGCACACAAATTCACGGTCTTACACTTTCAGTGTTTCTGCATATTCCATTTTTCCCCAGCAACAAATTATATGCACTTTAGTTTAGCTTGCATGTTCTAGAATAATATAGATTTAAGTAAATTTAGATTAGATAAGTTCAACATTATCACTGACATTTTGAGTCACTTCTACAGTACCTGACAATTAGATTTAAGTAGAATAACAAATTGCACAACTTTTAGAAGTACCTAATTTACAATCTTTTCTCGTTCCTTTGTTCTATACTACAATCTGTGTTAGCTGTCACCCGTTGGTCCGTATTAGCTGTAACTATGTATTGGATATATCTGCCACACACAATGCAGCCAGTGTTCCCAGCGGCAACAGCATGATCAATTTCAACTATTTTTTTATAATTTATACTTTTACTTACTTGATTGCCAACTCTACACAATATTTTTGAACTATATTTAATAAGTAGCTATTTATTTGAATGAATTCAATAAATTCGGTACGCGTTGGATACCTATAAACATTTCAGAAAACTGTTACATATTGTTGACTGTATCCGTATCTACTATGCAATCTTACTACTGAGTCGGGTGAGTTGGATTAAGCAACCCGCAGCTCCTTCGGTAATTAAATACGCGTAACTTTAGATAATAATTAGATTCTTCGAATTCACCAGAAATCTTTATAATCATTCAGCCACATCCAAATTTGTATGCAAATCTTAGTTCAATCATTATCCGTCATCGTATATCGAGTTGTCAGCCCGGGGGGCAAGTCCCTTGTGGCAAAAAATGCAATAGGGCAGACTGGTCGAGAAGACTAGGGTTGCTCGCCATCACATACTCCCTCCTGTGAACGACTATGGTTGCGCAGACCTAGTTCACAACCCTCCATGACGTCGAGCAGCGCCAACTTAACAGCTGGCCGTCGATGCAATCCTCCAGCAGTTCGTACCCATGCTTGCCTAATTCGGCCATCTACTCCTGGAATTATTTTCTCTACACGCCCTCTTGTCCACTGGTTTCTTACATTTCCATGTACAACAAGTCGCCTACCGAAATGTCCTTCACGTTACACAGCGTAACAAAAATTAACTTTTTGTCTGTCTCAAGAGCAAACTTATGTGTCTCCGAAGGATTTTGGGCCGCTGATTCTGAATCCGGGCTCATATTTGCTCTAATACGTCACAATTTTGAGCTATACCTCAATTTATAGAGCAAAATATGCGATTTTGAGCTTTTTTGACTGCACGCCATTAAGCAAGAAAATTTTTTTTCAAGCAATCAAAAGGTTAATTGGTCAATTAACATCTAAATTAACGACTCATGCAAAATATTTCGTTTTACAAAATCGAATTTGATAGTTTTAAGCGATTTATGTTAGGTACGATATTTCCCATACAAGTCACCCTCCAAAAGTTGCATGAGATCCCTGGACCATTCTAACGCTTTTAGACTTCTTGGAACCCATGTTAAACCCCTGTGACGGCGAGCTTTGGAATTAGAGGTTCTCAACGAGCAACAGCAGTTAGAAGAGTTAGAACTAGAGGAGGAGAAGCAAATTAGAGCTAGTCAGATTGCCCAAGCGAAAATGATTAAGGACCGTGAGCAAGAAATAGAGGCTAAAAAGTTAGCGGAGGAGAAGGCATTCTTAGATAAGAAAATGGCTCAATAATTAGTATTTCATAGGGATCAGATGGCTATTAAGAAGAAGTCGTTAGAAGAGAAGGCAAAACTTATTCGCGAACAGTTACTGCATGGGAGTAGTCGGTCGTCGAGTGTCAGTCAAAGTGTTTCACAGTTGAGTGCGAATACGGAACAGCCAGTTAATGGGAATCAAGGAAATCCGTTGGAGCCGAGTGATCCGACCAACTTGGTTCTATCAAATTCGTTAAACAGGTTCAGATTGACGCAGGACCAGCGTTATGGGCTGAAAACGTTCAACGGACACGCCGGCCAACCAACCGCAGTTGTACAGGATACGAACGACATTGCTAGTGAGGTGCGTCCAACCCATGAATCGAATGCTCATATTCTTTGGCAAAACGTTGGCAACGCAATTACAAGAAGCGGGCAGGATCATGTTGGCAGAGAAACCCAATTCGAGCAATCATGTAGGCCGCATGAACGACATAATGCTGGTGATGAAGATTCCTTCGCGTTCGACCTTCGAACAGGTCCTACGAACCGCCAGCTTGCCGCTCGTCAGTTTATGGGTATAAGGATCTTCCCGTTTTTACTGGAAATCCGGAAGAGTGGCCAATTTGGGTCAGCAATTTCGAGAGATTATGGTCGCCCAGAAACTTTGATTCGAGCTCTTACCGAGAAGATTCGGCAACTTCCGCCGCCGAAGATGGACAACTTGGAGAGTATCATCGATTTCGATATGGCCGTAAATAGATAATCTAGTGGAGCATCTAAAGACAGCGAAACAATTTGCACATCTGACAAATCCCTCACTGCTACACGATTTGGTCGGTAAGCTGCCAGTCGAATACAGATTGAAATGGGCAACATTCAAAGGTGCTCGAGCCGACGCCGATCTGCGAATGTTCGGAACCTTTATGAACTCTACCGTGGAGCTAGCATTTGACGTGGCGGATGATAGCCCGACTAGTACGCCTTCTAAATCACAACAAAAATCGAAAGAACGTGCTTACTTACATGCTCACTCTGAACCAAAAGATGCTACTGAAAACGTAGCAAATATACGACTGAAGAAAATCCAGAAGAATATCTGTGTTGCGTGTGGAAACGAGTTCATGAGTGTGAGCAGTTCAGATCGCTGAGTGTGGATGAAAGGTTGAAAATTGTGAACCAGAGCTCTTTGTGCAGGACGTGTTTGAACCAACACGGTAGATGGACATGCCGAACCTGGCAAGGATGCGGAGTTTCAGGTTGTCGGCTACGTCATCACACGCTGCTCCATTAATCGCCGCAAGTCACTTCAGTTACCGTATCTACAAGTCATTTGGATCAAAAGCAGTCACATAGCGGTACCCTGTTCCGAATTTTGCCAGTAACATTGTACGGACCACGCGGAAAAATCGACGTTTTCGCCTTTATCGACGAAGGATCCCAACTAACGCTTTTGGAGGATGATGTTGCTTCCAAAATAGGACTGTCTGGATCCTGCGAACTGCTTCAGTTGCTGTGGACTGGAAATGTTACACGTAGTGAATCGAAATCTCGACGACTTCTGGTGGATATTTATGGGACGCAAGTGAGTCAGAAATTCAAGCTTTCCGACGCCCGTACGGTCGGGAAATTTATGCTCTCAACGCAGACTCTCTGCTACCGCAGTCTAGCCGCTCGATATCCTCACCTACGAGGATTGCCAATAAAGGACTATAATGAGGTTACACCGAAGCTTCTTATTGGTCTTGACAACTTGAAGCTCACAATACCACTAAAAATTCGCGAAGGAGACTGGGGACACCATGTAACACCATGAAGTACACCCACCCACCCCCTCCAGCGTTATGACATTTGTGAACAAGCCCACGAGACGATGTATCCCGTTATACTTCCACAACATTCTATGATTACCTACCTATTGGCCGATTGGTTTTATCGTCGTTATCAGCACGCAAATAGGGAAACGATTGTTAACGAGTTACGGCAACTCTATCATATTCCGAAAATGCGAGAGTTGGTAGCAAGAGCATCCAGGAACTGTATGCATTGTCGAGTATGGAAGGCAGCTCCCAAACCACCAGTGATGGCCCCGTTGCCCAAAGTGCGGCTCACCCCATTTGTTCGGCCATTCACTTTCGTGGGGGTAGATTACTTCGGCCCACAGATGGTTAAACAAGGTCGAGGCACTATTCACGTGCCTCAGCATTCGTGCGGTACACTTAGAAGTCGCTCACGCCATGTCGACGGAGTCGTGCGTTCTAGCAATCCGTCGATACGTTACGCGACGAGGAGCTCCGGCTGAAATATTCAGCGATAATGGAACGAATTTCCACGGGGCCAACAATAAATTGAAAAAAAAATAACAGATTGCTGAGCGCAACCAGCCTCTAGCTGCGATATACACCAATACCAATAGAAGTGGTCTTTCAACCCACCCGGCGCTCTCAATATGGGTGGAGCGTGGGAGAAAATGGTGCGTTCGGTAAAAGTGGCCATAGGAACGATTGCTGAAGCCAGCAGAAAACCAGATGATGAAACATTGGAAACAGTTATTATCGAGGCAGAAGAAGTAATAAATTCTAGACCATTAACGTACATCTCTGAGGAGTCTGAGGATCAAGAGTCCTTAACCCCAAACAACTTCTTGCTGGGGAGTTCCAGTGGTGTCAAGCAACTGCCGGTGTTGCCAACAGAGTATCGATCAACCCCGAGAAGTAGCTGGAAGTTGGCGCAACATCTAGCTGATGGATTTTTTTGGAGGCGATGGTTGAAAGAATATTTGCAAGTAATATCGCGGCGGTCAAAATGGATTGATAACACAGCGCAACATTTTTTTGTCTCAAGAGCAAACTTATGTGTCTCCGAAAGATTTTGGGCCGCTGATTCTGAATCCGGGCTCAGATTTGCTCTAATACGTCACAATTTTGAGCTATACCTCAATTTATAGAGCAAAATATGCGATTTTGAGCTTTTTTGACTGCACGCCATTAAGCAAGAAAATATTTTTTTCAAGCAATCAAAAGGTTAATTGGCCAATTAACATCTAAATTAACGACTCATGCAAAATATTTCGTTTTACCAAATCGAATTTGATAGTTTTAAGCGATTCATGTTAGGTACGATATTTCCCATACAAGTCACCCTCCAAAAGTTGCATGAAAGTTTTCATGCTAACATAAAATGCTTAAATCTATCAAATTTGATTAGGTAAAACGAAATATTTTGCATGAGTCGTTAATTTAGTTGTTAATTGACCAATTAACCTTTTGATTGCTTAAAAAAAATATTTTAAAGACACAGACACGTTTAATGCTTCCAGTGAGCTATTTGCTCTTTGAAGGAAGCACGACACTAGACAACGGACTAGCATGCAACGCCCAGTGGCACAGCCGAAAACTTTTCCTGACAGCTGCGGCGGGAATCGAACCCACGCTCCTTAGCACGATGCGACTAAAGGCTTGGTGACCTTAGCCGCACGACCACGAAGCCACAAATATTGCCTTGCTTAATGGCTTGCAGTCAAAAAAGCCCAAAATCGCATATTTTGCCCTATAAATTGAGGTATAGCTCAAAATTGTGACGTGTTAGAGCAAATCTGAGCCTGGACTCGGATTCAGCGGCCCAAAATCCTTCGGAGACACATAAGTTTGCTCTTGAGACAAAAAAATGTTGCGCTGTGTTATCAATCCATTTTGACCGCCACGATATTACTGGCAAATATTCTTTCAACAATCGCCTCCAAAAAATCCATCAGCTAGATGTTGCGCCAACTTCCAGCTACTTCTCAGGGTTGATCGATACTCTGTTGGCAACACCGGCAGTTGCTTGACACCACTGGAACTCCCCAGCAAGAAGTGGTTGGGGGTTAAGGACTCTTGATCCTCAGACTCCACAGAGATGTACGTTAATGGTCTAGAATGTATTACTCCTTCTGCCTCAATAATAACTGTTTCCAATGTTTCATCATCTGGTTTTCTGCTGGCTTCGCCAATCGTTCCTATGGCCGCTTTTACCGAACGCACCATTCTCTACCACGGGGGGGGTTTGGGAGCGCCGGCTGGGTTGAAGGACCACTTCTATTGGTATTGGTGAATATCGCAGCTAGAGACTGGTTGCGCTCAGCAATCTGTTTTTTTTTTTCATTTTATTGTTGGCCCCGTGGGAATTCGTTCCATTATCGCTGAATATTTCAGCCGGTGCTCCTCGTTGCGTAACGAATCGACGGATTGCTAGAACGCACGACTCCGTTGACATGGCGTGAGCGACTTCTAAGTGTACCGCACGAATGCTTAGGCACGTGAATAGTGCGACCCATCTTTTAACGTTGCTTCGACCTTGTTTAACCATCTGTGGGCCGAAGTAATCTACCCCCACGAAAGTGAATGGCCGAACAATAGGGGTGAGCCGCACTTTGGGCAACGGGGCCATCTCTGGTGGTTTGGGAGCTGCCTTCTATTCTCGACAATGCATACAGTTCCTGGATGCTCTTGCTACCAACTCTCGCATTTTCGGAATATGATAGCGTTGCCGTAACTCGTTAACAATCGTTTCACTATTTGCATGCTGATAACGACGATAAAACCAATCGGCCAATAGGTAGGTAATCATAGATTGTTGTGGAAGTATAACGGAATACATCATCTCGTATGGTACGTACAAAAATAATTCGAGCCGATCTCGCATGCGAAGGATACCGAACTCATCCAAAAACGGACAAAGTTTATGGATTTTACTATATAGATTTCGAGACCACAGTATTCTCGCTGCGCTAGCTTCCACAGACTTTATTCGGCCAGAACTAGTTCATGCTGGGTAAGATGTCCTAGTTTCAACGCAATTCCTTGCATTTTCCGTTTGATGTTGTCAAAAAGGCGTTCCATCCAAACGTTCGGTGGAGTCGTTCCCAACGACTAAAGCGTGACAGTTCTACCAACGAGTCAGGTTCAGCAGCATGGAAATGGCATGATCTAATTTCTTCTGCAGTAGGGATTGTTGTCGTGGCCACGTATCTTCTGGTTGACGTAGGAATTCCGGACCACGGAACCACACGCTGTTTCCGCTGAGATTTGGTCCCGCTCCCCATTTTGTTGCGAGATCAGCTACGTTGGTTTTACTTGGAATCCGTCGTTATTCTGCTGCTTCCGTTGTAGTCAGAATCTCTGCAACGCAGAATCCTACGAATTGGTGATATTTGCGATGATCGGAATTAATCTACGCAAGAACAGTTCGGAAGTCTGTCCAGAGCACTCGTTTTGCACAGGTAGTCCATGAATAAGGATGACACTATTCAGCAGCCGCGTGCCAAAAACAGCAGCCTGAAGCTCCAAACGAGATATGGACAACATTTTCAGCGGTGCTAATTTCGATTTGGCTGACACAAACGCCACATCTGCGCCGGAAGTTGTGGCTACTCGAAAATATACGACGCTGGAAAATGCGGACTCGCTGGTGTCCACAAAAACGTGCCTCCAACAAAATAACAACGGGGAATGCGAAGCGTGTTTAACTGAGATAGATATCCAATCCACAGCTGCCATCGTTCGCACAGCTCCTTGTCAATGACGTCGTCCCAGTTGATCTTGGAGGCCCATATGTCTTGCATAAGAATTCTACCGTGGACTAAATAGAATGTTATCAGCCCCAGCGGGTCAAAGAGACTCATGACGACGCGTAGTATTTCACGTTTTGTGAGCACGTGTCTCTCTGGCAAAACATTCTGTAGATTTTCTCGAAGCTACAGTGAATAGGTGAAGTTATCGCTAGAAGGAATCCATCTCATTCCTAGGACAGATTCAGAGGATTCTTGTTTTTCTGCTTGGAAAAGTTTTTCCATCGCCTTCGATTGTGCTCCAATACGTTCTGCGATTTCAGCTTTGTTCGATAAAAAATTCCGAATTTCAAATCCGCCTCTTGCGTGGATCTATTTTACTTCACGCCCGACCGTCACCGCTTCTTCCATCGTCCCAAAGCTGTCCAAATAGTCGTCTACATAGTGGTGACGAATAACTGCATCGTTGAGTGACACACCATCCACAACAGCTCTTGCATCCATTACCAACCGCACCTTGTTCTTCCTGGAGTTGACCACCACTCCAAGCGGCAGACACCTACATTTTTCTGGTCTCGTTGCTGTTAGTTCATCCTCCGTAGTTTTGTATGCATACTGCTTCTCCACATAATCTCGGATAGTTGCAAGCACACTCTCGTAAAGTGGTTCATCTGTCGAAAGCTTTCTCTCCAGACCGCGAAGCGTTCTATACGCCATGCCATAGCTCATTGGCGTAGCTAGGGGGGGTTCCAGGGGTGCCTGGCACCCCCTAGAATGAATTTGGCACCCCCTAGAATTTTTCCTTGATAGTAGGTTAAAATCGAAACTTCACACGATAATTCCAACATCTATTAATGACGCATTTGAACAAAACTAAAGCTTCAAACGAAATGACTTCATTATATATTTTACGTATTGGCGTTTTGAACTTATATTCAATAATTAAAACACTAAAAAATACGTTTTTGCTGATATATTAGTTTAGGACCCTCCAAATAGGATTACCTTGAGACGCTATATGAAATGTGTATCAGTTTTTCGGTTCTAACAAAGGTCTGGGTGATTTATTTTAACCATTGACCCTAAAACTGCACCGCACTCGCGCTGTATAAGACGAGCATGGTTGTTGTATCAGCAATTTCATTGGAAATTTGTTCTGAAATTTCAACGGCAACTCATCTGAATTTCCTTCCACAATTCTTTTTTCGATTTCTTTACAAACTTCTTTAACAATTTCATGGTAATTTCTTTGTAGTTATTCATAATTTCATTGTATTTATAATTATTGCTTCTAAAAATTGCTGCGGCAATATGTCCATATTTTTTTCAGCATTGTTTTTTTTTTAATTTGGAAATTTCTTAGGGGATTCCTATGGCTGCATCATTGATGATTTTTTCGGCGATTCCTTTGAGAATTACTTCGGTGTTCAGCACTTTCTTTGAACATTTCTTTTGTTATTTATGTGGAAAATCTTACAGTAATTTCTTTCAGATCTTCGGCAATTTCAGTAATTTTTCGGTAATTCCTCTGAAAATTCCCTAGGCAGTTAATTTAGAAGTTTCCTAAACAATTATGTTTGAAATTCCATGGGAATTTCTTTCACAATTTCTTTTGTAGGGTATGTGTTCCATCATTAATCTCACGCTCCCATATTCATCCTATTCGAAAACAAGCAATTACGGCTCCGATTTATTCCGTTCTTTTTGTTTTCATGGGTGCTCACTTCTAACCAAAAATACAAAAATAAGAAACAAAACAAACAACGCTTCAATCCTTTGTTTTTCGTAGGATGAAAATGGGAGCCACATGCTTAATAAGGGAACCAATACCCTATATTCTTTGGAGATTTTTTCGGCTATTTCTTTGTGAATTTCTTCGCCCATTCCTTTGCAAACCCTCTGACAGTTCCTCTAGAAATTCAAAAATTCACAATTTAGAACGGAATTGTGATTTCCAAAACAATAGCCGAAAAAATTTAAAATTGAGTTTCCGAATCAATTTGCAAAGAAATTCTCGAAGAGATTCTCCATTAAAAAACCCGAAGAAATTCCCAAAGAAATTGCTGGATACATTTCCATCAAAATATCATAAGAAGTTTCCAAAACATTGGCAACTGTTTTAGAAATTTCTTAGGTAATTTTGATGCTAAATAATATTGCCGAAATATGATCCAAAGGAAATACCGACAAAATTTCCATGATACTTTCCACAAGTATTAAAAACATTTTTTTCTCAAAGGTATTCTCAGAAAATATGCCGCAAAAATTTTGGAATAAATTTCCAAAGAAATTACCGAACAATTTTCCAAATACCATGCCAGCAAAATTTTTAATGGAATTGTTGGCAAAATCATCAAAAGAATTTCTGATGGAATTTTAGAATGACTTCCAACAGGAATGGCAGAGGGAGCGAATTCTGAAGGGATGTTCGAAATAATTCTGAAAGAATTGCCGAAAATGTTTTCAAAGAAATTCTTGAAGGATATCTATAAAAAAATTGCCGAAGAAATATCCAAAGCATTACCGAAAAAGTTCCCAAAGCAGTAAGAGAGCCGTAGCGTGGTCCCATGGCACCCTTGGCAAGCGTCTAGGTTGGCGCCCCACGACATTGTTAATTTGTCTAAATATGTAGTTTTTTTTATTCAAATTTTCTTCAAAATTTATATGTTGGTGTTTCGAAAAAATATATTCCCTTCGATTTTGTTTTAATTTTCTTATAGTTTTTTTTTTCATTCGTCTAGTTTCTGTAGGAATTTCAATTGGAGTTACCCAAAAAATATTCGAAATCTTTTTCTTTTGCAAGTATAAGTACAAACACATTTTGCATTTCAAGAAACTCACTAAGACCAGCTCAATAATTAGAAATAATATTTCAGATTCATAATATAAATAAATTTTCACGGGCTTTCAGGAATCCTTAAACAAACTATTTTACCAATTTTCGGCGATTAGTAAAATTGGGTTTACCTGACTTTTTCCATAAAAATTACCAAAGCTTTCTTCTGAAGGTAAATCCAAATATTTCTCAGAAGATCCGTAAGAAAATTTTCAGTAATCATTGGACAAACCATGGATATGGAAGAATACCAGGAGAAATTCCTGAAGGAATCTCTACAGAGGTTTTTGTTCTCTGGAAGAATTCCTGCTGGAATCATTGGATTAAATTATGCAAGAATCTCTAAAGGAGTTTCAGCAAAAATATCCAGAGGAATACTGGATGAAAATCCTGGAGAAAATTTCAGTAAGGATTTACAATGGGATTCATGGAGTAACTCTTGCATGAGTTCGTGGAGCAATTTATGAAGAAATGCCTGATGGAATGCCTGTAAGAATTTGTAAAGAACAACTGAAAGAATTTAAGAAAGAACACATGTAGGGTATTGTACCATTTGGGCAGGTGTACCTATTTTGGGCACTTGCCGGTATAACTAAGTCAATTTCGAACCGATTCATTAAAATTTTTGTACAGTGTTAGATACTGTACGTGCCTAACTCTATACAAAATTTCAAATCAATCGGTTTGAAATTGACTTAGTTATAGCGGCAAGTGCCCAAAATAGGTACACCAGCCCAAATGGTACAAGACCCTACTTGGAAGAATTTTAACGGCATCACTGAAAAAGTTTCTTAAGTTATTTTTTTGAGAATTAGAAAAAAAAATCCCTAAAAGGTTTTATGAGGAAATCCCTGGAGGAAGTTTCGAAGGAATCCAAGAAGGCTTTCAAAAAAAGCATTGAAGACATTTTGGATGGAATCAAAGGCAGATTTTCTAATGTAAATTTCTGAATGAATTCCAAATTTACGATTTTTTGGAGGAGTTTATAAGGAAATTCATGAAGAAACCTTTTCTAGGAATTTTAGCAGAAATATATGGACCATTCTTTAGTAAGCATGAAACAATTTCGGAACGGAATAGTTCCTAAGCGATGTGTTAAATTTCTTGTTTTTAAAGAAATTTATAGATGACTATCAGAAGAAATATTTAGTCGAGTTTGTAAAGAAAGTTATAGAAGATTTTCTAGAAAAATCCCTGGAAGAATTTCTAAAGGGATTCTTCGGATTTCCAACAGAATCTGTGCAAGGTTTTCTTTAGGAATTTATGGCGGAATTATTGAGAAAATCTATTGAAGTGTTCCTAGGCACCTAATCCTTAAAGATACTTTTGCAGCTATCTGTAGAAGAATTTCTAAGAAAAATTTGGAACTCTGAAGATATTGTGGAAAATTATTTAATAAAATTTTCGGAAAGATTTCCGGACAAATCCTTTGGCTAATTTCTGAATAAACTCCTAGATAACTGCCTGAAAGCCTCTCTGGAAGAATTTCTGATGGAGTTTAGAAATTCCTTTGAGAAATTTCAAGAAAATCTGCAGAAGAATTTTTTATTTGTTTTTTTTTAAGGATTTCTGAATGAGTTTCTTAGAATTTTTTAGAGGAATTCTTGAAGAATTTTTCGAAGAAATCCCAAGAGAAAATTGCTGAAATATTTTTTGAAAGATTTTCTGAAGGCAACCCAGCAAAACATTCTGAAGAAATACTTGGTAAAATTGATGAAGTAATTTCTGGAATATAATATTTTATTTGGGGGAATAGGAATAAAAAAAAACTTAATGGTATTTTTTGGGGTGAAAATGACGTAAAAAATTCTGCTAGATTTGCAAGAAACATACTTTTCAAACACTGAAAAATATTCCATTAAATAAATGTGAAGAAAATCCTCGAACCTAACCTCAAGACTTCACACGTAACCACAACTCTCTGTGTCAAGACTTTTCCCAGTGCGAATGTTTTGGAATTTACAGAAAGAAACTTTCACTAAACTGCCGAAAGCTTATTGATTATGTTTTGCTCATTACAAAATACTAAAATAGCTTCTCAAAAAAAAAGTATTCAAATTCCCATGTAACATAAAAATTCAAAATAATCTAGAGAGATCTGACTTTTTGAAGAATACGGAAGAACATAAAAACATATGATCATTCTCAAATAGTGTTAATGGTTAAATCTTGATAACATCCAATAAAACAATAGCATACTCCTGTGTCCTTCAAGCTTTAGGTTCTTTCGGCGCCACTTTGAGGCTGGCGCCGTTGGTGGGAACAACCTGGCCAACCGTACGCAACGGATCTGAGCAGAATCGGAGAGGTTTGCCAGATAATTTTTCAAAGGAATTATTAATGAAATTCCAAAGAATTTTTCGAAACATGTAACATTAGAATTGCCGAATGTATTCTGAAAGACACTGCTGGAGGAATTCCTTAAACAATTACTGAAGAAATCTTGAAGAAAATGCCAAAGTAAACAGAATTTAAACATTAAAAAAATACGACGAATTTCCTAAAAAAAAATGGAAATTCAGAACATATTTGCAAAGGAATTTGCGAGGAAGTTGCTAGAGTCATTGTCGAATGAATTACCAAAAAATAAACAACTGACGTAATTGAATAATGCTTAAGAGATTCTTAAAAAATCCGAATAATTTGTCGATGAAATTGAAAAACAAATGCCAAACAAACATTGCCACAAAAGTTTCCATGGTAATTAATTACCAATGAAATTATCACAGGATGTGTCGATAAAAATCAAACATATTGCCGACAAAAGTCTCAAAGAAATTGCCGAAGGGAGTCCAAATAAAATGCATAGAATTTACTGAGAAAATTCCAAAATGTATCTAAATTGGCATACAAATGGTAATACAATTTCCAAATAAATTGCCGGGAATATTCCCTGAGGAATTTCTGAGAGAATGTTTTGCCGAAAACAACAAATAAACTCGATTATCTGGTCGAGTTTTGGAACTGCCCAAAACATGTGTCTTGCTAACAGAATTATTGTTAGAAGCATAAATTTTGACACTGATTACTAATCAAAGTTTTACGAAAGTGAAAATTTCAGCTTCATACAGCATTTCGTTTACCAGATACATGTTTGTGAAGCTTAACAACGCAACCCAGGATTGATTTGAAATTGGTGTCTTCTACAAAAAGTTTGTAATTTAGCTCAAGAATAATGCGTTGATGTCACCAACACGATTTGACGCAGTCGCGCACTTCTATTTACGATTGCATTTAAATTTACGGGTTAGTTCTTCCCGTACCGCATATTATACAAGGAAATTGAGGGTAGATCGGTATTTCCTTTTACAAAAAAAAAAACAAAAGCAAATTAGATACTTCTGAAACTGGCACCCCCTAGGCACCCCCTAGGAAAAAATCCTAGATACGCCAATGCCATAGCTATTGGGCAGCTGCACTTCGTCGGGCTTCCATAGAAGCCCAGATTCAAATCCGGTAGTGATTCTTCGAGTTGTCGCTTCTAATATGCATTGCGCACGACGCTCCTCATCTGATTCTACACGAGCGATGAGCGATGTTATACCGGCATTATCCAAAGCAACGTAGTCTTTGACTAACTGATTAAGGTCTAGATTTTGATCGGTCCATCCTCCAACATGAAACCCACAAGTAACCGGTCCAGCAGCATTGGGCGAGCATCCATAGATGCTCCACCCAAGTCGACATTTGACAACAGGGGTGTCCCCAGTCTCCTTCGCGAATTTTTAGTGGTATTGTGAGCTTCAAGTTGTCAAGACCAATAAGAAGCTTCGGTGTAACCTCATTATAGTCCTTTATTGGCAATCCTCGTAGGTGAGGATATCGAGCGGCTAGACTGCGGTAGCAGAGAGTCTGCGTTGAGAGCATAAATTTCCCGACCGTACGGGCGTCGGAAAGCTTGAATTTCTGACTCACTTGCGTCCCATAAATATCCACCAGAAGTCGTCGAGATTTCGATTCACTACGTGTAACATTTCCAGTCCACAGCAACTGAAGCAGTTCGCAGGATCCAGACAGTCCTATTTTGGAAGCAACATCATCCTCCAAAAGCGTTAGTTGGGATCCTTCGTCGATAAAGGCGAAAACGTCGATTTTTCCGCGTGGTCCGTACAATGTTACTGGCAAAATTCGGAACAGGGTACCGCTATGTGACTGCTTTTGATCCAAATGACTTGTAGATACGGTAACTGAAGTGACTTGCGGCGATTAATGGAGCAGCGTGTGATGACGTAGCCGACAACCTGAAACTCCGCATCCTTGCCAGGTTCGGCATGTCCATCTACCGTGTTGGTTCAAACACGTCCTGCACAAAGAGCTCTGGTTCACAATTTTCAACCTTTCATCCACACTCAGCGATCTGAACTGCTCACACTCATGAACTCGTTTCCACACGCAACACAGATATTCTTCTGGATTTTCTTCAGTCGTATATTTGCTACGTTTTCAGTAGCATCTTTTGGTTCAGAGTGAGCATGTAAGTAAGCACGTTCTTTCGATTTTTGTTGTGATTTAGAAGGCGTACTAGTCGGGCTATCATCCGCCACGTCAAATGCTAGCTCCACGGTAGAGTTCATAAAGGTTCCGAACATTCGCAGATCGGCGTCGGCTCGAGCACCTTTGAATGTTGCCCATTTCAATCTGTATTCGACTGGCAGCTTACCGACCAAATCGTGTAGCAGTGAGGGATTTGTCAGATGTGCAAATTGTTTCGCTGTCTTTAGATGCTCCACTAGATTATCTACGGCCATACCGAAATCGATGATACTCTCCAAGTTGTCCGTCCATCTTCGGCGGCGGAAGTTGCCGAATCTTCTCGGTAAGAGCTCGAATCAAAGTTTCTGGGCGACCATAATCTCTCGAAATTGCTGACCCAAATTGCCCACTCTTCCGGATTTCCAGTAAAAACGGGGAGATCCTTATACCCATAAACCTGACGAGCGGCAAGCTGGCGGTTCGTAGGACCTGTTCGAAGGTCGAACGCGAACGAATCTTCATCATCAGCATTATTCTTTCATGCGGCCTACATGATTGCTCGAATTGGGTTTCTCTGCCAACATGATCCTGCCCGCTTCTTGTAATTGCGTTGCCAACGTTTTGCCAAAGAATATGAGCATTCGATTCATGGGTTGGACGCACCTCACTAGCAATGTCGTTCGTATCCTGTACAACTGCGGTTGGTTGGCCGGCGTGTCCGTTGAACGTTTTCAGCCCATAACGCTGGTCCTGCGTCAATCTGAACCTGTTTAACGAATTTGATAGAACCAAGTTGGTCGGATCACTCGGCTCCAACGGATTTCCTTGATTCCCATGGACTGGCTGTTCCGTATTCGCACTCAACTGTGAAACACTTTGACTGACACTCGACGACCGACTTCTAACGACTTCTTCTTAATAGCCATCTGATCCCTATGAAATATTAATTATTGAGCCATTTTCTTATCTAAGAATGCCTTCTCCTCCGCTAACTTTTTAGCCTCTATTTCTTGCTCACGGTCCTTAATCATTTTCGCTTGGGCAATCTGTCTAGCTCTAATTTGCTTCTCCTCCTCTAGTTCTAACTCTTCTAACTGCTGTTGCTCGTTGAGAACCTCTAATTCCAAAGCTCGCCGTCACAGGGGTTTAACATGGGTTCCAGGAAGTCTAAAAGCGTTAGAATGGTCCAGGGATCTCAGAAGCGGTTCAAGGAGATCCCAACAAACAATATGGCTGAACAATAGACGAAAAAAGTCCTCGTAAGCTTAATTAAAAATAAATGACCGAATAAGCTGTTATTCAGCAACCATTGCATTGTTAGTTAGAGTAACTGAGGGTTACATCCCCATCCCCCACCCCTCTCAAGGGGGTCTCAGGTACAAAGAGTTTCGTAAGGACAGAGCTTGAGCTCGATTTACCAATTACCGCCCGCAGATGCTACTCCAGTAACGCCAGACCAGCTACACTCACACAAGGAACTGATGAGACATCTTCTGGGGACTAGCAGGCAATTTCAGTGAATGAGTAACACTCATGGTGATCTTCTATTTTTAGGCGACAATTGCGCTTGCCACGTCATTGTAGGGAGTTAGGTAGATAAATTATATTAAACGTTATTATTCAGAATAGATTTGTTCTTTATTTATTTGGAATATTCCATTAAAAGTACAAACAGAAATAGCTTTAGAATTTGTATCAGTGTTTTCGGCAAACATAGGAAGAACGGAATCAAGCTGCGCAAGCATGTTGTCAACGAAGCCGTATACATGCTTCGTGCATGGTGCGCTGGTGTGCATGGCATTCTAGCGCATGGATGACGGACAAGCCAAGAGAGCGGAGAATGCAGCTGTGCGAGGCAGTTTTGTAAGCGAAGTTGTTAGGTGCAGTTGTAGTTTTGGGAGAAACATGATTTCGCGAGTTGTAGTGTGAAAAAAATTGAAAAAATGGAAAAGAATAAAAAAGACTCTCGTGTTTTAGTTTAATTGAAGAAACATCCTACAGTCAGGTTGCTGGTCAATGTGGGGAAGGGAAAAGAAAGTGATGATTGGCAGGATATGGTTGGTAGAGAGTTTACGATGATACCCGGCGTAAGGTAATTTATAATTGTGTGTTTATTATTCTGAAGATAATGTGACACAGTTTGCTTGATTGCATAACTCGTAGGCATTATCTAAAAGATGTACACTGTGCTGTGAAATTTGGAACGAAAGGAAACGACTTTTTTAGTCCTTTTCTGGTGCAAGCGATGGCATATCAATATACATTAGATGTATATGTAAAAGGGAGAGAGTTAATTTGCGAGTAATTTTAAGAAAAACACAAAACTAGATCCTATTTTTAAGCAGAATGATAGGTAAACATTTATTGCAAGTGTCTGTACAATAAAAAGAGTTTAAGTTATTGTTATTTCAAAACTGGGTTTTGTGAAAGCATGTCTATTTTACAAAAATGGGTGATACTTAATCCGTTATTGAGCTTATGGTTCATTTGGAAGGAAAATACTTTCAGAGGTTTGCTATTTATTCTATTTTCAAGTTTACTTGTATTTTTGGTGAATATACACACTTAGAAAAAATGACGGATTACGGTAAAGTTTTACCGTAATATCAACAGCTACGGTACGGTAAAAAGTTCGGTGATTTTTCAAATCACCGAACGTACTGCGAATCTCAGGAAAATACATCTGTCAAAATTACCGGAACGTTCGGTACTTTTTACAAATTTACCGTGAAAATCGCAGAACGTTCGGTATGTTTGTTTACAAACGAATTCTCAATATCACTGAACGTACGGTAAATTTTACAAATTTACGGCGATTTTATGCGAGCACAAAAAAACAATATTTTCATAAAAAACGTCGATGATGGGATTGAATACACGACCTTCTGATCAGGAACCACCCCAGACAACCAATTTGCACGAATAATGAAGTTTATGTTCATGTGCTTCATGTGGTTAAACCAAGGTTTTTTCATCTCAGCAGGATAAATGGAATGACACCAACGACCTTTATTGCTACAATCCCAATCAATTTGCCAAGAAGATATAGATTTTTGTTTAATTTCAACAAAGATTCCGAATGAAAAAAATGACCATGAGTCAAAAGAGACAAAAATATGTTTGTAAACGCAAAGCAGATAGGCCCTTTTCAAATGTTCGTCTAGATTTATCTTATTCTCCAGGTTGGGTCTCCAGTTAGCCTAGTGGTTAAGGCTATGGATCGCCAATCCGGAGACGGCAGGTTCGATTCCCGTTCCAGTCAGGAAAATTTTCTCGACTCCCTGGGCAAAGCGTATTATTGTGCTTGTCTCACAATATACAATTTCATGCAATGGCAGGCAAAGAAAGCCCTTTTATTAATAACTGTGAAAGTGCTCAAAGAACACTAAATTGAAGCGAGGCAGGCCAAGTCCCAGTAGGGACGTAGAGCCATTAAGAAGAAAAAGAAGATCTTCTTTTTTCAAAATATCACACCCTTAGCACGATGTTGCTGAATACCCAGTCGCTTATCGAGTCGGGTCTATATGGTCCTGAGCTATTTTCGCACTTCAAGATCGAAAATGCGTCAATAACTAAAACTGGCAACGAAAAAATTGATAAAAGTTCCCAATGTTACACCAAAAATTAAAAAGAGCCAAAGAAAAACGATGTGGATGCGACGATCTTTTAGCTAAACTTCTTTAGAATGTTACTTATCGTTAATATCGTATTTCTATAAAACATATATTGAGAGCAGCTGTTGACAAACATCATGAAACAAATAAGCCCTATTAGCAAAAACGAAGTAAAACCACAAATTTAAGCATGCCAAAATGCTGCAACCGAAGCAATTGAGTCCCGCGCCAAAGTCGCACTCGATTGAGCTCTAAAATGCCTGAATGCTCACCTAGAAGACAAGCGTGCTCACTTACAGCGGAAAAGATGATCTACACACCAGCAACAACCAAGACGCGAAGTGCTGGCCAGTCCAGCATGCGGTTGAGTAATGCCTACACGGCGCTATTAATATGTATGCCGTATGCGGTAGATTGCAATCCATGCATCATTCTCCTGCTCCGACTCCGACGTCCGTTGCTTCCCGGCCGTCCCACGAAACCAGCATGAAATTATGTGCGCTGGCTGCGCTTGCTTGCAGATTGCAATACAGGCTCACATGGCCGGCCGCCAAGTGCCCATTGACTTTACGAGGGCCTCTCTTGTTTCGGCGCTGGCTGTTGAAGAGCCGGTTTCTGTAAAGGCAAGAAAACTTCGCCCCATTTCTCTTGTATTATTCGATGTAATTTTCTTCTGCCTTCTACCCATTTTTCATTTGTGATTGACCGATAATCCACGGCGCGGCGCTTTTCTTCGATAAACACATATGCGGACGCCAATGTGGTGTTAGAGTGGGCCAAAATAGGGAAAACTTGGACTTTTAAACCATACGCACTGAAATTTTTGGATGATCAACATCCAAGGGTCCATGTAACCGAAGCGGTAAATGCGCGGGAATCCAGTCAAATCATACCGAGGGTGACGAGTTCGATTCCTGATCGGTCCAGGAACTTTTTATAACGGAGGTTACCTCAGGGGGATGACGAAGGGCCAGAATCAGTAACCCAACATACGATTCAACATGGCATCCAATGTTTTTGTTTTGATTGCTTTATTCATGGCAAAAATGCGCTTGAAACATCGACACTGCTTCGCTGCTACATGTAATATCGTGCAAAGTGATAAAGAAAGAGAAACAATCATCAAAAACAACAATTTCGCTTGAAATGTGTAATATCCGAAATAAGCACTAGCAACACACGAGCCACACACCCGAAAATCAGGAGCAAGTTAGGGTATACTGTTCAGAAAGTGGGTACCAAAACGCGCCGTACCAATAACGATGATGGGTAGAGCGGCGATGTACCGAGTTTGACAGCTGTGTGACCCCACTGGTTTACCTGAACTTTCTGGGGCATGGAGTATTAGCGCATTTGCCCAAAAGTACACGCGGCAGATCCCCGAGGAAAGGAACAGCCGCGTTTTTTGCCTACCTTTTATTTCATTCTTAATGGTGCGGCTGTTCTTTTCCAAGAGGATTTGCCGTGTGAAATTTAATGCGCGTTTGGAACATTACAAAGGGCGCGCGGTGTATCATATTCAGCACACTAGTCAATATCTTCATATGCGATCGAGTTGGCTGGGAAGACTTGATATGGAGGCATCAAGATAGGGAGTATTCATTATATACGTCACGCCAAAATTGGGAATTTCAGACCCCCTCCCCCTTCCATACGGGTTTTTCCTATACCTATTACATTGCTTATCACACTTTCACAATCACAACCCCCACAAACCCCCCCCCCCCCCCTTCCCTAGAACCGTGACGTACTTAATGGATGGCCCCATGATGAATCCTAAGTTTGGATTTCCTTACTTTTCTTTTTTCCTTGATGAGCTTAATCCACCCTATTGGCACACATATGTGGGCACTGAATGAGCGGAGAATGTGCGTGCGTATCTCTGCTTATTGCTCTATCATCTAGTTGAAGCGGCGCGGCACATCATTTCGCGATAGTTGCAAGTTCAGCATTAAACTGGATTCTACAGGACAGAGTTGCTAGGTTTTCCATTTAATTTAACTTCAAAGCTCAATAAGTCTGTGTTATTCATATTTGTTTTTTTTTTCCTTTTTCACTGATTCAGCAATGCAATTGAGTATTGTGTTATTCCTTGCTGTACCTGCAAGTGTCGGTAAATAGTATCATACGATGGAATCGTTTTTAGCGATGGGTCGACGATGGCTCAAGTGAATGATTGCTGATCGGTGAGCTTGTTCCTTGTTTTATTTTCTTAAAAAAAAACTGAGTATACACTTACTTACCTTACCGATCAGGCTAAAGCCGGGGTGGCCTCTGCTGCACATAGTAGCTGTCTCCATTTCAATCGGTCCATGGCTGTTTGTCTCCAGTTCCGCACTCTGCGTAGGGTACGCAGATCGTCCTCCACTTGGTCGACCCACCTAGCTTGGGTTACTATCCGACCCACCCACCTAGGGTTGCTATCCGACATCCTGATGACGTGACCCGTCCACCGTAGCCTTTCGATTTTTTGGTGTGGACGATGGTTAGTTCTCTTAGTGGCTCGTGGTTCATTCGCCTTCTTCAAGTCCCGTCGTCCATCTGCACTCCACCGTAGATGGTACGCAACACCTTCCGTTCGAAAACTCCAACGAAAACTGCACGTAGGGTCCACATTTCGACCGGTCTAATCAGCGTTTTGTCGATAGTTAACTTCGTGTTAGGGTGAACTTTTTTCGATCGTAGAGTTCTGCGGAGTCCAAAGTAAGCACGATTCCCTGCCACAAGCAGCGGAACGGACTTCGTGAAAATCGTTCCACTCGTGTTTATCCCCACTCTCCTTATTATATCTTCTAACGCAATGTTGAACAGCAAGCACGAAAGACCATCACCTTTCCGTAACCCTCTGCGAGATTCGAAGACTCAAACTACGCACGTTGTATTCACGGCATTTCTGCAACACTTGGCGGATAGCGAACATCTGGTCCGTTGTAACGCGTTCACCCATGAATCCAGCCTGATATTGCCCACGAACTCTTTTGCAATCGGTGAAAGACGGCGGCATAAAATTTGAGAGAATATCTTGTAGGCAGCGCCTAGGGCAGCGCTCAGTACTGTGATCGCCCGGTGGTTCCCGCAATCCAACTTGTCGCCCTTTTTGTGTATATGGGACACACGATACCTTCCATCCATTCCTCGGGTAATAATTCCTCCTCCCAAATCTTGGAAATGACTTGCAAGACTGTAGTGTAGTGCTCTCACCAGTGCTTCTCCACAGTATTTCTGTTAGTCAAGGATATGCCGAAAAACTTTGCGCAAGACCGCAAAATGGTCCGGCGCTTGTGAAAAAAGTTTTTATAGTCCGGTACATGTGGTCCGAGGAGGGATCTGCAGTTCAGGGAGTTTTGGAGGATTCTCAGCGGGTTTTAGTGGATTTACATGTTGTTTCAGGGACGTTTTGGGGGGTTTCAGCGGTTTCAGGGTCGTTACAAGGGAGCTTAAAGAGTTTTATGGACGTCTAGAAGCATTTCACGGTGTCTCAGATGATTTTCAGCGGGTTTCAGGGGCATAAAAAGGAGATTCGGAGCGCTTCTGGGACATCGCAAGGCGGTTATGGGGGCATTAGGGACGTTCAGGGACCTCCTAATACGCTCTGTAGCCCTCGAAACTTGAAAACCCTGCTAACGCCCCTAAAACCCTCTAGGAAAAGCATCAGAAACTCCCTGATATATCTCAGAGAACCCCTTGAAGTCCCAATATACTCTCTGTTACGCCAAGGAATCCCTAAGCAACGCTTTTAAAACTTCCTTAAACCCTTGGAGCACCCCTAACTTTCAGTAGCGCTCACAGAACGCTTCGGAAACCCTCAAGACAACCCTAACGCACATCTGTAAAAATAAACACCTCTCACAGAAACCTTCTGAAATTTCACTGAAAATCCCATGAAAACTCCCAGAAACTCTTCTCGAACTCCCTATAGCGCCCCTTAAGTCCTCTCCTTCTTAAGCGCCCCCCTAGGAGCCGTTGTCGTAGTTACTGTCATTGTTACATTTTTTCATAACCAACATACTGGTACTGAACAAGTACAAATCATTATAAAAACCCTCCATAAAAATAAGTTTTAGTATGTAGCCCAAAACATGAGAACTGATAATTGCATTAAAACAAGTTTAGGAAGAATTTGTTGCCATTTTTCTACTTCTGGTAAAATGAATACTTCTGGTCGTAATGAATATTTCAGTTCATTGAACCAAACAATTTAGAATATCTGGAAGAATTTCTTATAAAATCTTAAAAGGTTTACACAAGAATCTCTAACCGAATTCGTTTGCGGGGATTTAGGGGACTTTGAAGGCATTTCAGGAAGATTTCGGTGGAATTCGGAGGCGTTACTGAAGCATTACGGAGGAATTTTCAGGGTTTTTGGAACGTCTCAGGTGCATTACATGGGGTCCGAGAGGTACGTAACATGTGGTCTAAGGGGATTTGAGGGGGATTTCGGAGGCATTTCAGGAAGTTTCAGAGCATTTTCGGTGGGATTCGGAGGCGTTACGGAAGCGTTCCGCAGGACGGTTTCAGAGCATCTTGGTGGCGTTACATGGAGTCCGAGGGGGCTTAGGGGGATCATTGAAGCATTTTAGAAAGTTTCAAAGCATTTTTAGCGGGCTTTAGAGGCGTTACGGAGGCATTTCGTTGGGTTTTAAAGGGAATCTGGTACGTTATATACGTTATATTTAACGAGGATTTCAGAGACTTTTCAGGAAGTTTCAGGTGATTTCAGGAGTCCCCATCACCTTATCTTTTGAAACGCCCCTGAAATACCCTTTGGAGTAAGGGTTTTTTTAAACCCTTTATACTGCTGTTCTAAGCAAAATTGTCCCAAGTTATATGGGATTCCCATATAACATGGGGCTACTATGCGTAGAACGGCAGTATACAACCCTGACCTGAAATGCCTCGAAACACCTCCTCCGTAATCCCATTGAAACGCATAATCGATTATAAATTCCTTTGAAACCTCTTTGAACGCCTTTAATAGGCTCCAGAAACGCCCCTCAACCCCCTTGTAACGCTCTTTAAGGGCTCCAGAGACCCCTGTATTGATCTTAAAGTCTCTGGAAACGTCTCTGAAACCCCCTTAATGCTATTAACATGTCCCTGAATTCCCCGTAATCCCATTGAAATGTCTCCATTATCTCCCATAACCACCTTAAAAGGATCTGATGGGGCTAACCCGTTCCTAATCGAAGGATTTTCTTCCGCAGGGGAATACTGACGATCCAGAAGCTCCACTGCGTCGAATCACACCAACCTGGAGTATTGGAGAGGGTGTGCGCTGCAACCAACAACGAAGGAACCATAATAAATCGCACCTGAACGTCAGCACACAACACTTACGGCCTCTTCGCTGCTGGGCAACTTGCTAACATAAGTTTTGCTTCAAGCACTCGCGCGAGACGTACATAACTACCTACGTAATAAGTGTTTCGGAATATGGATTAGGGAATTCACTTTGTGGGATACAACTTTTAAAGTTACCACGCCCGACCGACCACTTCGAGAACCAGTTATCTTCGCGATATAATTTCAACTGATTCGCAAATTGTCTACAGTAAACGAAATGAAACCAAATTTTTACAGTAGTTTAGTATATGTATGTATTTCAACTTTTTGGTATAGGTTCAAATTTAAGATGCGTTTTAGTGAAATTCACGACTTTTTCAATTAACGCCCTCCATGTGGACATGTTCAGGCTCCACTTGAAACAAATAATTAAAGCTCTCCGGTTTGCTTATGCGCATCGTGCCTGATTTTCACCCAGCTCCTAGCTTATGTTTCACTGACATCCGTTCCTGAAACCTATTGACGACCATTAAGATGATCCGATAATGTATAATTATTAATTGTTTCAAGGCGCGATACCATGATTTTTGATTTTAGCATGTGATTGTACAACATCTTTTTTAGGACTGTTAGCTAAATTTATTCTATCGTACCGAAACCTCACAGATAACTGCTCAATTCATTATAGGTAAACAATAGACTATAAGGAGAAACTGCGCAAAATTTGGTTGATTTTGGTGAAGTAGGAAAAAAGTTACGTTAGTTTGAAAATGGCACTATAATTATCGACTCACCCTTTATGTACCCGGCGATGACCAATACATGTCATTGGTCAACCGTGCTCTTCTACGGGCTCTTCTCTCACAACCACGTTGTATGGGGTTTACAAACTTAATATTAGATCATTTTCAATTCAGGTACAAAGTTCGCTACAACTCTTATCAGGCTCCTCAAATCCTCTGAAGCCACTCCCTGAAACGAGCCTGAAGCCTCTTCTTCTTCTTCTTTGTGGCTCGACGTTCGCATTGGAACTTGGCCAGCCTCTCTTCAACTTAGTGTTCTTAGTGCGCTTTCACAGTTACTAATTGAAGGGCTTTCTTTGCCTGCCATTGCATGCATTTGTATATTGTGAGGCATGTACAATGATACACTATGCCCAGGGATTCGAGAAAAGCTTCCCGACTGGAACGGGAATCGAACCCGCCGTCTCCGGATTGGCAATCCATAGCCTTAACCACTAGGCTAACAGGAGACCCCTGAAGCCCCTGGGAACCCTTTTTATGGACTCTCTGGGAACTTTCTGGAAACCCCCTTAGCCCACCCTTCAAATCCCAGAAGCAAGACCAGGACGCTAAATGGAATCGAAAAAGCTTTGTTCCAAAAAATCGACTATTAAATGTTACATGCAGTTAATTGCTCAGGGGCAAAGATCGTGGAATGATGGACAAACAAGTTTAATTGGTATAAAGCTTGAGTTTTGGAAATTGTGGAAACACTTTTTAAAATATTTATTCGACCCATTTTTATGAAAGTACACACAATTTGCAATAAAAAAGCAAAGGTTTGCTAAATATTACCGTTTCCGAGATACAGCAATTTTACTACATAGAAAACTTACAGAAAATGTTTAGGTCGATTCGAATGTTTTTCAAGTCATGGAGGATTTTTTCGGGATGATTCAATATTACTTATTGCACCGTGGCTATTGAAAATATGCAAAAAAATACCAAGTTCACATGATAAAAACAACTCGAATAAAAAGCAATCAATTTACGACATGTATACAAATAAATTCTCCTGAGTAAGTTAAGAGTTTGCAGTTATTAGGCTGCAGTTGAGTAAAAGGTGAAAATCCAATGTGTATTTTAGTGTTCGATTCCATTAACCTTCACGTGCCGACCTTCGACAACTCATTTTCAAAATGCTGGCATTTTGTCAATTTTTATCCGAGTTTTTTGAAGTTGCCTCCAATTGATCATAAGTTGGTGCTAGTTTATTATACTTCAGTGGTCATGCATTATCCGGAACCATTCCGGGGATATTCCGGATTGTGTTGGAGTCGGGGGATTGCCAAAATGGCTGAAAAATGGTTATTTTGTTTGTTATCCTGTTTGAACCATCGATTTTCAGCGAAATATTTGTTGCGAACAGTGAAACACAACTGCGATAACCAGATTTGAACAAGTTGACCCATCCGGATTCCCGTGACAGGTTCCACAGGGCCTCATTGGGGTCACTTCCACTTTTCAACCTAAACATGCCGTTCGACATATCAATCTTCATGATTTCGAATGACTGAGTCAGAAACGATAGACAGAAGTCTGTATCAACTAAAAATAGCACACCGGAACATCTACCACAGGTTCCACGGGGGTGTCATAGGGGACATTTCTGGTTTGCAACAAGAACATGCCGTGCGACGTAACAATCTTCATGATTCCGAGAGAATGGTGCAGAAAAAAATGACTGATGCATGTAATAACTGATATGGCCGCTCCGGAACACCTGGAACAGGTTCCACGGGACCCCTCCACCAACCCCTGACCCCAGTACAATCCGGAATATCTCCGGAATTTATGATCGATTGAGGGCGACTTAAAAAAAATCGGATGAAAATTGACGAAATGCCAGCATTTCGAAAATGAGTTGTCGGGGGTCGGGTACGTGAAGGTTAATGTCAAAATAAGCTCAAAAACGGATTTTTCAATTACTATTTCTTATTTTTATAATAACCCGAAAACAGTAGGCTGTGGAATTTTGACGTCTGAGAAAGAGTTGTGTTTGCCAAAATTAACAACTTTGCTGAAGACGTCAAGTCTCTGGGACGTGAAACAAAGAAGTTAGATGGTGGCGCCACCTATGCGGACGAGTTGCGAACTACTACGTGCTTAGCAATAGATGCCTCTGCTGATGTCAAACAACTTTGTCGAGACACAATGTGTCGAAAATGCTTCGTTTTGGAGGAATTAATCTAGTTCCGCTAGATTGCAATTCTGTCCCTTAGTGCATTGACGATTTTTTTTCTGAATTTTCTCAGTGGAAATATCGACCCATTTGACGTCAACAGTGGCGAAAATTTTTGCCTTAACTTTCCTAGTGAAAAAATGGACCCATTTGGCGTCAACGGTGTTTGATTACATTGATGATTTGTTTTCTGAATTTTCTCAATGAAAATATCGACCCATTTGGCGTCAACAGTGTTTGATCACATTGACGAATTTTTAGGTAGTAGGTCTCTTGCAGTGTAGTAGTTATTGCCCTATTTTGAACAGCTTGCCGTTTTCCTAATTGTTACACAAAAACGTACGGCTGGTGTTATTATCCTCGTTAAACTGCATTACCTTGCTATTTACTCTTCTTGTGCATTGCACCCTAAGACCGCTCAGCACCTAGAATGTGAAAGCCCTACTCATAAGTGCATAACATATACACAAAAACAGCTCGTACACTCTTCTAGATGCGAAATGTTGATATTTTTTGTTTACCAAGGTCACTAGTGAACCTAGCTGGATTGCTGTACAATTTTTTTTGTGAATTTCACGATTTTGTGGACGCAGAAGCTGATTTTGTAAATGTGCAAGGGTTACACATTTTGTAGTCTGGAAATTATGCACTTTAGTGCTGATCGGTTTTAGGGTGTGTGGTTATTTTTTATCCAAACCGTACAGTGCGACCTGTTCACAACGCTTTGTATTAGGAAGGTTAAACCGCCTACTTTCAAGGTGTCTCAAATTCCAATTAGGGAATCGCGCCACTTGGGCGGTGGCTTCTATTTTCGTCTGTTTTCCGCTATAACTCAGTCAAATTTGAACCATTTGACAAAATTTTTGGAATGCGGTGAGATAGGTATAGTATCTACTCGTGTACAACATTTCAAGTCAATTGGTTCAAAATTAACTGAGTTATAGTGGAAAACAGACGAATATAGAAGCCACCGCCCAAGTGGCGCGATACCCTAAATAAACAAATCTATTGTGCCCAGTGAAGAGAATTGTCAGACAAAAGAGGCACAAAGCAAGCAACAAAGAAGGCGCGGCGATTACTTATTATCCCAACTTGTAACAGATAATGACATGATCTCGAAAATTTTTGTTACAGACAAAACGAAAGCTGAATTTGTTGCGTGCTTTTCAACTCGTGAATATCAATTATTACCAACCCAAAATTGAAACTTCTTGATGATACATCTTCACGCTACTGAAGATGTATCATCAAGAAGTTTGCACTTGCAGTGTTTACCGACACCAAGTTTTCGCTCGAAAATCGCAATGCAAGGCTTAAAAATCTCTAAACTCGTGGTACACGATCTTTATCATACAGGTATGTTCCGTTTTTATCAACACGGTCCGCGATTTTCAGTTGACAAAAACGGAACAATTTACTTTGACAAAATATTTTGCAACATTTTGATATAAATTGGAAAATTTACTGTGGCATACATTCCAAAAGTAAAAATTTGCAGATTATTATGAAATTTAATTGTTTTTGATATCTTTTAGCACAGTTGGTACACAGATAAAAATAATGAGATTTACACGTCATTTAAATTTCAGCTTGGTCATGTAAACTTAGTGTTATGATGGTTTACATGATATATCATGTAAATTTGTTTTATATGTCATGTAAACACACTGAGTCATGCGGAATTACATGACATATAATGGAAGTTTACATGATATTTTATGACTTTTACATTATATGTCATGTAAACTTCTGTGATATCCCACGCTCCAATTATGTGCATGATATGGCACAGAAATTTACACTCTTTTTTCGATCTGTGTAGCACAGTTCAAATTACAGGTTTCTGACTGAGCCGTCGACAAGAGTTTTTTACCACATTTGTGACAACAGTTTTGGAAATTTGTTTTCGTTGAACGAAAAAATGGCACATATTACAGTTCCAGTATCCGGATTTACGTTTCAAAATATGACATACTTCCAGGAATGATTAATCTTCAAGAACGTATTGTCTATCCGGTTGGAATCAAGACCGACATTCAATCAAAAATTGCCATTTTCTTGGTCCACAAGTGTCGCAACTGTTTCGCATCTAGTGCGCTGGGAAGGATGCGCACTACTTTTGACATGATTAAAAAACGTCGCGAGTAGGGTCGCGTCGCGACTTGATTATGCGAAGTCCGGTTTGGTGGCGGCCCGACAATAATCTCGATATCCTAACAAAAAAGAATGTGTTTACTTCCTTCCGGAACGCATTTCTCCACGATTTTCATCTTAACAGATTCCTATGAAAGTTTCAACTAGGATACTACTTGATACTTGATGGGCTACAACACGTAGCGGTGAGTCTCGCCTCCACTGGTCTCGGTTCTGAGCCAATCGCTTCCAGTCACACTCAACGTTCAGAGCCCTTAAGTCCTCCTCAACTGCAAAAAGTCACCGTGTGCGCGGCCTACCACGAAGCCGACGACCCCTACCTGGATCTCTGCTGAATATAGTTTTAGCTTGTCGTTCCTCCGGCATACGAGCTACGTGCCCAGCCCACCGCAGCCTGCCGTGTTTTATTCGCTTAACTAGGAAATCTTCAGAAATTTTGCTAAGCAATCACTTGTCTTTTTTCCAGAATATTGGATTCTCCAAGAAGTTCCTCCAGAATTCTTGTAGATTACCTTATACCAAGTCGCTTGTTTATCTTTTGGAATTCGATAGGGGGTCGTCCATAAACGACGTAGCCTTTTTTAGACGATTCTTTAAATAATTTATAGAGAAAAGAGGTTCTGCCTCTTATGATATCTTCGAAAATTTCTTCTCGGATCAACCTAGATGTCTCTTTTTAATTTTTTCCTGAAGTTTTTTTGGGGATCCATTCAAATATTCCACCAGGAACTTGAATTTATTAACCATACTTTGGAATTATGTTGGAAGCAGCTCGCTGACGTTGTGTACAGTTTGGGGCTAGAATGGTCCTAATGCACAAGGTGGGCTAAGAAAATCATTCTGGGATTTAGCCCAAGTTCATAAATTCATCCAAAAGTTGCTTTGGAGATTCGCCAAGATTTTACTTTTAAAAAATAAGAGTTTCTCCGTTTCTTCGAAGTTTCCTACGGGATTTATTCCAAGACTGCTTTCTGAAATCCCTCCAGGTTTATTTTTCTGATATTTCTCCAGGGGTTCTGTCTGGGATTCCATCAACAGTTTTTCTAGAATTTCATCAGAAGTTCTTTCTATTTATGCGCAGTAGAAACATCTACACCTACTGGAACTTTCAGAGATTTTACGATTCGATTCTATCTTTCCTCTATGTTATTTCCTCATGATTAATATAAATGAACCAGCCTTGGGCTGAAAACCTAGTTAATAAAAATAATATTACAATATTAATTATCCCAGATTTCTTACTACATTTTCTGGGAATCTCCCAGAAGTTTAGTCTAGTAATCATCCAGGAATTCTTTCATAAAATCCTTCACAAGTTTCTTCAGGGATGATGTTCTGTATAGAAATCTCCTGGGAGTTATTCCTGAGGATCCTCCAGAAGTTCCTTGTGGGAATCCTTGAGAAATTCCTTCTAGGAATCCTGTATGAGTTCTTTCAAGAAATCATCCAATTGTTCCTCGAGGGCTACTTTCAGAATTAATGAGATTTCTGTAGGATTTTTTGGGAATCTTTTGTTTCTTCTTGGAACCCTTCAGGAGTTGCTGGAGAAATCCCCAGATCGTTTTCCAAAATCCTCGACTCCTCCTTCTTTGAAAAACTTATTTCTGAAAGATTTAACTCCTAATTCACCTAAAGGAAATCCGGAATTATTTCCTGACGATTTCTCAGAAGAAATCCTTTATGGAATCTGGAGGAATACAAGAATCGCTAGTAGCAATCACTGAAGAAAATCAAGATAGCATTGTTGGAGCAAACAAAAGATGAAACCTTGGATAAAATTCTATAGGAATCTCCTGTTAGGGTAGTGAATATAGATGTTTCGGTCTGGAAAGTTTCGACAGTCTATCAAGGATGACAAGAGAGATCTCTGGTAGAAATTTGAGCCCCGTCGGAAAGAAATAGCAACCAGGAGAGAAGAATTCAGCACATCGCAGAATTTCAAGAAAATGTGTACAAAATCACGTGAAATTTTGTTCACTTAAAAAAAAAGTCTTGTTTAAAGGATTGTAGTGTAAAAATTCAGGCAAAGAAAGTCCTAAACTGTAGTTCTTGAATAACACTTGAAGTGGCAGGCCAAGTTCCAGTTGAAACGTAGAGCCGAAAAGAATAATAATAACAATAATAATAAGACGAAGAAAGGAGAAGAAGGATCTTCAGAAGGAAGTTCCTGGAGGAATACCCAGATGGACTTTCTGGAGCAATCCCAGGAAAGGACATCAATTGTGCCCTAACACAATAGGCAAATGAAATAAAAAAAAGTTCGATTATCCATGGTGTTTTTTCTCATTGCTGGATAATCGAATCCGTCCTTTGATGATTTTATATGCACATCTTATCTATTATTGCTCTATCATGATTAGCATCTTTTGTTACACTTGGAAAATGATTGAGCCATTTTACAAAACGACAAAATTGTTGATGATGATATTGATATTCACGTGTTACCTCCTGCAACCTGCTGTCAGAATTTCATTAATTAAATTGGCTCGGTTTAATTTTTCTTTTGGTTTAGTTTTTTTTTTTCATTTTAAAATAAGAAGCAAAATAATGCTTGAGAGAAAGCATGAATTAACATTACTTATAGCTGAATTTGAAATGTGTTGAAAGCTACTGCGGCGTTTACGTCTTCTATGTCATCATTGGTAGTTGTTTCAAATTCATTAATGGATGCATTGCCTCAAGATTAATGTTAAGCTATAAATAACTCGTGTTTGAGGGAATAAATTTGACAAAAAAAAATAGTGTTGACAAAAACGGAATGAAATGTTGACGAAATCGGATAGTGACAAAAACGGATAGTGATAAAAACGGAACATACCTGTATTCTGTTCAAGTTGGGACAATCTTATGTAGCAATGGGTGGATTGTCGCAACAAATGCAGGTTGCGACATTGTCATTATTGTTGCACGATGGTTGAATTTTGATTCACTTTGTGCCTTTTAAAGAAATCTGTGTTTACGTCTAATAATTTTCTTAACCGTTATGTGTCCGACAAACTTTTTGCTTTTTTCTACACCGTGCTTTTTAAATGGGCGCTGGGTACCCGGGTACCCTGTCGGACACATAAGGGTTAATAACTATTTCAGCACAACACTCAACCTATCGTTACATTTTGATCCATATAGAAAATAATCACTCTCTCCACATGGAGTAATCCTCGTAGAGATCCCGGCTGCATAGTTGGACGTTATACCCTGAAAATATTCACCATAAAGTCCTAGGATTTTTTCTTCAGACGTTATGGTACTGCGCCCAAATGAAGAAATGTCTTCCTATCTGGCATCCCTGCTCTCAGCTAGTACGATGCTTGCTCCCGGATCGCCGTTCTTCAGCAGGGAACCACTCGGCACCGACGAAGAAAAATCAGTCGCAGAATGATGGGTGACCAAGTGGACCGTGAATAGCGCCCGTGTGTTGCCCAACAAGTTGTTTGTTTGAGATTGTGATTGGCGCTAATGAAATGGCTCAACTTGCGGCCCTGCTCGACTAATGCCAGACCTTGGGAAGTCTGAAATCTGGTGCTGGCTGGCCGATGCGATGTGGTGATGGGTTGCGTTGCGTTGCGTTGGAGATCATGGCGATATGCATGCATGCATGCGTTGGACCGATTGATGACCGCAATTCAAGAACACCGAAGACGAGGACGCGCCGCCCAAGAGTACTTATTAACGATACGCCGTCGACGCTGCCGCCTCCGTTGCCATCAGAAGAGAGCAGTTTCGAAGACTGTTTTAATGCAATAACACACTCGGTGCTTGCTGCATAATTATTTGGAGCATTCCACTACAAACGATGCAAAAAACGAGTGCAGGCCTGCAAGTCGCACTTTGCCTATCTGTTTTGTGGAGAGCTTTTCAGGCGCAGCTAATGAGAGTGATATAGAGCCATTAAGAGGGATTCTTGTAACGATCAGAGAGCGAACTGCCCGCGGTCGTTTGCTTCGGATGGATGTCTGATTTCAATTAGTGTTGTTACAACTGGTGTAATGGTGATGGCTTCGGATCGGTTCTTTTGCAAGAAAACCCGATAAATATAGATGTGATGGAATTTTACAACATACTGTAGGGTTGCTAGCAAGGAGGCCACATTGAGAGAGCAGTTTATGCAGGAACCGATGTTAAGATATTACTTTGATGGGCTCCACATGGCTGGGATGAATCTCGATTAATGTTCTGTGTAAATACACTTGCTTAACAAGTGATACACTTGTTAAGCAACAAATGCATGTAAAATAGACAATTCTACCTAGCGTTCGTGCCTTCAACATCGCACAAATCACTGTATAACGTCGAGAGTATCGACGAATATTATCCAAGTGCAACTCAAAAACATATTTCATAATCACCACCCGCATTAGGAAATTATGCTAATTTACGTTCATCGCGCAATTATGCTACGCACCACCCCCGACTAAGCTAAATTCCACTCGACCTAGTCACAAGAGCCTTCCATTAGCTATACGTGATCCTCATCTCTGCCTGCGCCAAGTGTTGGTTGGTACGCAAAAAACTGTGTCGACAATTATCGCGGCTCATTGCGCACCATTATCTCATCGTTCACTCATCGGGGATAAGAGTATCGAATCGATACGCAAGCGCAAGCATCAACTTCATCGCCCGATCCTAGCTAGGAGCAGCAGCGGCAAGTGGCTGATAGAGAAGGTGCGTTCGTTCGTCGTCAACCACTTTGACACGGCGGCGGCTTCGACGATGATGATGGTGTGGGCTGCAACTGCTAAAAGTAGGAGTGTCAACAGCAACAATCCATAGCGGATAAATGAGGTAATTTATGCCATCTTTGAGTTGGGTAGGCGCAGGCACACAGGCATCACACTAGCACGTGTGTAATGATAATCGCGCTCCTTTTTGCGCGACGACTGACGAGGCATATTGTTGTTAGTTGGGAGAATTTGTGGTACCGTACCCTTAACTGAACGTTGTGAGCTGTGTGGAGGCTTATGCGTGTTGAATTGTTTAATGATTTAATTGGCCGTCAATCCTTGGTGCTGGGTGGCGATCGAGACAGGCTTTATCGAGAACGGTGACTGATTGATTAGGGTGTGTTTGTATACTAATATATTCGTTAGGGAATGCCATTTGGGTTTGGCTGAAAAAGGGTAGGGAAAAGACAAGGACAGAGTTTGAGTAAGTTATGAGGACAAATTCCGCACATTTTTTGCTATTACGCATAATACTTTTAATAATTCCAGGCTGACTAGGTTTTGCATATCAATACAACGTGAATATCAAAGAACGTTAAAAATTGGAATTGCGCTTATATAGCTTTTCTCAGATTACGACAGTAATTAATTCATCTTCAAATGTAATTTTTGCCACTACTTCCAGAGAGAAATGGCGCTTATATCTGCTTTGTATGCGAGTTAATTATGTGAACATAATGGGAAAGGTACTGTTTGACTGGGCTGCAAAACGGTAAGTCGATGAAGAGAGCGTCCAACATAGTTCTGGTCCTCACCTGTCCTCACAAGTTCCTACCTCATGCTTCCTTCCACGGGTCAATCGATGACAATGACCGCCAGCTTAGAGTTGTATGTCAGAGATGGAAACACTCTCATCGTGAATCAACTCGCGAGTGTAAAAGCAACAAACGGTTTACTCACGGTGCCGAGAGTAAGCCGTGTGTGAGTTTATTCGCACCCGCTTGCTTCACGAGTATGAAGCAAAACAAAAACAAAAACACTCATGAATTTTTATTCGCGAAGAACAAGTGGAGATGCGGGAATTGCATTTAAGTGCGATTTTAATAGCAAAACAAGTAATTATCCATCAGATAGTAGTGTTTTGTGCTTTATTGTTCCTGAAAAGTTAACCTGTCGGCCTGTAAATTCGTTTTTTCACAAAACTGAAAAATGTTCAGAGCTGCTTCGGGAATCAATCACGAGTGCGACCAGCTTTGTTAGCTCGCGAGTGAAGGAAGTGCGAATATACTCTGGCTTCTGTTGTTCACGAGTAGGATAGCTTTGCGTTTGTGTCTACTCAGCTGCATTCCTCACTGTTTTCCATCACTGGAGCAGTTTGGGCCCTGTTTTCTTTCTGATTTTAGCTAGATTGAGGAAGTACGCCCCGAACACCTGTTTATCCCGGAGGTGCGCCTCAAACAGCGTTTGTTCTGGCATCCAGTGGCTGAGTATGAAATGATCCTCCTTACTTACCTTACCTTACCGATCAGGCTAAGGCCAGGGTGACCTCTGCTGTACATAGTAGCCATCTCCATTAAACTCGGTCCATGGCTGTTTGTCTCCAGTTCCGCGCTCTGCGTAGGGTCCGCAGATCGTCCTCTCCTTGGTCGACCCACCTAGATCGTTGCGCTCCACGTCTTCTTGTACCGGTCGGATGACTCTCGAGAACCATTTTAGTCGGGTTGCTATCCGACATCCTGATGACGTGACCCGCCCACCGTAGGCTCCCGATTTCCGCGGTATGGACGATGGTTGGTTCTCTCAGCAGCTGATGCAGCTCGTGGTTCATTCGCCTTCTCCAAGTCCCGTCTTCCATCTGCACTCCGCCGTAGATGGTACGCAACACTTTCCGTTCGAAAACTCCAAGGGCGCGTTGGTCCTCTACACGTAGGGTCCATGTTTCGTGCCCATAGAGGACGACCGGTTTTGTAGATGGTTAACTTCGTGTTAAGCAAACTTTATTGGATCGTAGAGTTCTGCGGAGTCCAAACTAAGCACGATTTACTGCCACAATGCGCCTCTGATAATCTCTGCTGGTGGCGTTATCGGCGGTCATCAGTGAGCCCAAGTACACGAATTCTTCAACCGCCTCGATTTCATCACCGTCGATATACACTCGGGGTGGCGGGAGCGGAGATTCCTTCCTGGAGCACTTGGTCTTGGTCTTGGTCTTTGACACATTAATGACTAATCCAATTCGCCAGGCTTCACTCTTTAGTCGGATGTACGTTTCCGCCATCGTCTCAAATTTGAGAACTATAATATCGATATCATCAGCTGAACGGACTTCGTAAAAATCGTCCCACTCGTGTTCATCCCCGCTCTCCTTATTACACCTTCTAACGCAATGTTGAACAGCAAGCACGAAAGACCATCACCTTGCCGTAACCCTCTGCGAGATTCGAAGGGACTCGAGAGTGTCCCTGATACTCGAACTACGCAACGCACATCACTCGATCCATCGTCGCCTTGATCAATCGTATCAGTTTATCCGGGAATCCGTATTTGTGCATAATCTGCCATAGCTGTTCTCGATCGAATGCATCAAACGCCGATTTGAAATCGATGAACAAGTGATGTGTGGGCACGTTGTATTCGTGGCATTTCTGCAACACCTGGCGGATGGCGAACATCTGGTCCGTTGTAGCGCGTTCACCCATGAATCCAGCCTGATATTGCCCCACCAACTAGTGGGGCTACCGTTTCTAACTCAGAAGGTCCTAAGTTCAATCCTTGGCCCGTCCCTTTTCACCTACTTTGAATCTTTCTATCTACTTTCTTTCTTCCTGTTCTCTTCATATACAACTCATGTATATTCCAAAACGCATAGCCATCGTTGGAACAGAAACGGATTGAAAAAAAAACGTCTCCCTTGCTTTCAACTTTCACAACACAGTGTCAAACTATCATATGATGCCTACAAGTTATGCACAGTGGTGTCATCGTGGTTACTCCAAATTACTCACTGAGTAACCAGCTCTTCAGTTCAAAAAAAAAAAAATTTTTTTTTCAGGATACAAAATATAATAAAATACCAATTTTGGTTATTATGGGTGCACACTGTTAACGCCCTGACCACATCAGTTTCAGTGAATATGGATTTTTAAACAATTCGACATTCTGAACCGCCCCCTCAGGAAGCGAAATATTATAAAATGCCAATTTTGGTTATTTTGGGTGCACACTGTTAACGCCCTGACCACATCAGTTTTAGTGAATATGGATTTTTAAACAATTCGGCATTCTGGACCGCCCCCTCGGGCAGTGGTGTCATCGTGGTTACTCCAAATTACTCACTGAGTAACCAGCTCTTCAGTTCAAAAAAAAAAATTTTTTTTTTCAGGATGCAAAATATAATAAAATACCAATTTTGATTATTATGGGTGCACACTGTTAACGCCCTGACCACATCAGTTTTAGTGAATATGGATTTTTAAACAATTCGACATTCTGGACCGCCCCCTCAGGGCATTAACGCTAAGGAGTTTTATTTTAAAGCCAAAAACGCTTTATTTCAAAATTCCCAATGAAATGGGTAATGTTACCCGAGCAGAAGAGAAAAACAACAGCATAACAAAATGCGTTATTTTGGCAAAATAACTGCATAACGGAATTAGTAATTTTCATGTTATTAACATAACATATTGAGTTATAAACTTGGCTGTCATAAGCGGCAAAATAACAAGTCACATAACAAAAATTTGTTCCTGAAAAATCAATTTAATAACATGTTTTGTTAGTGGCAATATCAACTTAATAACAGTGAATTTGGGAAATATTTCAATAACAAATTTTGATATTAAAGAGTTATTGATAACATTTCGAAAGCAAAATTAGGGTAAAAACTAACTTTTTTTACTCATTTTTGGGTAATTATTTTAAGTGTGTTATTCTATTTTTAGAAAATAACAGGTCACATAAAAAAAATTCAAATTCATTATAAAACTTACAAACATGGACGGGGTTTGAACCTCCAATCCTGCTATCGTAAATTTTCAGTCGCCTTTACCAATGAGGCTATCACAGCACTTGCGGTGAGGGACGATAGAAGCTTTACTGGTTCTACGTATTGCCAGTTTCCCCATTCCCCCATTTCATGTTTGCCAGTCGCAGGACAAAAATAGACAGAGATTTGAATGCAAGATCAAACAATGAACCTCTCTCTCTTACCAACAGCGCTATCGCGGTGCGCAGACATGTGCACTGTAACACTAATAACAGTGGTGGCGTTCGCATGGCCCGTCGTCGGCTGTTGCGGAACAAAGAGAACGACGAAAAAGTTGCTAGTCGACTATTTATGATTGAGCTTCGTCATGGGGTGCATTTTGGCGGTGACAAAGATTCTTTCCAGACGGAGATGATTTTTTTAAATTTTTTGTTTTGTTCGCGCTGTGAGAACGGCGATTATACACGTACCTACGTGAGCGAAGGTAAAAGGTAATTATATCATATGCCGATATGATTACTTCTGCAGATGCTGTTTAGTTTTATTCTGTTTTAGATTATTTTTAGTAATGAAAAAAGATATTTATGACATAATGTCAAACAATATATGATCGAATAATAATAGATCGAAAGAAAAAAGTTATAATAGACAAATGCAATCATCAATTGAGCAGAATTGTCTGTATAGTTGACATTTTTATTGATTAGAATTATTTAGTAGGTACCATATTTGCTATCTCCACTCTCACTAACATTCATTACTTCGTAATACATAGTCTGTTCGGTACTTTTTGACGTTATAATTAGAGGTTAGAATAGCAGTACTGTTAAAATGACATATAAATTCAACTAAGTTTACTCAATTTTGAGATAAAAAAAAACTCATTTGCAGATGTATCACTTTTTGAAGGTAAAATTTTACTTAACCTATAAGAATTGGGAATCGTAGAAAAGTGATAGGAATTTGGCACCGTAACGGGACTGGGATATTGAAAGAAGGAAATTAACACAAAGATAAACATATCAATAGCTATGATGCTATATTTACCCAAAACTCAAATTATAGCAATGAATAAAATAAAAAATACGGAAGAGTCTGATGAAATTTCTAGAAGTTGCAATGCCTTTATTTTTTACTTCATAATATGAAACAGCAGACAATAAAATAAAGAAGGTAAACTATGCAATGGTTATATCTGCGATAAATTTTCTCCGATTTTGACAATATTGATCTCATGTGATCCAGATTTATTTTTTCCATCAACAACAAATCCGACTGAACCGATCTGGTCATCGTGAGTTAAGAAAAAACCCGAATTGCCATACACGTGGAATTTTCCATAGACCAGCTGCAATTGGCTTCTTTAATGGTGTTCAGATAATTCCATATTCACAATCTACATGCCAAACTGAGCCGACATCCAAATTTTCATGAACTTTGGTGCCCGGGAACCTATTTAAAAATCGATTTAAAGTTTGTATGGGAGCGATTTGTCGAATCACCCCTCGTCGCATTTCGTACTGGGCGGAGCTGTCAAGCAGTTGCCCAGCTGTCAAAAGGTGATTTCAAAAAATCTTTTTGTAATTGAATTTAGGTATCAAAAAAATCTGAAAAAAATCATACTGGCTTAAAAAAAGGTGCTCTTTCGAATAAAATCAAAAAATCAATATATTATTCTTAATTTGAAAACCCAATTGGTGATTGGTACAAATTAAGTACCTTACCAAGAAAAAAATGTTAAATTTAAATTTATATGTTCAATATGTAGTCCGCCCAAAGTCTTACACCGTACATCAAACCGTTTTTAATTAGATTTTGTTTTAGATTTTATAGAGGCATTTTAAAATCTTCTCCTGTGTGGTAGGGATAGGATTTTTCAAAACACCATCGTTCTTCTTCTTCTTCATGCACCATCAAATCACCAATAGCATATCTGCCCAGCCTAGGCCCAAAGTATTGACTTCAAAGTAATCATTACGAAGCATAAATGTCAATTTCTTGATTTTGCTTTGGCTGACCAAGCCAAGGTTGACTGTAGCATTTTCATAATTCAAATCTCAATTTGTTCATCGAGCACATGTTCTGTTGTGCTGCACGTGGATGTCAAAGCGTTTTCAACAGTGTAATTACGAAGCATGTTTCACGAGAGACCATATCTTTTCAATACGCTAACTCCACAACAACGCCGATATTACTGCGCCACTTGGGCAGTGGCTGGTATTTTGGGTACTTTTCAGCTACAACTCAGTCAATTTCAGAAATTTAGCAAAACCTCGCGCCGCCCAGCAGGGACTTTGTTTTGTACACATTACAGCACCTCCATGTCACGTAATATACCACACCTCTTATCAAATGTGATACCGTAAGCGTACCATACTTTGCGCACCTAGGGCCTAACTTTGCGCACTTTTCAAAAAATCGTTAAATAGTATTTCTGGTGCATTATGCAAACTTTTTCCCACGGAATACTAGCTAATGATATGGGGCATGCACTTTGTCTCAGTTTGGATGTAATGATAAATGGAAGAGGAAGACAAATTGATGAGTGAATATGCAGTTGCTTTCCCTCAAATGCTGTAAATAACGTTGTAGAATGACGTAGGTTTTGTTTCAAAATTTGTTTTAGTTTAGATAGCAATACCATAAAGTATTTGTGCACTCTCAATAATACAATAATAACCAAACTTGTTCCACAACAGAATGTAATATTGAAATGTTATTTAAGGGCTGCATACCAATTGCTTGGTCATAACAAAATAAGATTGTTCAACAAAACATGTTATGGAAACGTAATGCCTTGATAATTCAATAATAACAAAACAAGATATAAAACAGGTTTTGTGATTTCGTAGTTATTAATTTGATATTCCCCTCTGCTCGGGTAGTATTACCACCAGCTGGGTGCAAATCTTCAAAAATTTTCAGATCACTTCACTTCACTGAACTGAACTGAAACATTAGTATATTATATATGGTAAATTCACACCCTGTGTACTCCTCATGCATGTCCATGTTACGTTTGCGATACTGTCGTTGGATTGAAAATGATTAACTTTTTCTTATAACTTGTATACGGTTGATTTCTTGTGCATACATTTGGGCGTTTAAAATTTGTTTTCCTTGGCAATAATTTCCAATCAGAAAAATGTGTGTACATTTGCATTGTTCCAATTTATACATGTCCTTGACAAATAAAAAACCAGTTGGAAACTTTAGCACACAGTTTTTGTTCCCTGATTCTTTATTTTTATGTATTCACTAGCTGACCCGGCAAACCTTGTATTGCCCATTTCAATTGTGGCTCTTGCACTACGACACTTGGTTTAATCGAGATGGTTTTAAATTTCTCTCTTCTTATAAAGCTTATAAGAATTTCACAGTTTTTCTAATGTTTTTTGTTTATTTTCATAACACAGTCACCCCGCGAACAAATTGATCATTAGTTTTGATAATTTTTTCTTTCGTTTATTAGTTATATGTCTACTCATATACATTGGAAGGCCGGCTAAAGAGGCACGTTATTGTGGATTTACCGGCTACTTGTATTCTACCGGTTACTTAAGTAACCGTTACAAAGTAGCCGTTTTCATATAAAAATCAACTTGATTGTCAAAAAATGAATGTCGCTGAGTAGCTAGTGGCAACGAGGAATAGCGTGTACAATAAAAAAATTTTAAAATTATTTTTAAGTTACTCTTTTTATAAAACGGCTACTTTAGAGGCCATACTGAAGCGACCGGTAGAATACAAGTAGCCGGTAAATCCACAATATCTTCCATTTGGGGCATTTGTTCCCATGTGTTTCATGATTCCATATACTTGACTAAGAAAGGAAGGTCCACTATTTCGTAACAGTGTAATTCGAATGCACAGCCTATTTTTAAAAGATGGAAAAATCTCATTTGAACTATGCAGTTTGGTTGCTAGTAAAACCTTTATCAGTGTAATTACGGAAAAAAATCTACCATAGAGTTAACAGTTCAACTGCCATAAGCTACACAACAATGCCACTCGAAAGAAAAACCTTTGATTAACCCGTTTTGGTCATAGTTAGAAATTTAATTTCAGAAAATCGCCGTGACTTCATTTTTCAACCGATATTTACAAAATTTGGAATGAAGACCGCGCTACATCCCTAGTTGCATGGAAAATTATCAAAATGGTTTTTTGGTTCTTGGGGTTTGAGTTATTGAAGGGGGGTCAAATAGGGTCAAAAATGGACCAACTTCCTTTTAATCACTGATTATTTGTGAGAAACACATGGAAAAAGATTGCAAATGTGTTCAATTATCGTTTTATTATTGCAAATGCATTGTTTGAGTAAATTGGGATTACCTGGTTCTGGTTTCGGATGTTCTGGGTCACGTTTGGGGTGCCTTCAGGAGACACATTTCGCAAGTTCCTGACACCTGACATTTTGCATAACATAATTTAAAAAAACACATTTGTCATGTCCCATTCTACATAGTGTCGCAAATCAAGTATTTGGGAGGAATATTCAGAAATTTTTGGACATATTGACCACCATCCCGGATGTTTCGGGAACCTGGGGCTACCCGGAAATAGTGGCCTTTTCCCGAACAATTACGAAACCTGGCTTGCGACACATCCAACATCATGATTTTGCAAATCAAGAGTGTTGGAGGTGAATTCGGAGGTTTTTGGACAATGTGACCATCAGAGGGAACACCGTCAAGCTCGGTATGGAGGGTTTCCGCGATAGTCAATCGGAGACAGCTGCCGGAATTCCAGGGGTTTTGTACCTTTCGTCGCCTGCAATCACTTATTATAACCATAATTAATATGAATATGGTATGGAATTCGGAAATTCCCATAAAAAGTCCAAGAACAATTATTTTCTCTTCGACATTATTTTATATAAATTTGATCGGAAAACTTATTTGTGAATTCTTTTAGAAGTTTATTCAAAATTCTCGAAATCATTTTTGGTTTTTATTTTATGTTATTTCAACTTAAAGCTAATTCTACGCTTAAATATTTTTTTGGGAAATTTATTTGGCAATTTTTATAGAAATTCCAGCGGTAGTATTTGGAGGAATTATTCGTAGTTCCTTTATAAGTTTCTTCGGGAAATAATATAATTATTTCAACAGCAATTTCTGAAATTCCTGCGGCAATATTTAACAAATATTGTCGTAAATCGTTTTAAAGTTATTTTGTCAAATTCATCAATAATTCTTTTGGCAATTTATTTGGGAATTCATTAAGCAATTCTTCCGCGAATTTATTCAATATTTTCAGAATTTTCCAGACATTATTTTCAACTTTCCTGCGACAACGTTTTCAGCAATAATTATAAAATCCTTTCAGAAGTACCTACTTTTGAAAATTTCTTTAAAAACTCTTCCGAAAAATAATTTGAAATTTATTTTAGGCAATTTTTAGAAATTCCTTCATAATTTTTTTTTGAGGGATTTCTCCAGCAATTACTTTGCAAATTCATCTTACATTATGTTGAGGGATTCTTTCGGCATAATTCGGGAAAATATTCGTATATTATTTTGAACGTTTCTTCGGCAACTAATGAGAAAAAATTCGGAATTTATGAGAAAAAAAAATCGTTGATTCTTGTGAAGATTCGCATTCTTTTCTGCAAGGATTCCTCCAGGAATTCCTCCAGAGATTCCTCCAGGAATTCCTCAATAAAAAACTTCAGGGATTCTTCCAAGAAATCATCCAAGCATTCCTTCAGGAATTCCTCCAGCGATTCCTCGAGGGATTCCTCCAGGAATTCTTCCGAAGATCCCTCCAAAAATTCTCCAGAGATTCCTCTAGGAATTTCTCCAGGGATTCCTCCAGGAATTTTTCCACAGATTCCTCCAAGAATACCCCCAAGGATTGCTCCTGGGAAACTGCCAGAAAATCGTCCAAGCATTCCTCCAGCGATTCCTCAAGAGATTCCTCCAGGAATTTCTCCGGCGATTCCTCCAGAAATTTCTACACGAATTCCTCCAAAAATACTTCCAAGTATTCCTCCAGAGATACCTTTAGGAATTCGTCCAGGGATTCCTCCAGGAATTTCCGCAGGGATTCCTCAAGAAACTTCTTCAGGAATTTATCCAGGGATTCTTTAAGGAATTAAAATTCCTCCAGGGCTACCTCCAGGGATTCCTCCAGGGAATCATCCAGAAATTCCTCAAGGGATTCCTCCAGGAATTTCTCTAGGGATTCCTCCAGGAATTCCACCAGGCATTCCTCCTGGCATTCCCCCAGGAGTTCTTCCAGGTTTTCAGGAATTTCTCAAGGAATTGTCCCAGTAATTCCTCCAAGGATTCCTCAAGGAACTCCACCAGCGATTCCACCAGGAATACCTCCAGGGTTCCTCCAGGAATGTCTTCAGGAATTTCTCTAGAGTTCCTTCAAGAATTTCTCCAAGGATTCTTCCAGGAATTTCTCCAGACATTCCTCCAGGAATGCCTCAAGGGGTTCCTGGAGGAATTCCTCCAGGCTATCCTCCAGAAATACCTTCAGGGATTCCTCCTGGGATTCTTCCAGGAATTCCCCCAGGCATTCCTCCAGGATTTCCTACAGAGATTCCGGAAGAAATTTCTCCAAATATTCCTCCAGGAGTTTCGTCAGGGATTTCTCCAAGAATTTCTCAATGGTTCCCCCAGCAATTTCTCCAGGGATTCCTCAAAAAATTCATGCAAGGATTCCTCCAGAAACTCCTTCAGGGATTCCTCAAGGAATTCCCCCAGGGCTTTCTCTAGGGATTCCTCCAAGGATTCATCCAGGAATTCCTCCAAAAATAACCTCCAGGGATTTCTCCTGGGCTTCCTCCAGGGATTCCCCCAGGGATTCCTCCAGAAATTCTTCAAAAAATACCTCCAGGGATTCCTCCTGGGCTTCCTCCAGGGATTCCTGCAAGGATTCCTCTAAAAAATACCTGCAGGGATTCCTCCAGGAATTCCTCAGGAAATTCCCAAATGGAGGAGAACGTGCCTCTGGAGCCGACCTACTGATACCTGAAGGATTCCTCCAGGAATACCTCCAAGAATTCCACCAGGAATTTCTCCAGGGATTCCTCCAGGAGTTTCTCCAGGGATTCCTTAAGGAATTCCTCCAGGGCGCCTCCAGAAATTTCGCCAAGGGCTCCTCCAGGGGATCTTCCAGAAATACCTCCAGGAATTGCTCCAGGGATTCCTCCAAGTATACCTTAAGAAATTACACCAGGAATTTCTCCAGGGATTCTTCCAGGAATTTCTCCAGGGAATCTTTAAATAATTTTTCCAGGATTCCTCCAGGAATTTCGTCATGGATTCCTCCAGGATTTCCTCCAGGGATTTCTCTAGGGAATCTTCCAGAAATTCCTCCATTAATTCCTACAGGGATTCCTCAAGGAATTTCTCCAGGGATTGCTCCAGGAATTCCTCCAAGGACTCCTTAAGGAATTCATCCAGGAATTCCCCCAAAGTTTCCTTAAGCAATTCCTCCAGGGATTCCTCCAGGAATACATCCATCGATTCCTCCAGGATTTTCTCCAGGGATTCCTTAACGAATTTCTCTAGGGTTTTTTTTTTTCAAGTATTCCTCCAAGGATTTTTTTTTCATGAATTTCTCCAGGGATACCTCCAGGAATTCCTCCAGGGCTTCCTCCAGGGTTTCCTCCAAGAAATCCTGCACGAATTCTTTCAAAAAAACCGGAGATCGACCAGCCAAGGGCTGAAAATTTCCTTAATAAAGCTCCTCCTTTTCTTGGCGTAAAGTCCCAACTGGGACAAAGCCTGCTACTCAGCTTAGTGTTCTATGAGAACTTCCACAGTTATTAACTGAGAGCTTCCTCTGCCAATGACCATTGTGCATGTGTATATCGTGTGGCAGGCACGAAGATACTCTATGCCCAAGGAAATTTCCATTACGAAAAAATCCTGGACTGACCGGGAATCAAACCCGTCACCCTCAGCTTGGTCATACTGAATACCCACGCCTTTATAGCTGTGGCTATAGGGGCCCTGTCCTTAATAAAGCTAATTATCATAATTCTTTCAAAAATACCTCCAGGGATTCCTTCAAGCATTCCTACAGGAATTTCTCCAAAAATACCTACAGGAAATCCTCAAGGAAGTCCTCAGAAAATCCTCCAGGAATACTTACTGGATTTCCCCTAGCGATTGCTCCAGGAGTTCCTCCAAGGTTTCTTCAAGGAATTCGTCCAGGGATTCCTCCAGGAATACATCCAGCGATTCGTCGAGGAATTTCTCCAGGGATTTCTTAAGGAATTTCTCCAGGGTTCCTCCAAGAATTTTTCCAAGTATTCCTCCAGGAATTCCTCCAGGGATTTCTCCAGGGATACCTCCAGTAATTCATCTAGGGCTTCCTCTAGGGCTTCCTCCAGGGATTCCTCCAAAGATTCCTCCAGAATTTCCTCCAGAAATACCTCTAGGTATTCCTCCAGGAATTTCTCAGGAAATCCTCCAGGAATTCCTACAGGAACTCCTCCAGGGATTCCCCCAGGAATTCCTATAGGCGTTATTCCAGGAATACCTCCAGGGATTCCTCCTGGGATTCGTCCAGGAATTCCTCCAGGGATTTCTCTTGAATTTTTTTTAGTTAATCCTCAAGAAATTCTTCCAAAAATTCCTCCAGGAATTTCTTCTGGGAATTCTCCACAACTAGTTGATGAACTTACAGTGAAAATTTGAGAATATTTGATGCCCTTTTCAAAAATTTACAGCGAATTGAACATTTTTTGACAAGTGAAAATTTTACCTGTCCCAGTTATTTTGAGTATCCCCTGTACATTTTTACTGTATTGTTGTTGAAATGCTAGATTAGCAAAGAAAATAATTCGAAAACATCCAATATTCGTATGCACAATATCAATCGCATCACTCACGAATCGCATTCGCTTGCGATGCGAATGTTGACGAATGAGTAATTTCCAAGTGTGGCTTTCCACCGTTCGCCGGAGTTTGCTGTCGTCGCTGACAAGCATACACACGAACTAAAGCGACAACCGTTCGCTGCTGACTGTCTTCGAATGTGGAAGAAGATAAAAAGTGGAAATCAGGAACCCGGCTCAGGACATCTGCTTGTTTATCACCCTCAACCTTAATCATTGTCTTTACGGTGGCTCAACGCGATAGTCGAAACGAAACGAATTTCTTTCCGTGCCAGCAATTGGGGACTACGAAGGTGATGATTTTGTTTGCGGTTTTCTGTGAGAAAGTGAAGGAAAGAAGATTTTTTGCTTTTTTTTCACTCATACTCCCATAAGAAACCCCGTAGGAAGAAAGAGTGTTTCCCGGCTCATCAACCTTCGTAGTCCCCAATAGGCTCGACCAACCGAACCGACTAAACGAGACGACGAACAGTCGTACCTCACCGACGCCGACGACAACGGCACGGGTTAACGAACCACGACGCGAGTCGTGTGCAATGATAAAGAAGCAGCGTAGGTACTCACTCAATGACGGCAGCAGCAGTCGATCCCTGTTGTGGCTGGCTGGCAGAGAATCCTCGGGAACAGCGTGGAAAATGAAAAGCGAGCAAACGAACGGCAGTTCGCTCTTTGCTCTGCTCTCGCCGACGCACATAGCAGCAGCGCAGGTAGCATACACGCAAATAATCCTCGGTCTGCGTGGGGAATACACAGCAACAACTGAACGGCGCACTATTCTCTTCTCACTTGGATGGCCTGTACCACTCAGCCGCAGTGGTCGGGGTAGCCACCACTAAAGACACTCACAAGTGCCGTATCTTCTCTGCTTTCTTTCCCCACAATCAGGCTTGACAGAAACTCCCTCGCGAGAAAATGAAGAAGTGATTTTGGCGATTTTCTGAGGAGTGAAAATAAAACTCAGAAATCACAACGCAAATCCTCAACAGCCCCGAGCGCGAGCTTGCCGCGCAGCGAGGAGTTCGTCCAACACTCATAATTTCTTGTTGTGTTTCTCACGTCCACTCACACTCAAAAAGCTCTCGCGAGTTCCACTCCCATACAAAGAAAGACTCTCGAGGCGAAAATCGCACTCAAAAACCCAAAATAATCATCGGCTCTTTTTTCGTTCCCCTCTTCCTCGCTCAGTTTTTATTGCCTCTCTGTTTGGGGTTCGTTCGCTCCCTCGCGACGAGGCAAAAGCAAAACACCGCTCTAGAGCATGTTGCAAAACTCTTTTGATTTCGAGGAGGATTATCAAGCCTGCCCACAATACACTGGCACTGTACTTCGTGATCCAAGTTGGATCTCCTTCAATCACACACTCTGAAACCTGGCTGAATCTCGTGGAAATTTCTCGGCACAAGATGGCCGCCCTTGAACTTCTCTTTTCTTTCGGTGGCGCTTCGAGAAATTTCACTGCGCAATTTCGGATATCGACCGAATTTCGTCGATTTTTAGCCACTTTCGTACTTTTTTCACCGTTTCTCGCACAATTTTATGCGGAGGATTCAATTTCACTACACCTTGTCGGTGTCAGCCAATCCTTGGCGTAATTTCACAGCAGTGTGTGGATTTTTATCGCGAACCACTGAATGGTCCATGCTCAGCAAGTGATATATTCGCGAATGTAACATTTCATGAACCAACATGCTCGGGAACGCTCCCCGAAATGCTGTTCATTCTCTTGCCCGGTTCGAAACGAGAGCGCAATCAAGAGAGAAGATGCTCGATGACGCTAATGAAAGCGATGTATTCGGTAAGAATATTTTATTGCCATAATTCTTTTTTTATTGTGACTACACAACCTGCAACGTCATGAATACAGTTAAATTAAATAGTATTTCACGTTTTTAAAGCGAAAACGCATTAAACACTTATGAAAATAACGATTATTCACAGTTGCCCCAAGCCAACGATGAGCGATCATCGGTAAGTGTTACACTTAGCGATACCCGCTCATCGCCGCAGCTTGTTTATATCGGAGTATCCTCTTTGTGTTCCTTTGTGAAACATGCGACTCGACGAGAGAACATACCGCTTGGTAATTGAAACAGAACCAACAGAAGGGAAGAAAAACTGCCGAGTGGTTCACTGATCACTTTTTCGTCCAAACACTGAATTTCACAGTAACACGAGTCGGACGGATTTGCACTTTTGCATACCGGGAAAACGACCGAACCGAAAATCCGAGCCGAAGGACCATGTAAAATCCAGATTTTTTTCCGGTCCCGGTCACAGCTCACAACCGACCAAATCTCGGGAACCGGCCTTCGAGGGTTTCGCAGCGGACTTCGAATATGGCGGACTTCCAACTCGCGGGGAATTATTCGGACGGGGAGAAATAACGAAAGAACGCGCCCGAACAGCTTTACTGTTTGCAATTAGCCTCTGCATGCTGTGAGATTTTGACTTTTACTGCGAGCACTGTGTTCAAAATTCCTGTATGAGTGAGCAGGATAGCACCTAAACAGAGCTCGCAGTATAAGTCAAAAGCCAAAGGAATTTTGACAGCATATGCTGTGTGTACACAGGCTAATAGACTCATTTTATTTCTGTTCTGACTGGGTTACACAGGTTGTCTATAGTTGTGGTAGTGTAAGTTTACTTGGAAAGGAAAACAAGTTACATCTAGTTCATTAGGGTAATTCAAAGTAGCTAACGTATTAGGGTAGGTCAAATTTTTCTAAGTTAGCGAAAGTTTTTTCTCTTTTGGCCAGTTAACAGAAATCGTTTCAGTTTTCAGTTTTTTTTAATATTATGAGGAGAGCGAACATTTTTACATGTTTGATGAGCGCAATTTTCAAATTATCTATTTAATATGACAGCAACATTTTTCCAACTAAGTACGCGACTCTTTTATTATAAAGAGCGACGAAGTTTCATATGGCTATCCGATGAGTGAAGTTTTATGAATATAAGATCGCCGCCTCGATCGCCGCTTCTATTTTGGGAAGCCGACAAATTAATTTCTGTTTTAAATGTATGAATGGTCTCATCTAACATTCAAACTCGTTTATTTTGTTTAAGTACTTCAAAATTGTCTCAATGTTTTCAATTAAATAATATATTTTATCATCTTAGATTGCAAATCCTTTATTTTAAATGGGTAGACAGACATTCTCACATTTTTATCAATTTGCGATGAGAGCAATTTTCTAGTATAAATAGAATATAGTTAAATTGAATTAAAATTTGTCACATTCTACTTGATATTATGAGTGCAAGTTTTTCATCTGATATCACCACTAGTTTTTTTTTATTCTATGAAGTTTGCAGCTATTACACCACTTATCTTTGAATTATGATATGTATTTTTTTCCGACCAACAAATTTGATAAATTGAAAACTATTACACTATTATTTTTCAAATATGATTAAACTTGTCCAAACAAAATCATATAAATCCGTAATTTCATATATTACATTGTTAATGATATATTTTGAGGGAATTTCTACGACTGAGATCGCAGCTCATTGAAAAGCGAAGGAATTTTCACATTGTTATTGATTTACGATGACAGCTGTTTTCGAATCTGAGATAGCCACTTTATATTTTGGGAACTGAAAAATCTATTATCCTTTTTTGGTATAAGATGAGCGCAATTTTAACATCCAAGACTAACACTTTTTTGTGAGCGGGAAAATTGTCTTGTTTGCTTTATTTTGGGAACAGCAAAATAGTTAAATTGAGCGCAATGCTTGAATTATTTATATGGGGGCGTAGCATCATAAGGGGCGCAGCTATTTTGAAAACTTGGGTAACCAGCTCTGATTTTAGCATGACAGCACTGGTTATGCAACCAAGCGAACTGTTTCACTTCTTCTCCAGAGTAGCATACACATAATCTATCGTCTAAAAATATATCCCCTATTTATGGATCGCATCACCAACCAAAGGTGGCTCTCAGATCTCACATCCTACCCTACTAACAAATACCCTATCTGTGCTGGTTGGGTTGTGGGGACGCCGAGTTCTCTCGGTCTCTGGAAGCAACAACCATCACAATCTAATATTCCTTTCCCGTCTCAACCAACTGTAGGGCCTGCGCCGGTATTGCTTAAAAATGTATAAGCTGCTTAAAAATTGCACTTTGAGTATAAGTAGAGTGCCCCAGCCCCTTATTTAGTTGAATATCAGTGGAATTCCGATCAATCACGGAGGAGCACCCATTGACAGATACAGTTAGTCTAGGCTAAAGAATGTGTCCACTGTTTACGGGATTCCTCTATTTATTCTTCCAATACTCTACAAGGACTCCCGCAGAAATCTATCGCAGTACTACTGCAAAACTTCTTTGAAAAGAATTCACTTAAAATTTCATCAAGGATTCAAGAATCAAGAATTTATCCAAGGTTAACATTTTCCTATAACTTGTGCAAGGAATTGTTTCTAATGACTGCTCTAAAGATATTTATTTAGATTTTTCCAAGGCTTTCTTCAGGGATTCTCCCTAGGATATATTGACCGGTCATGACCGGCATTCTTGAAAGAAAAAAACCTAGGAACAACTCCTGAAGAATCCCTAGAATGATGTATGGTGAAACTCGTGAAAGATAAACTGGTGATATCTTTGGAAAAAATTCTAGACCAACTATTAATTAAGTACCTATAATGCATCTATAAAAAAATATCATTTACGAGCTTTTTGGTGCTAAATACTTGTACAATAGTGCTAAATTGCCACTACCACCACTATTGGTACTACCTCCACTAAGGGAGCTTTTACCATATATATGTATATTGAAAAGAGGAAAAAATGAAAGCGTTCGTGTGCTTAAATCTTAATATTGATTTTATAAACTAATATGCTCATCAAGGATTTGTATTAGTTCTACAATATACAATTGGTTCTACCCATTTACATAGACTACTTGGCACCAGCCACTCCACCACATTCCAATTCGAGAACTACCGTGGGCGAAGGAGTGTGCACTTCACGATCATCGCCTCGCAGGAATTCACTTCCTTGGTAGGTAAATATCGGCGGCAAACGAGACATTAACAATTCTTATTTATTTTTCGACATCTAGATACCGACCGCAAACGCCACCTTAATCCAGTCGGTATCCAATCCAATAGAGTTAGATGAATGGTAGATGTTGCTGCTGTTGATGGCTCGCCTACAAGTCTATAGTTATTTGGGATGCAGCCTCAGCCTGGAAGCAAGCACATGCTTGGTGCTGCCGTGGTGGTCGACCCGGTTCAATGAAAAGCAGCTCTCGCGGCAGAAGTGAATGTGGTGTTCTTACGACGCGACGGCCGCATTCCACGGTTGGCTATGGCTAGATTCGGCGACAGGGGAGCGGAGAATTAATCGAGCAAGAACAAGTTAAACAACACAATGAAACAAGTAAGGCGTGTTGTTATGGAACAGTGGTTCTCGACTAATTTCAGGTAGTTTTTTTGTTGTTTCAGGAACTTTTCGTTATAGAAAATTCCTCGACATCTTTGAACAGATTGTCTTCGTGTCTACCACACGATGGCACATGAAAACTGGTTGTGATCATTGGCCAGGGAAGCTCTTTAGTTAATAATTGTGGAAGTGCTCATGATGGAATACTAAGCTGAGGAATTGTTCCAGTTTAGAGACTTTACATCATGAAGAGGAGGGGAGGGCGAGTCTTTCATATTCGTATGAAGATTAAGAAAAAAATATCTACAAAGTAACGAGGAACGAGGTTTTTGTTTGTTCATCATAGTCAATTTCATTTATAGGTTTATTCTTCACTTACGACAAGAAACATAAATTCACACACGTCTTACAAACGTCTGCAAAAAAACTGTAACACTGTGTTATGCGACAATTGTCTTAGACGCTGATAAAACTTTGGAATTTTGACAAAGTTCTTGATATTGTATAACTGCTTAGAGTACTTCATTCAAATTGTGAAACATGCTTAACATATGCGAAATACTCCCTGAGGCTTAATCAACCCCAATTTGAAAACCACTGACTGTAATAGAAAGGCATCAACGGGCAACACTATAGACAAAAACAACAAGAACCTATTAGGAATTTATTCTTGAATCGATACTCTTTATTGACTGTGATGTACCATCATGCTACGACATAGTATAGTAAATGGATCCTAGACAGGAGGAGATTGTATCTTTTTTAAGTGGTATGGGGCGCAGTCGGTGGATAAGTGGCGGAAGCTTCATTGTTTTTCCACTCCCCGTTGTATAGAATAAAAACACAAAACATCAACAAAAACTCATGAAGGATCTTGCGAAAACCAGCTGACGAGAGCTGATCACCAGCCATCAGCAGCCAGCGTTGAGTTTAATGGTTGAATGCATATTCGATTTGGTGATTCACCAGTTGGAGCTGTGGTCGGCAGATGCTGGGATGCTATTAGGGTTTCTGATGCTTCTCGGTGATGATGATGATGACAAAGATGATGAAGATGCTGGCTATTTTTTTTACGACCATGTAGGGTCTGGGACCATTTGAGCAGGAGCACCTATTTTGGGCACTTGCAGTTATAACTCAGCCAATTTCAAACCGATTGATTTGAATTTTTAAACATGGCAAGATACTGTGCGTATCTGATCATGTCTCAAAAATTAAGTCAATCGGTTCAAATTTGACTGAGTTATAGCAGCAAGTGCCCAAAATAGGTGCTCCTGCTCAAATGGTCCCAGACCCTACGTGCATGTACGATGTACATAAGCCGACAAAGGTCATGCGAATTTCTTGAGGAAGTCTTCTGTTCAGTTTGACGTCGATTGAGATATATTTAGGTTGAGCTTATAATTATTTATTTGCTTAACATTAGTTTCACAATAAAGTTGTAAAACAGAGTATAATTTCTTCGTTTATAATATACATTTATCCGGGATCACCTAGAAGGCATTGCTTCAGACAGGACTGACAGGAGCTAGTGGACATCGCACCTTCAAGGTTAGATGCGTAGCCATACAGTACAGTACTATAAGTACTTTTACAGCTTATAACGGTAGCCTTTGGTCCTTACCGCCGTAGTATGGACGAGGTTATGCCACAAAAGTTCAGCCTATTGGACGCAGTGGCTTAATTTCCCCAACAGGGGAGGAAAAAAAATGGACGAGGTGACAGTAGCCAGAGACTTCGCTCGCTTGCAAACACCGTATATGTACACCGCAGCTATTGGACATCCACAGCCGAGCGCTCGGCAAACAACAACATAACCGAGATCTCAGCAACTTTGACAGTTCATTACTGAGGTTCGTCAACTATTTTGCTGAGAATCATCTAACAGATGCAGTTTTAACTGAGATATCAGTTTTTGAGTTTGCTGAGTAGTCGGCTGTGCGCGGAAAGCCGAGCCCGCGAATATTTTTTAAGTATGTACGAGTACATCTAATACTACGCACATCGGCTCCCAAATTCTCGAGGTTGGCATCGCTCCTCATCTCTTTCAAGACTTTCGAGTTCTTGAACTGTTCGGTTTGAATGAAAGCCCTATTCACGCTTCGCATCTGCCCTCCTTTGCTTCCTAGGCCTGGTGTCCCTACACTCCTGCGGCTTCTTTTTCTTCTGATTTCGCTTTACTTTGGTTCAGGGGGCGTCCTCTACCTGACCCACCCTAACATGTGATTGCTGAAGACCAATTAGTGGTCGCAGCCCTCCGTTCCCTTCGATCCGGAAAAGGCCGTCCTTTTCAGGACCACTTTTCCTGTCTTTCCAGGAAGTCTGGCTGGGGTCCGACTTACCAGATTTACTTCCGGCCTCCAGGGTAAACAACCGCCACACTTTTGAGGCTCATTGGCACTACGTGTGCCTCTGCCTACACCTTCTAATTCTCTTTTTAGAGAGATCTTACCGACCCACTTTTTCGCGAAGGAGCACTATCACTATTACCACTTTGTTTTTGATTATTACTGTTTATACACTAAAACCTTTTTTATGCATGTTAATTGTAAGGTCTCTTAATTGATGCAGCTTTTTTATGCCTTGCAAGGAAGTTTCAGGGGCATCTCAGTGGGTCCCAAGGGGTTTCAGCGTGGAACAAGGAGAACTCAGAGAGGGTTTTTGGGGGTCTGAGGAGATTTTGAAAGCATAGAAGAGAGTTTTCAGAAGCTTTGTTACGTTTTTTTTTTTCTACGGGAGTTTTCGAGGGTTTCAAAGGGTCTCACGTGCATTACAAGAGGTTCGCATGGGTCTTAAGGAGATTTTGGAGACATTTCAGGAAGTTTCAGAGCGTTTTAGGCTGGTTTCAGATGCGTTACGGACGCGTTTTCGGGAGTTTCGGGACGTCGCAGATGCGAAACATGGTTCCGAGGGGGATTCAAAGGCATTTCAGGATGTTTCAGAGGAGTTTCGGCGGGTTCCAGAAGCGTTACGCAGGCTTTTTCAGGGGTTTAAGAGTGTCTTGGGTGCATTACATGGGGTCCGAGGATTCAGCTGAGCATTTTCAGCAGGTTTCAGAGGCGTGTCTCAGTGTCCAGGTGCGTTGCGTGGGTTTCATGTGCGTTTTAGGGGGATTTCAGAGACTTTATCACAATATCTTTTGTAACGCCCCTGATTTTTTTTTTTATTCTTAACCACTTAACCTATTTTACAGCTCTTCTGCCCACTAGGGCACTACGTGAGCGATTCCAATTGGCTGCTGCATTTACACTTTATACAGCGCCTAAATGTATTCTATTATATTCTTATTCCGCTATATCGAATTGGTTTGCCTTTGGGCTGCTTTCGTTTTTCTACCCTGTCTTTGGTAAAATGATGAGCACGATGATAAAATGATGTGTGGCTGTTATTCCTTTTCCAGTCCGATTGGGGGTCGTCCATCATGGGTTGCCGTTCGCCGATGTCCAATTATCCAGGTCCGTTAGAGCTATGAGAGCTCAGAAGAGGGTCAAGTGCCAGCCGCTCTCGGGTGGAAGAGCAACTGACGAAGTGCCGGGGCTGGGATCGAACCCATGACCATCCGCTTATGAAGCGAACGTGTAGCCAATGCGCCACGGGCCCCGGCTACGCCCCTGATATGACCTTTGTTTAAGGGAATTCTTGAAACCCCCTGGTACGACCCTGACCTGAAATGCCCTCGAAACGCCCTTGAAATCATCATATACAATTTGAAATGCCTCTGCATGCTTTTTGGACGCCTTTAATAGAGAGCTTAGAGCTTAGACTGACTGCACATATCTATGGTTGCTACTCCGTGATTGACTCGAACCAATGACAGTTGCACAATGAATCAACTGAATAATTGACTGGGAGTGGTCAACATTCTCACTGTGCACGCTTCAGAGGCTCTCTTTAACAGTACAATAACGGCGCCGGCCACGTCCTTGCAGTCAGGTTGGAAGAGTCAAGGAATGTTAATAGCAACTTTTGTTATGTGAAAGTTGGCGTTCACCGCACGTCTCCACCAAAGGCTGCAGGAAGGAGTGATTGTTAGTAGGGCAGGTATCGTTGGGTCAGGATTCACTTCGATAAGTAATATGACCTTTTGGAGTTGCAGTATGCCGTGCAAACTGCAGTGATGTTGTTCGCTTCACGCGGAAAGCAAACAACCAACCACTCTCGTCAGGTGATTGCTCAATATTTACTACAAATGAAGCAACAAAGTGCTATTGTTCGCATCACGCGGAAAGCAAACAATCGACTACCCACGTCAGGTGATCGTTTAATATTTACTATTAAAGACGCGACAACACATACAAACTTAAGCGCTATTGCTCACTTCGCGCGGAAAGTAAACAATCAGCCACCCGCGTCAGGTGGACACTCAAGATTTACAACAAAACACGTGTCAAAACATGCAATCTGATGCGCTATTGCTCGCTTCACGCGGAAAGCAAACAATTGACCACCCACGTAAGGTGATCGCTCAATATTTATTCATAAAAATACTTGCAACAAATACACATGGACAGATACATAGAAAAATAGTATGTCGTTAAGAGATTGCACAAAAGAAATGAAATGCAATAAAAAGAAGAGATAGTTTGTAAAATGCCATCCCGAACAATGACAAAATGGAACAAAAATCCAAGTCGACACTCATGGTGACGAACTATACAAAGTCAATGAAAAAATATTTGAAAAGAGGATATTATAAATATATGGTATAAAATTGTATTAATATAATAATTGATGTAGAATCCATAGAAAGAGAATAACAAGGAACAAACTCACCGGATAATCGCCTGCCGGAAATCGGAGCACCGACCCGAGCAAAGTCTGATAGCAAATTGAAAACTAATTTTGATGTTGTGATATTGCAAATTTTGATAGCTCAGGTTGCTGTCGTTTTGGTCGTTTTAACGGTTAAAACATCAAAAATGAGAGCAGAAAAATGTTCCTATAACATCAAATTGAAAACAATTTCTGCTATCGATGATAGCAAGTTAATAACTGTTTCTGTTATCAGCGCAAGAAATGAAAAATCCTTCAATGTAGTGTTTTTTTTCTGTTAATATCAGATCTTGAATGCAATAATACAATTACATTTATGATATATCCCTAGAATTACTTTACAAAGTTTACTAAAACATTTAAAAAATAGTTTAACATTAAATATTTACATTAATTTAAAATGACAGCAAATCGAAAACAAAATTTGAAATCAAATTAAGTATAGATTAATTGATATCAAAATGTGATATCAATTTGTTGAATACAAATCATGTTTTCGATTTGCTATAATTTTGTTATTGGACTTTGCTCGGGGAAGGCAACGCGCGCGCGAATCCGGCCTCCAGTTGCCGAGCCGTCACTACACACACTGACTGAAGCCGGGTCTTTTTCCTCTGCCATCAACCGTACCAAAAAGCGCAAAAAGCAAATGAAAAACAAAAAAACTAAATCAGAGCCCCGAAGGCAACGCGCGCGCAAATCTGGCCTCCAGCTGCCGAGCCGTCACTACACACACTGACTGAAGCCGGGTCTTCTTCCTCTGCCATCAATCAGATCAAAAAGCGCAAAAAGCAAATGAAAAAAAAAACTAAATCGGGGTACCGAAGGCAACGCGCGTGCAAATCTGGCCTCCAGCTGCTGTGCCGTCACTACACACACTCATGCTTTTTGGACGCCTTTAATATGCTCCAAAACCCCCTGAAACGCATCTTAAAACCACTTGAAACACCTCTGAAATGCTAAGAAATGTCCATAAACCAGTTCCTAGAAACGTTCCTGAGACCCCCTCAATACTCTTGAAATGTCCATGCACTCTCCGTAATCTCATTAGAACGTCAACAAAACCTGATAGCAGGCTTGTCCGCACTGAACGCATGAAAATTCTGCTCTTTTGATTTACACCACCAAAACCATCGTATTTATGCAATCTTCCTATCTTACCCGATAGAAAGATGTTGAAATTACCTAAATGTCATTTTGAACTGTCAAAAAACCGCACAGCAGTGCCACACAGTGCGCGCAAAGAGAATTTCACCAGGGTGAATTCACCCCAGTGAATTTCTCTTTGCCCGCTCAGTGCGGCACTGCGGTGCGATTTTTTGACAGTTCGAAATGTCTTTTAGGATATTCAAACATCCTTCTATCAGGTAGGATAAGAAGATTGCATAAACACGATGGTTTTTGTGGTTTAAATCAAAAGAGCAGAATTTTTATGCGCTCAGTGTGGACAAGCCTGCCTGATAGAACGTCTTCAAAGGCCACTTAAACAACCACCTGAAACGCCCCTTGAAACACCCTTTTTAGGCTCTCTGGGAACATTATGGAAACACCTTAGTCCCACCTCAAATGCCCAGGAGCAAGACCTGTTCTCTAAAACTAGATTCCCTCATTAAAGCCCAAACTTAATTTATGCACAAATTTTCCTCTTTTTATTCATTTTTCCAGTGTACCAAATCTCATGAGGAGTAGCACGAGATAAGAGGGCTGCCACACTCCAGAGCCCTACATTAACGTGGTATGGGACAAAATGTGGGGGGTACCCAGCTACCCCACAGGCTCCGTTAATAATCGAGCATATTTTTTACCCGCTGGAGCACTCATTTATTGGCACGGGTCGCTTGATACCTTGAATTCGAGTTACCGCGTTTGGTGGATCCTTACCACTGGAACAAGTCGTCCGCGTCCGTAGTTCTATTCTTAGCCGAAAGCTACAAAACTGACTCGCAGAAGGGAGGTTTGGGTTTGTCAAGTTCCAGGACTCCAGTCACTGCTGCTTCTACAGTTGTAGTTGCGTTGCCTCAGGGATATCCAAAACTTTTACTTGCAGATAACAGAGGTACCTCATGTCCTCCAATCTACTGATTTGTAAAAAAATGGAAGATTTCACGAAATTCTGTCAACATTCAGCTAATAGGTATTCCCGCTTAAAACGAAGTGCTCTAAATTTTTGTTGCCATGCCGTTCAAAGTGCACAAAAATTCCGCAAACCGTACCAGTTGCGTCAGGAATGGCGATGAAAAATTGCGTGCAGCGATTCAACCAACAATCACCAGACCAAACCAACCACCGACGACCGGGAGACTTGAGTGATTGCGGATGGATGCAACGCGGGTGATCGGTTAATTGAGAACTGATTCATATTTTAATTTTGCATATCGGTTGCGGTTTTTTTTTGTTAAAGCAGTTGCCGAAACGCGTGTTCCGGTGTATTGAGTAATAGTTGGATTTTTTCGGATGTATTAACTTCAAATTGATTTATGTTATGCACTACGTGGGTGCTGGCGTAATGTGGTGCAGATTTGATTGAAAACAAAAACAAATCATCTTCTATACAATGTTTTCAGATGTTAATTGCAAAAAAGACAAATCCTGTCGTGTTCGGTCTCATCTAACCGCATGTATGTACTTTGTTTTTGGGTGCATTTACCACCAGCAGAGCTCCGCATCTCAGGCAGGTGTACAACTCTGTCCAAATGGTTTGGTCATAATGTAAATATCATCTGCAAAGCACATAAATTGAGGGCTTAAGTGGAAACCGTAACCCATCTGAGTAGCCTGGCTTATCGCCTCCCACCTTCTATAGCGATGTTGAGCGATGTTGGGGCAGCAGGGATAATAGCCCCGGGGCCTGACGAACCCTACTGCTTGCGAGTCAGTAGCTTATTCGCCGGCTAAGAATATGACTACTAACCCCAATTCAAGGTGTCAAATGACCCGTGCCGAAGAATGAGTGATCGAGGGGGTGAAAAAGATGCTCGATCGTCAACGGAGCCTGTGGGGTACCTGGGCATCCCTCACAGTATTTCGTCCCTTACCGCGTTAAGGCAGGGCTCTGGCGTGGTGGACCATCTTTTCCCGTGCGACTCGTGGGATTTATACATGAAGAACAACAACCAAGCCAACCGGTGGAGATACTGATCGTGGTTGTTGAGGGCCATCAACCAAAAAAGAGAAGCACTGCTCGCAATCGAGGTAGAAGAGCAGCAACTTGGCAAGATCATCGACTTTGCGTCCACGAAGTCCAACATTAGTAAAGACCTGAAAGCGGTCCTATTGCGGCTTCGTAATTCGATGGACGCATATTCTATTTCTTATTTCATTTTTCTTAGTGTTGAAAGGCTTCGACAGGCTACCTTACCGGGGTCGCGCTGTCTACATTGCACGCAAGGATATCCGCAAGCACACCTGGAGACACCCAAACGGCGAGACTTGCAACCAAATCGACCATGTGCTGGTAGATGGTCGACATTTCTCGGACGTAATTGATGTTAGAACTTTTCGAGGTTCCAACATCGACTCAGATCACTATCTCGTAGTTAATAAGATTCGAGCTCGGTTATCAACCGTGTCGGACTCTAGAAACCGGCGATCGATGCGTTTTAACATCCAGCGGTTTTCAGCAGACGGTACGGTAGCTGACTATCACCAGAAGCTGGACGAGCGGATAAGTGAGATCAACGAGAGCGATAATCTCAACACTCTGTGGGAGTCTATCCACGGAGCGACGAGTACAGCAGCGCGGGAGGTGATAGGTACTGCTCAAAGACGACCTAGAAATGGGTGGTTCGACGAAGTGTGCCAGAGAGTAACGGACGAGAAGAATGTTGCCAGAAGCCGGATGTTGGTGTCGGGGACCCGGCAGAGCAGGGAGCGATATAGGGAAGCAAGAGTAGCCGAAAAACGAATCCACCGCGAAAAGAAAAAAGAGCACGAGGAAAATGTGATTGCTCAGGCGCAAGAGAGTATGCAACAGAATGATATGCGGAGATTTTACGAAACTGTCAATGGCGTGCGGTGATAAACAGCGCCTTCTCCCGTCATGTGCAACGACCGTAATGGAAACTTGCTGACAGACAAGACAATGGTGGCTGCCAGATGGAAAGAGCACTTCGAGGTATTCTTGAACGGTGGGAGTGGAAGAGCGACGGACAGAATTCGAATCGACGACGACGGACAAGCTGTGGACAATCCAACGCTAGACGAGGTCAAGACAGCCATTACGGGACTGAAGAACAACAAGGCTGCTGGGAAGGACGAACTCCCGGCCGAGCTTCTCAAGCACGGCGGTGAGCAGCTGTATCAACTCTTACACCGTATTATATTGAAGATATGGGAGGAGGAAGAACTGCCTGCTAGTTGGTTGGATGGTCTCATTTGCCCTCTTTTCAAGAAAGGGCATCGACTGGAGTGCGCGAATTACAGAGGAATAACACTCCTCAATTCAGCGTACAAAATTTTGTCCGGAGTTCTGTTCCACAGGCTGAGGCCGATTGAGGAGTCCTTCGTCGGCGAATATCAGGCAGGATTTCGTGAGGGCCGATCAACGTCGGACCAGATGTTCACCCTGCGGCAGATTCTTGATAAATTTCGAGAATACAACTTGCAGACCCATCATCGGTGGCACGGTAAAGGCTGGGTATGCTGCGCAATTCAGATCCCATTGTGATCCACTAGCCTCTGCCCAGCAACTCCTATCCCTACCTCCACGCGGTACCGGCCGGAAACTATGAGCAACCTTAGGGAAGATCGGGTAACCAACCCCGGTGGGACCTTTGGTCGTAGGCTGACAGGGAAGGGGGGTTTGCTTCGGCAAACCTGAGCGTCTGTTCTCCAGGAGGAGCGGCTCACAACAGCGTCTGATCCCCATGTTAGGGGCGGCTGATCTACGTCCGAGTGCCAGGGAAGGACTCTAAGCTCAACTGTGCACTATGGTCCTCCGGAAAGTAGGGGGTTGGTGTCAGGCCCTACGAGCCAGCCGTAAAAACCCATTGTAACGGAAAATCAGCTACAGAATAATACGAACCGAGACCAACGGCAACGACCCCAGCGAACAAAAAGGACTTGCGATTGGAAACTCGGTACGTGGAACTGCCGATCTCTCAACTTCATTGGGAGCACCCGCATACTCGCCGATCTACTGAAGGACCGCGGGTTCGGCATCGTAGCGCTGCAGGAGGTGTGTTGGACAGGATCTATGGTGCGAACGTTTAGAGGTAATCATACCATCTACCAGAGCTGCGGCAACACACGCGAGCTGGGAACAGCTTTCATCGTGATGGGTGATATGCAGAGGCGCGTGATCGGTTGGTGGCCGATCCACGAAAGAATGTGCAGGTTGAGGATCAAGGGCCGATTCTTCAACTTCAGCATAATAAACGTGCACAGTTCACACTCCGGAAGTACTGATGATGACAAGGACGCATTTTACGCGCAGCTCGAACGCGAGTACGATCGCTGCCCAAGCCACGACGTCAAGATCATCATAGGAGATTTGAACGCTCAGGTAGGCCAGGAGGAGGAATTCAGACCGACGATTGGTAAGTTTAGCGCCCACCAGCAAACGAACGAAAACGGCCTACGACTCATTGATTTCGCCGCCTCCAAAAATATGGCCATACGTAGCACCTTTTTCCAACACAGCCTCCCTTATCGTTACACCTGGAGATCACCACAGCAGACGGAATCTCAAATCGACCACGTTCTGATTGACGGACGGCACTTCTCCGACATTATCGACGTCAGGACCTATCGTGGCGCCAACATCGACTCCGACCACTATCTGGTGATGGTCAAACTGCGCCCAAAACTCTCCGTCATCAACAATGTACGGTACCGGCGACCGCCACGGTACAACCTAGAGCGACTGAAGCAACCGGATGTCGCCTCAGCATACGCGCAGAATCTCGAAGCCGCGTTGCCAGACGAGGGCGAGCTCGATGAGTCACCTCTAGAGGACTGCTGGAGTACAGTGAAAGCAGCCATCAACGACGCAGCCGAGAGCACCATCGGGTACGTGGAACGGAATCGACGAAACGAATGGTTCGACGAAGAGTGCAGAAGGGTTTTGGAGGAGAAGAACGCAGCGAGGGCGGTAATGCTGCAGCAAGGGACTCGACAGAACGTGGAACGTTACAAACAGAAGCGGAAACAGCAGACCCGCCTCTTTCGGGAGAAAAAGCGCCGCCTGGAAGAAGCGGAGTGTGAAGAAATGGAACTGCTGTGCCGTTCCCAAGAAACACGGAAGTTCTATCAGAAACTCAACGCATCCCGCAACGGCTTCGTGCCGCGAGCCGAAATATGCAGAGATAAAGACGGAGGCCTCTTGACGGACGGACGTGAGGTGATCGAAAGGTGGAAGCAGCACTTCGATCAGCACCTGAAGGGCGTGGAGAGCGTAGGCACGGGAGCCCACGGCAACGGAGGAAATGACGACGCCAATGCAGCGGAGGACGGAAATGAACCAACTCCCACGCTGAGGGAAGTAAGGGATGCCATTCACCAGCTCAAAACCAACAAAGCAGCTGGTAAGGATGGTATCGCAGCTGAACTCATCAATATGGGCCCAGAAAAGTTGGCCACCTGTCTGCATCGGCTGATAGTCAGGATCTGGGAAACCGAACAGCTACCGGAGGAGTGGAAGGAAGGGGTAATCTGCCCCATTCACAAGAAAGGCGACCATTTGGAATGTGAGAACTTCAGGGCGATCACTATTTTGAATGCTGCCTACAAAGTGCTATACCAGATCATCTTCCGTCGTCTGTCACCTAAAACAAATGAGTTCGTGGGAAGTTATCAAGCCGGCTTCATCGACGGCCGGTCGACAACGGACCAGATCTTTACCGTACGGCAAATCCTCCAGAAATGCCGTGAATACCAGGTCCCAACGCACCACCTGTTCATCGACTTCAAAGCGGCATACGATAGTATCGACCGCGCAGAGCTATGGAGAATCATGGACGAAAACGGCTTTCCTGGGAAGCTGACTAGACTGATTAAAGCAACGATGAACAGTGTGCAAAACTGCGTAAGGGTTTCGGGTGAACTATCCACTTCATTCGTATCTCGCCGGGGACTGCGACAAGGTGACGGACTCTCATGTCTACTTTTCAACATCGCGCTGGAAGGTGTGATGCGACGAGCCGGGCTCAACAGCCGGGGAACGATTTTCACAAAATCCGGTCAATTTGTGTGCTTTGCGGACGACATGGACATTATCGCTAGAACATTTGGAACGGTGGCAGAACTGTACACCCGCCTGAAACGCGAAGCAGCAAAGGTCGGACTGGTGATGAATGCCTCAAAAACAAAGTACATGCTGATAGGCGGAACCGAAAACGACCGGATCCGTCTGGGTAGTAATGTTACGATAGACGGGAATACTTTCGAGGTGGTGGAGGAATTCGTCTACCTCGGATCCTTACTGACGGCTGACAACAACGTGAGCCGTGAAATTCGGAGGCGCATCATCAGCGGAAGTCGGGCCTACTACGGGCTCCAGAAGAAACTGCAGTCGAAAAAGATTCACCCACGCACCAAATGCACCATGTACAAAACGCTAATAAGACCGGTGATCCTATACGGGCACGAGACATGGACCATGCTCGAGGAGGACCTACAAGCACTCGGAGTTTTCGAGCGACGCGTGCTAAGAACGATCTTCGGCGGTGTGCAGGAGAACGGTGTGTGGCGAAGAAGAATGAACCACGAGCTTGCTGCACTTTACGGCGAACCCAGCATCCAGAAGGTGGCCAAAGCCGGAAGGATACGATGGGCAGGGCATGTTGCAAGAATGCCGGACAACAACCCTGCAAAGCTGGTGTTTGCAACGGATCCGGTTGGCACAAGAAGGCGTGGAGCGCAGAGAGCACGATGGGCGGACCAGGTGGAGCGTGACTTTGCGAGCATTGGGCGTGACCGAGGATGGAGAGCGGCAGCCACAAACCGAGTATTGTGGCGTACTATTGTTGATTATGTCTTGTCTTAATGATGTGGAACAAATAAATGTATGTATGTACTTATCATCGGTTTATTGATTTCAATGCGGCGTACGAATCAGTGAAGAGAAACGAGTTATGGCAGATTATGATCGAACATGGTTTTCCGGCGAAGTTGATTAGACTGATTCATGCGACGCTTGACAGATCGAAATCAAGTGTACGGGTTGCGGATGAAATTTCGTCATCGTTCGTAACCTTTGACGGACTGAAGCAGGGCGATGCTCTTTCGAACTTACTGTTCAACATAGCACTGGAAGGAACGATAAGGAGAGCTGGTGTGCACAGGAGCGGAACCATTGTCACGCAGTCGCATATGCTCCTGGGCTTCGTGGACGATATCGACTTCATCGGAATCGACCGTCGGGCCGTGGAAGTGGCGTTCGTACCTTTTAAGAGGGAGACTGCGAGGATTGGACTTACGATCAACACCACAAAGTCTAAGTACATGATTGCTGGTGTTCAACGTCGGTCCGGCCGTGGTAGTGGTGACGAAGCGGTGCTAGGTGGGGACAAGTTTGAACTTGTGGATGAATTTGTTTATCTTGGTACTCTAGTGACGTGCGATAATGATGTTACCCGCGAGGTGGAAAAACGGATTGCGGCTGCAAATCGGGCCTTTTTCGGTCTGCGAAACCAGCTGAGGTCCAGTAGGCTGCAAACAAAGACAAAACTCGCGTTGTACAAGTCTCTGATTCTCCCGGTCGCTTTATACGGTCATGAAACGTGGACGTTAAAAGAAGTTGATCGGAGAGCCTTTGGAGTCTCCGAACGTAAAGTGCTGCGAACAATTCTCGGCGGTAAACTGGAGGACGGCATCTGGCGGCGTCGCATGAACTACGAATTGTACCAGGTATATAAAGAGATGGATATAGTGAACGGAATACAACATGGCAGGCTGCGGTGGGCTGGACCCGTAGCTCGTATGCCGGAGGAACGACAAGCTAAAATTATATTCAGCAGAGAACCAGGAAGGGGTCGCACAGTGGGATCATTCTGAAAAAAGACGATCAAAACCTCTAAGAGCCGTTAGATGACATTTTAGCATATAAGTGTCTTTGGAAGATGTGTTCAGAAATATCGTCTCTATTTTTATGCATATTCACTGTATGGTAAAACTGTAGGGTGAACCCGAGCAAAAAAATATTTTTTCAAAATAATTTTTTAGAGGGTAGATGTCTTCAGCAAAGTTGTAGAACAAGTAATTTCAAGTAACTTTGCTGAAGACACCATATAGTTTGGACTTCATTTTTTGGGAGAAAATATGAAAGTTTTTAAAAACAACCTCAAAATCAGTTTTTTGAACTTTTCCATGATTATATCGTAAAATTTCAAAGTGATATGTTCTACAAGTTTGTAGATACTACTGGAATACACTATCTTGCCGAAGACACCAACTCTGTAAATATGAAAATTGCTCCAGTAAACCGATTTTTTTGAAAATTTTTCACTATTTTCACTATTGAATATTTTTTGAATAGGCACTTTTTGGCAGCTGTGCTATCAAAATTTCAATGCTTGATCATGTCCAGAATAGACCAAAAGTGACTTAACAATCGGGTCTGATAAGGCACTTTGATTTTGATGCTATTTCAATAGGCATTTTTCAATGAAAATATTCACAAATTTCATACAAATCAATTAATACAAACTGAAAACTCACGAAAACTTTTCGACATTAATATTTGTTAAGCCAAATAGTATTCTTGTTGAAATAGTCTACATTTCTAACACTGTGGTTGACTTTACATTGAATAAGTTTTTAACACCAATTAAAAACTGTGTTTTTTTATCTAACTTTTTATTGTAATTCCCTGAGGATTGCGGACTGAAATTTGACAGCAGCCAGGCTGCTGCCAAACCTCAAAAATGATCAGAGTGTGCCTGGATACAAGATCGGTTAGCTTAGTCACGCTAAAACAAGTGAAACGTTAAATGACACACAAACTTTGCCATCATATACGAAAATGTTTTTCTAACGTTTATTTATTTGAAAATTATGTGTAAAACTTGTCCAATGTTTGCAAATTATTATTCCAAGCCCATATAGGACCAAATCAGATGAATATATACGTTTGATTGTAACTTTTGCTGTTATTTATCTGTTTAAACTTTGTGTGGAGTAGTTTATGCGTGAATTTTAAAATAAATCTCCATAGAGATAAGCAACTCAACAACGGGGAGCACTGGAAGAAAACGTACGTGCTCAAATTGAATTACCAAAATAGTTGAGTCCGCACACCTCAGGTAATTCCCAATGCATTTGTTTACGTTACATACATTGATCAATCAACTAAAATGAAACATTGTTACATCACATTGAAATAGCCAGTATCTGTTAGAGATATTCTTGGTTGTAAATCTTACGTTATGATGAAAATTCTTCACAGATATTTTATTGAAATTGGTTATGCTGTTTGATACTCTTTAAAATTTATTTTTTCCAGTTTTCAAGAACTACGTCCGTTAGGTCGATTCCTGTCCATGATTTTCAAAATTCCTTCGTCCTAGACATATTACCTTGATTCATCCCTTGACAAATCCGCATCAAGATCACGGCTCGATTATGGATACTTTTCCGGAGGAGCCTTTAGTTTTAAGTTTATATTATAACGATTTTTAGAAAAGATAAAAAGGTTTTGTGCCTTTTTGAGAAAGATTTTGTAGATGAGGAAATCACACAAAGAAAGAGGCTTTTGCCTCTTTCAAAATTTTTGGTTCAAAATAAATGACACTAACAGTTGAAATAGTCTACATTTATTTAACTTGTTTTTTTTATTCAGAAGTACTATTTGGATGAGCTAAAAATAATATCGAAAGGTTGTATGAGATTTGTAAATATTTTCTTTGAAAATTACTACTAAAATAGCTTCAGATATTAAAGTGCCTTATCAGACCCGATTGTTAAGTCAATTTTGGTGTATTCTGGACATAATGAACCATAGAAATTTTTACAGCACGGCTGCCAAAAAGTGCCTACTCAAAAAATATTCAATAGTGAGTTTTTAACTCATCTAAAAATTTAAAAAACGATATTTTTTGTCGGGTATTCAATGTAAAGTCAACCACAGTGTTAGAAATGTAGACTATTTCAGCAAGAATACTATTTGGGTTAACAAATATTAATGTCGAAAAGTTTTCGTGAGTTTTCAGTTTGTATTAATTGATTTGTATGAAATTTGTGAATATTTTCATTGAAAAATGCCTATTAAAATAGCATCAGAAATCAAAGTACCTTATCAGACCCGATTGTTAAGTCACTTTTGGTCTATTCTGGACATGATCAAGCATTGAAATTTTGATAGCACGGCTGCCAAAAAATGCCTATTCAAAAAATATTCAATAGTGAAAGTAGTGAAAAAATTTCAAAAAAATCGGTTTACTGGAGCAATTTTCAGTTTTACAGAGTTGGTGTCTTCGGCAAGATAGTGTATTCCAGTAGTATCTACAAACTTGTAGAACATATCACTTTGAAATTTTACGATATAATCATGGAAAAGTTCAAAAAACTGATTTTGAGGTTGTTTTTTTAAACTTTCATATTTTCTCCCAAAAAATGAAGTCCAAACTATATGGTGTCTTCAGCAAAGTTACTTGAAATTACTTGTTCTACAACTTTGCTGAAGACATCTACCCTCTAAAAAATTATTTTGAAAAAATATTTTTTTGCTCGGGTTCACCCTACAGTTTTACCATACAGTGAATATGCATAAAAATAGAGACGATTTTTCTGATCATATCTTCCAAAGACACCTATATGCTAAAATGTCATCTAACGGCTCTTACAGGTTTTGATCGTCTTTTTTTAGAATGATCCCACTGTGGGTCGTCGGCTTCGTGGGAGGCCGCGCACACGTTGGCTTTTTTGCAGTTGAGGAGGACCTAAGGACTAAACGTTCAGGGCGACTGGAAGCGATTGGCCCAGGACCGAGGCCAGTAGAGGCGGATACTTCATTCGGCGTAGACTCACCGCTACGAGTTGTAGCCCATCAAGTATCAAGTAAGTAAGTCGATGGACGATGCCAAGCAGGAACACGCGCTACTCGTGAAGACTGCAGCAGCGGCCGAACCTGAGAAGGAAAACGATACGAAGTCTGCCCGGACGGAGGCCTTCGCTTTCGCACGTGATAAGCACTCGCAGAAGCGTGCGAAGCAGCCGTTAGTTGAGGAGCTGTCTGGCGATGCCCGCAAGGCCAGGCGAATACTTACCCCTAAGGTCGGCAGTAATGCCGGCAAGTCGGACTCCAGCCAGGTGTCGCGGATAGCTGGGAAGGCGTGAAAAGGCTGGCCCGTCCCGGAAGGATGGCAACAAGAGGTTGCAACCGTTGATAGGCCCTTAGCAACCACAGAGTAGAGCGAACCAAGGGGAGGACCCTTCTTGGACGAAGGTCGAACGGAAGAAGAAGAAAAAGTCAAAGCCACAGGTAGAAGTAGTTAGGTACACCAACCGAAGGCGTTAAAGAGTAGGGGCCTAGCGCGAGCATGGCAACGCGCTAGTCATCAAGATCGAACAGTCGAAGTACTTGGACGTCTTGTAGGCGATGCGAAGCGACGCCAAGCTCGTGGATCTGGGAGCGCAAGGGCGCCGCCTACAAAAGCTTGGCGGAAGAGGTTCTTGGCGAAGGAGTAGAGGTGAGGGCTCTCTCACAAGAGGTGATTCTGAAGGTTAAAGGCTTAGACGAGGTCACCGAAGTGGAAGAGCTCGTCACGGAACTGCGATGATAGTGCGAGGTGCCGGTGGCCGTCGCAGCCGTTAGGCTACGGAGGGGCTGGCAAGGACACAAATAGCTTTGGTTCAGCTACCTGTGGTGGACGTCAAATAGTCCGTTAAAGTAGGGAGGATAAAGGTTGGCTGATGTATATGTCATCTGACGTTCCACGAGCCACCAGAGGCAGGTGTCGGGAACCAGGACACAAGCCATGGGACTGCAAAGGCTCTGACAGGAGCAAACTGTGAAGGAGATTCTGCGCCGAAGGTTATAAGACTGCACGAGTCCACCTATTTGTCTGATAAGGACTGTATCGGAAATTAACTATAAACATTCAAAATGCTCTATCTCGACGCACGGTTGGTCTTTTCATTCCGGTTCTTCTATGAAATCTTCACAATAGAGTTAAGTTTACAAAAGCTTGAAGAAATTTGGAAAATGTTTAGTATTACTGAAAATATGGGTCCATGAGTATACCACACAAAATAGCAATCTGTACAAACAGTTTTTATTTAAATTTTTTTCAAAGTTTCAATCATTTGTAGCGAAAAAAATTTGTACGGGGAAAAATCTGGAAAATAATGATTATTACTAGCAGTTATGTACACATAACATATCACTCAAAACCGACTTTTGAAATTCTTATTTTGGATACAAAAACCTCCAACATTAAAAATATGGTCTATCCCAAAGGAACACCTACTTTTTGGTCGAACTTTAACGCTCTGTTTTAAATATCTTTAGTGGTTATAAAATTCCGTTCTCTGGTAAAACTACCTCTTTAATAGATTTAAATACATACCCAATCGAAAAAAATGCAAATTTTCAACTTAATGTATTTTTTTATTTGCGTAATCGTTCTTTGAAGACGCAGAAAAAAAGTGTTCCTCGAAAAATGTTTTTTTTTTTCATTTTTAAGAATTGCCCTAAACTGCGGAGGGAATTTTTCTTGATAAAACTAGGGGTGGGTAATGTCTGAGACATAACCGCATTGTTGACGTAGGACAAAGGCTGGAATGAGGTTCCGACTTTTATATATTGAAATGGGCCCTTTAATTTGAAGTCTTAAATCAGCTGATTTTTCGTGTCATTGTTGTCCGACCTTCGTAAATAAATGCATAACGAATTTATCACATAACGTCGGTTTCCTGCAATAGGGGCACAACTCAAAATATGTCATTTTTGAGATTTTGATGGCAAATGATGAAAAACTATGTAAAATTTCATCTCACAAAGACCCGTTCCAAAATTCGATGAGAAACGCGAGATTTGGGCATTTTCACCAATTTTCCGTAGTAAGGGCACAACTCAAAATCAGTCAATTTTTTCAATAGTCGTTGAAAAATAGTTGTCAAAAATTCATGAAACAGATAGTCCTTCAGCCCCTTTCAATGATACAACAATCAAAATTTGTTTACTTTTGTCAAATGATGAGAGAAATAAGTGAATTTGCAGGAGGTGCTTCATGATTGCCAATTTTCAAACGCTTATTCTGAAAATTCACATTTTTTGAGTTGTGCCCCTATTGCAGGAAACCGACGATAAAAGGCCTACACAATGTATGCTGGCAAAATTCAAATCGGCGGAGTGATGTGTTGATTAGACCATCACTTGAGGGTTGAGTATTATTTTATTTTGAAGATAAATGTTCAACCGTTGTTTGAAAGAATTTTCGTCGAAAGGAAAGAATGATTATAATATTGAAAGGCGTTAAGCCATAGCTTCCCAAACATCATATTGCGATCGCAACAATCATTAAAATAACTAAAATTGCCGCTATGAAATGAACAGATGGAGCCACCGTAGCCATGTGTATTTGACACAACTCAATTGCTGTTAACGAAATTTTAGATAATTTTGATTGCAGTTTCATGAAATATTCTAGATTCAACAATACGTTGTATAGTTACGCGAACAACAATTAGAGGCCGGCTATACTGTTGCTAAGTTTTCAGTCTGTCGCTTTTAATTATCCGATTCATAACTCTGGAGGAATAATTTTCACTGGTCCTGGAAAGAACCTTTTAAATAACAGGAGATTTCGGCAAGACAATTGAAAATTATCCGCACTGAATGCTGGAAGCCATCGAAAACTGCCATCGCTTACTGCCGTGGATGAGATTCCTGGTTCTTCTTCTTCTTCTTCTTCTCGGCGTAACGTCCTCACTGGGACAAAGCCTGCTTCTCAGCTTAGTGTTCTATGAGCACTTCCAAAGTAATTAACTGAGAGCTTCCTCTGCCAATGACCATTTTGCATGTGCATATCGTGTGGCAGGCACGAAGATACTCTATGCTCAAGGAAGTCAAGGAAATTTCCTTTACGAAAAGATCCTGGACCGACCGGGAATCGAACCCGTTACCCTCAGCATGGTCATGCTGAATACCCGTGCGTTTACCGCCTCGGCTATATGGGCCCTGTTCCATATAGCCTGAGATTCCTGGTTCCAGATTCTAGAGATTCCTGGTTCTATCAGCTAAATAGCCGAGAGTCATCGCAGGATTGGTGCGCAGCTGCGGAGGTGACATCCATTCCCTTTGACTGATTCAACGAAAATGACGGAAGAAAACAGAGGTCACTGCTTTTATTCCCCTTGATTAGTAGATTAGGCTCCTCCCATTTGGCTGGCTTTCCAGTTTATTTCGTTTGCATGACCCGCCCCGAATGCTCCAGACGCATCAAGCAACTAACCGACCGAGAAATGAGCAAACCACCAGCGGGTAACCAAACGATCAACTTTTAAGCGCAAACCGACATTCGGTTCTTCAGATTTGTGCTCTAGAAAATTCTAGGTGTGGCTTCGTCATATATTCACCTTCGAACATTTTCGAAAAATGTTTAAACTTAATTTTAATTAAACAATGTTTCACGCAAAATAGTTCGGATAGAATAATGCGTTGTTAAATTCCGGGTGGAACCATTAGGCCATTAGTGACCGGTTTCATCATTATTGCTGGGCCACCAAGTATTCAATCTTTCACTTCTCAATTGCACCACACTTTTCTCGTTCGATGGAATGAAATTAGCTGATTCACAAACTCTTAAGGAATAATTAACGGTGGTCCTGAACAAGACCGTTTGATTAATTGACGATTTTAGGAACGAAATGGCATGAATTCACCATGTCACGCAATGCGTGTTGGTTTTCTCCGTGCTGAATGATAAACGCCACCGAAAACTGGACCGCCGTGGATTACAATAATGACCAGTTTCACTATTGCTGGCAACGATGCTCTGTCTTTTGCTTTTTGGTTGCACTACATCTCGATCGATGTTGGAAATTATCCAATTAACTCTTGAGGAATCATTTTCGATGGTCCTGAAAAGGACCGGTTTGAATAATGGACGATTTTGATGCATTCAAAATGCCATGCAATTCGTGTTGGTTTTCGCTGCGGAGTGCGGAGAATGCTGGACGCCGTCGAAAATTGGCCCACCGCCGCTGCCATGGATGCGATTCCAAGTGCTATCATCAGCACGATATCCGAGAGTAGTCGCTGGGTTGTTGTGCTGCTGCCTTGCTGGAGGTGACATCCACCTCCAACCTCCTTGACTGATCCAACGAAAATGACGAAAGAAAACAGAGAACACTGCTTTTATACCCCTAGATTGGCAGATGAAGCTCCTCCCATTCAGCTGGCTTTTCAGTTAATTTCGTTTGCATGACCCGCCCCTTATGCTCCAGACGCATCAAACGATTAATCAACCGAGAAATGAGAAAATTTCCATTGAACGGATAATGTAACCAAAATATTAGATGATTTAGATCATTTTAATTTGGAAAATGTTAGAATTGAAACATTTTTCACGCAAAATGGTCCGGATATGATAATGCGTTGCCAAAGTCCGGGTGGAACAATTAGACGTCATAATTGTTGCTGGCTGAGTCACCAAGCATTCAAAATCATTCACTTTTCGGTTGTACTACACTTTTCCCGTTCGTTGGAATGGAATTATCCGATTCACAGCTCTTGAAAAATCATTTTCGATGGTCCTTAAATTAGGAGGAAAATTAAATTAATTCACTATGCCACTATGCGTGTTTGTTTTCTCCGCACTAAATGCTGAACGCCACCGAAAACTGGCCCGCCGCTTACTGCCGTGCATGCGATTAATGACCGGCTTTGCTTTTGCTGAGAAACGCCGCTCTGTCCTTGCTTTGCACTAGGTTCACCTTTCTCGATCGAGGGTGGAAATTCATCCAATTAACTCTTGAGAAATCATTTTCGATGGTCCTGAAAAGAACCGTTTGAATAATGGACGATTTTGATGAATTTACAATGCCACGCAATTCGTGTTGGTTTTCTCCGCGCTCAACGCTAGACGCAATCGAAAACTGGCCCGCCGCTTGCTGTTGTGAATGAGATTCCTGGTGCTATCAGTACGATAGCCAAGTGTCGTCGCTGAGTCGATGTGCCGCTGCCCAGCTCGAGGTGTCACCTCGACCCTCGACGGTGGTCGAAATGGAACTGACGATCAGCTCTCGCATGATCGCATTCCTTCCTGCATCGTAGTTGCCCCCACGATGCGCACCAATCAGAGAGCGTTGGTAGACTGAACGAGAAAATTTGTCCGCTACCCATATTTATAGATTTCAGCGATTTCAATGTCTAACTTTAAAACAACTTTTCAACTATTTATCAATGATTTTTAGGTTCACCGAATATTACAAATTGAACGCGGGAGTCTCATCTCTCGGATAACGGGATTTGTTTATCATTTCGTTCAGTGGGAAAGGTACTGTGAGCGTTTAAAATCTTTCACTCAAACGTAACGCTCTTGGTTTCATAAATTTTGAAATGACACCGGGTATAGAAAACAGAGACGTAGTCCTACGTCAAAAATAATTTTCCTATATCATGAGCACTTTGGAAAAGAATATATTTGCGCAAAAATTAGAGAAAAAAATGAATATTTTTTCACAGTTTTCGCAATTTTAAATTTTTAGGAGATGTCCAAAATTTTAAAAACATTTGCGCAATCTTTGTGATAAAAGTCCAAGTTAAATGATTGTTTTTTGAAAATCAGAACTCCCAACTAACAATCACTCATTTAACAGGCACCATTATGACGAATTTATTCAGCATAATGTTGAATAACATTTGAATTATTTTCACGTACAACCTTTGTTCGGGTTTTGTTCACACAAATTTGGAGAAGTTATAAAGCATCATGTTGTGCACCAACTTATTTTTTTGTTGTTCAAAGCGTTTTACAAATGCACAGGAAAGTTGTTATTCAGCTTTGGCAAAAATGATAGAAAATAAATAAAATGCAAAAATGTTGAACTCTCACGAGAGTAATTATTATTTGCTCTCATGTTGAGAACACCTATTATGAAATAAGAATTACATATAAAATTACCTAAATCCGGATTAGAACTCGAGACCTGTCGATTGCCAGCCGCATTCCTTCCTATCTGCGCCATCCTAGAGATGGTGAGATGCAGCACCCAAAGCAAAACATAATCTTCCCATGACTCAATAATGATCACTCCTGAACTTGTGTTCAGCAGTGGTGAATTAGCACAGCACGAGGTAATCAACTGAACAACGCCTTATACTCAACAGCTGTTCAGCCCAAAACACGTGTTTTCCATTCTGATTCCGCTGTCAGTATTTTTATCGCACGGTGAGAAAAATTGTATCGAATGCGGGCAAAAAGTGTTGGTCCTTATTGAAGATATTGTTTCCAGACGTACTAATTGTGATATGAATATGTTTTTATTTTTATTATTAAATATCGATCTTTAAAAATGTATGACAATATGTGGTGCGGTATGGTCTTGGACATGGTGCATTCACAGCATCTGTTCAGGTAATCTACTCATGCTCAGTCGAAGATCCGTTGAGCAATTTTTTCATTTATGCTTTTATCATGGAATCTTGATGTTGTGTTCAATAAATAGTGCATAAGGATGTTTAGGGATACTTGAAATGTGTCGACTTCTGAATGCTGTTTGGTTGTCTAGGTGACTGTGGGAACAATATTCAGTAAACAGACAGCACTGAAATGTCAAATGCATCGATCCAAGCGTCTTGTACAATCGAACTGCTGCGGAAGATAAAACATATAACAATCAAGGTACAAGATATCTTGTTACAGACTAATAATAATAAATAAATGCCTCATTTTTACGTTGATTACGTCTCTTGGCACTCAATGTCAAACTACATAATTCTATTCTGTTTTATTTTATGTGATTCGTTTAAAATAATGTTTTTTTAATAACTTGGTTGTCTAAACAGTTTTAGCCATGATTTATCCCATAATCCGAACAAAGTTCCGAGTCAAACTATGACGAGCTGAAGGCGTTTATTTGACAAGTGAAAGGCACATTGTTCAGGAGCATATGCTTATCGATACATCAGTTTAATAAGATGCAGACAAATGTTTTGTTAAACTATTTTGTTAAGGAATCAATGCTTGTCGAATAAATTTCTTGTTAAACTTTTGAAAAGTGCTTTAATTTATCATTGTTGATACCGATGAGGAAAGTCGAACATTGACTATTTTCTCAATTGAAAAATCATTTAAACAGTAATGTGTAGAGCATAATTGTAGTTCAGCTATCATTACCATTATTAAGCAACAATTCAGCAAGCTTGCTTGTTTGTGACTTGCAATTGTTAGTTGGGCTGCCATTCTTTATTTAAGAGATTTATATAGTATCTCCAAAAATAAAGCTATGTTTATTTCGAACAGATTATTTTTCAGGCAATTGTGAACGTTTATAGTTAATTTCCGATACAGTCCTTATGTACCGGGAAATCCGTGAACAACAGGCATCCAACGGGTGATCCAAGGTGCGCGGCCTTCAAGAAAGCCGCAGTGAACAAATCACAGTGCAGGTAACGCAGCTGAACGTGAACTACTGTGACGCGACTCAGCAACTGCGTTGTAAAATGGTTTCTGAGTGGAGGACGGCTATCGCCATCATAGCGGACCCATACCGAGTACCCGTTAGCAACGACAACTGGGTCGCGGATGTGTCCATAAAAATGGCGGCGATATGGACGACGCGTGAATACCCCGTTGGTATCTACTACCTACGGGGGTCCTCTTCTGTAGCTGTTATGCGCCACCGCGTTGGCCGATCGAGCAGTTCACGCAGATGCTGGACCGCATGCCGACCGTGTTAACAGGACGATGGCCAGTGGTAATGGCGGGAGACTTTGATGCCTGGGCCGTGGAATGGGGAAGCCGTTTCACAAACCTGCATGGTCGGATCCTGCTAGAGACACTGGCCATACTAGATGTTGACTTGGCTAATTCGGTACCAAGAGTACCTATAGTCGAAACGGAGCGGAGTTAATTATTGACGTGACCTTTTGTAGTTATAACAAGTAGTTCGAACTGGAGAGTAGACGATAGCTACAACCACAGCGATCACCTGACAACGAGTAGAAGAAGAGGCGGCTAGGCCAAGGCCAAGCCCTCGCAGGTGGAAGACAACACACTTCGACGAATGGGTATTTAGGGAGGCGCTCCGCCATGAGCGAAACTTAATCGGTTTAGACAACGACGAGCTGGTAGCAGTGCTCTCACGTGCGTGTGATGCGACCATGCCTAGGCGAGTCCACCCTAGAAATGGGAGGCCACCGGCTTACTGGTGGACCGACGCGATTGCGGACCTGCGCCGCGCCTGCCTACGGGCTAGGCGGCGGATGCAGCGAGCACGATCAGAGGAAGAGCGAAACGAACGGCGGGTGGTGTTCGCCGCTGCAAAAGACGCGCTGAAGACCGAGATAAGATCAAGCAAAAAGGCCTGCATTGAGGGTATCTGTCAGAGTGCCAATGCGAACCCGTGGGGTGACGCCTACAGGATCGTTATGGCCAAGACGAGATGTGTGATGGCTCCTACAGAGCAATCTCCAGAGATGTTGGAGGGGATCATCGGTGGGCTTTTTCCGCGTCATGATCCCAGTCCTTGGCCTCCTTTTGTAGGACAGCCGGGGACTGGGGCTGGCGATGAGGAGAGGGTCACCGATGTGGAACTTGCAGGGATAGCTAAGTCGCTTAGTGTAGGTAAGGCCCCAGGTCCGGACGGAGTTCCGAACCTGGCCTTAAAAGTAGCTATTGCAGAGGCTCCCGAGATGTTCAGGTCTGCTGTGCAGAAATGCCTGGATGAGGGAGTTTTCCCAGAAGCTTGGAAAAGGCAGAGCCTGGTACTATTGCCAAAGGCGGGGGAACCACCCGGAGACTCGTCGGCATATAGACCAATATGCTTGATAGACATATCGGGGAAGGTGCTCGAAAAGATCATCCTCAATAGAATGTTGAGGTTCACCGAGGGCGAAAATGGCCTTTCGAGCAACCAGTACGGCTTCCGGAAGGGGAGGTCCACCGTAGACGCTATCTTGTCGGTTACAAAAACCTCCGAGAAAGCACTCGAGCCTAAGAGGAGGGGAATTCACATCTGTGCGGTAGTGACTCTGGATGTAAGGAATGCGTTTAATAGCGCCAGCTAGTCTGCTATTGCCAATGCGCTCTTGCGTCTGTACAAGATTCTTGAAAGCTTTCAGAATCGTGTACTAGTTTAGGACACAGAGGTGGGTCGGAAGTGCTTTCACATAACCTCAGGAGTCCCGCAAGGTTCCATCCTGGGTCCGGTGTTATGGAATGTCATGTACGACGAGGTGTTGAGGTTAGAGTACCCAGTGGGAGTGGTGATTGTCGGATTTGCCGACAATATTACGCTCGAAGTCTACGGTGAAACGATCGAGGAGGTTAAGTTGACTACCGACCACTCGATTAAGGTTGTGGAGGCGTGGATGCGGTCCAGGAAACTGAAGCTGGCTCACCACAAGACTGAGACTTAGGTGACGGTTGTTAACAACCGGAAGTCAGAGCAGCAGACGGAGATCAGTGTAGGTGAGTGCACTATCCTGTCAAAGCGTTCAGTCAAACACTTGGGCGTGATGATCGACGATAAGCTTACCTTCGGTAGCCACGTCGATTATGCCTGTAAAAGAGCCTCCACAGCTATTGCGACACTGTCCCGGATGATGTCCAATAGCTCTGCGGTGTACGCCAGTAAGCGCAAGCTTCTGGCTAGTGTTGCTACGTCCATACTTAGGTATGGCGGCCCGGCGTGGGGCACCGCGCTAAGTACTGAATGCTACCGACGGAAGCTGGAAAGTAGTTACAGGCTTATGTGCCTGAGGGTTGCGAGCGCGTACCGCACCGTGTCACACGACGCTCTCTGCGTCATTACTGGTATGGTACCTATCAGCGTTCTTATCAGTGAGGACATGGAGTGCTTCGAAATGCGCGGCACAAGAGGCATACGCAGGACTACCAGGATGGTCTCTATGGACAAATGGCAGCGCGCATGGGACAGTTCCACCAAAGGAAGGTGGATCCATAGGTTGATACCGAGGGTAGATAGTTGGATTAATAGGTGCCATGGGGAAGTTATATTCCACCTGACACAGTATCTACACCGTTTCGGGAATGTGGATTCTCCCGAATGCCCAGTGTGCAATGGTTTAGAGGAAACGGCGGAACACGTTTTGTTGGTATGCCCGCGTTTTCGCACAATGCGTGACCGCATGCTTGCCACATGCGGGAGGCAGTGTTGCCACATTTAAATCTGTATTTTGCCTTTCAAAAATCTTTATAATCTGCATCACCATTTTTTGTCAAAAATCTGTATGAAATCTGTAATATTTCGCAAAAAATCTGTTTGAAATTCTGTAAGTTTCTCAAAAATCTGTATAATCTGTATAATTTCCAAAAATCTGTGTATATTGGTATACAGAATTCTGTATAAAAAGCTGCAAAAAAATCTGTATGATTACAGAAAAATCTGTATATGTGGCATCCCTGGCGGGAGGATACAACTCCGAACAATTTGGTCCAGAGGATGTGTAGGGATGAGTTTGGCTGGAACGCCGTTTCAACGGCTATCACCCATATCGTCTGGGAGCTACAGAGGAGGTGGCGCGTGAACTCGGAGAATGGCTAGTCCAGATGCAGTACAAGAGGTGATCCAGGGGTTCGAAGTCGGCTTCGTAGGTCATACCGGTGCCCTGCGGTCGAGATCGATCCTTACAGCGATTAAGTGGCCGCAGAGAGGAAGTCCCGGTGGCGGTGTTGTCGTGGCGTCGGTCTACTGGGTTGGATCCGAGCCCGTGGTTGGAAAGGGGTCCCCGGCAAGGGTCGGGGCAAGTGGAGACCCTGTTGTCAGCAACCTTCTGGTGCAGCTGATAGGGACCCTCCAGTGATACCCTTGCCTTCAGCAGATCAGATCGGGTTGCACGTGGGCATCAGTTCTTGATGTCTGCAAAACAGTTGGGTGCGGGCGTGGGGTTGACTCCCCGTAGCGAGTCATCGATGTTCGTTGCTGCAGGCTACCCAACTAACCTTGAGGGTGCGATGTGCACTAGCACTTTCTGAAGCAATGCCTTCTTGGTAGTTCTCGAGAGACGAAGGGTTTTACAATCATAGGAATGTGTTTAGAGGGTCGAGGAGAGAGTAGTTCTGGCCTTTTTTTTTTGTTGCAGAAGACGGCCTCAAGTGATTTGCTAATTATTGCACATCATCCAATCAGGTAGATGCTTGTATATATTTGGGAATAATTGTTGGAAAGAAATGACATCAAAGCTGTGTTTTATTATCACAATCTTTTTCATATTTACTCATTGCTGACGAAAAAAAAATGTTTTCCATTAAATCATTTGAAATTATTCAAAGATAATCTTTGCGGTCTGTGTCCAGTAAGTGTCTGTTGCAGCAATCCCCTCCGGCATTATTGGTGACACAACATCGGGCATTTTCCACTTTTTGTGCAATCGAATCGATTCCCCATCCCGATCAATACACAGATCAAACAAAACTTTCTCACTTTCGCCCCAAGTCGCGTGGCTGCATTCCTCCAAATCTACAAACAAAATCTACCGGACATCGAAGATATTTCCATTTGCATATACATTAATTTTATTTTTCACGCTGCCTCGATTCAACCTCACCATCGTCGGTCGTGTGTTCAGCATTATCACTACTCGCAGCTATAGTCCGGACGACGACGGCGAATTAAGGGTCAAACAGGTGTGCGTGTGGAAGAAAGTTCCGATCCCAACCGGTTTCCCTGACCGGTGCGATGTGGTGGATTCGTATTGTGTCCCCTCTCGCGTTTCTTCGGTGACAATAAGATGAAACACGAGGAAGATGACACCTGTCCCATGTGGGATGCTGCGTGTGATCATCACACAGCATCATGAGGTTGGCTCGCTGCTCCGAGATGATGTTGATGATGCTGTTCAAACGAAACTTTCTTCGCCCTGCCGGATTAGGAGGACTAGGCGATGGTCCAACCTGTTTGTTCCGGTTTTACGTGACTTCACCGGTATCGATTTCAGAGGTCCACGTGTTAAACGATGAGTCCATCTTTGATTGCAAGTGTAGAGAGAAGTAAGATATTTGTTCAGACGGATATGAATGAAACGTTTTTGGGATTGAATCCCTCGGTCATAAAACATCAGACCCTGTTTGTGAATTCTGGTCATTGCTCCCAACAAGCAAAACCACAGTGAGAAGCTGTGATTCATGTTTTATTACCCAATTACCCTTGTTCTCTTAGGCGACAATGCTTGCTCGATCGTTGACTACAGCTTTTACGATTAAGATTTATATGAATTCATTTACTACAGCGCTGCAGCGGTATCCACCGATCTGCAATCTCCAGCCATCAGCCATTGCAATGAATAAGTTTCTCCAACCAAACGAAGGAATGCAGTACTAGTGAAGCCTCGCTGTGGATGGTAGATATGCAATCCGGAAAGTCGCAATAAAATCAAGCAAAATATTTGCCTGCTTTCGAAAGTTTTGGGAGTGGTCGATCGTCCACCAATCCGCCGATGGATGCGTTGCGGATATTCATTCATTCAGGGATGAGTGTCAATTAGCAGTTTTCTCCGAAAAGTTAATTATTTTTTTGCCAACGCCTTCGGCTTGCACCCCCAGCACAAGTTGCGCAACTAGGTGAGGTATGTACCAGCTAAACGCCAACGATTGCGGCCGCGTTTGCCTGTAAAATTCAGCGTAACTGCTCGGCTTTCCTCGCTGCAACGGAGGGCTTAATTAATTCCGCCTAGTCGTTCAAATGCAGCACTCGCTGGCTAAACGTGGCTTGTAACTGCATTTATCCACCCTCTTAAGCCAAGTTCTTTCGGCTCAGTGTCTCCCATCGAAGCCAAACAAGCTCATTAGCATACCAGCCTGAGCTGGAGCAATGCGCATGATACGTGTTTGCTCCAAATGGCGGCAGCTAGAACTGGGAGAAATACTAGTGGATTGTGGAACCTATCGGTGTATCTAATATGCAACAGTATTTTCTACAGGTGATTTTAACCATATGTATGGGGAAAAATTGGGACGCAATTGAGTGCGGTTTTGTAATTTATACATGCATTCATACTTGCATTTTTAACCTATTGGCAAGGTAGGCAAGAAACAAAGTCACTTTTAGCAAGTGGACAAGTAGCGTTCATGTTATGTATGACCTGTGAAAGTTTCACCGGGACATCCGGCGGGTCATAATTAATGTCATCAAATTCATATAGGCCATTTAGGTTTCCTTTTAAAATTTTGCATATCCAAGGTTATTGGAGGGCTGCAAAACGGCTAGTCAATAAGGAGAGCATCCAACATAGCTCTGGTCCTCACAAGTTCCTACCTCATGCTTCCACGGGTCAAGCGATGACAAAGACCTCCAGCTAAGAGTTGTGTGTTTAACTGGTAGTATAACCTGGGAAATGTTGTCCTTCCAATTTCAGCTAGATTGAGGAGGTACGTACCGAGTGTCTGTTCACCAAGGAGAAGTGGCTCAAACAGCGTTTGTTCTGGCATTCAGCGGCCGAGTATAAAACGCTAAGGTGGTAGCCCCACCACGGTGGATAGGACACCTTAGGCCAGCAACCTACTATCCTCGAAACTCAAAAACAGTTACCAAAACCAAAAATTAAAGCTTACGAACTGATTCAACGGCAACGATTTTTAGCGCGAAGCAACGGACAAGAATTGAAACATGGAATGTGTTAACCCTACACACTACGAAAAAATCAAAATTACTTGTGACTTAAATTTGTTGCACAGAACGTAAACAATTTAATGACGTAAATTTACAGGTCTTCCGACTTAGTAATACGTCATTCTTGTAAAATTGAGTTCAATGTGACGTAAAAAGTTTGTGAATCGTACATCATTACGTTTCATATGACTTATTATTCAGTTAAATGTGACAGAAAATTACGTCACTTGTGCGTTGAAATTTGCGTCATATGTCCTGCTTGAATATGTGCATCGAGAGTGACGGAAATTCACATGATTTTTTCTAAGTGTGTAGAACTGCGGGGTAAACTGGCACAACTAGCCAATGAGGTATGCCGTATGAAGCTTCAGATCCTAGAACTGAGCTAAGTCCGTTGGCCGAACACAAGTTGGGGTCGGGTTAAATTCTGCTATACTCTGGCCTACGAGGTGAATATGCTCCTCGCCGCCGTGGAGTTGGTTTCCTGCTCAGCGCTCTCGCCCATGCTGCGATCATAAAGTTAGAATCTATAAATGAGTGGATACTTGTAGCCAGATTCAGAACACGGGTTCGAAACCTTACCAATGTTACGCGCCAACTGATGTTACCGAATTGCAAGACAAAGAGAACATTACTGCCAACTGAATGCTTTCGTGTATAAGATTCCGAAAGGTGATATCAAGATCCGTGGAAAACCGTGGATATTCTGGAAGGTGGAAGCTTAAAAGCGCCATTAAGAACGTCTTCATTGCCACCGGCGAGAATAATTTGGGTGAGCTACGCACCCGGAGAAAGTGTATCACAGATGATACCTGGAGGAAGATAGAAAAGCAAAGTAACGCCAAAGCCACGTACAGCGTAACAGAACCCGTCAGCGCTATTCGGCTCTCGAGGAGGAAGTGAAACGCTCATGTAGACGGGACAACATCGACGACATCCGTCTGCTCTAAGATGTTTCACGTCGCCTTAGTGGGACCAAGATGAATGCTACGATGCCCGTGAATGACACGTCTGGACAGTTACAGACCGACCCGGCTGATCAATTGGAACGCTGGTTCAAGCACTTTGGAAATCTTTTTCAAGTGTCGGTCACGCCATCAACACCTCAGCATGACCTGCCAAGGATTCGACGCATTACCCGTGTCAACACCAGCTCCATCACTGCAGGAGATAGAAACAGCCATCCGTAGCATGAAATCGAACAGATCCCCAGGGGTCGATCGCATATCAGCTGAGATGCTTTGAGAATATTAGAAACCGCGATATTTCCGGCCGACTGGATGCAAGGCGTCTTAGACCAAGCCCACCCGTGGGCTTAATACTACACACGCAACAGCACGTCGTTAACGATTTTTAGGCAATTCAGTATTATAATTTCTATTTTATACTACTCATTTCAGTATCATAATGACTTACTTTTCCGTACCGGTTCATTATGCAACTGAAATGAGTTGCATAATGAATAATAGTTGCATAATGTTCATTATGCAACTCATTTGAGTTGCATTATGAACATTATGCAACTCAAATGAGTTGTATAATGAAAAAATCATTGCATAAAAATTTGTATGGAACTCGTTGCAAAACTCGATTTTTTCAGCACTCTTCGTATTTATCCAACTCGGCAAGCCTCGTTGGATAAATGTACGACTCGTGCTGAAAAAATCAACTTTTTGCAACTCGTTACATAAATAATTATTAATTTCGTTATCAACCCATTTTCGCACCGGTCGTTCGTTTCCATGTGAGTAAAATAATGATCGGTCGCCTTTGCGCACCGGTGGTCTCTATTCTCTCCGTACCATCGGTTTTTTGCACTTCTGTAAATCATCGCAATATTTTGTGTATTTCTATGGAATTACTGCAAATCTTATTCAGTATCCAGCTTTTTACGCTGGCCATAAAACAACGAGGGGTGGTTCGATTTTGACAATTCTTGCCGACGGAATTTATAGTAGGCAATTTTCATAGATTGTTGACTGAACTGTCAAATATTTTCACTCTCTATTTTTTCACTGAGTTTTACCGTATTTTCCTTTATATATTAATTATACTAATTTATTGAATAGTGTTTTCATATTTTTAGGTGCGCCTTTCGAAGAGCATTCATAGAAACGAGCTACGGAGCGGAATATTTGGTTGCATCTGTTCTGTATACGGTGTTTACATTCAATTACTGGATCTATTAGTTTTGTTCCAACGTACCGCTCTGGGATTGAAACCAGGCATAAATATTTCGACTTCAACAACCCTGGCCGGAGTGTTCATCCAAATTACGGCACTGTGCGATAGTTATAGTAAAATATGTATCGCCGTACGGATTGATGTCCGGTCACTGACGCCTGGAATACATTCACATTACGTTAACAAACTTACGGCTGGGTTTATGGGCAAGGGGACTTTACCAACGTAAATTTAATATTCATACAGAAACTAGTCATGCAAAAAACGAGCATAATCTAATCTCCCCCGCCCCCCTTGTCAAATTCTTGGTATCCAACAGTCTTGTATGCGTCGGAGAACCGTTACGAAGTCAAGGGGGTTTTGGTGATATTCATCAATGCATTAAATCGACCATTTGTAACCGACGGAACCGGCATGGTCATACCTTGGGTCATACAGCGAGAGCTCTGCACACAGTTTGCTTTCAATGGAGAATTCACTCCATTCAGCGTTGCAGTAAAAGTTTTCATAAAAATATCTCAGTTCGGCTATGATTTCCTCATTGGATAATTATTTTGGCGCGGAAAATGTAGCTCAGATCATGAGAGTATTTACCAGTCTTCATTCACCTAAAACAGTAAAACATTAGAACAAATAGAAAATAAGCTTCCAAATTACCAAACCAAAACTGAAAATTTCTGACACTCCATTGTAAACATGAAAAAATACAACTCCGCAAAGCTTCCTTCGATCAAACCATAAAAAATATTGTGTCGGCAAGAATTGTCAAAGAGGGGTGATTCAAAATTTATAGCAGTCTAGCGTAAAAAGCTGGATAATAATTTGTGCTCATATTATGAAAGATGGGGTTTTGGATAAGACTGAAAACTGTTAGTAAAAAATGAATTCAAATAAATAATTCCCTTGGAGATTTGTACCAGTTTTGGTGCGTTTGAAGATATCATTTTCTCAATAATTTATGATTGTATTTAATCCCGGAATTCAAGCAATCTTTTTTTAAATCATATGTTTGTTGCTTACTGTATGACTTGTAGGTTGAATTTTTATCTAAAATAATATCCATCTCTTCAATATTCATGTTGCCTTTCTCGCAAGAAATTTATCTGAATTTGAGATTATGAGCATCTTTTCTTAATAATTAGGTTTATTGAATAATTACATCCCTTGCATTTCCAACACATTTATAACGTAGTTGTCTGCTTTACAACTTCGCGTAGGTCAAGATTCTTGAATCCTGGTCATAGTAGAAGCTGTCTTCTAACAGTCTGCGATAAATTTGCGCAACCTTTTTTCATTAACGTGTATTTTAACATCAGCTAATTCTATACTCAGTCACAACCTTTTAGTTACAAAGATCACTCGCAAATCTTAATGTATATTGCGATCTTTTGGATGCTGGTGAATATTTTGTTGGAAGCAGATTCTATGCGCTTGAAGTAGACTGCGTATTTGTCAAAGTACATAATGAGCCCACTCTCCTTTTTGGCACTTCATACAACAATTGTTGTATTTTAACATCCAACGCCTTGTTTTTTCTATAACGAGGAACCTACAATATGGCAGTCCTGCACACCGCCTATTTTAATTGGTGAAACTTGGCAGCTCGACTACATTTTTTAGGATTTTTATCGGTATGATTTTGTTTTTACATAAAGAAATAACTGTAGTGTTTCTATGATATCTGAATTGACTTAGGTACAGCCAATGCATCTTTGAAAAATCGTAACTACTCTTATCTAATCTCATACATACGCGGAATCACCCTGGAAAGCAATCGTGTTACTTTTCTTGTCAATACTGATGCTTGCAGCATATCAGTGATATGACACATGCATCAAAGCGGCCTGGTCTACTGCGTTGTATTTACGCGCAAAGATGATTCTTCGAAATACTTAGAGTACCGTCAAATGGGGTAACTTGCAACACTTTTCGACTTTGAAGCAACATCATTGTAAATCTAAACATTTCAAACATACGGTAAAGCATCGTGTACACTAATTACCACGAGTAGAATGCTATGCAGAACTTTATTTATTAAAATACGTTGCCACCTAAACAGGAGGTGTGAAATACATGCTTGTTGCAAGTTACCCCATCTGTGGGGTAACTTGCAACATATGACATGAAGCTAAGTTACCTACCATTAAACTGCACTAATATTTTAATTCTTGATCATACTATAAGTTTTTGAAGTAATACATGAAAAATGCTTTGAAAAGATGCAAACTAACCAATTAAATTATTGTTTTCCCTTAAGGGTTGGTAGTTATTATAAGGGAGAGTATATCGTTTCATAGCAGGTCTTACGTCCCTCAAATATAAAATATTTATGAATCTCATGACTCAGTACTAGTTACAAAATGTCAACAATGCTCAATGTAATTTGTTGGAAAGGTAAAGTGAGTCATCATTTTCAGTATGAAGTGGTGTTTGGCTACTTCAGCTCAAATTACATGTTTTAAACAGCCATTCAACTATTTACAAGCCGTCAATTTGGGCATTCTATTGAAATAGTTCTGTCAATCTAGGTTCAGATTAGATTTTGGGGATTGTTTTAGAAGGTTCATAAACTGAATTAAACTTTCATTAAGGTGGAATATGGAAGTCTTTAACAATGTTTGAAAGACACGTGTAAAAAAATGGTAAAATTGAGTGGATATTTGAAGATGAACACGTTACGTAATCCATAAATGATTCATTTCGATTATTTTTATCCAAAGTATCCTAAAAAGAAAACAAATTATAGAATGTTTTATTGATTTCAACTGTTGCAAGTTACCCCATAGTGGTTGTCGAATATGATTATGATTTTTTACACTACTTAGTCGACAAGTTTATCAAACTTTAATCGTTCAGCTAAGCTTACTATTAGGTACCCTAACTACAAGCAAGGCCATCATACTTATCGCACTTACCATAGGAGAAAGGTAAAGCACGATTTTCATACTTGTTTTTATGGCATAAAATGGGCAAACCATTTTAACAGTGTAGCTGAACAATTAACAAAGAAACCAAACTGATTTTTTCACTAAAATGATCAAGAAAATGATCTTTGGTACACATAATTTTGATAACCGAAACGGTGAAGCATACTAGCTTTCAATATTATGAAAAAATAGTTCACATTTAATGTATGTCATAGTGTTGCAAGTTACACCGCTGTTGCAAGTAACCCCGTTTGACGGTAACTCGATTTTCGAATGTGCATAGCAACCTGCTGCTACATTGATACGGCTACTGTCAATAAACAACTTCGATGAGAAAATAAATCGACCTGACAAGGGAATCTTTTTCAAATGGTCTCACTGCGCTGGTCCAAGTTGAGCCTGGCCCCAGATTCTGTAGCAACATTTTTAGGACGTTGTTGGCATGATTTTCTTTTTGAGGCTCGTCGGGATACAGTCCGGCTTAGCGGCCGAAGTCAGGACTAAAACACGGAGTAACATGTATTTGTCTCACCACAAATTTCGGCTAGATGTAGTGCGAATATTCCATAAAGCTGTTTCCGGTCTGGGAGTACGTATCGTCTCCAAAAGACTAGTGCTGATCTATACCGAAAAGAAGTTCGCAGTCTCTCCACATCATGATAAAATCAAACAACAATATGTTTTGGGAGGTGGAAAAGTGACACAAAACCATGTTGACTCTTATTTGTGACAGAAATCAAATTTTGACTACGAAAATTCAAAGGCGTTGTCCATTAACTACGTAGACTTTTTTCTGCTATCTCAGACCCCCCTCCACCACGTAGACTTTTGTTCATACAACATTTTCAAAATTTGTGTGGAGCGTAGACTTTGGCCAGACCCAAACGGCCCAAACGTAGAAACAAAGACACAACTTGCTAACAAAGTTATGAAGGGATTACACATTCCCGTGTCGTAGATATGAAGATTATGCATGTATTAAATCAACGGCTCAATCGACGGTGCTTAACGGTGTCAGCGAAAGTATTCTGGGGAACCAGACTCCTCTATGCGATTGCATCCACACCGACACTCAAGTGAAAATGTCATTTTTGTCCTGTGGGTTCAACAAATTTAGATCGAAGTAGTCATACACATCAAGCTTTTCATAGCAAAATGTGAGCTGCTCGGAGTTGCTCAATCAACAAAGTGTAGCTCTACGTCGAGCTGTCTCTCCCCTTGTATAGTACTTACACCACACACAACTGAATAGCATTACTTGTTGTGTCTGAACAATCAAGAACAACTAAGCCTGTTTGTGGGCTGAAGAAGCGATGTGGACTCTACAAAAACTTGTTTGGGTCACCTGTCGAAAACTATTTGAATAAAGGTTGAACAAGAGATGATTAACTTAGGGGGCGTCCATAAATGACGTAGCTTTTTTTAAGCGATTTTTAATACCCCCCTCCCCAAATTCAGATACCCCCCTCTATAAATGACGTAGCATGTTAAACAACCCCCCCCCCCCTCAATAAAATTTTCATGTAAAAAAAATTCGAACTTAGTTCTGATTGAAATTTTAACTTGAATGTTAATAGAATATTAAGAAAAAAAAAACAATAGCAAGAAAACATTGCCGACTACCAGGTTCAGATCGCCGACATCAAGACCATAGGTGCAACCAGTGGAGATTATCACCATAGCTAATGACTCAATAAACCGCCCATCGTTCTGCTTGATGCCGAAGAACCAGAAATTCATGCTCTCAATATACCATAGAAGCTCTTCCGGAGATATTAGTTTGCTCACTAATAAATCTATTAAGAATATCAAATTGGTTTTATTTGAATAAAATTCACCACGACATTCGAAGGACCCTGCAGGAGTTGCTTCTAAAATTCTTACAGCAGTTAATTTTGGAATTCCTCGAGAAGTTTCTTTTGAAATTTCCATTCTTGAGAATGTCTCCCTTTTTAGTTCCTCCAGCACTTCCTTCTAGGATTTCTCCATTAATTTTCTTTGGGAGTCCATTAGAGAATTCCTCCTTATTGTATTCCTTCAGGGGTTCTTTCAAAGATCCCTTCAATAGTTCATTCCGGAGTTCCTTTTTAGATTCTCTCAAAACCTCCTTCTGAGATTTCTCCATGAGTTTTTTTTCTAAGGTTTTTCTAAAAGTTTATCCAAGGTTTCCTTCAGGAGTTTTTTCAAGGTTTTCTTCTCCTCTCTTCCACCAGCAGTTTCTTTGGACATCTTTACAGGGATTTTAACCGGAATTTCTTTTGAGATGCCATCAGAACTTTTTTCTGTGTTTCCTAAAGAAGTTCCTTTCGGGATTCCTCCAGGAGTTCCTTCTTGGTTTCCTTCAGGAATTCACTCAGATATTCATTCCAAGACCTCGGCAGGTAGCCCCTCCGTCATTCTTTCAAAACCCTCCCAGGAGCTGCTTCTGGGATTCCTCCAGGTGTTCTTTTTTGGATACCGTCAGGATTTCTTTCCTGGACTCTTCTGGGATTCCTCGAGGACTTCCTTCTAGGATTTATCCAGGATGTATTTTTTTTGGGACTCCTTCAGTAACTTTTTCCGGCATCCCTCCTCCTATCACTTCATCCAGGATTCCTCCAGGATATCTTAGAATTCTGCGAGGAATCCCTTTACAAATTCCACCCATAGTTACTTCTGGAATTCCTCCAGGATTTTCTTTCTTAGATTTCATCAGGAGTTAAGATAATCTTCCGTGATTCCCCAAAAGTTATTTCTGGGATTCCTTCAGGAATTCTTTACGGGATTCTTTCATTTTTTTCTTTTGTGCTTTCTGCAGAAATTAAACCAGGAGTTCCTTTTGACAATCAACAAGTATCTCCTTCTAAGATTCTTCCAGATGTTCATTCAAGATTTCTCTGAAAGCTTCATCTAGATTTGCTCCAGGTACTCCTCATGGAATATCTTTTGAAATTTATCTATTTCCTTTCAAGATTTCCTTCTAAAATTCTTCTGGAAGTTCCTTCAGGGATTCCTTCTGAAATTCCTCCAGATCCTTTTGGAATGTTTTCAGAAGTTTTTTTTCTGGAATTCCCAGTAGGAATTCCTGTGGAAATGTTATCCTTCCCCTGTTGGGGAAACCTATAAAGAACACAATGAGAAATTCCTTACAAAGTTGCTAGAGGAGCTCCTTAAGAAATTATTGGATGAATTCTTCGAGAAAGTTCTGTAGAAACTATAAAAGGAATTCCTGGAATAATGCCGTAATGCAAAAAACTTAGAAAAAAAATCATTTGCAACCTTAGTGGCGGCGTGCAGTGCCCTATAGCAAGCAGCAAACTATTGGTCTTGAGAAGCATTTAAGCGAAATTGATTTTTGTCTGCAAACACAATACATTGTTCTTTACGCAGGATTACCAAACCACTTTCTCAGATACAGTTGTTGCGTCCGATAGCTGCATGCCTTATGAAATGAAGCCGGCATTTATTTTTTGTTCATCCATTATTTGTTATTTACATTACTGTGAATGGAAAAAACATGCAATATCTTTTAAGTCACTGGATAATGATAAGTAATGCAAGTAAAATGTTTATTAATTATGAAATATTTTTTTTCAATGAGCCTAGTAGAAAGCTACGTAGCATATCATAAACCCCTACCCCCCTATCGTCACACTTCGTCACAAAATCACAAACACCCCCCTCCCCCCCAAAAAGCTACGTCATTTATGGACGACCCCTTAAGAGGTTGAACAAACCATACTGTAGACCAGTATTCAGCTGTCATTGTATTCAGCCCCCCACACCATTGACCAGCCAATGTTCAGCCATTACTCTCACTGTTCAGCATTCATTGTTATGGTTTACCCTAGTGAGATATTGGGGTCAATAGGGCCCATATAGCCGAGGTGGTAAACGCACGGGCATTCAGCATGACCATGCTGAGGGTGACGGGTTCGATTACCGGTCGGTCCAGGATCTTTTCGTAAAGGAAATTTCCTTGACTTTCTTGGGCATAGCGTATCTTCGTGCCTGCCATACGATATACGCATGCAAAATGGTCATTGGCAGAGGAAGCTCTCAGTTAATAACTGTGGAAGTGCTCATAGAACACTAAGCTGAGAAGCAGGCTTTGTCCCAATGAGGACGTAACGCCAAGAAGAGAGAGAGATGACCCATACAGGCATACTGAACTTGCACTACGCTAGCGTAGTGCAATAATTTTAACATTCTAGGAGGGTTAACAACTGAACAACACATTAGTTCAGCTGGTGTTTTGGTGTTTTTCATCCTATGTTCTGAGTTGAAGTATGATGAAACGAAAGCGCTTTTTCGACTTGTAAGAAAAACAAATTACACAGATACATATGCAAATTTTTACATAAACTTAACAAGCGGCAGAAACAGGTCTTGTTAAACTATTTTGTAAAAGAATTACTGCAAGTTGAATAGAAATCTAATTAAACTATTGAGAGGTGTTTTTTGAATAATCATTGTTAATACCGATACGAAAGGTTGAACATTGGCTACACTTTTATTTGAAAAGGCATTTGTGCAATAACGTGTATATTAGCGTGGGTCATCGGAACCGTTTTCTCAGATCAAAGCTTTTTTGGTTCCGTTTCGGGTCTTGAGTATCTGTGCAAAATTTGAGCACGATCGGTTGCGTCTACACTTTGCGCATTGCAATTGAAATTTGTATGGGAAAACTTGCATTTTTGTCATAAGTTGAAAAAGTTTGTCTGAAATTTTTTAACCGATATTGTGGAATGATAGCCTAGGATGTTCTGAAAAACTTTGTTGAAGACCGCAAAACGATCCGATGCTTGTAAAAATAGTTATAACCAACGACTCACATGCATGTGTTTATGTTTTAACACGTAAAGGAATAACAATAGCAACAAAATCATGCTGTTTCGGCAAGCAATGCCAACGCTATAACTTTTTTCATAAGCATCAGATTACTTCGCGGTCTTCGACAAAGTTTTTCAGGACACCCAAGCCTATGTTTTCACTTTATCGGTTACATAGTTTTATTAAAGATCGAGCTTGCCACGAGAGAAATGCAAAAAAGTGTGTTTTCCCCTGTAAAATCCCATACAAACTTCAAACGTGACGCACAAAACGTGGACATAACCGATCGTGCCCAAATTTTGCACACTTATTTGGGTCCTGAAATGGGATCAAAAAAACTTTGATCTGATGGGATACCATTGAATTTTTCATTTTTCCATATAAACGATGACCCACTCTAGTGTATATCATAATTTTGGTTAAACTATTATTACTATTATAAAGCATCAATTCAACATGCATGCTTGTTTGTGGCTTGCAATTGTTAGTTGGGTTCCTTCAGGATTTCCTTCCAGGATTTTTTTCTGATATGCCTTCTAGGGCTTCAAGGAATTTCTTCCGGGATTTTTCAAGGAGTTCCGGAAATCCTCTAGAAATTCCATTCGAGATTCTCCTAATGGTATATTTTTTAATGTTTTAATGAACTTTCTATCCTCAAGAAAATTCTGCTCGAAAAATGGAACCCCGGAAATAAGAAGGAACTTGTTTTTTAAAGGTTCCTGAAAGATTTTTTTCTGAATTTACATCTTTTGGGTTCCTTCCAGCAATTTCACCCGGGATTTCTTCCGGGTTTCCTCCAGGGGATTGTTTCAGGAAATTTTTCCTAGATTTCTTCAGGAAAATCCGTCCAAGATTCCGTCAGGGATTCCTTCCGAGATTCCTGACGGAGCTCTTCTTGGATTTGTTCAGGAATTCTTTTTGAAATGATTCCAGGAATCCTTCGAAAACTTCTTTCAATTTTTCTGGAGAATTCCAGGAACTCCTTGAGAAACCCCCACTTAAAGTTCCAGAAGATACCTCAAGAGGAATCCTTAAAGGAGTTCATAGCGGAATCTCAGATGGATTCTTTCTAAAATATCAGATGAAACTCTTGGGAGGATCCCAGAGGAAACACCTGGAGGAAACCCATAAATTAATCTCAGAAAAAGCATCCAGAGGAAGGAAATTCAAGAGAAATCTAAGAATAAATTTGCCGGGAAAACCACGGGACGAATACCAGGAAGAATCTCACGAAAAATTGCTGGAGTTATCTTACAAGGAATTACACTAGTTTACAAAATAAAACGAAAGTCGTGAACTTATGTCAACGACCAAAATTTTTGAAGCACAATTTAGCGCTGGTTTCGATACCGACCTTCAAAAAATTTTAAGTAGAACAGTTTTTGAGATTTCGCTCAATATCGAGTTTTACAACTTTTCAAAATATGTAATTAACTAAAATTCAAATACAGGGGATGGCCAAAATGTTTGGGATAGGCAACTTTTTTTCTCCCACGAAAAAATTCAACATGCTGTAACTTTTCATAGAGTGCATCAAAAAACCTCAAATTTTGACTGTTTGTCGACCTATTATATGTGCATCATTGGTACAAATTTGGGCTCGATTGGTTAATCTTTCGCAAAGTTAGAACCTTTCGGGTAAAACACTATTTTTCAGACAACTCATTTTTGAGCTGTCATATCTCGGAAACCAGTGAACCGAATTGAATGAATTTTTAAACGTTTATCGACGATGTATTGATTCTTAATACGACGATATGAAATATAACATTTTCTCACGGCGAATAAAGTTATACCGGGTTGAAAATTTTACCCATATAGAGGAAAATAAGTCAAATTTACAATACCACACAAAAATTATTAAATGTGTTCTTCCTTCAATCTAAATAGGCTCTAATATTTCTGATTCGAGATAATTTGAGAACAGAAGTGGAAAATATTTGGATATCAACACTAAAATTTAATGACATTGATGTGAAAAAATTACATTTTTTCGAGAAAAATCCAAAAAGTATCAATCCATAATAACTTTTTTCAACGTTTAAAAAGTACCTATGTTTTAATAGTTAGTGAGGCATTTACATATTGTTAGTGTACGTTCAAAATTTCATTCAATTCGGTTCACTGGTTTCCGAGATATGACAGCTCAAAAATGAGTTGTCTGAAAAATAGTGTTTTACCCGAAAGGTTCTAACTTTGCGAAAGATTAACCAATCGAGCCAAAATTTGTACCAATTATGCACATATAATAGGTCGACAAACAGTCAAAATTTGAGATTTTTTGATGCGCTCTATGAAAAGTTATAGCATGTTGAACTTTTTTGTGAGAGAAAAAAAAGCTGCCTACCCGAAACATTTTGGCCATCCCCTGTATATTGCGTTTTGTTCAACCAATTTTAAATCTTTTTCCATAAACTAAAAGCTGAATATAATACCATTCGATCAACTGAATACAGGTTTTGCGTCAGATTGATGGAATTTAATATATTGGCGTGTTTTCGAGACGATCTCCTTAAATTTTAGCAAAATTCCCAAAATTTTTTGAAGAAATGTATTTTTTTCAGTAAGAAAAAAGCAATTTAAAAATTCTTTCTCGACGTTTATTTGACATATCATATGTAGGCGAGTTACAGTAAAAATTTCAGCTCAATCGGAGCATTGATTACGGAGAATTAGATGTTTGTAGTGAGCGACTTTGCTTAAAAATAGAACAAAAATCGATTTCAAATCATCAACCTTGTATGGAAAGCCGAAAAAAATTCCGCTCTACTATAATTTTTTTCCTTCGCGTTTTCGAACTCAGGGCATGATTCTACACCAAAAATGATCATCAGCTTACCGAGTTCAAAAATGCTGTAAACTAGTGTTATTGGAGGAATCTTGGAATTAAATCCTAGAGTAATTTTGAAGGAATCCAGGAACTTCTGAAGTAATATCAGATAGTATTTCTCAAAATAATCCGGAAAAAATCTGTGGAAGAAATGCGGAAGTACTTCCTAATGCAATCCTGGCAAGAGTTCTTGAAAGAATCCCACAACCAACCTTTTTAAGAAACTCAGAAGAACCTCTTGGATGAATAGGAGTGCACTGCCATGAGTGAGTGCCATGGCACTGCTTAAACGTCAAAACACAGACAAACAGACGTAACACTTGCGAAATTTCCATCGACCACGCTTTTAAGAAGAAACTTCAGAGAATACAAACATGGCTGCCACAATGGCCGACTTGGTTCTCTACTCACGTTTTCAAGAGCACCAATCCTGAAAATTTGTAAACAAATGCTCTCGATTTGTAGAAGCTGCCTCTTTTTGGAAGTGAGCAAAGCCAGGAAAAACAAGTCCGGCTTGGCTTGATGCTTTGTTCGTCAGATTTGTGCTTCTAAAGTTTGTATGAAAAAATGCAATGGGATTTCTAATAGAGGTAATAAACTATAGAGGGAGAATGTCGCTGGCGTCACCGGCGCAACATCTCTTGCTGGCGAAGATAGGGAGGGATATAAGTGTCAAAGCAAAAAAGTATGCAGTTTGACAGATAGATACCCGGGATGTTTGCGAACGAGAACAAAGGGAACAGCAGCGACATTCGTCCTCTATAGTTTATTAACTCTATTGGATTTCTTGATGTTTCACCTTTACGATTATTTTAAATAGTTGTGGCTTTCACAACCAGAGGTGCGCGTTTTTCTATGCGTTTGACGTTTCACACTAGCGCCTTCTGTTGACGATATTGCACAACACAGTGATTCGTGCAACTTTTCCACCAGGTGATGGTAGTATAAACTGGGCGATAGATTTCCATGAACATCGTTCAAGGTGTTACGTCTGTTTGTTTGTGGTCAAAATTTTCTGTGAGAGTAAGCAGGCCAGCATGAATTCATGCAGAAGCCCGTACAAAGTTTGCCGGGACTCAGTAGCTAGTATCAAATACTTATAAATAATTTTACTAAAACATATGTATATTACGAAAAAGAGCTCAAATGGAAAAGTACTGAGTACCATTGCTTCCAGCATCGGCCAAAGATCACACAGTCCAACATCACCGACAAAAGCCCACTACATACCATGAAAGTGGACCCGCCATCGGTAAAAGTTGTGAATGAAACTGAATGGCCCATGATTAATGGCCTGCTCGCAATGGGGAAACCTTTTTTGCGATGGCCGGGCCGCACCGTCCATTGAGGTATAGGTATACCCGCACTTTCTCACCTTTTCCGAGCGAAAAGTGACCAGTCAGTGACTGTCACGTACCAACGTTTACCTCGATCTCCAGATTCCTCTTAACGAAAAGAGCTCTTGGAATCAGTGTGGAAGTATTCCAGGTCGCGTTCCAAGTATTAAGTCGCAATTAAAAACGCATCATCTTTCCGAAGCCGCGTCGCGTCGTCGGATCGATAAGATAATCCTCTAAAAATAGCCCGGTGTTGATGCATCTCCACCGTGCTCATCTTGGATGCATTTTTCTGGTTTTCACAGTGAGGTGCTCGGCTTGGCTGGTGGATTGCGTCAGCGCTTATGGGTGCACCATGGGGATCCTTCGTTAGATTTGTTACCGTCCGAATGTATGAGCTCTGTGGCATGCCGGTCATCACCAAGTGATACCGCATTTTTCGTTGGAAGTGTGGCGGCATCCGCTTTGTGATGTACGAACGAATCTCACACTTGATATACGGTGATGGGTTTCAATAACAGACATTTGATATTCGGTCGGTCAGTGGGAAAACTATGTTCGTTTTAAATCGATGCTGCGTCCCAAATTTATAGTCATTTTCTGCATAGTTTGACCATATTGGCCGCAATGATCATCGTTCTGTTAGGTAATATCAAATTAGTGCTAAAAAGTTACCAATTTTCCATTACACTGCACTGACTGTAGGTACCGGCAGCCAAGCCAACAGCGACCGTTCATATATCTCCTGAGTTGCAAAAAAATTGAACTAAAATTGGTTTTAGTCGATGTCTTTAATAGCAGCGATCATTAACTATGGGGCGCAATTATTTTTGATGTTGTATGTTGAACGTTGTACAAGAGTATGTGTGTTTGTGTTGGAATGCATTTCAAGATGCTTGAGTTATGCATTGTTTTATCTAGCATATTTTTTTTTTCTTTGCTGGTGTCTTTCGACTCGGCTAAGACCTATGTAGATATCTAGCATATTTTAAATAAAGTGATTTGTATGTATACAGCAAGACCTTGCTCAGGGTTACGGGTTCAATTCCCAATCTGTCCAGGAACTTTCCGTAAATGAAATTTCCTTGACTTCCTTGACCATAGAGTGTCTTCGTGCCTGACTAAATTTCTTGTTATCTCAAAGAGGCAATATCACTTCAGCTTTCTTCATTCGCAGACTTTCTTTGTCCAAAAACTATTTAGATGTCACAAATCAGTCTGCTTTCCCCTTAATCAACCGCAAGTAAATAAGTGCACGCAAATAATTCCATTTCCGTATTGCTACTGCTCCACTGAAATCCGCTCTCCACCGAAATTCCGTGACAAACGCATTCATTCATCCACCTGCCTGCACCTTCACCACTGCACCGCCGCCGGTTTCCTCCACACCGCTGACCCAGACCTTCATCTCTACGACGATGGTGCCGGTGCCGGTGGTGACGCGTTACACAAAATCCGTCACGACAATGATTAGGTATAATAAGACGACGACGCGACGTGCTGCTGTTGCGAGTTGCGAGGTACTAAAAGTCAAGGTTTAAGTTACCGACTCTCATTTGCGAGCCCCAGGCCTATAGATGGTTGATTTGCTGCACTCGAAATAGGCAGCTCGGTCGTCAACTTATTCAACTGAAAAGGTTCAGGTGAAACCAAGGTTTGTTCGTTTTTGTTATGTGAAGAAAAGCGAAGCTTTTCAATACAAAAAAAAGCTTGGTTGGCTAACGCAATCACAGCGGCTGCCCTGTACCTATTGATCACTTTTCGTGTTTTTTTTTTGTCAATCGACAGAGCGATTAATTGCCTCAAGCATGAAAATGTATCGAAACGCTAAGTAAATGCATAGTAATTATAAGCTTAAGTTTTCCACATGCGAATGAAGGTTACTTTTTTTAATGTCAAGTGAAATCACATTGTTGGGGTTTCTGTGATGGTTTTCTGGTGAAACTGGCAGCACTGTAGAAACATGAAGGCAGTCGAGTAGCTACCATTATAGTAAACGGTTTAAGGACATACTCGTTAGAATCCCAAGATGGGCGCGACAATGGCCGATTTTGCACCTTTGATTTTGAGCTAACAAATCTCATTGGAACCCAAACTAGCGTGGCGGATGGTCTTATTTAAAGCTTATTACAAGCGAAACAACGGACAAGAATTGGAACTTGGAATGTATTAGCCCTAGCCCAACAGGGTAAACTGGCACAACCAGCCAATGAGGCATGCTTATTGGGCCTACGCAAACACTCCTGTCTCGCCGGAGGGCCATCGTGCTGGTTCTGTTCATCGTCCCAACCAACATTGGGACGATCACGCTGATGGGGCTACCACCTTGGATCGCTGGATGCCAGAACAGACGCTGTTTGAGCCGCAGCTTCTTGGTGAGCAGACGCTCGGGTCGTACCTTCTCAATCTAGCTGAAGTCAGAAGGACAACAGTGCCCAGGCTGCACTACCAGCTAAGCACACAACTCTTAGCTGGCGATCTTTGTCATCGCTTGACCCGCAGAAGCATGAGGTAGGAACTTGTGAAAACCAGAGCTATTATGGACGCTTTCCTTATCCTTCCACAGGGGATTTCTGCAAGAACTTCTATTGACCTTCCTCCATAAATTTCAGCTGGAAATCTCCACGCAATTCCCATTAGGACTCCTTTAGAAATACTTCCAAGGATTTTTCCTTGCATACTTACTTGCTGCAATACTTTCGGGAAATCTTCCTGAGATTTCTACAGAAATTTCTCCTGTGATTTCATCAGGGATTCCTCCAGTATACTTCTACCGATCCTTTCATGGAGAACTGTAGGTATTCCTCAACGAATTTGCTAAAGGATTTTCTCTAAGGATACCTACAGCATTCCTGTTTCTAAGATTCCTCTAGAAATTACTTCTATGATACCTCCCGGAATTCTAAGAATTCCATTAGATATTCCAGCTGGGATTCCTCATGCAATTCCTGTGGTTCTTCCAGCTATTCCTCCTCCAAAAATTCTAACTGTGGTACTTCATGAATCATGCTACGGATTCTTCTAGAGCTTTCTCCTGGCTTTTTTGCTGGGATTTTTCCAGGCAATCTCTCTGGAATTCTTGCAAAAAATCCTTTGGTTGTTCTACCAGGGATTCGCCAAGGACTCATTAAGGAATTCCTCCAGAGATTTTATCCAAAGATTCCTCCACAAATTCCTCATGGATTTCCTGAAGAATCTATTAAAAATTTATTTAGATTATTTAGATTTAGATGCGATTAATAAACAAATTTCCGAAGGAGTTTTTGACGGAATTGGCGAAGGTATACCGAATAGCATAGATAATAAGTACAAAAAATCGACGAAAATAAAAAAAAGTTGATGATGATTAACCTGGGCTTGTTAGGGGAATATCTGTAAATAAAAAGAAAATCGGGTTAAGTACGGTTTCTTTGAATTCCACTAAGAATTTGCATCCTTTGACAGATACGTATTTCGACCTCAACTGTAAGGTCGTCTTCAGTGTCTTGTACTTGAGTCGAGTCAAGTACAAGACACTGAAGACGACCTTACAGTTGAGGTCGAAATACGTATCTGTCAAAGGATGCAAATTCTTAGTGGAATTCAAAGGAACCGTACTTAACCCGATTTTCTTTTTATTTAAAAAAAAGTTGAATAAAGACATTTCCAAAAAAAAAAATGTGAGGAAGTTCCCAGAGTCATTGTCGAGTGAATTACCAAAGGCTTCACTAAAAGAATCCCCAAAGCAATTGCCTGAAAAGTAATTGGAGAATTTTAAAAGCAAACATCAATAGTATTGCTGACATTAACAAACAATGCTTCAAATACTACTAAAAAATGGCGAAGGAAATCCCGAGAAAACATTTCAAAAGATTTGCTAATGAAATTAAATGTCAACTAAAATCCTAATGGAATTGCCGAATAAATTTCCCAATGAAATTTTCAAAGGAAACGTGAAAGGTGTTAGTATCAAAGTCCAAACATATTACCTAATAAATTCTTACATAAACTGTCGAAACAATGTTTTGCCGAAAGCACAAATTTCTTGTATCATACGTACATACCGTAAACCGGGGTCAAATTGATCACTCGGGTACTACATTGTAATTCCATACTAGAAACTCTTAAGCGTCGTAATGATCTTAAACTTTGTACGTCATCTAATTCGTAGATGTTTAGAGATGAGTCTAGACTTTTAATTTTTTAGGAAAAAGTTAGTTTTACCTTATTTGTTTAAGTAATTTGCAATGTATTTCTCATTTAGCTGATATCACTTCTCGTTAATTATCTGTTATAACATTTTTGTGGAGCCTTGGTTGGGATGTTTTTTTTTTTTTTTATATTAACGTGTAATTTAACTTAAACGCTTATTCTACACTTTTGGTTGGGATGTTATGCAGCTAATCAGAACATGAAATAGTTATAAAAAGGTCATTTTATGAGGAAATAGTCATTTATTGTAACTTTTTCAAATGAAATTGCCTACCTTTAGGCGTTTCAGGGGAAATTTCAAAATTAATTTTCACATTTAAAGTATTAAATTCATTAGTTGTAAGATTTTAGACGCGTTATTCAGTTTTAGAAGAGCAACATTAAGCGGAGAAGGAAATTTTCCTTTCCAACCGATGCTTAATTGTATACTGATCAATTCCGCCCCAAAGTGGCATTTCCTATATTTTGATATTTGGAGTTATTTAACTTAAAGTTTAAATTTGTTGAACAAAACTCTGTCACATGGTTCCATGGAGATCCACAGGGTACTGGTTTTACAGAAATTCTTTTGGCAATATTTGAACAGGCACTGATGTTATCCGCAAAAGTTGTTTTAAAGTGATCAATTTGACCCCGGATTACGGTACCAGACTTGATTATTCAAAATGTACGAAGTTGAATTTTAGAGTTTTTTGTTATTCCTGTTAAGCTTTAAGCTGTCAGTGTCAATTTAACTCAAAATTTTCCAATCTTTCCGAAAAATACTTTTGAAACTGGAGAAACACGGAGTACATCCGAAAAGGGCTAAAACTTATTAAGTTATCAAAAAAATCAATATTAAATTAGTAATATCTTCTAAACGGTGCATCTTAGAAAAATGTTACCGAAGTACTTTTTTCTTGCAAATTTGATGTACTTTCATAAAATAGGGGCAACAAACTTTTTTGACTTTTCTTAATAGCTTTTTTTGAAAACCGTAATTTTTTAAAACATTTTTTTTTTCATTGTAACCTATTTTTCTCCAGAACAACCCACTGTGCACTAGATAGCATTTTCAGTCAGCTATAATATAAGGATAATTAAAAAAATATTGACATGCCACTTTTGAGGGAAAATCTATATTTTAGTTCAAATCTCAAAAACCAAACATTTTTTTACCGTGCATATTTTCTCCATATAGCACCAATAATTGCCTAAAACTTCGCCGAAGACACCAAACCGATCGGACAAACCGTTTTCGAGATACAATTTTTTGAAGATATCATGTGCATTTTTCATAGGCCCTTCTCATAAGTAACGCTAGATTCAAAATGGCGAACCAAGTATGCAAAACGGCGTTTTTCTCCCCCAAAGACTTGTATGCAAGGTTTCATCCAAATAAACATATATGAAAATTACTCGTTGCTGAACTGATATGGAACCGCTCACTTATTAAGTTATTATTACAATTTTGGTTTTAAGTAAGTCAAAATTTCAGCTTTATACAGCCAGATATATTATCAATCCATTCCAAATCGGGATTTAATGCAAGCATCAGACTCCCGAAGAGAAAAATCGAGGTTCGTACGCACCAAATTCCGGTTTTCAACTGGATTTATAATATGTTCGTGAAGCTGAAGCTTCCGTTCTGAAGAACGGAACTCAGGATTATCGAGTCCAAATTTTCTATGTGAAAATGTATTCTCACGGGCCTGATTGTTCTCAATCCATAAAACAATTGGGTAGTCGCGATGATTATTAAGCTCAAACTGAAAATACAAATTCCATGTATTATACGCAATCAAGGTATCAAGTTTTCAAACCTTACATGGCGGGGAAAGTGTTAAATCAGTACAACGGTTCGTATTTTCAAAAAAAAAAACTGTAAAAAACATGTTTAGCGCGTTTAAATTTGCGGGCTAATTTTTCCCGCAACGCAGTATATCATTATACTAAGAAATTGAGGGTGGATCGGTATTTCCTTTTACAAAAAAAGAAAACAGCCTGGAAGCCACTGAAACTGGCACCCCCTAGGAAAAAATCCTAGATACGCCCATGTAAGGCACGTTACAGACAGGTACGGAACAGGCAGAACTCAGTCTTCCGGATGAAGAAGCGCCAGCAGGAAGAACGAGATCGCGAAGCGATGGAATAGCTGTTCCGCGCTAAGGACACCCGAAAGTTCTGCGATATTCACGGGAATATTCTCACGAGCGAGCGTGAGATGGTCGAGAGGTGGCGGCAGCATTACGATGAGCACCTGAATGGCGACGTTGCAAGTACCGTAGGTAGCGTGGTAACAGATTTAGGAATATGTCCACAGGACGAAAAACTTTCGGCCCCTGACCTCCAAGAGATTGAAGAGGATGTTGGCCGGTTGAAAAACAACAAAGCCGCTGGAGCAGATCAACTATCAAGCGAGCTTCTAATATACGGTGGAGAAGCACTGGCGAGAGCACTACACTGGGTCATTACAAAGATTTGGGAGAAGGAAGTATTACCGGAGGAATGGATGGAAGGTATCGTATGTCCCATCTACAAAAAGGGCGACAAGTTGGATTACGGGAACTAACGCGCGATCTGAGTAGTACTGGGGGCTTAGGGACAAAACGTCGAAAGACAAAACGTCGAATGCCAAAACGTCGAATGCCAAAAGGTCGAATGCCAAAACGTCGAAAGGGACAAAACGTCGAAAGGACAAAACGTCGAAAATGAGCGAATAGTGAATTCTTTATTCTTTTTAAGGAAACTCATTCTTTCACTTGTACCAGCCAACTAGTTTGCAGGGGAGCCTTTCTGATGTAAGGAGCATAATTAGGGACTATGGACAATACTTGATAGCAGCACCTTAGGGTCGGCATGTGTCTTGACCAGTTTTTCGCGGGTAGGGAATATTAGCACTGTCTTTACCCGTCCAGAACCATTGCTAACTCTTCTACTGGCACCCAGTGTTGTATTTGAACTGAACACGAGCTAAAAATGAACTGAGCTTGGATGTGCCATCAAATCCTAGGTCCGTCATGACCTGACCATGGTCCTGCTCTATTTAGGACTTTGTGACGCATCTGCATACATGTGTTGTTGCGCGAAAATATGCACCACAATGAAGTGGGACATTGTGGCATCGGTCATTAAGATTCTGCACCAAAATCCGGATTTTCCGCAATCCACGGTGATCGAACCGGGTCTCCCTCTCGGTAGAGAGTGGGTTCTGTGAATCGAATCAGCCCAAGATTGCTAGAATTGGTGAAAAATGGCAGAAACATGACCGTTTCAGTTTACCAGGTACCAGGATACCATTGGCATTCTGCGCGTTCCAAATTTTGAACTGAACAATGTTCAAATATGTTTGATCGCAGTGTGCCGTATGTTAAACTTGAACGCAAACTGAACGCGTTCAAATGCAACACAGCGAGTGGCACACTGTCAGTGGCACCTACTCCAATTTTTCAGCATCACGTCACAACTTCCTTCAGCGTGGCTACGATGGCGGCCTATAGCTATCGTCGGCCGGATCTCGGGCACTTTTAGGGTGGTGATGAGGATTATCGGGCGATTGGTTTACGGCACGACTTGCCGGTACTTTTCATTCCAACGTAAAGGGGTGGAAGGGAATGGCTTCCTCATTCAGAAGCAAATTTGTGCCTAAAATAGCTGTCCTTCGCTGCAATTCGTTCGATATTCACAGGATATGGTACTAATACAACAATGCTAAGTATCCTCATAATAATCTTCACTCAGCTGGTGGTTTCAACTCTGGTCTGAATCATCATAGAGTGCAAAATGAATCACTGACCTTCAGCGCTCGGGCAGTGTCCCGAGATATCGAGACAATGTTCGTGGATCCCAGTTAATCAGTTCATCATCCTGGCATCTTGGTGGATCTACTCTTTCGCCACCCCTCTCAGGATACCAACAGGATCGATTTAAATTCACACAAAATCTAAAAAAATCCACACTGAACTGCGCACTTACACACTTTTCGACGTTTTGTCCTTTCGACGTTTTGTCCCTTCGACGTTTTGTCCTTTCGACGTTTTGGCATTCGACGTTTTGGCATTCGACGTTTTGTCTTTCGACGTTTTGTCACCCATTCGTACTGGGAGAGTACTGAGCGCTGCCTACAAGATACACTCTCAAATTTAATGTCACCGTCTATCACCGATTGCAAGAGAGTTGGTGGGGCAATATAAGGCTGAATTTATGGGTGAACGCGCTACAACGGACCAGATGTTCACCATCCGCCAGGTGTTGCAGAAATGTCGCAAATACAACGTGCCCACACATCACTTGTTCATCGATTTCAAATCGGCGTATGATACAATCGATCGAGAACAGCTATGGCAGATTATGCACGAATACGGATTCCCGGATAAACTGATACGATTAATCAAGGCGACGATGGATCAGTGATGTGCGTAGTTCGAGTATCAGGAACACTCTCGAGTCCCTTCGAATCTCGCAGAGGGTTACACGGCAAGGTTTAGAGGGTGTAATAAGGAGAGCGGAGATAAACACGAGTTGGACGATTTTCACGAAGTCCGTTCAGCTGCTTGGTTTCGCTGATGATATTGATATTATTGCTCGTAAATTTGAGACGATGGCGGAAACGTACATCCTACTAAAGAGTGAAGCCAAGGGAATCGGATTAGTCATTAATGTGTCGAAAACAAAGTACATGATGGCAAAGGGCTCCAAGGAGGAATCACCGTGTCCGCCACCCCGAATTGTTATCGACGGTGATGAAATCGAGGCGGTTTAAGGATTCGTGTACTTGGGCTCACTGATGACCGCCGACAACGACACCAGTTGAGAAATTCTGAGGCTCTTTGTGGCAGAAAATCGTGCTTACTTTGGACTCCGCTGAATTCTACGATCGAATAAAGTTCGCCGTAACACGAAGTTAACTATCTACAAAACGCTGTATAGACCGGTAGTCTTCTATGGGCAAGAAACATGGACCCCACGTACAGAGGACCAACGCGCCCTTGGAGTTTTCGAACGGAAGGTGTTGCGTACCATCTACGGCGGAGTGCAGATGGATGACGGGACTTGGAGAAGGTGAATGAACCACGAGCTGCATCAGCTGCTGAGAGAACCAACCATCGTCCATACCGTGAAAATCGGGAGGCTACGGTGGGCGGGTCACGTCATTAGGATGTCGGATAGCAACCCGGCTAAAATGGTTCTAGAGAGTCATCCGACCGGTACAAGAAGACGTGGAGCGCAGCGAGCTAGGTGGGTCGACGATCTGCGGACCCTTCACAGAATGGGGAACTGGAGACAAAGAGCCATGGACCGAGTGGAATGGAGACGGCTACTATGTACAGCAGAGGCCACCCAGGCCTTAGCCTGATCGGTAAGGTAAGTAACTTGTAGACAGCAATTCGAAGATTCTATGATAAAACTCGGTAAAGGCTGGGTATGCTGCGCAATTAAGATCCCATTGTGATCCACTAGCCTCTGCCCAGCAACTCCTGTCGCTACCTCCTCATGGTACCGGCCGGAAACTATGAGCAACCTTAGGGAAGAAGATCGGGTAACCAACCCCGGTGGGAACTTTGGTTGTAGGCTGACAGGGAAGGGGGGCGGGGGTTTGCTTCGGCAAACCTGAGCGTCTGTTCTCCAGGAGGAGCAGCTCACAACAGCGGCTGATCCTCATGTTAGGGGCGGCTGATCTACGTCCGAGTGCCAGGGAAGGACTCTAAGCTCAACTGTGCACTATGGTCCTCCGGAAAGTAGGGGGTTGGTTTGAGGCCCTACGAGCCAGCCGTAAAAAACCATTGTAACGGAAAATCAGGAACAGAATAATACGAACCGAGACAAACGGCAACGACACCAGCGAACAAAAAGGACTTGCGATTGGGAACTCGGTACGTGGAACTGCCGATCTCTCAATTTCATTGGGAGCACCCGCATACTCGCCGATCTACTGAAGGACCGCGGGTTCGGCATGGTAGCGCTGCAGGAGGTGTGTTGGACAGGATCCATGGTGCGAACGTTTAGAGGTAATCATACCATCTACCAGAGCTGCGGGCCGCGATCATACCAACACACGCGAGCTGGGAATAGATTTCATCGTGATGGGTGATATGCAGAGGCGCGTGATCGGTTGGTGACCAATCGACGAAAGAAGGTGCAGGTTGAGGATCAAGGGCCGATTCTTCAACTTCAGCATAATAATCGTTAACAGCCCACACTCCGGAGGCACTGATGATGACAAGGACGTATTTTACGCGCAGCTCGAACGCGAGTACGATCGCTGCCCAAGCCACGACGTCAAGATCATCATAAGTGATTTGAACGCTCAGGTAGGCCAGGAGGAGGAATTCAGACCGACGATTGGTAAGCTCAGCGCCCACCAGCAAACGAACGAAAATGGCCTACGACTAATTGATTTCGCCGCCTCCAAAAATATGGCCATACGTAGCACCTTTTTCCAACACAGCCCCCTTATCGTTACACCTGGAGATCACCACAGCAGATGGAATCTCAAATCGACCACATTTTGATTGACGGACGGCACTTCTCCGACATTATCGACGTCAGGACCTATCGTGGCGCCAACATCGACTCCGACCACTATCTGGTGATGGTCAAACCGCGCCCAAAACTCTCCGTCATCAACAATGTACGGTACCGGCGATCGCCACGGTACAACCTAGAGCGACTGAAACAACCGGATGTCGCCTCAGCATACGCGCAGAATCTCGAGGCCGCGTTGCCAGACGAGGGCGAGCTCGATGAGGCCCCTCTAGAGGACTGCTGGAGTACAATGAAAGCAGCCATCAACGACGCAGCCGAGAGCACCATCGGGTACGCGGAACGGAATCGACGGAACGAATGGTTCGACGAAGAGTGCAGAACGGTTTTGGGGGAGAAGAACGCAGCGCGGGCGGTAATGCTGTAGCAAGGGACCCGACAGAACGTGGAACGTCACAAACAGAAGCGGAAACAGCAGACCCGCCTCTTTCGGAAGAAAAAGCGCCGCCTGGAAGAAGCGGAGTGTGAAGAAATGCAACTGCTGTGCCGTTCCCAAGAAACACGGAAGTTCTATCAGAAGCTCAACGCATCCCGCAACGGCTTCGTGCCGCGAGCCGAAATATGCAGGGATAAAGACGGTGGTCTCTTGATGAACGGGCGTGAGGTGATCGAAAGGTGGAAGCAGCACTTCGATCAGCACCTGAACGGCTTGGAGAACGTAGGACGGAAATGAAGCAACTCCCACGCTGCGGGAAGTTAAGGATGCTATTCGCCAGCTAAAAACCAACAAAGCAGCTGGTAAGGATGGTATTGCAGCTGAACTCATCAAGATGGGCCCAGAAAAGTTGGCCACCTGTGTGCATCGGCTGATAGTCAGGATCTGGGAAACCGTACAGCTACCGGAGGAGTGGAAGGAAGGGGTAATCTGCCCCATTCACAAGAATGGCGACCATTTGGAATGTGAGAACTTCAGGGCGATCACTTTTTTGAATGCTGCCTACAAAGTGCTATCCCAGATCATCTTCCGTCGTCTGTCACATAAAACGAATGAGTTCGTGGAAAGTTATCAAGCCGGTTTCATCGACGGCCCAGATCTTCACCGTACGGCAAATCCTCCAGAAATGCCGTGAATACCAGGTCCAAACGCATCACCTGTTCGTCGACTTCAAAGCGGCATACGACAGTATCGACCGCGCAGAACAATGGAGAATCATGGACGAAAACGGCTTTCCTGGGAAGCTGACTAGACTGATTAAAGCAACGATGGACGGTGTGCAAAACTGCGTAAGGGTTTCGGGTGAACTATCCAGTTCATTCGAACCTCGCTGAGGACTGCGACAAGGTGATGAACTCTCATACCTACTCTTCAACATCGCTCTGGAAGGTGTGATGCGACGAGCCGGGCTCAACAGCCGGGGAACGATTTTTACAAAATCCGGTCAATTTTTGTGCTTTGCGGATGACATGGACATTATTGCAAGATCATTTGGAACGGCAGAGCTGTATACCCGCCTGAAACGCGAAGCAGCAAAGGTCGGACTGGTGGTGAAAAACAAAGTACATGCTAGTAGGCGGAACCGAACACGACCGGATCCGTCTGGGTAGTAGTGTTACGATAGACGGGGATACTTCCGAGGTGGTGGAGGAATTCGTCTACCTCGGATCCTTACTAACGGCTGACAACAACGTGAGCCGTGAAATTCGGAGGCGCATCATCAGCGGAAGTCGGGCCTACTACGGGCTCCATAAGAAACTGCGGTCGAAAAAGATTCACCCACGCACCAAATGCACCATGTACAAAACGCTAATAAGACCGGTGGTTCTCTACGAGCACGAGACATAGACCATGCTCGAGGAGGACCTGCAAGCACTCGGAGTCTTCGAGCGACGCGTGCTAAGGACGATCTGCGGCGGTGTGCAGGAGAACGGTGTGTGGCGGAGAAGGATGAACTACGAGCTCGCTGCACTTTACGGCGAACCCAGCATCCAGAAGGTGGCCAAAGCCGGAAGGATACGGTGGACAGGGCATGTTGTAAGAATGCCAGACAACAACCTTGCAAAGCTGTTGTTTGCAACTGATCCGGTTGGCACAAGAAGGAGTGGAGCGCAGAGAGCACGATGGGCGGATCAGGTGACCTGGCGAGCATTGGGCGCGATCGAGGATGGAGAACGGCAGCCACAAACTGAGTATTGTGGCGTACTAATGTTGATTATATCTTGTCTTAAATGTGAACAAATAAATGTATGTATGTATGTATGTATGATAAAATAAATACTATGGACTCTAACAAGATAAAGCCTGTATCCGCAATAATCGGGACAGAGAAATACAGCTGTAATTCTGCAATAGATGCATTAAAATTGCTCAAATTTTGTCTAATAACATCTTAAGATGTGTTCATTTCTCCTACTAAATTTCATGTGAATCGGTGCTGTACTTTTTGCTGTAGCAACGAAAGAGTGAAACGTGCGCAATAGAATTTTGTACAGACCCTAGTTTTGCTTGTCAGCGCTGTAACTTTTGAATTTGGCAAAGGAAATGGTTGAAATTTTGAACACAAACCTATCAATCTACATTTGTTGCATTGGCTAAATTTCAAAAAAAATGATGCACTATCAACAATGTTATAGTCGAAACATGTACTGGGACTGAACGTGATTTTAGCCCCTCAGACAGCAATTAGTCGGCATCCTTTATTGTTTCGATTGTACTATCAATAATCATCAAATTTTGCAGGCATAATATACACATAATCAACTAGCCTTTGTGAAAATTTTATGGAAATTGGCAGAGAAACTCAAAAGTTATAAATAGACAAAAATCGCACATGAAAAACACGAAAATTTTTCACTAACACTCACTCCTATCAATACCAGTAGCTTTCAAACCAAGTAATCAAAGTTGATGAAATTTTGCAAGAAAGTGTCTCTATAAGTATCATAACTGCTAACGAAATTTCATAATTATCATCACAGAACTTTGTACTGTAGCGTAAAAGATCCATCTAGTATGCGAATGAAAATTGATCATGATTGTACAAAATGCTTAAAACCACGTCTGTTTGTTTTTCATCCACAGTTAAAAGTAATACATTGATTTTTATGAAATTTGGCATACATAATTAACATACACCAAAGAGTTCTCAGTCAATTATTTGACCAGTTTTGCCGATTCATTACAGAACTACTGACGTACTTCTGTGTCCCGATTATTGCGGATACAGGCTTTATAACAAAAATTATGATAAAAATATGAAAATATGGACCCATGGCATGGCCTAGTCGTGCAATTACCGGTTCGGAATTCGGAACCAGATCATGTACGTACATTAAAACTAAAATGTATGTATTAGGATATTATATATCTTGGTCTACTCAATTATTCATTTTTTTAACTGTTCAATATCTATCGATCCGACTGGTACTCCTTTCTTAATCTTACGTAAATTTCGCACATCTTACGTCAAAGCTTTCAACCCGCCTTTGTTGGCCACCTCGAACCAAAGCGGATGCAGCGCGCCTTGTATGTCCGATTATACACACACGTGCACACGTCATAGCTTTTGATTTGACATATTGCTATCTCACCCGACTGGATTCGCAATTGGTTGGTTGGGTTGGGACCACCAACCTGACGTGCGGTTTCCCTGTCCGGCGGCGATATTAATGGACAGCCAAGACCGGTCCTGCGCGGTGGCGTGCGAGATGTACCTACACGCGCTTTCCCGAAAAAACACATCATCGGATCAAACGGATGAAAGTTTTATGCGCAGTCGAAAAACTTGTTTTTATCACCAATGGGCTGCGGCGGCGGCTGCGGCTGTGACTACCAACCGACCAATACGTACGACAACGATTACCAAAATGGGAAGGAGCGAAATCTTGCCATCGAACTTCAGCTTGGCTGTGATGGGAAGCCGATGATTTCAAGACAGATAGGTAGGTACTACATTCGACCGGTAATAAAGTTCGCCGCTGTCCAGACATTTGAGTTTTTAATTACGCTTTTAAGATCGCTTTTAAAAGCCACCTTCAACGCACTTGAAAGTAGCCCTCCATCAGAAGTCGACTTCCACCTTTTTGAAAATTGCTTCCCAACGAAACCCTGCCTTTGCTGCTGGCTGCTACTGCTATCGAAATGCCCTTCACCAGACCGGAACGAAATCCAGTTTGCTACTCTGGAGCACATCATTGCTACTATCTACCGACTTAATTGTAACCGGGGGAACCGTCAAGAATCACACGCAGCCCAAAGAATACAATCTGTTTCCCAACGTGTCATCAACGCCGGTTGGTCGGTCGTTCGGTCGGTCGGTGAGTTGAAGTTCACTTCCACGCGGAAGGTCCATTGCATTGACGGCACCCCCAATAATACCGAAAGAGTCTCTTCCGACTGATGCGTCTGCTCGAATTCCGCGTGTACCACCAAGTCTATTCAATTCTAATTAGCTGCCATCCACCGACTGAGGATTCCCATAATTTAAAATCACATTACGGGAGGCGGTCATTAGCGGTCGTCTTTTTCATGAGGGGGCAATAGGAAGATTGGGCTGCTGGGTGGTGGTGCAGTGTGATATCACGAAAACATAGACATCATTGTTGAAGTGATTAAGATAACGTTGCCTTTTGTTGCAGCGCATCTCTTCGTACCTCCGTTCCCCGGGTTCGTCATTTGTGGTTGCGTTGAAGTCGAGTTGGAAAAACAGTTCAAGTTCAAGAATTCCCATTGCTGTTCAGAGAACTGGGAAGGTTTCCTTGTTGTGGCAATCGATTCAAAAGTGGGGTTCGGGAAATTGTGGCAAAGATTCTTTGAAAGTTATTTCAAGAATTCGAAATGCTGGCATAAATGGAATAAAAAAGCTTATATATTTCAGCCGCCACTCCATGGAGGGTGACTCTTTCCAGTAGCTTCCCGAGCGTAACCAGCAAGCATATCGGCCGAAACGAACCTGTGTAGCACGAATACTCATAATCACAGTCGGACCGATTGTTCCTTACCCCAGGTTCTCGCCTTGAACGAGTGGCTAAATCTATGCCTTAAATGAATCAGTAGATGGATTCCTGTCTTTATCCATCGATACATAGGCCACGTTCCGTAAGAGGTAATCTGTTCTAAATGGAAGAACAAAAAGAAAACCCAAGACGGACTGTCGCTTGCAACACGCATTGCGTTTTGATCGCGCGTCCGATCGATATTTCTCCAAACATAAACAACTCTCAGCTAAACGCCAAACTATCGGTGATCGTTCTAGAGGAAGAGTGTTTATAAATATTGTCGCATATGGTGTATGCAAAGTTTTCTCCCCTTGAACTTGAAAAGTATTCAATGTCAGGGCTATATGTGGCTTGTTATGCTCGCAGTGGCGAGTGGATCTAGGCCAAATCGATTCAATGCTAATTGATTGACCAAAGTAAATTTGGACACTCAAAAACATTCAACTGCTGCTTTTAATCAAATATGCCAACTTGTAACAAACTGCCTTTTCACAATGGGCAGTTTGTTGCACCTGGTTCACCAGGGGGCTTGCCTGGTTTCGGTAGCAGGACCAGTTTTTGACTTTTCCTCTGACACGGGACATTTCCATCGTTCAAGCAGATCTGCAGAGATGTCCGGAACATGGTTGGGTTGGCCTCGATAGCAGTTTTCAGCGCTATGTTGGGAACACCATCCAGGCCGGATGCTTTCTTCACCTTCATCTTCTTGGCCACTGCTATGAGCTCGTCGTTGGAAATACTCATTCTCTCCTCGCCTGCATGGCCGTATGGTGTGGCGGCCAAATCGTAGGCTCGTGTTGAGGAAACTACCCTTGCACGATAACTTGCAGCTTCTCTGGGCATATCTCAGCGGGTACCGCTGGGCCGCTGATTTCGGCCATCGCCTCCCCATGGGTTTGCATTCGCATAACGGTACATCTCCATGAAGCTCGTTTTCTTGCTCCGCTTGGTCTCCTTCTTCAAAGCAGCTTTCACGGTCCGCAGCTTTAGTCTTCGTTCTCCTCTCTCGCTGTCGGTTCTGACTCTGTGCATTCGTCTCCTTGCTTTGATGCATTTTTGTGTCGCATGCTCGTACCAGTGCTGCCGTTAACTCCTCCGGCCTCAGATCCGATCCCAGATCTTCTTTTCTGAGAGCTTCAATGGAGACCCAGACAACCAGTTATCGTATAAGATGTTGTATAAGATGATAAAGTGGAGGCCATATGCGTGCATGCCGCCATTTAGGCGCATGTAAAATGTACACATTTCGCCTCCACTTTTTAATCTAATGCAACATCTTATACGATCACTGGTTGACTGGGGAGCTCCTTATTGGACTGCTTCGTCTTCCACATGCGATGTCTTCCTATCCGCGTACTCCGTGACCGTACTCCGATCTTATATCGGATCTCCTGGTGGTCGCTGTGAGTGTATCCGTTGCAAACCCTCCAGTTCACGTTTACCGCGAGCACGGGGCTACAGAAGGTAACATCGATAATCGACTCTCGACCATTCCTTCGGTAGGTGCTGACGTTACCTGCGTTCCAAACGGTCCCCTTCTTAAGCGTATTATATGAGCGCCTTTCAAGTCGAATTGCTCCTTCATTGCGAGTCTCGCAATTACGCCAAGGGATATCACCATTTGATGAATGATGTGATTTTCTTCGGAGTGTGGTGTGATTTCCGTCCCCAATGACTTTCCTTTCGCCTTGGTAGCTCTACCGAGAACTGTACCAGGTTTTGCCTGCTGCAGTACCAGTGCCACCCACGGTGTACAATATTTAGAAGGTGATACCTTCCGGAAATCTGACAGTTTTTTTGATGACGTAATTCAAATCGATCATAGGCGTTTCCACAATGATCTAGTACTCCTCCCCAATTTGATCAACGTAAAACGATAAGAACGACGTCACATGTTTACATCCAAAAATGATGTTTACATATACGTTACTACAGAGAAGAGAAGGTCCTCTCCCGAGTCAGAAATTGTTTAAAATTTCATGCTGTTGGTCGCGACACCTAGCGGTTGAAACCAAACTTTTTACACGGAAAATTTCAACCGTGTTGACACGATAGAGCAAAGTATTTTGGAGGCAGGTATACTAACTCAAAAATTGATTCGCACAAAAGATTGTGTTCAATTAGAATGTATTTCGGGGACACAGTCAACGTTGCTTATTCATTAAAATCGTAAAAAGGGTACGCGATACAAAAATGCGGGGAATATGCGTATGGTAATTATTACGCGTTGCAAGAAAAGTATGGATTCTGGGAAAATTCGAAGCCAATCTCCTGGAAATTTTCCTACTTGTCGATCGCAGTTAGCTGTGCAAGAAATAGCATTGTTTACACGATTGACAATCAAACGTGTCTTAAAACGTTCCTAATTTTCAATTCGCAACTATAGATTGGGGCATTTTCATGATCTCCGGCTTTTAGATTCCATGCAGGAAGTCATATTTATACTGCCAAGACTTCCAACACCGAGATGAACCAGCCCTGGGCTGAAAATCTCGTTAATAAAGATAATAATAATAATAATAAGACTTCCAAGAATTGCCTCATTTATTAAAATTCCCCATAAGAATTAGCCACATAATCCATTCCACACCCAATCATTGAAAGTGGTCCCCTTCGCATAAGCAGACTGAGCAACTCTACGGCATGAAACGCAAAAAAAACTGTACATAGTCAGGATCGATCTATTTTCAGGCCTTAAATGTTCTATCCTATAATTATTCTAGTCACGTATTTGTTCAATGTTTTCATAAACTTTAAACAATTGAAAAAAAACACCACGCCGGTGGCAGCCATTTGCTTCTTCCTCGTGACAGCTGCTTTCTTATCTGAGAAATAATTAATCAACGCATACTATGTAGCATTTCCTCTACGCGGGGATAGCCCAATGCGCGTTATTTCCGCACCGGGATCCAAATTTTTAAATTTCCGCATAATAAGAATAATGGGTAAACACCATTATTATGCTTTATAACAGCTTCCAGTTTCAAAAACATCGTTGGTACGTCTGCCATATTATTGCCATAGTGGTCGAAACAACAATTGATATGATCTCAATAAAACAAATTATCAAAAAATAAAAGAATCAATCATCGATATGACGTCATTTATTCATTAATTTTGGTTATACCTGAAAGTAATCAACATACTTTGAGCCATGCAGTTGTTTTGACGTTTAGACACGATGGAAACGAAAGAGCAGAAACAAAATAAATCGGGTCGATTTTCGACGTCAAAAATTTATCACTTTTCGTGTGGTCGATTTGTTCTAAGATGCCCTTCTCTTCTCTGGTTACTAGCCTACCTTGTGATATTTATGCCGTGAGTGCCACCAAGGCGTTTTTGGTCACCGCCAACTCGGTTTCCGCTCTCTGCATCAGTCTTCTCCAGTCTGGCCCAAGGCTTCCTTGGATTCTTGCCACAAGATCCTTAATGTCTTTGTGCACGTTATGTCTCTTGTCGACGAGCTCGCGGAGCTCGTCCGCAACAGTTTGCGCAGCTTCCACCTTCGATTGTTTTGGAAGTAAATTCCATACGCTGCGCAACTGCCATTGCTGCTGCTTCTTGCTTGGTTTATGCTTGCACTGCGGTTGATCGCACAGCTGCTGCTCTCGCTCCTGTTATTGCTTCTGCTGGTTCTGTCCTGTCGGCAACCTCACCAAGCCGCTTCTTGCGTACGGGTTCATCACAATTTCGCCGTTGATGTTGTTATTAACATTATCTTCCTCCATGCTTTAAGGGTTCCCCTCCGAGTCGCTATCTATACTCGTCGTAAGTAGTCGTCTATTGATCTCATGGTTATCTATGTAACAATGTACATTGTAACAGGGATGCCATGATTAGGTTGCACGGTACTTCATGGGGTTATTGATTCATTTTAGCGTCAAAATCAACTGTGCAAAATATGCAACGTTTACCCATTCTAGTGTGTATGTCTGTGTACAAAAAAGGTCACTGACGTTTAAGGTACTTCCCATTGGCCCATTGGATTTTTCGGATTTTACCACGAATAGATCCGGAACTTTACAGCATTGTTTGCTATTTAAAAATTGTCCGGATCGGTCAAGGCGTTCCGGAGTTATGACTTTTTTAGGGATCCGGACCAGTAACGGAGAAGTGGCCATAAATAAAAATGTATCACGCTCCATCATGCGATACACTAAACTGCGCCGATTTTTTGTAATCTTTAGCATGGTTGAGGAGTTGCGCGAAAATCAACACTGGAGACCAGAAATTCCCAGATCACAACCCAACGTTCAAAATGGCGGCCCAAAATTCAAGGTGGTCATAATATTTGGTATGGAAAAGATGTCTGGAGTCCAACAATAGTTGTCAGACTATCCAAGATGGCGGTCTGAAATCCACAATGAGGTGTTCCCCCTCTATTGCAATCATTACTTCACAGCAAAAAAAATCTTGTGATGTCACATCATTTTCGCTGCACATCGGTCGCGTCGTAAGAGTGATGTACAGATTACATTCTTTTCACGCAGCAAATTAGCCGCTGCAGCATGAAAGTGGGTCTAGAAATCGCTAGAACTGAATCGATAAATGAATCATATACATATACACAGATAAAAATAATGAGATTTACACGTCATGTAAACTTCATTTTAGTCATGTAAACTTAGTGTTCGGATGGTTTACATGATATATCATGTAAATTTGTGCTATATGTCATGTAAACACTCAGAGTCATGCTAAATTACATGACATATAATGGAAGTTTACATGATATTTCATGAACTTTACATGATATGTCATGTAAACTTCTATGATATCCCACGCTCCAATTATGTGCATCATATGTCACAGAATGTTACACTCTTTTTTCGATCTGTGTAAGTAAAATATTGGCATGGATTCGTACACAGATCCGTTGATTGTGCGGCATATCCCTTACCTCTCGGCTATTTCACCGAGTTAGAAGGTGGGTGATAAATATGATACTGCTTCTGGGTATCTGCTGGAATGCACACTTAGAAAAATTCATGCAAATTTGCGTCACTTTGGATGCACATATAAAAGCGACACATATGACGTAAATTTTAACGTCCAAGTGACGTAATTTTATGTCACACTAGCTGACCCCGGCAAACTTTGTCTTGCCTACTGCGTTTTTTGACGTGTCCAAGTCCCCGTTCAAAATGTATGAAGAATGGCTTTTTAAAAACTCTCGATTTGTCCATGTTTTATGGCTCATAAACCTTCCTTGGGTGAAAACTAACAGAACAAAACTAAGACGACCCAAATCGGATCCTCCGTTCACAAGTTATGCGCGGTCCCACGTATGCCACTACATTTTTATATATAGATTAAACTGGATTTTTCGTCATATGAAACGTAATGACTCACGATTCACAAATTATTTACGTCACCTTGAACTCAATTTTACAAGAATGACGTAAAATTAAGTCAAAAGACCTGTAAATTTACGTCATTAAACTGTTTACGTTCTGTGCAGTAAATTTAGGTCACGAGTAATTTTGATTTTTTCGTAGTGTGTGGGTTTGTTGACACTTTCCGGTGCCAACTACGATGTACATGGTGGGTGTGATAATTGTTGGAAAAAGATGCAACAGAGTGAAATTACGTTCGAAATTGGATACGTCGCCGGAAATTATGCGCCTGGATATTACAAAATTATTTGCTGTATAGTTGATGAACTAATATCGTAAGCCATGATTATCTGATTATTAAGGAAAGACTTGTCAGAGTCCTAAAATGGCCGCCACAATGGCCGACTTTGACACCTACTCACGATTTCGAGGGCACAAATCTCTTCGTAAACAAAACCAGCGCAAATTAGATTTTTATTTTAAGCTTATTACAAGTGAGCAAGAACAGAATAAGAATATGCACTGTTGTTTGAAGCTTGATTCTTGAGATTTGTGCGTCTGAAGTTCTGATGCAATGTTGAAGCGGGATTTCATGACGTTTGTCCTTAAAATGTTTCATGAAATTTCGAATAAAATAATCAAAGATTGCCTTGGTGATCGCGACGTTTAAACCCTCATAGAACTGTTATCGTTCCGCTCACACGACGGAATAAGTATAAAATACTAGATATTTAAGGCTCCCCCAAACCGACGTGACTCTTTTCCAGCGACACGACTTTTTGTCGCTATGTTTTTGTCGCGAAATCGCTGCGCACTGATTTAAAGGGGACCTTCCATACTGTGACGACGTCGTCGCAGGCGACAAGCGACAGTGCAGCGATTTTTGTACTTGTCGCCGGTGTGTCGCGGCGCTGGTCGCTACATGCACTTACTTGGATGGATGAAACAGGTTGAAACATACTGCTCTGTATAAAAGTTAAATATATGGGAGTAATTCTTGACAAAAAAACCAGAGCGTTAATGATTTATCATAAATTTAATCATGATTAATGATTAATGATTAGATTAATCAAAAATCATTAATCATAATCAAAAAAAATATCGTTTAATCATTAATCTTTAATCTCAATCACACTACTTTCGCAATTTAATCAATCATTAATCATTCATCATAAAAATTATTCACCATATAAAATATATGATCCAATTTGAATTATTTTTAATGCTGTGTTGAATAGTAGACCCTTTTTTATGCAGGTTATTTTTATGCATGAGCTACTCAGAACCAATATTGTGCAAAAGAAAATGTTAAGGTGAATATATAACGAAGCCACACCTCGAATTTTCAAAAGCACAAATCTGAAGAACCGAGGGTTGTTTTGCGTTGAAAAGTTGATCGATTTGTCACCACCAGCGGGTCACCAATCGATCAAATTTTCAGCGCAATCCGTCTTTTGGTTCCTCAGATTTGTGCTCTTGAAAATTCGAAGCGTGGCTTCGTTATATATTCACCTTAAAATGACGGTAACTATGACAATGGCGGCCAGGGGACGTTTATAGGGACGAGCAGAGGAAGATTGCAGCGGGTCAAAAAGGGGGTTCAGCGGGGTACCAGGATATTGCGGGGGAGTTTCGAGGAGGTGCCATTAACAAGCAACACGCATGTCATATAAGAGTTACGGCTGCAAGTTTTGGTTGTATAGAATTTTAGTTGACGTAATTCTAACACAATGCTAGAATTACGTCAAACTAACTTTTATACAACCAAAACTTGCGCTGCCGTAACTCTTATATGGCATGTGTGTTACTTGGGAGTAGATCTCAAGAGCATTTAAGGGTCTTTCAGGGTCCTCTCAGAGAGCTTCAGGGATTCTAGGAGTTTTAAGGAGTACTTTAGTGGATCTCAGGGGCGTTTCAGGGAGTCTCAAGGGAATTCCAGGGGGTCTAAGAGAGTTCCTGGGGAGTTATAGCGAATCTAAGGGGATTTTCAGGGGAATTCCAGGGTTTACCAAGAGGTTTTAGAGACGTTCAAGGGGGTCTCTAGAGGTTCCAGGGGGTCTCATGGCATTCAGGGGGCTTGAGGTCTCAGGAGCATTTAAAAAAGGTTCTAAGGGCTGTCATGAGTAATTCTGGGGGTATCTGGGGCAATTCAGGGGGTCTCAGGGGCATTTTAGCGGTCACGCCTCTATTCCAGGGAATTCGAAGGATTTTCAGGGGGTTCCTGGAGGTCAGGTCGGAGACATTGATTTTTGGAGCAGGTTTTAGGTGCGTTTTCGGGAGCATTTGAGGAAGTTTTAAAGGATCTTTGACGGGTTTAGGAGGCGTTACGAAGGTGCTTTCGATGAATTCCGAGGGTCTCAGGAGCATTACACAATTTCGGAGGAATTTCAGGAAGCTTCAGAGGATTTTTGGAAGGATTAAGAAGCGTTACATGGTCATTTCATCGTTACATTTCAGTGCTTTAAGAGGGTCTAGGTGCTTGTTGGTACAAATTTTCCAAATAGAGGAGAACGTGCCTCTGGAGCCGACAGCTGATACCAGGTGCGTTACATGGAATCCGACGGGATTTTAGGGGATTTCGGAGGCATTTTAGGAAGCTTTAGACAATTTTTATTGGGATTTAGAGCGAGATTAAGACATATGCGTTTTCGGTGCTTTCGCAGGGTCTCAAGTAAATTACATGAGGTCCGTGGAGGTTCTGAGGAGCTTTTCGAGGCGTTTCAACTTCAAGAAGTTTTCGAAAACCTTTAAACGCCCCGGAAAAGCCTTGAAACGCCCCAGAAACCTTAATAATCTCATTGAAATGCCTATGAAATCCCCTGAAGCTCCCAAATGTTCCTTAAACCCTCCTGATAGTAACCTACCTGAAAAAAAACTATCTGAAATGTCTCTGGAATGCCCCTGAAACCTCTAAACTATTGAAACGGCCGTGAAACTCTTGTAATCCTATGAAAGCAAAAAGAAAACTGACGGAACGCCCTTAAAATGCTCCAGAAATCCCCTGAAACGCCCTTGATACCCTTTCATTAAACTTTCTGGGAACTTCCTGGAAATCCCCTTGACCTAATCTGAAATGCCCAGAATGAATGACTTAATAAATGTACAAATTTTCCTCTTTTTATCCCAGTTCAACTTATGCTCCCCCAGTAGGCCGTCCTTTTTTTTTTTTGCAAAAATTGAAATGTTTTAAATTTGTTAATGGAAAACGATCGTTTTAGCTAAGAAATGATCATGTCAAAATTTGAAGTCCGTATCTCAAAGCTAAGTGGTCCCTCAAGGGGTCTATAGTTGTCAAAAAATGTATGGGACTTAAAAAACATGAAATTATTTTCGACCACAAAAAAAAAACTATTCTACTAGAACCGATGATTTTAGGACCTTAAAGGCTTAAAGGGCCAAAAATGTGCTTAGAATTGCGGTATATCTACTCGTTTGTGAGTTATTGACAAAAAAAAACGATCGAAACATCAGCATTTTTGACCATTTTTTAGATCCTGAAGGAAATCTACCCTATTTTGTTCAATAACTTAAAAACGAGTAAAGATATCGCAATTCTAAGCACATTTTTGGCCCTACAGGGTCCTAAAATCATCGGTTTTTGTAGAATAGCGTATTTTTTCGTAGAAAAAAATTTCATGTTTTTAAGTCCCATACATTTTTTTAAACTTTAGACCCCTGAGGGACCCTTGAGCCTTGAGATATGGACATCAAATTTTGACACGATCATTTCTTAGCTTAAACGATCGTTTTCCACTAACGAACTTATAACATTTCTAATTATTGAAAAATAATAATCGAAAATTCTCTAATTTTGCGTGACGTACTAAATGGATGCCCCCTAGTTGAAATTACTTTATTCTTCGTAATCCTTTCAAAATCAAAATATGTTTGTTTAGTAGCTGGTGAACATCATATTGAAATGTACCAATACCCGTTTCATTGAGAAATTGATTTTATCAGTTATTTAAGAATTGTGTACTTGGTTCACTCTGTCTGAACGAATTTTTGAAAAACGCCAGTCCTCTAAATAAATTAATATGAACTGTGTAACTATAATATTTCAAAAGCGTACCGAACTATCAAAATACGTTTAAAAGTTGTTAGCTATTAAATGTTCAAGTTGAGAATTCTTAAATATCTCATTAAATGAGTACCATTCATGTGATATTGAACTGTTGTACTTGGTCCACTATGACTGAACATCAAAATTGAAAATGGTAATCATCAGTTTAATAACAGAAATATCAAATTTCAAACTTCCTGCTCACATTATACACCACTCCTATTAACTGTTGCCCTACTTGTGCAATATTTTTTCATCAAATATGTAAAAACTTGAGTGGAAACTGTAGTTAATTGTAGGTTTTCCAAAAATCGTTCAGTCAGAGTGGACTAAGTACAATTAATTACTTAGCAATTTCTCAGTTTCAAGCTTAATTTTACGTTTTTTTCGTGACCAATACAGAGCGATGCTTTGATGAATAGGCTACGAACACATTAAGGGTAAGCAAAGAAAAAATACTTAAAAAATGGAAACTTAAGCCAAACATGATTCATTTGATCTAAACGCCTTTCGTAAGGCCCAGAATAACATATGCAGTTCTAATTTGGTGGTTAACTACATTCAAAAAAAGTTGGAAAAACTACAAAGACTTGCTACAGCTTTTTTGCGTTTTTGCTACAAAAACGCACTAAGATTGTGTTAAGATATGTTTACTGGATATTTTAAGGGTCATCTTAGTATTTTGAAAGATTTCAAAATCAATTCTTTAGTTACACATGTAGACTGGATGAAGATTGAAGAAACAGAATCACTTTGAACGACATTTAAACGTGACTTCTCCGAGTCTTGTTGAATGGGAATCAAGAGTGCCTAATATTCGCTCAGGTCCAATAGTTTTCTTTACAGATGGCTCCAAACCGGGCGACGAAGTTGGAGCTGGTGTCAGTGCCCCGGAGGAATCTGTTAAACTGATAAACACGGCGGTGATACAATGTATTACATATTGAAGTAGCTCAATGGACTCACATAACCTGTTACATACCTTATCGGTCGAAGCCAGTCTCATCTCGCGAAGTCGAATCACTTCGAAATCGTTGGAATCTATTCCGGGTGAAACTCCCATTCGAATGTCTAATTTGTTACAGTTTCTTCAAATTATCATACAGATTAGCATTCGCTTTTCCCGGCCCGAAAACCAGTGAATCCACCGAACCCCCTCGACATTCTACCCCAAGTCAACTCCCCATCAGGATTCAAATAAAACAAAAATTATCACCGGCTCGGAATCATTATCACCTTGCTATTGCTGGACCACGGCGAAGACGGCGACAACGACGATAAACTAGGCGGCAAACCGCTCTACCCGGCGATGCCTTAGCCCAGCCCATACACATGATGACGACGATGACGACGACGCCGACGATGGTAGCAGCAGCACGAGACCTTGTTGCTTGGTTGGGCTTGGGACAAGACCAAAAGCTGGGAGGAGAAATTTCTTACCCACAACTTTCGAAATCCCATTATTTTACGAACCACTCTCACGCCACCTCGTGATCTCTGTGCTAGCTGCAGTGGGCTGGGGTGGTTCCAACATACGACTAAACCTACCAATGGCAAAACATGTAGGTACACCCCATCCAAGTCGCACCGGGTCGGGCTCAGTCTGGAATGTCGTTTGGTATGTTTCTCGTACGGTTTTGTAGGTAAGGTAGGTAGGTAGGTGCCTCTCTTTAGCTGCCATGTCCCGTGTCGTCCAGTTTGTGACCACCTATCGATAACTGCACAGTTCTGCCAGCGTGTGTTTCCGTTGGACAAAATCGCCACTGAGCATTTTTTTTCTCAACGGTGCATTTCTGTCAATTGAAATTGAAATGATAAGGTTCCTGCTACATGTTAATATAAATAATATTCATGTATCCAACACATTAACATGCTCTACATCACATAAGGATAACACGTAATCAACAGTACATAGTATCTACTCGGTTTATGGCTGCTGCTTACCATCGTCTATTAAGCTCGATGCTGGGAAGATCATGTTCTATTAGGTCCACCCATCTTTCCCGCTGTGTTCTTCATCATCTTGTACTAAGAAAGATCATCTTTGCAGGGTTGTTGTCCAGGATTCTTGAAACATGTCCTCCGTATCCTTCTGGCTTTGACAACCTCCTGGATGCTGGGTTCGCCGTAGAGTGCAGCAAGCTCGTGGTTCATCCTTCGCCTCAACACACCGTTCTCCTGCAAACCGCCAAAGATTGTTCTCAGCATTCGTCGCTCGAGAACTCCGAGTGCTTGCAAGTCCTCCTCGAGCATGGTCCATGTCTCGTGTCCGTAGAGGACCACCGGTCTTATAAGCGTTTTGTACAAGGTGCATTTGGTGCATGGGTGAATCTTTTCCGACAGCGGCTTCTACTGATGATGCACCTTCAGATTTCACGACTCACATTGCATTGTTGTCAGCCGTCAGGAAGGATCCGAAGGAGACGAATTCCCTCACCATCTCAAAGGCATGTCCGTCTATCGTAGGGTGCTTCAGAAGATCGGCAAGTATGCGGGTGCTACCAATGAAGTTGAGAGGTCGGCAGTTCCATGTACCTCGGTAGTTCCACGTTCCTTGGTTTTTTGTCAAGATTGAATTTAATCTCCGTTTTGAAACAAATGCACCACTGTGCATCGTTCCGATCTTACATATGTGGACGGACACTAGCCTGATGATCATCATCGTCCGTTCCTTAGTTGGCCTATCGGATACTTTTGCTCTTACTACTAGAAACCACTTGTGCATAGCCCCGTTTACGTTCACGGTGTCCCCTCAAGACACACTTGGCTTGGGACATTCGCCGACGATGACGACGACTCTCGGTTTGTTCGGAAGAGCAATAATATGCAACCTCACTGCTGCTGCTGCTGCTGCTCCGCAGTCAGAGTCGCTGATATCTTGCTCGAGGGCATCACCGCAGCACACCGCGCGCCGGTCAGCGCATTCGTTTACACACTTGCGCTGCAAGTTGCGACTGTGACTGTGATATGAGCAAAGTTGAAACCTATATTCAATGAGATCGAAAGCCAACGAAGATCATGATCATGGGCAAAGGGGAATTCGGTTTGGGATGGATGGGATCCCGAAGGTCGAGACGAAGCGGAATAAAATCTTTTCTTTCTCTCTCCGTTGGGGACAGGTTTCACATTCCTCCGTGGCCGGTTAGTACTGTAACTGGCACACTTGTCGCCCGTGGACGGCGTCTTTGGCTTGATCGTGAAGCAGAGCTGACCAATTGACGCTGGTGAGTGGACGACGGGATGAAGTATGCAAGTGAGCACTGAGCAGAAACCACTAAAAAATAGCAAAAAAAAAAAAGATTAGCTTATGTGGGATTGGATGCCTGTCACATTCGTTTGTGTCTGTGAACGATTGCGAATATTTGAATCCCGCACCAACTTGTAGAGTGTTGACCAATTTGCAAAAATCGGATTTTTTTTTTCTTCTATTTGTGATGATGAATTTAAACGTGGTATGCGTTCGGTCGGGTGCAAGTTTTTGAATAACTTATCTTATCTTACCGGTCAGACCAAGGCCTGAATGTCCTCTGCTGTACGTAGGAGTTGTCTCCAATCTACTCGCTCCAAGGCTTCGCACTCTGCGAAGGGTCCGCAAATCGTCTTCCACCTGATTGACCCATCTAGCTCGCTGCGCACCACGTTTTCTTGTACCGTCGGATGACTCTCGAGAACCATTTTAGTCGGGTAGCTATCTAACATCCTGATGACGTCACCCGCCCACCGTAGCCTCCCTATTTTCGCGGTATGGATGATGGTTGGTTCTCTTAGCACATGATGCAGCTCGTGGTTTATTCACCTTCTCCAAGTCCTGTCTTCCATCTGCACTCCGCCGTAGATGGTACGCAGCTCGTACCGTTCGAAAACTCCAAGGGTGTGTTGGCCCTCTGCACGTAGAGTCCATGCTTCGTGCCTATAGAGGACTACTACGGTCTAATCAGCGTTTTGTAGATAGTTAACTTCGTGTGACGGCGAACTTTGTTCGATTGTAGAGTTCTGTTGAGTCCAAAGTAAGCTCAATTTCCTGCCACAATGCGTCTCTGAATTTCTGTGCTGGTGTCGTTGTCGGCGGTCACCAGTGAGCCCAAGTGCACGCATTCTTCAACTGCCTCGAATTCACCACCTCGCCGTCGATAGAAATTCAGGGTGGCGAACGCGATGATTCCTCCGTGGAGCCCTTTGCCACCATGTACTTTGTCGACACAGTAACACTGCTTATACCAACAGGGTTTTTGTAACGTAAAGAACCGACAGGCAAAAAACGTGGAACTATTTTTGCACATCCATATCTCAGTAGTTAGTGAACCAAATATCAATCTTTCTGCGCTTTCGGAATCCTACACTATCCTAGAAAGGTTTAGTGAAAGCCGATTAGAATTTCTCGCAGCTTCCGGTGAGAACCAGGCGAATACATTAGTTCCTTCTTCTTCTTCTTCTTCTTCTTCTTCTTCTTCTTCTTCTTTTTCGTCTTCTTCTTCTTTATGGCTCGACGTCCCCACTGGGACTTGGCCTGACTCGCTTCAACTCAGTCTTCTTTGAGCACTTCCACAGTTACTAATTGAAGGGCTTTCTTTGCCTGCCATCGCATGAATTTGTATATTGTGAGGCAAGTACAATGATACAATAATGGCACAAATTTCCCAAATGGAGGAGAACATGCCTCTGGAGCCGACCTACTGATACCTGAAGTACAGTGTTACACTATGCCCAGGGAGTCGAGAAAATTTTCCCAATCGGAACGGGAATCGAACCCGCCATCTCCGGATAGGTGATCCATAGCCTTAACCACTAGACTACCACATTTTTAAATTCTTCTGGTTCCGTTTTGTTCCCAGATTGGTCATGAGTGCCATGTCTTTGTAGCGAGTTCTCTCGGAACCTTGACAAGATAGTAACATTATGTCTTCGGCAAAGTTGTTCAGGGCTAAGAGTACTTCCTGGTGATGGACTTAATAGTTCCGAATTTCACCACCACGTGGCGCTAGTGTAAATAGTTACTTCCGGTATGACTTTGGTGAGATACAGCACGAAATTGAAGCCAGATAGGAAGGTACAATCTTCGGCAAATTGTTTGCTATATCAAACCAAAGTCGTACTGAAAGTCAATATGTTCGTTAGTGCCACGTGGTGGTTAAATTCGGAATCATGTTCCTTCATGACTTGGAAGTGCTCGTGGTCCTGAGTAACTTTGCCGAATATCAGACCTTCCTATCTGGCTTCAATCTCGTGCTATATCCCACCAAATTTGTACCGAAAGTAACCCAGTCAACCAGTCATCGTATAAGATGTTAAAGTGGAGGCGAATGTGTACATTTTACATGCGCCTAAATGGAGGCATGTACGCATATGGCTTCCACTTTATCATCTTAGGCAACATCTTATACGATGGCTGGTTGTCTGGGAACTATGTACGCTAGCGCCACGTGGTGGTGAAATTCAGAACTATGCTCTTTATTGCTAAGAAGTACTTTTAGCCCTGAATAACTTTGCTGAAGGTCGTACTTTTCTATCTGGCTCAATTCTCGTGCTATATCTCACCAAAGTCGTACCCGAAGTAACTATCTACGCTTGTACGTGTAGCTGCCGGCTTAGAATAGCACTCCCAGACAACCAGCAATCGCATAAGAATGCACGCTGTGCATTGTAGAAAGTACTATTTAAAATCACTATCGCATATATGTACAGCGGATGGACAATATTTGTCGCATATGATGGGATTTTTTGAACTTATTACAACGCATCAGATAAAGTCATATAAGAATACAAATCAACTTTTATTTGGTATGAGTACATCGTAGAAGATGCCATTCTGATGTTTTATTACGAAGATCTTTACTTATTCGCAAAAACGTGCGAGTAAACCCGCAAAACGTCAAATGAATTCGCATAATTGCGTACTGCGATGATTATACGACTTCGCTTGGTACTTTTCTTATAGTGTTTAACTCGCATTGGTGTGCGGAAGAAATCGCATGATAGTACAAATAAACCTATACAAACTCGCATAAGCTAGAAGTGTTTATGTTGACATAACGCGATTTTATATGTGATAACAATAAAGAGTTGCTGTTGGGCTGCGGATGCAGGGCCAAAATGCTAAAAGAAAGTGAACAGCCGTAATTATGGTTACAAAGTCATCATTATTTGTTTTATTGGCTTGATAATCAACAATGGGAGTTGCCAGCCAGAGAGGTGTAGTGAAAACTGTGCGAAAAATGGTGCCTCGTCGTTTTTAACTCCAGATAGTCTGCCAAACACGCACAGCGCAGGTGCATTCCAAACACTGAGGTGAGTTAGAATATCATGATAATTTATCAGCTTGTTTCATAAGTAGCGTTTGGTGTTAAGTGTGAAGTGTGGCTCAACAATCCAAAGATCATTAGTTCGATATCGAGCTGACAAGAATTGTTTTTTTTTTCGAATATTATTATTATTAAGTCGCATAAGATGCTGAATTACGTCACAATAGTGCTCACGGTACATCGCTTAAGATATCGCTTCAAGTCATACAGCGTTATTACTGTTCTGTCAATGCACGTATAACGCCTCCACTTTTATAAGCATAAGGCAGTTTTACTGCATCTTATACGATGTAACTTTAACGCATAAAAGTACGTATAACGTGAACATATACTTCATTATACGTGTAAATTGGTTGTCTGGGGGACCTCCTGTTCCGGGGGTAATAGTCCACGAAACAGGTTACCCCAATCCAAGGTGTCAGGCGACCCGTGCTGATGGATGAATGGTTGAGGGGGTTTAAAAGATGCTCGATCTTTAACGGAGCCCGTAGCGAGGGTAGATCACCTTTTTGGGTTGCGTTGCGGCGATAGATCTACCAAACCGAACCCTAGTCCTAACTGCTTCTGTGGAGCAGCATAATTTAGTAGGTAATCAAAGGAAAACACTTTGGTCTTTTTTACATTTTATACATTGGTAAAAGTGATCGGTTTGGTTCTGGCCGAGATGGATTTTGAAACAAGAAAAACATGGATTAGTGATCCTAATATTTTATTCGGTGTTCACTGATTTGAGGCAAAACGGTGAGTCGATAAGGAGAGCATCCAATATAGCTCTGGTCCTCACAAGTTCCTACCTCATGCTTCCACGGGTCAAGCGATGACAAAGACCGCCAGCTAAGAGTTGTGTGCTTAGCTGGTAGTGCAGCCTGCGCACTGTTGTCCTTCTGACTTCAGCTAGATTGAGGAGGTACAATCCGAGTGTCTGTTCACCAAGGAGGTGCGGCTCAAACAGTGTCTGTTCTGGCATCCAGCGGCTGAGTAAGAAACGCTGCACCACGCCCAGCTAGATCCAAGGTGGTAGTTGGTTGGGACGTTAAACAGAACTGGCACGATGGCCCTCCGGCGAGACAGGAGTGTTGGCGTAGGCCCAATAAGCCACCCGTAAAAATCCCCATTGCGAATAACATAGGAGAAAATACGACTCGATACAATCGGCAAAGACCCACGCGACGAAATAAGGACTACGATTGGAAACTTGGAACATGTAATTGCAAGTCACTAGGTTTCGCAGGATGTGACAGGATAATCTACGACGAACTACATCCCCGCAACTTCGACATCGTGGCGTTGCAGGAACTTTGTTGGACTGGACAGAAAGTGTGGAAAAGCGGGCATCGAGCGGCTACCTTCTACCAAAGCTGTGGCACCACCAATGAACTGGGAACAGGATTTATAGTGTTGGGCAAAATGCGACAACGTGTGATCGGGTGGCAGCCGATCAACGCAAGGATGTGCATGTTGAGAGTTAAGGGCCGTTTCTTTAACTACAGCATCATCAACGTCCACTGCCCACACGAAGGGAGACCCGATGACGAGAAAGAAGCGTTCTACGCGCAGTTAGAGCAAACATACGATGGTTGCTCGCCGCGTGACGTGAAAATCGTTGTCGGCGACATGAACGCGCAGGTAGGAAGGGAGGAAATGTACAGACCGGTAATCGGGCGAAACAGCCTTCACGCCGTATCGAATGATAACGGCCAGCGATGCGTAAACTTTGCAGCCTCCCGTGGTATGGTAGTCCGAAGCACCTTCTTCCCCCGCAAAGATATCCACAAAGCCACCTGGAGATCACCCGACCATCAAACAGAAAACCAAATCGACCACGTTCTAATCGACGGTAAATTCTTCTCAGATATAACCAACGTCCGCACATACCGCAGTGAGAATATAGATTCGGATCACTACTTAGTCGCTGTATGCATGCGCTCAAAACTTTCGACAGTTATCACCACGCGTCGAAGTCGAACGCCGCGGCTCAACATCGAGCAACTTCGTAACGTAGAAGTGGCTCAAGACTACGCGCAGCAGTTAGCAGTGGCCCTACCAACGGAAGAGCAGCTTGGCGCAGCTACACTTGAAGATGGCTGGAGAGATATCCGATCCGCCATAGGTAGTACCTCGGCTACAGCACTAGGTTTCGCGACTCCGAATCACAGAAACGACTGGTACGACGGCGAATGTTAACAGTTAGAAAACGAGAAGAATGCAGCACGGGCGAGAATGCTGCAACACCGTACGAGAGCGAATGAGGCAGTTGTCACTTCGTAAAATGCCTCACTTTACAAAACTCGACACGGCCAAATGTATCAGTTCAATGGGACACGTTTGGTGAAGTACTAGATTTGTAGTAATGAGCTGAATTTTAGTATGGTGAGAAGATAAATTCTCCGTTTCTGCAATGAAATGGTGCAAAAAGCGTGGGTACCTATTATGATTTTTTGTCTAAGTTGATGCTATTTGAGCAAAACTTTGGGTAACTTAAGTTGCAGTCAAACCGCATCAAATTAGGCAAGGAATCACGATACCCACGCTTTTTGCATCATTTCATTGCAAATATGGAGAATTTATCTTCTCACCATACAAAAATTCAGCTCATTACTTCAAATCTAGTATTTCACTGATTGTTGGTTCAAAATTGACGGAGTTATAGTAGCAAGTGCAAGTAGCAAGGCTCCCTGGTCCCATGCCCTATTTAAGGTGTAGGTAGTAAACGGCCCAATATACAATGCTGAAGTATTCCTCTCGGAATCGTACAAGTATTTTTACTCATTGAGGTTACCACTCCAGAATATCCCCACAACATGCCCCTCGGTCGGTATCACGCTCCATTTGAACAGCTGTGGACACTGTGTACATTTAGCACACTTTTTGCTTTCTTGCCTTTTTCCCGTTCTGCTGACGACGACAACAACGCTGCTGCGTATTGACCACATCAGCGCAGCACCGGAATGACAAACATTAAAAAAGCAATGCGACGACGACGATGGCCACGCGGGACGGGACTTCGCGACAGTAGTGTCAGAGTGGCACAAAACACAGTTATCTTTGTACAGCTCTATGTTGCGTGTTTGAGTCATACTTCTGTGCTGCCTGCCTGTTGGGATGGGGTTGACCCGTTTCTTGACCAGCACTGACGACTAGCGCCGACGACATCGATCCAACGCAACAACGGTAACGACACGACATTCGACGGAGAGAATGACGGATTTGCTGCGTTAGTGGATTTCGCTGGGGGAATGGGACCGGGTTGAATTGACAAAATAGTGCATGTCGGCGTAGTTCACCGAGGCCAGTTTTCGAACGGAATCATTTGGCGAATTATAGGTACCGGTTTTTCGTACAAGCAAACATGCGTTACTATTACGAGCAGCTGACCAGACGGCGATTTTTGTTTTGCTGTGCCTACATATTTGTTTTGTAGGAAATAAAAGTTAACACGTGCGATAATAGGTTATTTCATGGCCGAGTACATTCCCTTGGCTGTACCGACCCAACCTGTAGTAAGGGTACACTTTTGAACATATGCTATGTCTGCCTTTGGTTGTGAACAGGTGCGTTCATACAATCTATGTTTTGATTTTTTTTTGTTCAAACAAATTTATTAGGCTCGAATAATGGTTCACTTTTTTCACCATGAATGTGCGCTAATTATGTTCATAGGCATATATGTTTAATTTTGTTAAATAATAGTCATTTTTTGCAATTGTTGTAAAGCACTCAACTAGAGTTCAGTCTACTTTCCTTAACTTTCATTGGTTGTGTTTTGTTTGCAGTAATATCCAAAAGTTATTTAAGATCAATCAATCTAATAATCAAATATGTAATTACACTAAAACCTCTTTTTATGCATGTTTTTTTTATGCACTTTCAATTTATGCACCTTTTTTTATGCCCTGCATAAAAAGAGGGAAAGCTACTCAGAACCAATATTGTGCATAAGAATATTTAACAATGACAGGAACTATTGCAACGGCGACCGGGGAGTGTTTACAGATGAGAGCAAAGGAAGGTTACATGTTCGTTTTTGGGTGTTTCCGAAGGTCTCATGTGCGTTACATGGGCTCCAAGTGGGTCTTAAGGGGATTTCGGAATCATTTTAGGAGTCTCAGAGCATTTTAGGCTGATTTCAGAGCCGTTACGGAGTCGTTTCTAGGGTTTTTGTTTAGGAGGATTTTTTTTAGACATTTCAAGATGTTTCAGATCATTTTCGGCGAGATTCAGAGGCGTTACGGAAGCGTTACGGAGGAGTTTTCGGGGTGTTCGGAGCTTCTCAGGTGCGTTACATGGGGTCCGAGGGGGTTTAAGGGGGATTTTGGAGGCATTTCAATATGTTTCAGATCATTTTCGGCGTGATTCAGAGGCGTTACGGAAGCGTTACGGAGGAGTTTTCGGGGTGTTCGGAGCTTCTCAGGTGCGTTACATGGGGTGCGAGGGGATTTAAGGGGGATTTTGGAGGCATTTCAAAATGTTTCAGACCATTTTCGGCGTGATTCAGAGGCATTACGGAAGCGTTACGGAGGAGTTTTCGGGGTGTTCGGAGCCTCTCAGGTGCGTTACATGTGGTCCGAGGGATTTAAGGGGGATTTTGGAGGCATTTCAAGACGTTTCAGAGCATTTCCGGTGGGATGCAGAGGCGTTACTTAAGTGTTACGGAGGAGTTTACGTGGGGTTCGGAGCCTCTCAGGTGCGTTACATGGGATCCGAGGTGGTTTAAGGGGGTTTTTGGAGGCATTTCAAGACGTTTCAGAGCATTTTCTGCGTGATTCAGAGGCGTTACGGAAGCGTTACGGAAGAGTTTCGGGGGTTTGGAGCCTCTCAGGTGCGTTACATGGGGTCTGAGGGGGTTCAAGGGGGATATTGGAGGTAGACGTGTGGGCCGAAGCAGTTTTCACTGGCGGCGGCGTGTATAGTAATTTGAGGCAGCGGCGGCGGCGACGCCGGCGCCACGCCATACATCCTATTCGGCGGCGGCGGCGGTGGCGTAATCGGCGCGACCAAATTTTTTTTTCGTGAAGTGCCATTTCTAGTCATTAAAAAACGTCAATACAGAATAATTTGTTTCTTCCCAAATTACAATTTTCATATTTTTAGTGTGAAAGGCTTAAACGTTTCATTTATTTCTTAACGTTTCTCCAGGAATATCTCAAGAAATTCTTCTAGGAGCATATTTTCTCATACCTAATACATGACTCGTCACACAATCCTAGACTCCCCCCTCCCCCTTAAATGCTACGTCATTTAGGGACGGAGGAGATTTATTCAAGATTTCTTTTAGTACCTTTGTCTGCAATTTCTGCACAGATTTCCGAAGATTTTTGTTCAAGAACTCCGGCAGAAGCTTCTTCATAATTTAATTCAGAAATTCCTCATTGAAGTCCTTTAAATGCCTTCAAGGATTTTCTCAAAAACTTAACCAGGATTTTTTCCTTGAATATTTTCAAAAATTTCTCATAAAAAAATCTATCAAAAATCCAAGAGCTCCCACAATTTGTTTCTGAAATAGTTTCAATAAAATTAAATCTCATCAGGAAATGTTTACACATTGGTTTATGTTATTTCATAAAATAGGGTATTGGTTCCCTTATTAAGCATGTGGCTCCCATTTTCATCCCACGAAAAACAAAGGATTGAGGCGTTGTTTGTTTTGTTTGTTATTTTTGTATTTTTTGTTAGAAGTGAGCACCCATGAAAACCAAAAAGAACGGAGTCAATCGGTGCCGTAATCGCTTGTTTTCGAATAGAATGAAAATGGGAGCATGAGATTACTGATGGCACACGTACCCTACTACTGTAAATATCTGTGGAGGAATATCTTAAAGAAATCCTGGAGGGAATATTTCTGAAAGAACCGCTGAAAATTCTCTGATAATTCTGAAAATTAAAAAAAAAACAAAGTAAAATGTTTGAGGTAATCTCCTACTGACAATTATGAAAAACCCTTCAACTACTGAAGGAGTCTTAAGTGATATTTCAGAAGGAATTCTTTAGTAAGATTCAGATGAAGTCCATGAAGGAATTTCTGAAAAAAAAACCCTTGGGGGAATTTCTGTATTAATCGTCTTTCGAATTCCTGAAGAAATCCCTGGAGATATTCTTGAACAAATCCCTACAGGATTATGTAAAAGTACCCCGGGGAATTTTTTGAAATAGTTCAAGAAAGACTTGCTAAATAAATTTCTGAAAACTCTCCCTCAGAAACCATTGATTGATTTCCTACAAGGATTTATTAATAAATATTTAGAAAAATTCCAAGAGAAATCTCTTATCAAAATTCATGGAGGATACTCTGAAAGAATTCCAGGAGGAATTCATGAACATTTTTTGAAAAGAATGTCTAGAGGAATACTTTAACTGTAAAGGTTCCTAGAGGTTTTCAAAGGAATATGGGGTGACCAAGGGTATTATCGGCAGGTTTGTTCTCTTCGCCATGAGGGGTTTTGTCGGCCAAAATACTTGAAACATGGTCGAGTACTTTAACTTGATTGTGAAAGATTTGAGGCAAATTTTGAGTTCAAAAGGTTCTAAATGAACCCTTATGATGGAGAGAACAAAACGGCTGAAAATAGGTAAGTTTCCCTATATTAAACTTTCTAGGAATTGTTACTGAAGATATTTCTAAATTTATTGAATTTATTAATTATCCGGTGGAACTCATAAAGGAATCTGTACTAGAATCACTTAATAAAATAAAGAAAGAACTTTTGGAAAACTTTCTGGAGACATAGAAGCCCTGGTTGAATTTTCGAAGCAGCTGATTGGGAATTCTGAGATTAATATGTAAATATAATTCCTGGAGTTGCTTCTGACGGGAGAACGTCCATAAGCAACGGTACGCTTTGAGGAGGGAGGGGCTCCGAAAATTGTGATAATTTCAGAGGAGGCCCTATACAAAAAGTGTGGGGTTGAAAATGGATCTTCTTTTGCATAACCTATTTAATAAAATTTCTAATAAATTAATGGTGCCGTTTCAGGAGGTTCTCCATAGAAATTCTTCGAAAATTTATGAAGGAACATAATGCACTTCTAAAAATATTTCTAAGAGAACGTTCGGATTTTTTTAAAGAATCCTCTCAACTTCAAGAATCTTCTCAAAGAATTCTGGAATTTTTTCTAGAATAATTCTTGGTGAAATTTCTTGAGAGTCCAGTAAAGGAATTTTTGAAGATTTAATGAAATATATGCCTCAGAGAATATGTAAGAGAATGTGTTTATGGACCTAATGCAAATATCGCCAAGAATTTTGTTGATAATCCGTTATGGTTTTCAAAAGAGTCAAGTTTAGTACCTTAAAAGAATAAGTAAGGATCTTAACAGTATTGCTGTAAGAAATCATTAAAAGAAATCACAAAAAAAAAACAATAGATTCACCAGAAGATCATCAGAAAAATACGCCTAATATGCACAAGGAAAAAAATAGACACTGTTTGAAAATGAGCACTGTTATTGGTATTAGAGTTAAACAGGTTGGCGTGAAAAAAATCTGTCGTTTTCTCATCGGCGTGGGAAATTTTGTTCGGCGGCGTGGAAAAATATGAACAGCGGCGCGCCGGGTCAATTTGACTGGCGGCGGCGGCGGCGTGAAAAAATCGTCGGCGACGGCGGCGCGGCGCGGCGGCGCACACGTCTAATTGGAGGCATTTCAAAGTGTTTTAGGCCATTTTCGGCGTGATTAAGAGGCGTTACGAAAGCGTTACGAGGAGTTTTCGGGGTGTTCGGAGCCTTTCAGGTGCGTTACATGGGGTCTGAGGGGGTTTAGGAGGATTTTGGAGGCATTTCAAGACGTTTCAGAGCATTTTCGGCGGGATGGAGAGGCGTTACTTAAGCGTTACGAGGAGTTTTCGTGGGGTTCCGAGCCTCTCAGGTGCGTTACATGGGATCCGAGGGGATTTCAAAGGGATTTTGGAGGCATTTCAAGACGTTTCAGAGCATTTTCGGGGGATTCAGAGGCGTTACGGAAGCGTTACGTAGAAGTTCTCAGGGGTTTCGAAGCCTCTCAGGTGCGTTACACGGGGTCCCCGGGATGTTCAAGGGGGATTTTGGAGACATTTCAGGAAGTTTCAGAGCAGACTCTGAAATGCCTTACATCGCCCCCCCAAACCTCATGCAACGCCCTTTAAAGTCTCCTGAGATCCCATGAATTGCCCCTAAAGCCCCTTGGAACGCCCCTGAAACCCACTTAATACTAACACCCTTGTTAGGCTCCTCAAATCCCCCGAAACAACCCCTTAAAAAGCCCCTGAAGCCCCTTGGAACCCCCATTTTGGGCTCTCTGGGAACATTCTGGAAACCCCCTTAGCCCCACCTCAACTGCCCAGGGGCAAGATCTGTTCTCGCAAACTAGATTTTCTAATTAAAGCCCAAACTTAATTTATGCATAAATTTCCCTCTTTTTATGCCTTTTTTAATTTATGCACATTTTTAATTTATGCAGTCCCAGCCATGTGCATAAAAAGAGGTTCCAGTGTATAATGATCTGCGATTCCTGTCTAAATGATTTGAAAATCTCGCAGTGCACCTTTTCTTATTCTTCTTTTTCCTCTTCTTCTTCTTCTTCTTCTTCTTCTTCTTCTTCTTCTTCTTCTTCTTCTTCTTCTTCTTTGTGGCATTATGTCCACACCGGGACAATGCCTACTTCTCAGCTGACATTTATTAACTGTGAGCTGCTGCTGGCTACTCGTGCCCGTCCCAGTCAACCAGTGATCGTATGAGATGTTGCAAAAGTTGTTAAAGTGGAGGCGATATACGTGCATTTTACACGCGCCTAAATGGAGGCATGCACGCATATGACCTCCACTTTATCATCATATGCTACATCTTATATGATTTCTGGTTATCTGGGGTATGAAGTTGATCATCAATATTAACTTCTTCTCTCGATCTGCCTAGATAGCTGTGTAGTGTCGCTAGCGATTGTCTCAATTGGCTAAGAGTCAACCAACAGGTGACCCCTAATTCATGGTGTGATGCGGCTTAACGCTTACCGTGCCTAGGAGTTAGCCATTCATTCTAATAAAGAGTCTAATAAAAATCTAACCGCAAACGGAGCCTGTGCAGTACCAGGGCGCCCTCCACAGTATGTTGCCCTTACTGCACTAACCGGAGCAATGGTGCAGTGGACCTTGTGTTTCTCCGAGACAATCAGCTGCCCTTCTTTAGTCTCACTTGAGGCTAAATAAGGGCGGGATTATGAAGATGTTGTAAATTAGTTTAAATTTTCACCTATATGGTTTCGCATTATGCGATTTACACAGTGTATTCTGTGTATCCTCACCTTTGGCGTTTTCCAATCGATACCGGTCTGGTTTTGTTGCTGCTGTTTTTTGTTGTGCTGTTGTTGCGAAGAGTTTAATCTTTCCTAGTTTGGGTAGTGGCTACGGTTAGGATAGCTCAGATCAATCTTCAGCATAAAAGAACAGCAACGATCAATCTTTGCAGACTTATGCAAAATGGTACAGCCCAAGATCATGTGAATCAACATGCCTACCAATCTGGTAAGTCCACTGTGACTCTTTTACACAAGGTTGTTTACGATATCGAGCAAAAAGCAATCTTGTTTGAGTTTTTTCTTAGATATCGAGAGTGCCTCTGACAATGTGCCTTTCGATGCCATATTGGAAGTCGCACGGAATCATGGTTTATCTCCAATGATTTCCAATTGGATTCATTAAATTCTCAAAACCGATATCTCTTCTCGACATTGCGTCTAACAGGGATTAGGAAATTGAGTGTTTGTGGATGCCCCAAGGGGGAGTCTTGTCACCGCTTTTGTGGAATCTCGTAGCAGATACGCTATTGAGGCAACTCACTAATAGCGGTTTTCCTACTTATGGTTTTGCCGACGACTACTTAACATTGTTAGTTGGTATGCGTATCAAAACCTTTTTCGACCTGATGCAAAGCGCCCTTCAGGTAGTTGAGGGTTGGTGTCGCCAATATTGCCTTTCGGTTAATCCGAGTAAAACATCTATTTTTCTTTTTACGGAAAGGCGAAACCGTAATGGCGTTAGATTTTTGCGTCTCTTTGATTGTGAAGTCGATGTGACTATACAGGTATAGTACGCTGGAGTCATTCTTGATTCCAAGCCTTCCTGGACACCTTACATTGAGTTCAGAATCATGAAAGCTTGTATAACCTTCGGGCAATGCCGGCGAACCTTTGGTACAACTTGGGGTATAATACCCAAGTATATCAATTAAACCTTAACGTGGCGCCTAGTGTGCATTCTTAATACAGGATTTTGTACATGTTTTAAACTGCCCCTATTCTCACAACAGTCCCATGTTTGCTAGGTTTCCTTTTCACATGGGACTGTTGTGCAAAAGGGGGCAGTAAAGGCTATCTATTAAGGCATTGGAAAACTTTCAGGAATTGCTTCTGGAGATTTTTGAAGAACCTATCATGTGTTTCTCCAAGAGTCCTAAAAGATATTTCTCCTGAAGTTCCTCCACGTACGCTTAGAGTTTCTCCAGCTATCCATCTTATAAGAACTCCTTCAAAGAGTCCACCAAAAAATTCATCAGGAAAGCCTCAGATGATTCTAACAGAAAATTACTCTTGTACTTCAGCCATTCCATAGAAAAACGATATAGTGCATCTCCGATTGTCGTGAAACTTGGTGGGCTTGTAGTTCTTCAGAAATAATTAGACCCGTATTTTTTTATTTCGTCATTAGGGTGACCAATTTTCATATAGGGTGGTCCAAAAAATCAAGGTTTTTCAAAACTAAAAATTTTCAAAAAATCGTAACTTTTGAACCATTTGACCGATTTTAAACTTTTTTTTTTTGTTTGAAAGCTATTGAGTTGTAGTTTTCAGGAAAAATACGTTAAAGGGGCTAAAATGTAAAGAGTACTATAAAATATGCAAATATATTAGTTTTTTCACGTTTCCATGGTCTCGGGACCAAAGAGGTACCCTGGTTTTATATTTTTATCAGAAAATTCAGGAAATTTGGCGTAACATATCAAAAAATCAGAAATGTATGTTGTTTTGTTTTTGAGATATGATTTTTTGAATATAGAGAGTCATATATTTCAGTACTAGCTACTCTAAAATTGATTGGGGGCTGTCCATTAATTACGTAAGGGTTTATAGGGGGAGGGGGGTTTGAGAAATCTAACGCGCCATACAAAAATATTTGGCTTTCCATACAAGGGGGGGAGGGGGTGTCAAAAAATAGCAAAAATTCCCTTACGTAATTAATGGACAGCCCCTTGAAATTGCAAATTCTCATAAAACTATGCATAGTATTGCTTTTTAAAGTGATTCCTGGTGGTTTTGGTATCCATAATATTTTAAGGAATCAAAATATAATCAAATTTAAAAAAGTGTCTTGTATGGGAAAGTTTGACCTTTTATTTACAAAAAATCATAACTCAAAAACTAAAAAACATACATCTCTGATTTTTTAATATGTTACGCCAAATTTCCTGAATTGTCTGATAAAAATATAAAACCAGAGTACCTCTTTGGTCCCGAGACCATGAAAACGTGAAAAAAAAAACAATATACTTGCATATTTTATAGTACTCTTTACATTTAAGCCCTTTTAACGTATTTTTCCTGGAAACAACAATTCAATAGCTTTCAAACAAAAAAAAAGGAGTTTAAAATCGGTCACCTGGTTGAAAAGTTCAATGCCTAGGATCCTTTGAGCATTTCCACAGTTTTTAATTGAAGGGCTTTCTTTGCCTGCTATTGCATGAATTTGTACATTGTGTGGCAAGGACAATGATACACTATGCCCAGGGAGTTGAGAAAATTTTCCCGACTGGAACGGGAATCAAACCCGCCGTCTCCGGATTGGCGATCCATAGCCTTAACCACTAGCCTAACTGGTGACCCCAAGTCATTTATCAAGAATTCTAAACTCTTGATGGATTGGAAAATTTCAGAAGGAATTCCTTCACGAGTTTTGAAAACATTTTTGGAGGAGTTTCTGAAAAAATCCATGAAACATTTTTTGAAAAAAAAAACCTTTCCGAAATTCTTAAAGAAATTCCTGTAGCTCTGTAGCAAAATTTTGAAGTTATATTAGAATGAATTCAAGAAGGAATTTCTGAAAAAATATTCAGTAGAACCCTTTTGGAATCTCAGAAAGTACACTTGCATGCATTTCTAGATAATTCTAGAATATTCTTGAAGGAATGCGATGAAGAATTTTGAAAGAGCTTCTTGGATGTGTAATTGGAAAAACTCATCGGAAAACCTTTTGAAGAATTTTCTAAAAGTATTCCAGGAGAAATCTACGGACGTATTTCGAAAGAAATAATAGGATCTTCTTCAGGATTATTTTCAAATTATTCCTGTAGAATTTCCTAAAATAAAATCCTGAAAGAATCTATGGAGAAATTCAAAGAGTTATCCTAGTTATTTCTAGCTAAATACATAGAAAAATATCTGTAGGAAAAACTGAAGCAAGCGCTGTACGATGTCCTCTTGAGGGAGCCTTACCCGAATCCCTGAAATCTCTGCAAAAATCTCTAGAGGGATTATAGTACAGTTTCCTGGATGAATCTCTGAACAAAATCCTTGGCACATACCAGTGGGCATTCTCAAAAGCCCTAGACGAACCACTTTTTTTCAATCGGCTACTACTCAAAGACCATACAATCAAAAAATTTGAAACCAATTTTAAATTAAACGCGATTAGTTGGTCTTCCAATATCTGGGTGTGGCATCCCCTCTGACCTCTCCCCCCTTTCTGGGTGTTGAGAAATGCCTTGCCACGGGGGTATTTTTCGGCAATTATTTTGAATATCACACATATTATCATTCTGAAATTTGTAATGTAAAATGAATTTGGCCATAAAATGATCGCTCTGTGCTATGGGCATGCCACCGCTACGGAGCCAGTTCCGGACGTTCAGGTTTCCGGACATAATCTCCGGAGGAACCTGCTACATACTGTATACTAAGGTTCGCATTCATAATCCTTTTTTGCGGCTTCAAATATTGAATTTAGAAGTATGATGTCTTAGAAGAGTTTGTTCTATATACTTAATTTTTTATTTTAAAATTTTCACCTAGATGATTAATCCACCTAAAAGTGCGATAGGAATTCACTTTTCTCAAAAATAAAGATAGAGTATTGGTGTCTTCTACAAAGTTGCAGAAAAGGGTATTATTGGAAAGTTTGCCGAATCAACTATTACCTTATTTGCTCAACTTTAAGAGTTATGTGTCATTGTTTGTGGACGACCCCTTGTAATAGGTTTTCGGATATAACTTTTTCTATGGATTTTTAGGATTTTTCGAGTGTTCTACAAAGTTGTTCTTTGTTATGGAGTACACGTCATTCTGCCTTTTTCTTCGTACTGGATTAACGCTCCAAGCGGAACGGCGACTGCATCTCAACTTGGGGATGAAAGCCTAAAAGGCCATCCTGAAGTATACTTGGGAAAATTCCCATGATTTTTGCAGAAATTATTGCTGGAATACCTCAACCAATTACAGTCACTACTTACTTACTACTTTCGGTCCTGGGCACCTATTAGATCCGGCTTATTTTTCTTATTTCTCATTCATTCTCTTCTATAATCATGTTACTTTCTGAGTCATGAGTCATGAGAAACTGAAGCTGACTGGGATACATATAAAACATACTTCGATATTTATTTAGATGTTAATGTTTCATTGGAAACACATTTTGATATTGACAATGCCCTCGAAACTTTGACTAGTACTATAGTCGAAGCTAGAAGCGCATCAATACCAAAGTGTGAAGTCAAATTCGACTCAGTTATTATTGACGACGATCTGAAACTTCTGATCCGTCTTAAAAACGTGAGAAGAAGACAATTCCAACGAACTCGAGATCCTGCTTTGAAAGTAATCTGGCAGGATCTTCAGAAGGAAATTAAAAAACGTTTCACCGAATTGAGAAACAAAAATTTTGCAAATAAAGTTTCTCAATTAAACCCCGGCTCTAAGCCGTTTTGGAAATTGACAAAAATTTTGAAAAAACCTCAGAAGCCTATTCCTGCGCTGAAAGAGGATAACAAAATATTATTAACTAATTCTGAAAAAGCACAAAAACTTGCCAAACAGTTTGAAAGTGCGCATAATTTCAGTATAGGTCTCACTAGTCCAATAGAACATCAGGTTGCCCGCGAATTCGAAAACATTCTCAATCATGAGAACATTTTCGACAATTCATTGGGCACTGATTTGGACGAAGTGAGATCTATTATAAAGAAGTTTAAGATTATGAAAGCTCCGGGTGATGACGGAATTTTCTATATTCTCATCAAAAAACTTCCAGAAAGTTGCTTATCATTTTTGGTTAATATATTTAACAAATGTTTTCAGTTAGCATATTTTCCTGAAAAATGGAAAAATGCTAAAGTTGTTCCAATTTTGAAGCCTGACAAAAATCCTGCCGAAGCTTCTAGTTATCGTCCAATTAGCTTACTGTCATCTATCAGTAAACTTTTTGAAAAGCTTATTTTAAATAGAATGATGATTCATATTGATGAGAATTCTATTTTTGCCAATGAGCAGTTCGGATTCCGCCATGGTCATTCGACTACTCATCAACTTTTACGGGTAACGAATTTCATTCGTTCCAATAAATCTGAAGGTTACTCCACTGGTGTAGCACTTCTTGACATAGAAAAAGCATTCGATAGTGTTTGGCACGAAGGCTTGATCGTAAAATTGAAACATTTTAATTTTCCACTATATATTATTAAAATTATTCAAAACTATTTATCGGATCGAACACTTCAGGTAAACTATCAAAATTCCAAGTCAGATAGATTACCTGTAAGAGCTGGTGTTCCACAAGGCAGCATACTGGGACCAATCTTATACAATATTTTTACCTCCGATTTATCTGATCTGCCACAGGGATGTCAAAAATCGTTATTTGCAGATGACACAGGTATCTCAGCCAAGGGGCGAAGTTTGCGTGTCATTTGTAGTAAATTGCAAAAAAGTTTAGATATTTTTTCTTCTTATTTGCAAAAATGGAAGATTTCTCCAAATGCTTCCAAAACTCAACTTATCATATTCCCACATAAACCAAGAGCTCTTTATTTGAAACCCTCAAGTAGACATGTTGTCACTATGAGGGGAACTAAAATAAATTGGTCGGAAGAAGTTAAGAATCTAGGGCTCTTACTAGATAAAAACTTAACTTTTAAAAACCACATAGAAAGTATTCAAACTAAGTGCAATAAATACATTAAGTGTTTATAGAAAATCAAAACTTTGTCGCAAAAACAAATTTTTGATTTATAAACAAATTTTCAGACCGGCCATGTTATACGCTGTCCCAATATGGTCGAGCTGTTGCAATACCAGAAAGAAGCAACTTCAGAGGATTCAAAATAAAATTTTGAAAATGCTTCTGAAGTTGCCTCCCTGGTATAGCACTAATGAGTTGCATCAAATTTCTAATATTGAAACATTGGAACAGATGTCAACTAAAATCATTGCCAACTTTCGTCAAAAATCGTTGCAGTCTTCTATTGCTACGATTAGCTCTTTGTATAATTAGTTTAAGTTAGGTTAGGGTTAGGATAAGTTGACACGCAGGTGAAAAATAAAGCCTGCAAAAAATCTTAACTGCTACAGTAAATGAAATGTAATATGTTATTAATTAGTATTGATAATAGCTTAAATTTATTTCACCAAATAAGGATGATAGTGTGTTTTAATACACAGAACACCTAGATTAAGTTGAAGAATGTAAAAATTGATTGAGATACTAATAAAGATTATTAAAAAAAAAAAGTTGGTTCGGCAAACTTTCCAATAATACCCTTTTCTGCAACTTTGTAGAAGACACCAATACTCTATCTTTATTTTTGAGAAAAGTGAATTCCTATCGCACTTTTAGGTGGATTAATCATCTAGGTGAAAATTTTAAAATTAAGAATTAAGTATATAGAAACTCTTCTAAGACATCATACTTCTAAATTCAATATTTGAAGCCGCAAAAAAGGATTATGAATGCGAACCTTAGTATACAGTATGTAGCAGGTTCCTCCGGAGATTATGTCCGGAAACCTGAACGTCCGGAACTGGTACCGTAGCGGTGGCATGCCCATAGCACAGAGCGATCATTTTATGGCCAAATTCATTTTACATTACAAGTTTCAGAATGATAATATGTGTGATATTCAATAAAACTGCCGAAAAATACCCCCGTGGCAAGGCATTACTCAATACCCAGAAAGGGGGGAGGGGTCAGAAGGCATCCCTTATACCCACCCAGATATTGGAAGACCAACTAACCGCATTCAATTTAAAATTGGTTTCAAATTTTTTGATTGTATGGTCTTTGAGTAGTAGCCGATTGAAAAAAAGTGGTTCGTCTAGGGCTTTTGAGGGTTAAAAAGGAAGCGCTAATGTCGTATTGATTTATGGAAGAAATACGTGAACGAATTTCTGGAGGAATTTTTCGACTCGATTTGTGTACTGAAAGAAGTAATGAAAGTATTTTTTAAAGAATTTCTGAAGGAATCCTTGTAGAAAATTCTGAAGGAATTTTCGAAGATTTTCTAAACGAACCCCAAGACTAATTTCCAAAGTAATCCTTGGCGGAGCTTCAAAAGAAATCCATAAAAATATATTTAAAAGGATTCTTGGGGAAATTTTTGTAAAAGTTCTTGAAAAAAAAGTCTGATGGAAACTCTGGAAAATTTTTCTAAGAATTCCTGGAAAAAATTCTAAAGAAACCACAAGAGGAGTTTTGAACTTTCGTAGATTTTCAGATCGAGCTCCAGGTAGAACTACTGAAGGCACACATGGAGCAATTTTGGGTATGAATCCATAGAAGATGTCCTAAACAAATTCTTGGACAGGTTTATGGAGGAATCTCAAAGAACATTCTGAAATTCTCTTAACAGTCCTTGGGAGAATTTGTTGGTGAAATTCTGCAGAACTCTGGAAGATTTTCTTGAGAAATCTCTGGAACACTTTATGCAGGAATTCTAAACTTTCGATTTTTTTAAGAAATCGCTGCAGGCAGCAAAGGAATCCGTGGAAAATTTCCTAAAAGAAGTCTCTTGCTGATTTCTCTGAAAGAATTTATGGAGGAATTTCTGAGAAAAGCCACGAGAGCTCGTCTTGCGTAATTTTTGAAAAAAAATCTTAAGGTTGTTCTAGAGGAAATTCACAATCAAATCCTATATGAATTTCTGAACTAATCCAAACATGTTTAAAGAGCTTTCAAAAAGAACCGGTGGAAAACTTTCTGAATAGATTCCCGGAGTTTTTTTTTCTAATGGAATACATGGCACAATTTTGGAAGAAATCCAAGGAGGGTTTTTATGAAGGAGTATTTGAGTTAATTTTTGTATTAATTTCTAAAAAAAAATATTAAAAGTAAACTTCAAATTTCTCAAAAGAATTTCCTAAAACAACACCTGAAAGAACTCTCATAGTAATCGTCGAACTCATTTCTGATAGAGTTACTTAAAAATCCTCTGGAAGATATTTTTTTAATAAATTGTCTGTATGATTATTTGAAGAATTCGTGGAAGCATATCTGAGAGTATTCATGGATGATTTTCGAACTGAATCCCTCGATAAACTTTTGTTGGAATCTCTCTAGGATTCCAGAAGAAATTCATGCAATATTTTGTTATATAATCTTTTGAGAAATTTTGAAAGAATATTTGGTAAAATATCAGAAATCATATTTAAGGTGCTGAATTTCTAAATCCTGGAGAAAATTTCCGAATGAATCTTTAAAAGATTTTTAAAGAGCCCGTAGAGGAATTCCTTGAGAGAATTTGTGGGGGAGTTCTTGAACAAATTTGTGAAGAAATCCAAGGACGCATTTCTTGAAGAGTTCTTGGAAAGCATATATATTTTTTTTCACAAATATGGTAATTGATCCAATCATGGAGGAGTTAAGCACTGGGCTCATGTTTAAACCACAATTGTATCGCCCCAAGCAGGTTTTTTTTCATGGATTGAATTGAAAATAATAAAATCTTTCCTTCATCTACGGGAAAATAACGGAATATTGCCACATTGAAGTTGTCTAGAGTATTTTATTCGTTTTTATCAGGAAGAACAATGTGTTCCTAATGTTGCGGTATCGCATTGAATTCAAATCCAATTTGCATCTATTACTTCAGGAACTATCTGTTCTACAAGCATTCAAAAAAGTATTTACCCAAGAATTCTTTCGATATTTTTTTTTGCGGAACTACTTCCAAATATTTCTTTAGGAATTCCAATAAGTATTCCCTCAGGAATTCTTCCAAGTATTAGTTTTATGTTTTTTTACAGTTTTTCTGAAAACTTCTCCAAGGGTTCCTACAGAAATTTATCCATTTTTTTTTCTAAAGTTTCTTCAATGCTTCTTTTAGGAAGTTCTTCACAGATTCCTTCAAGAACATTCTGATGGTTTCTTAAAAAAATCTCCAAAGAACTCCTACACTGAATTCTGCAGGAATTCCTTCAAGGCTTCCTCAGGAGCTCCTACAAACATTGTTTCAGAAATTGTTCCGAAAATTCCTTCAGGAATCACTACTTGAGTTTCACCAGGAATTCTAGATTTTTTCAAATAATTCCTCCAAGTATTATTCCTTCAGAAAGATTGCAGCAATAATTCCTTCAAGATTTCTTTCAAAAACTCATCAAAGGCTTCTACCAAGACCACCTCCAGGAATTAGTTTTAGACTTAGTCCAGGAAAAAAATATTTCCCTTAAGTTGGGTCACCGAAGAAGGATAAAAATACGTCATTAAACATAGAACACCTTTTTTGATAGACGAATACGATAAAGGAATGAAAAAAGGGCTAAAAACAATGCCAATTTGAATAAAAATCACGTGTTCAACATCACCAATACAAAACGCGAACTCTTCCACTTCAATCGATACTTACCATCATTATCATCGTCCTCCTATCAGCCACATGCAAATCTTCATAATCAATCATTGCTTACATCACACCTCAACGGTTCGACGCGGAGTACTGACAAAACACCGCACCGGTATATGTACGTAGAGCAGCGAGTAATACACATTCAACGAGTCATACCGAACCCACCATGTACCTCGTACCGCGGAAACACTCTCCGCCAAATTCTCCTATGAAGAAGAAAAAAAATCGAGCCCCCAAACCCTACCCAGAAAAGTTACGCAAACCCCGTTAAATGGAACTCGGTACCGCACCGGAATGATATGAAGCTGAAGCGCGCAACACAGCATCAAAGCTTTGAAGCTGGCTTCTGTTGTTATTGTAGCTGTCGGCTGACTGACTGATTTTGCTGGTAGTAGCAGCAGTGATGATAAAGTTGATAACCTCACACTTCACTTACCGTATTGCGCACGCAAACATTTTCAGAGCCGGCCGCGCTATTGAGCCGAATCGATCACGATCTCGTCCCAGATATATTCAAAAGAGCTCCTAGCGTCTGATTTGGTCGAACGAAGATGACGACGATGAGATGTGCGGTAACTTGGCGCGAAAAAACAAGACGGAAATTGTGAACAAAATGGTGAAATGGTTTTTGGGACTAGACTAGACTAGACTAGACTAGACTAGACTAGACTAGACTAGACTAGACTAGACTAGACTAGACTAGACTAGACTAGACTAGACTAGACTAGACTAGACTAGACTAGACTAGACTAGACTAGACTAGACTAGACTAGACTAGACTAGACTAGACTAGACTAGACTAGACTAGACTAGACTAGACTAGACTAGACTAGACTAGACTAGACTAGACTAGACTAGACTAGACTAGACTAGACTAGACTAGACTAGACTAGACTAGACTAGACTAGACTAGACTAGACTAGACTAGACTAGACTAGACTAGACTAGACTAGACTAGACTAGACTAGACTAGACTAGACTAGACTAGACTAGACTAGACTAGACTAGACTAGACTAGACTAGACTAGACTAGACTAGACTAGACTAGACTAGACTAGACTAGACTAGACTAGACTAGACTAGACTAGACTAGACTAGACTAGACTAGACTAGACTAGACTAGACTAGACTAGACTAGACTAGACTAGACTAGACTAGACTAGACTAGACTAGACTAGACTAGACTAGACTAGACTAGACTAGACTAGACTAGACTAGACTAGACTAGACTAGACTAGACTAGACTAGACTAGACTAGACTAGACTAGACTAGACTAGACTAGACTAGACTAGACTAGACTAGACTAGACTAGACTAGACTAGACTAGACTAGACTAGACTAGACTAGACTAGACTAGACTAGACTAGACTAGACTAGACTAGACTAGACTAGACTAGACTAGACTAGACTAGACTAGACTAGACTAGACTAGACTAGACTAGACTAGACTAGACTAGACTAGACTAGACTAGACTAGACTAGACTAGACTAGACTAGACTAGACTAGACTAGACTAGACTAGACTAGACTAGACTAGACTAGACATATTTTGAATAATGATTCATCTAACAGGCCGCATACTATTGGCGCTTCAGTTTGGCAACCACCTAAATCAATTCCGAGAGTGTATTGGTACGAACTTCCAACTGAGGCATTTCTTTTCGGTTCCATCAAAGAAAGATTAAACCGCGCGTCAGCGCCATGTTTAAGTATAATAATAAAATTACAATTTATTAAAATAATTAGTACAGGGACGGAGAGAGGGGAAGCTCTTGATACAGGCATATAAGAGTAGCTTAAAACTGTTGGTTGTGATGTCTTGAAAAAACTATTGGTTTTGGTTGATTGTTTATACAATTGTGTTGAGTCTTCCTTGATTTTCATTTGTTTCCGTGAATTGTGACCACTGTGTTCAGAATATTTCTCTTCATTCCTTTGAATGTCAGTATGTGTATGGTAAAAGTAGTCAAAACCGCAGCACGAACGCCACGTTTAACCACATTTTCAACGTCTGTTAAGTGTGATGTTTTCAATTTCCTCCGGCTACTTCATTGCAATTATCTCATCAATTCCTGACTGACAGCTGGTTTCCGCATCCGCCGCTTGCCACTGAATGGCTGGCTGGCTGTGCTGCGGATTCTTATAGCGTGTAAATGTACAACATATAAAATAACTAATAATTTCAACTTGCACAAAAGATGCGGATCATCTCTCGAGTACCATCCATCCTAACGAACCTCGTTATCTTCTTTCTCTGACACATGCACGCACTCTCACATTCAAAATCGGACGTCGTCGTTTGGATCGAGCTGGGCACAGTGGTTCCGGAACAGGGCTGGGAAATGTCAAGAAATGTCATAATGAAAAAAATGTCATGACATTTTTCAATTTATATAATTTTCTATTCAAATTTTCATCCATGTTTCATGTAAGGCAGGTTAGTTATGGACAGTTATCGATCAACATTTTTTATTAGCGACATTGAAATTTGTAATAAGACTAATGACATTTTGCAGTTTCCATCCCTGTTCCGGAGACGTTATGTTTTCTTATTTTCAGGAAAAAAATGTCCTCTAATATACACCTCCAAAACCACTGTGGAATATCGTTCAATGGTTATGTAAACCTAATTTTTTGCTCAGTTCGGCTTGCATTTCGCATCAACCTTCGCTTACTCTACTCCGAGTCCGATCCGCGCGCGTATCCATCAACATCACGTGATCCCAAACTATCATATCATCGAGTTAAAAATGTTACTTCGCGCCGCGCGCGCTTATTCGGAAGTTGTTCGGCGGGCGTCTTCCTGGCCCAGCCTAGATGCCCATCGCTCGCACGCTCATCTTCCCGCGCTTGCATTTTTCATCGACTACTCGACATCGGAAAATAATTAAATTATCTAATTACTTAATAAGGCACATTATGTTTTCTTCGTACTCCTCGGTCTCGGAATGTTTTTTTTTTCTCTCTCATTTCTTATTTTTCCCCTAATTTTCTTTCGATTCAATTTGTCCTACTATTTAGGCGAATGCGTGGGTATCGCGCGCGCTTTCCCCATTACTGGTATTGAGTAAAAGTTTCTTTTCTTTAAAGGAAGTTGTAACTTCGGACGGATCAATGCTTGATTCAACTTTAAGCTAATTGGACAAGTATTAGTTTTTTTTTTCCGAATTTCTATCGAACAACCTGATCTACCTACCTAATGCATTTATGACTCCACCAATATAATATTTTTTTTTTTCTTCTGTGAGGAGTTAGAATTCGTTACACGTGTAAGGTTATATATTTCTTGGTGATCCATCATACACTACATACTGTTTTAAGGTTCTTAGACTACTACATTTTTCTTTCGTTTTTTTTTTAACAATAATGACAATTATAGCACACTTTGATCGATGTTTCTCGTTTCTTTTTCTTTAAAAACAGTAACAAAAATTATAATGCGTCGAAGGGTTTGATAGGGAAGTGGTTGGCTTCAGTAGTGGAATTGATGATTAATGATTCAAAAATTCAGAAAACGAAATCATATGGAACAAATCTTAAAAAACAAAAACAGGAACAGGCTGCTCTCGAACCAAGAGTCGTTTAGATAGCATACCTTGACCTCAATTACACGTCAGTATATGGGGCTTCACAGAACGTGATATCCTTGCAACAAATCCCGTATTTTTCATTATATTTTATGAAAATTTCAACAATATGGGGAATGTTTTTTTAAATTTAAAAAAGTGATATAACAAAAAAATTAATCTTATAAAAAGCAATGCCTTGGTGACGAAGAGCCATGCAGTCGATAGTTGAACATTTAAATCATACGTTTGTACAGAAATTTAAAAGGTGTTAAACATGTAAAAATTTAAAAAAAATGTAAAAATATGAAATAAAATATATATAAAAATGTAGTGAAACTGTTTTTGGAATACCTGGAAAGTAATACCAAGAATTCCATTGCAACTTGAGCCCGATCTTCTGTAAAAATCATTTCTTTTCAAAAGTAGGAATTCTTTTGTTTTTTTTTTTTTTTGAAAAGTAGTAATTTCTTCGAGCCATGCTTCGAGCTTTTATACAGCTTTTCAGTATTCCTTCAGACACGTTAGGATATATAGAAATATAACAAAAATTCTACATTGAAAATATATTCCATTAGCAGAAAATATATTTGTGATGATTGAAAGCTGAAAGAAGCACCTCAAAAAACTCTACAACTTTGTGTATTTGAGTATTTAATTAGAAAAAAATACGAAATATGAACATGGAAATCTCAGCGAATATCTTCTTAAAAATTTCAGTATAACTTTTTAAAAAGGTTCCATCAAAAATTTGAAAGCAATTCTGCAATCCGAATACGAAGTCGCACAGAGATTTTTCCAAGAATTCTCCAAAATTTATAAAGAAGAAGAGTAATGTGGGTTGACCTCAGATACCTCTTTCAAAAAAACTGGTGTAAAACCAATATTTTGTTGTTTTCATACTTTCAGGGATCGACTGAAATTCTTAACTTTGAACTTTTAGTGGCTACGCAGTCTTTATTCTTGAAACGAATTTATTATCTACCCAACGTTTCGGCACTTAGGCACCATCCCTAAGTGCCGAAACGTTGGGTAGATAATAAACCCGTTTCAAGAATAAAGACTGCGTAGCCACTAAAAGTTCAAAGTTGTTTTCATATTTTTATGAGAGAAAAACTCTTATTTGAAAAGGTTCCGAACAACCTTGACTTCCGCAAGAAACTATGGAGCTCTAAAACTTCAAAAAGTACTCTTGACCCACTTAAACTTTTGCCTTTTTCAGAAATTCCACTCAAATCATCCAGTGGAATTTCTCAAGGCAAAAAAAAAAAAGAAAAATATAAAAAACATAAAAATTCAAAAATGTTTAATTATCTATCTATATATTAAGACGAATTTCTGTCTGTCTGTCTGTCTGTCTGTCTGTCTGTCAGTCTGACTGACTCTGATGGGTACGGAAACTACTGGACCGATTGGCGCCATATATTGTATGCGTAAATTTTTGAGGCCGGGGAAGGTTCTTAGCATATTGTAAGACTTTTCCCATCTCTGGAAAGGGGAACACAATCGCAGTCAGACCAATCTAGAGTGCTGTGATGCAATGAGTTCATCAAATATCAATAATATGAAGCGGCAATACAATGTTTGCCAGGCCAGCTAGTAAAATATAAAAAAATTAAAAAATAATAATGTATAAATAAAACAAACTTAAAAATAAATATAACAACATAAAATATAAAAAAATAAACAAAAATAAAAAATACATGTAAAACTATAAAAGTATAAAAACAAAAAAAATGAAAACGTAAAAAAAACATGTCAAATATTCTTTTGAATTCTTCAGGAATTTTACCTCTATCTTGTACTTGCCGGAATTTTCATAAGGTACACCCAAACATGTAAGTAATAGGAATACGTATCACCAAAAATCTTTCATCGTAAACTTTCCAAGCAGTTCATTTTCTGGAAATACTTAAAAATTTCCGCAAACGAATTCGTCCAGGGATTCTTCTGGAAATCTCTTAGAATGCTATAAGAAACTAGCTGTACCCGGCGAACTTTGTCTTGCTTTACTGCGTTTTTTCACGTTTCAAGTTTCTAGCCAAGACCAAGCCCCCGGTCACAAAATGTATGGAAGATCGATTTTCAAAAACTCACAATTTTTCCATGTTTTTTTTCCTCATAAACCTTTTTCGCCTCATAAACCTTCCTTGGGTGAAAACTAAAAGAACAAAACTAAGACAATCAAAATCGGACCTTCCGTTCGCAAGTTATGCGTGGTCCCACGTATGCCGCTGCATTTATATATACATAGACTTTATCAAGAAGCGGTCTTTCAATTCTTCCGCGTCATCTGTGATGAATTTCTTTAGTTATTATTCAATCCCATTTGTTTTATTCACGAATATTTTATATTCTACCAGAAGTTCAAGCTGGTAATCCAGTAGAAAGAGAGGCAAGGAATTCTTCTTAAATTATTTATGATGATATCAATTATATATATGTTTTGTGCTATGCTCTAAAATCTCTTATTATGAAGCGTTTTTATAAAAAAAAAAATCAACTTTTTTATATTCTGCATAGAGAAGGGAGCACTATTTAGCAGCAGTATATTGCAGTAGTAGTAGCAGTAATTGCTCATGAGAAAATGTAGCAATGTCAGTAACTATGGCAACGGTAGGTAGGGAGCCGCTTAATTCTCGGATACCCAGCTCCACCTTTAGACGAGGTATGGTTCGAGCATTTTTTTTTAATTTTTTTTCTTTCCTGAGCAATCAAAACTTTCATATTTTTGACCAATATTTAGAACTGTCCCGTTTATTTCTTAATGGTTTTTGGTGTCTTTTGAAGCGATATTTTTTTTAATAACTGATAAGTCGAGATGGATCTACATAGGTCTTAGCCGAGTCGAAAGATACCAGCAAAGAAAAAAAATATCCGGTAAATTCATGTCTTGGTCACTTTTTGCTTTTTGATGTCACTTTTTTTCGTATTGAATCGTAAAAAACAATAGATATTATTAGTTATAAAGCTCAGGTGAGTTGAATACATAGTAAAAAAAACTCAGATGAGTTGAATACACTCTAAAATTATTTCAAATAGGCTTACTGGAAAAATATAAAAGTGAAAAAAAACAAAACTAAATTCACAAAACTTCCAATTGAACAGAATTACCTTCTGAAACGTCTTTGGATCGATTTTAGAAGACGAAAAATTATATTTAGATCCAAATAAAACAATGAGTGTTAGAGGATCAAGAGGGAGAGAAGAACTTCAGGGGCTCTACAGGGGGTTCTAAAGGGGTTTACATGGGATTTTCAGTGAAATCTAAGGAGGTTTCAGTAAGAGGCAGTTTTTTTTTGTATGTGAGGCTTCGCTAGTGCTGTCTTAAAGTTTTCTGAAGCATTCCGAGAGCGCTACTTTGGGTTAGGGGTGCTCCAGAGTATTTGGTAAGTTTTAGAAGCGTTACAGGAGATTGCATAAGGATTCCTTGGTGAAATAGTAAGTCTTTTGGAGCTCCAAGCCGGGGTTTTCGGAGGCATTTCAGGGGGTTTCAGAGGATTTTCAACGGGATCCTAAGGTGGTACCGGAGGTTTCATGGGCTAAGGCCCATGAGGGAATACATGAACATACCAAGAGGTCCAAGAACGTCCCTGATGCCGCCTTAAACCCTCTGCAAGGCCCCTGTAACCCACCAAAGCTTCCTGTTACGCTCCTGAAATCCGCTAAAAATCATCTGCGATACCGTGAAGTGCTTCTAGAAACCCATGAATCTCCTCTAGCTTCTCAGTGACAACCGTGAATCCGCTGAAACCGCCCAAAAGCCCCTGAAACCGCCTGTTACGTCACTGAAACCCGCTGAAAATCCTCCGAAACTCCCTGAAATACCTCCGGAAAACCCCTGACCCTCCTTGGACCACATGTTACGCACCTGCTCCAGAAACCCTCTGATCATTCTCGGACATCCCCTGAGATGCCTTCGAAAAACCTTTTTTAAACCACCCACAATGATAATGAAACCCTCCGAAGCATCCCTCAACGCTCCTGGGGCCCATATAGCCGAGGCGGTAAACGCACGGGTATTCAGCATGACCATGCTGAGGGTGACGGGTTCGATTCCCGGTCGGTCCAGGATCTTTTCGTAAAGGAAATTTCCTTGACTTCCTTGGGCATAGAGTATCTTCGTGCCTGCCACACGATATACACATGCAAAAATGGTCATTGGCAGAGGAAGCTCTCAGTTAATAACTGTGGAAGTGCTCATAGAACACTAAGCTGAGAAGCAGGCTTTGTCCCAGTGAGGACGTTACGCCAAGAAGAAGAAGAAGAAGAAGAACGCTCCTGAAAGGAGTCTGAAACCCACTAAAAATCTTTTGAGACTCTCTGAAATCTCTTTGAAAAACCCTTGAACGACTCGTTTTTACCCGCCTGCATATTTATTGGCATTCTGAATTACTCAGTCCTTCATCATCTCCTTACACCTTGAAGCATCTGTAATGTCCCTGAAACCTCCTGACACCCTCGGAATTTCACGAACCTTTCCAAAATCCCCAGGAATCATGAGAAACCTAGAGTTTTCAGGACTGTTTCAGAGGATTACATGAACTTTTCAGAGAAATTTACACTTTATCTCTACATCTTCCAGCAAACCTCCTTTGGTCTCACCTAAAACACCACAACCCAAGTAACATACTTGTCACCGAAGAGTCACGGGGCGCAGGTTTTCGTTGCGCAGAAGTCACTGTGACTTACTTTCAACAAGTAAGTATTTATTTGTTGGAAGTAAGTCACAGTAACTTCTGCGCAACAAAAACCTGCGCCGCCGTGACTGTTCGGTGACAAGTGTGGTTCTTGGGAAGTGTTTGAAGTAAATCTGTTCACGCTAACAAGGTTATTTGAAACTTAATTAATGCATGATCATAAAAAAATGTTTTCAGAAGATTCCTGTTTTAATTTCTCACTGCATAACATAATGTTGCCAAAGTTCAAGAAATTTATAATAATGAAAAAAAAAATCATAGAAAAAGTCGTATTCATATTTTTGTGGGTAGGCCCGTGCACAGAAAACACGACAAGGCTGGGGTTTTCCCCAATTTTGGCAAAGGGCGAAGGGGCGCCCAGTGTATGGGATATCGGAAATGGAAGCGTTTCAACCTCCAAAATCCAAACTTCAGCAGGACTTCTGGTGTGGTAGGCATTCCTACAAGAACTGATCAAAATGGCCGCCGCCAACGACATTTAAATTTGTATTTAAATATTTTGAATGCGTGATTGGATTTTGCGTTGATCCCTTATCATTTTCATTTAAACAATAATTCCACTTCTTCAGCCAAACCAAAACCCACCAAACACCACTCCACCAAAAAACCCTCCCCTAACCACCTCACTCAATCTAATTCACAAAATTCCGCGTAGACCTTCAACTTCCTCCACTTACCCGCAAAGGTCCCCAGAAACAATACGCAGACGTCCCGTCATCGTTCACTCACTCCTGGCACCCAACATCGATTTAAAACTGTACACCACCGGCAACAACGTCGACCGATCCACACCGCTCCGAACTTCATCTCCGAGGCTTCCCGAACGTTCCGGACGATCCGGCCATCACTTCGGATCGCCTCCGCTGCAGCGTCGATTCATCGGTCAGCTCCAGCCCGGCGACCATCTGGGCGATCTCCCGTTCCTTCTTCATGTCGGGCGGGTTGAACTGTAGACTAGCGAGCGAGCCGTGACTTCGGCTGCGGTGCTCCTGCCGGATCGAGTAGCTGAAGGCACGTTCGTTGAGGTGGCCCTTGCGGCGGTAGATCCCGGTGCCACCGGGGGACTCGGCACCGGAGTTGCCCGATTCGTCCAGACCGGCGGCTGCCGATTGGGCTAGCTTTCGGTTGCTCATCGAGAGCGGTCGGGGTTCCATCATCGAGCCGGGACCGGGCGGCGGCGGGTAGGCGAACATCGGCGGAACCACCGGAACGCCTATCGGAATACCGCCGTTCATTTTGTTCTTGTCTTTCTTCTTTTTACTGCTGCGTGGGTGTTGCAGGGTGGCGTACTGCGGGGGTACCATCATAGGCATTGGGGGCATTCCCGGGTGCATCGGGATCTGGTGAGGATGGTGCATCATCGGCGGCATGCCAGTTCCGTTGTGGCTCCGATGGCCGATGGTGTGGAACTGGCGGCCACCCAGAGGGGGAGGGGGCGGTGGTCCCATCGTGTACATCATCATGCCAGGATGACCTCCGGGGCCACCAGGGGGTGGTGGCCCGGGTCGACCTAGTGGATTCATGTGCATTGGACGGGGTCTTATAAGCGTACCGGATAGACTTTGACTTCCTACCTGTAGCTGATGTTTGGATTGCTTCTTCGCTTCTTTCTTCAGCTTTTTCAGCTCTTCCTTCGGTGGCGGTGGCACCGGCACCGGGGCGCTGATCTGCCGGGCCCGAGCCGGCCGGCCCAGGGTCGATCCGGTGCCGGAGTAAATGTCATAATGGCCACTGTCGCCGACGCCGATGCCGTCGAGCTGGTCGGTTGAACCGCTCCAGATTTTGTGATTCTCGTCACCGTTGTACAGCGAGCTACCGTCGCCGTCGTCCACCACCTCGAGGTCGGCACTGCTGGCGTACACTAGTGGGGAAAAATAAGAGAAAATAAAGACAATAAATTAGCTTAATGTGTATTTTCATAGCTTGTATTTTTGATTCAAGTGATCTAGAGTGAGGATTATAAAAACATTATCTTTCTGAAACCATACATGTCATGCGTATATAAATCATTTGAATAATTTGAGGATATACAGAGATGTTTACCGCTTCCAAATGATAAGCAAAAGGTGTACTAGGGTGCGGGCACCGGTATTGGCCAGTCTAAAGGAAAGAATTTTATAAAAAAAGCCAATAATCCTATGAAAACTACCAATGTTTCAAATGAAAGTTTTCAATCTACATTTTGTAGGAATAATGCAGAAATTAAGCTATTACAGGTCGGACTCGATTATCCGGAGTCAGGTTCCCATGCTTCTCAATCATATATATGGGGAACGGAACGCTCTATGTAGATGAAATTTTGAAGTTTTGTCAAATCATCTTTGATTAGTGATCAGTCAAAATTTCAGCTTCCCACAGCATTCCGTTTACGAAATATTGCAGGCTTTGCGGAGTGTGTGGCCCATTCAACCACGATTGAAGGGTCCGATCAAGAATCAATGCTGGAACATCGGAGATTACTGAGAACGTCATAATCCGCTACTCCATCATGTCGGAAGATGAACTCTGGCCGCTTCGAGAACCGTTTAGGCAAACTGCAACACTTATGGCCCAGTTACTAGATAGGTACTGTTTAACCCTTTGAAGCTGGAGGAGTCATATATGACCCCAACATAGGAACTGCTGTATACATTCACACATTCAATAAAACAAAATAATGCCTTCGGCAAAGTTGTTGCAAATTGAGTCCTCTAATAAGGAAAAAAGAGAATATTTGTATCTGAGAACTGACAACCTAGAACATTCTGAACATCATAAAGTTTAGAGAAACGAAATAATTGACATGCCAGTTATTCCAAAAGCTGAATTGTGATATGGGTTACGTTCCAATGCATTCATTTAAACTTTGTTAAGATTAAGAGTATCAGAATGTGTTTTATATTCTAGGATGTTCTAGGTGATTCAAACTGTCCTGTAGTAAAGTCCTTCAAATCGACAATAATAAATTTATGTGTATTCGCCATAAACAATAGCATTACATAATCTACTGAAATCCGTTCTTGAAATCTACAATGTCATTTATAGACACTATTGGGATATTCTAGGTCAGCCAAATTACCTTGGAGTTCAAAACTTCAGGTTTACACTCGTAGCAGAAGCCATATTTGTTATTCTGTGTATCGTTGCATAATCAACCGCAGTTACTGGACCAATCTGAAGTCTACTTCATATTATTATAAACCTTTGTCCAAACTTTCCTATATTAAAGTCCTTCAAATCTACAAGAATAACTTTATGTGTTTTTGCCATGAATAATGGCAATGCATAATCTGCTGGGTTCTGTGAAGCTCTTGAAATATGAAATGTGATTTAGAGATACTAAAAGTATATTCCAGGTTAATTAAACTATCTTGGGGTTCAGAACTTCAGGTCTACACTAGTAATAGTAGCCATATCTGACAAACTGAGTAACGATGCATAATCAATCACGGTTACTGGACCAACCTGAAGTCTACTTAACCCTAAAAGGGATACCTTCATGGCCTCAGTTTCGTCACCTCGCTGAGTGTGTTCCATCAAAGACGAGCTCTGAAAGACGCCTGGGGTCCAAATGGACCCCAGGTATCCCTTTTAGGGTTAATATTATTACTAAGCTTTGGTACATTACGGTTCGTCCATCTACCTGAAGTTTGACTCTTGAGAGTAACAATAGTTATTCTCACAGTAAACATCCAACTGTAATCTGTAATCCCCCTGGCATTACATGAGTCATTCCTAGATAGTTTTGAAATATTCCAGATCAACCAAACTACTTCGGAGACCATAGCTTCAGTTCTACACTTGTGATAATAGCTTTTGCCAGTACGTAAGTAAGTAAGTACACCAGTAAGTAGTGTTACATCCACTGTATTCACCAAAGTGATTAGAGGAACAATAAGCGTTTTTATATAGTTTTGGGATATTATGGGCCATCTTTACTGTTATGGAACTAAATTGATAAAAACAATCATGAGGAGATTTCAATTTAGATAGTAACATTACACAACCAAATAGGATCCAATAACAACTCTCAAGGGCCACTTCATGAAATAGGGTAATTTTCCAATTGTTGCACGGCTAAAAATTCATCAATTATTGCACACCTCATAAGAATAACATGGAGTGTGCACCAATAGGCGAGTTTTTAACCGTGCAGCAATTGGAAAATTACCCTGTGATAATATAGGTCATTCAATCTTTAATGAAGTACACAACTTTATATCTACACTTGCAATGCCTGTCTGCTACACTAAATAATGATACATAATGAACCATATTTACTAATATTCTTCACAGAATAGTTGGCATTGCTTTGTACCTTCGAAATATTTTTGCTACAAAAGATACGTTACCTAGTCTAACCCACCCAGATTCGTGAACTTCTGTAAAACTCAGAGCCATTCCAAAATAGCTTTAAGATATTTGGTTTAGGTTTACTAAACTTCCTTACAACCAAGAACTTCCAGGTAAGGTGAAACTATGACGAACCCGAGCAGAAGAGAATATCAACAGAATAATACAATATGTTATTATGACATAATAACTGTAAAATGGAATCATAGTTTTTATTAGTGAATTTCGACTGGAAATTGATTTATTCTTCGAACTGGCTTTCTCAGTCTAGAGAAATTCAAAATGTTAGTCGTTCGAAGTAGTAATTTTTATGTTATTAACATATCTTATTATGTAATAAACCGTTTTCGACGGCAAACTAACAAAAATCATAACAAAAAAATGTTCCTGGGAAAATTGATCTCCCAGGAACATTTTTTTTGTTATGAATAACACGTTTTGTTAGATTCAATAACAAATTAATAACAATAAATCTTGCACTGAATTAGAAAACTTGTTATTATTGTGGTATAGTTCACATACATTTTATATAGTACCCGAGCAGAGGAGAATAGCAAGTTTATAACTACGAAATCACATAACCTGTTTTTATATCTTGTTTTGTTATTATTAAATTATTAAGGCATAGCTTTTCCATAACAAATTTTGTTGGACAATCTCATTTTGTTATAATCAAGCTTTTGATATACATTAACTAAATTACATTTAAATAACATGATTTGTTGAAGTACATGTTTAGTTAGTGTTGTACTATTGATCAACTTATCAGCAATAGCACAACAGTAACAAGTTTTGAAATCACAGCAACAATTCGACAATTATGACCTGTCCCTTTGTGTTGTTCCATTTTTGTATTCATTTAAGAAGCAAATTTCTAAACGACTCCTCTTAAGAATTCCTTAAATAATTTTCGGATAAGCACTTGGAAGTTCTGGAGGAACCTTTCGATAAATCCCTGGAGAAGTCTTCAAGAGAACTACTGGCACAATTTTCTCAGAAATTTCGAATGTAATTCTTCTGAGCAATTATTAGAATTCTTGGCAAAATCTTTTGAAAAAATTCTGGAGAATCCTTCGGAAAATCTTCTGGTGAAATCATCAAAGAAATTTTCAGTGAGATCTTAAGATGAACTAATGATCACAGGAAATTCTGGAGAAACCCTTGATAGGATTCTATGCAGGATTCTGGAGGAGTCTTTGAAAATCCATGAAAGATTTCGTCAAAGAACTCTCGGTGAAATTTCTAGGAGATTTTTGGAGTCATTTATGGAAAAGTTTATGACTAAAACTGTCGACAAATTTCTGGAAGAATTTTAGAAAAAAAATATTGCCAAAATTTCTGGTGAAAGTCCTGTAGGAATCATCGGAGGAAGTTGAGAAGAAATTATAGCAATTTTTTTGGAGGAATCCTTGTAGAATCTAGGAGGAGTATTCGACATAATTTTTGAATCCAGGGAAAAATCGGAGGAATTAAAACAATCTTTCCAATATCCCAAAAATTTTCTGCAGAACTGTTGAGCATTCTAAAAAAATTGGTGTCTATGCTGAAAAAAAAAACAAAAATCACAAATTACTATCGACGATCAAACTTTTTCAAGTACACGTGCTGATTTCAAAACCGTGCTCCGAAAATTCGATTATCTTGCGACTTCAAATCTCTTAGAATGAATTAAAAGCTGAATACTGTATTTTTTGATCATTTGAAATGATTTCTCAAGTCAGAGTGATGAACCTCATGTTATTTTTGTGAGACAAAGCGAATAATTTTATATAATAAGTTTAATAACTTATTTAGTAACGAGTTTGATATCATAGCAAATTCTGCTCTCCGATTATTATCAATAACATATTAATATCAAAATTTGTTATCGAAATATTTTCCGCATTCACTGTTATTAAGTTGTTATTGACTCTAACAAAACAAGTTATTGAAATGGTTTTCCAGGAACATTTTTTTGTTATGGAATTTGTTATTTTGCCGCTTATGACAGACAAGTTCATAACACAATATGTTATGGTAATAACTTAAAAATAATCGATTTTATTATTCAGTTATTTTGTCAAAATAACACAGTTTCTTATGCTGTTGTTATGCCCTTCTGCTCGGGTACATTTTCAATAAAAGAATAATAACGAAACTTGGTCTACGACAAAGTATATTATTGAAATGTTATTTAGTGAATGAACCTTAATTACCTTAAACAAAAAAATTCAGATTGCCCAAAAACATATGTTATAAAAAGTAAAAGTATGATAAATTAATAATAACAAAATATGATATAAAAACAGGCTATGCGATTCTGTTGTTATGAATTTGATATTTTCCTCTGCTCGGGTAGACTTCTTGTTGCATGTTGTCTATATTGCTGGTTTTTTTTTCTTTTTTATTTAGGGATTTTCTACCGTAGGCAGGTTCATCCTGAGTCTCGATCAACAGGACGATCCAGAAGAGTTCGCCTGAAAAACTACACAAGTTCTTCCTAAAACTATTTCACAGAGTATCATTTACAGAGTATAACAAAAACAGTTCAAAAGTTACATAAGGATACAATCTAAGGACGTTTATACAACACTTGATCGGAGAAATCTTAAATCACAGAGCGAACGAAATCCGAAAATCTTACAAATAGATAATGCGACAAAAAGAGGAACGTTGCAATACGAGGAGAGAGCATATAACTACTTAAAAACGAGCAAATCTAAATCTTAAAATAGAGTCCAACGTCTTTCACGAAGCACAGAAGAGCCGCGAGTGCCGACGCATCGTCACCGAGGGCATCGCAAATACTTCCCGGAATCCCGTACAGCTGCCGTGGGCCCTCGTATGCTGGGCAGACACAGACGATGTGCTCAGCAGAGTTGTGAACTCCACAAATTTCACAGGTCCGGTGGAAAGGACCACCTCCGAAGTCATGGGACATCCTGGTGTGCCCCGTTCGCAGTCTAGATATGATGATCTGATCCTTCATGGATTTGAGGTCAGTTCACGGATCCACGCTTCTCTTTATTTTCTTCAAATACGCTCCGCTAGGTTGAGTCCATTCCCTCTGCCAAGCATCGTGTAATATTAAGCGAATCCAGTGTTAGGCGTCGATCGATGGTACTGTACGTGTGTAGCGACTGTCGGATGCACCTGTTCCTGCTAGGTGGTCTGCAGTTTCGTTTCCAGGAACACCGCAGTGCCCTGGGACCCAGAGAAATGTCACGCCAGGTGGGGCGCATTTAATTATTCGCTGAATCCATGGATGCCGAGGTCTTTCGAATTGTAAGGCTGAGATGCAGCTCGCTGAATCTGTTATGATGACGAGAATGGCCGCGGCCTCGGCAGAAAAAAACCGAGCATTGGTTAGGAAGGCTCCTGCTGATCGCTAAGTTTTCCCCAGCGACTCCCATTCCGACACCCTGTGAAGACAGCGAGCCATCGGTGTACCGCCGGTGATGGTTGTCGTACCTAGTACGGAGTAGTTCAGCTACGGATTGTCGTAGCTGGACAGAGTTGTCTCCGGCATTAAAATTGTTTTGCATCTTGCATTCAAATTTAAACTTAGACCCACGCCAATTGCGCTCTCCGGACCAGTGGGACTTGGCGATTGGTGGTAGTGCTGGGTGGTAGTGCTGGGCAGTATGTACGATTCCGAATATAAGAATATCCCGATGCAAGGTCAAAGTCTCTGATAGCTCCAGTAAGTATAATAGAAGTCTTCCAGAAGACTTACTGGACATGATAGATTACAAATCGTAGCTTTGTATAATGAAAGAAGATTATGGTTACACCCGTAGACTTCAGGATCTGAACTCAAGGACAGTTTGGATGACCTACGAAATCCCAACTGTTCTGATACTGTATTTTGAACTTCCAGAAAACTTACCGGACATAATAGATTACAAATCGTAGCTTTGTGTAATGAAATAAGTTACCGTAACATGCGTAGACTTGAGGATCTAAGCTCAAGAACAGTTTGGGTGACATAGGATGAATTTTCAGAAAACTTACTGGACATAATAAATCATAGCTTTGTATAATGAAAGAAGTTACCGTTACAATCGTAGACTTCAGGATCTGAACTCAAGAACAGTTTGGATGACCTAGAATATCCCAACTATTTTGATACCATTTTTTAAACTTCCAGAAGATTTGCTGGACATGATGGATTACAAATCGAAGCTTTTTATAACGAAAGAAGTTACCGCTACACCCGTAGACTTTAGGATCGAAACTCAATAACAATTTCAATGATCTAAGATATCCCGACTGATCTGATACTGTCTATTGAACTCTTAGAAGGTTTACTGGATATGATAGATTTCAAATCGTATTTTTGTATAATGAAAGAAGTTACCGTTACACGTGTTACACCGACTTGAAGATCTGAACTCAAGAACAGTTTGGATAACTTAGGATATCCAGAAAAATATTCTGCATCATATTCTACCTTTTCTAGGCTATTGAGCACCAAACCACAGAAATACGCAGAAAGAACTCTATAAAAACGCTTGGAAAAATTCCGGCTTCGAAGGGTTCTGGTGATCCCCGTAATATTTCACAACAAAGGCCGCCTATTCGCCTTCATGGATGGATGATCTTCCAAGTCGAGCTTGCAGATGAGACAGTACCGTTGAAGCAAATTTGAACCTCGAATGTTACGCGCATAGAGAAGACTTCGATGCCAGTAGATTTAATGATATCATTGCGAGGACAGAATAAACAGTCCAGACCCTAAGGAGTTCACACCGTGTGTGAGCTGAGTCTACCCATACAGAGCCTATCGGTGGAAGATTTAACTGAACGGTTAAATCATTTGCGAGACCTACCAGCGTTTCCGTATGGTTATACTGAACCGCTTGAAATTCGAGTAGGACGACCGGACGCTGTGCGAGGCGTACTCGGCTGGGCAATATATGGTCCATAGGGAATCGGCGACAATCTAACTCGTCGTGTTGGGGATAGATATGAAACCAAGCTTCTCTAGAGGACTGATGAATTCCATTTTCTAAACAGGTGAGGCCGATACAGCCCTTGCTAAGCTTAAAAGCAGACCATGACGTTACACCAAAAAGAAACAGTTTCCGTCAATCTAGCAAAATCACAAAATAAATCGTTTGACCTTCAATTTACCGCATCAACCAATCAGCTTCTGGATCGACCCAATTCGCTTTTCGCCTTCGCATTAATCAACCCGGAACGGGCCCGAGAGGTTCCGCATTCATTGCTTTTTACAGGTCCACAGCTGAAGTTATTGCAAACTCGTCATAACGGATCAAATCAAAAAACCTTATAACCACCCATATACAATTGGTGGTGCATTGTGTTGTTGTACATACAAACATTCGGCGTTCACATGGATGGTTCGCGCTCACGGTCAAAACCACCACCGACCGGCAGGCGCGCGGGCCGGCGATAGCAACTGTTGCAAAATTGACGAGCCGTTGAATTAAACAAAAGTAAGTTGATCAACAATCAAGGTCATATCAACTTCTTGTTTCGAGCCATCAACGCCAAGTTCGTGGAACACGTATACCTCTCGGGTCTCGGACTCGGATACACGGTTAATAAAAATCTTGATTAGTAGTCATGGCGGTGACGGCGGCAGCGAGGAAGAAAATCGGTACGCTACTACACTGCGATGCGGTAGATGACTTTACGCGGCTTGTTTGGCAGCTCAGCCAAACAACCTCGTTCACGTGCTTCTGTGGGGTTCATGCTGCTGTCGTCAAAACTGGCAATTAACGGAAATTATTGCACATTAGAGGGTTTGGCTGCGGCTTGTCAGGTGCCTAGTAGATAAAGGTTTATTAGTGGATGCAGGTTGATTGTGGTGCTACGAGGGGGGTGACGGTGTGAGGGAGGATCTAACAACTTCTCAATTACGGTAAGCTAAATGCTTAAAAATAATGATTAGAAGGTGTAGATTAGCAGGACTGAGTTTAAGTTGTGCCAGACAGTTGTTATGAACTAACTGCTTCGAAGCTCAAACAATGTACAACAGTATGTTTTTTAGAAATTAATGAATGGAACGACTAAGAATGGATTTCCAGCGATTGGTTCGCATCAATCGCCAATTCTGCTCACCAGATTCAAGGTGTCAATCAAGCAACACCTTTTCGACATTTTATTGCTGCTGGAAACAGGCCATAAAACCAAATTCAGGGGCATTCATCGATGCTTTACGGTTCGAGGAGTGGTTTACTCGCGCCGAAAGTGCCAAAGTCAACGCCTTCATGTTGTGTTACAAACCCGTAGAAATCTGGGCCAACAGCAGCAGCAGTAGCAGCAGACAGTACAGTAGTGGTCTCTAAATTGCCGCCGCATGTTTTCCGGCGTTTGCAACTTGTACTGGAGAAACGGATGGAGGCGTTTCCTTGCCCACACAATGTGTGATTATTCAAATGTTACGTCTGCTGCAGCAGTCTGCCCGATTGGCAGAAATCAGCGCCAATGGCCAATGTGCTTTGTTGATGATGATTAATCACTGGCTCTTGGATCCGGCGGCGGTGGTAGAGTCCATCCGTTGATGCGTTGTGGTGGTTATCCGTGGCCTTGTTCAAACCGATGTTTGTTTACGATTGGCTGCTGCTTCTTCGGTGAAACTCAAGTGTAGTGCTACAGATGTTTCATGGCGTTTCTTGAAGATGGCGATTCCTACTAATATGGAAGTTTCCCAAATTCGCAAGCATATATTGATATTGAGCTAACAGTCAGCTAACTCATCAGCCAATTCATTTCCAGCGATGGAAGTGCTTTAATAGCAGCCGGGCTATCTGAACAGAAGTATATTACTTTGCACATTATGTGCTGCTGAAGTGCTGATTACACTCCGCACATAAGAGCAAAAATTTCGGCCTTAAAAACGCTACAGTGTCTACCAAGTGAATAAGACTAATACAGCCTTAACTCACGAGAATAAACACCAGCACGTGCTCGACCTTCGAGAAGGGAGCCATCAGTGTAACATACAATGCCGTCTGAAATACTTCTTTCCAGATACAGTATTGTTCCGATTTTATCACGCCCCTTTTCAAAAATGCTTTAAAATATTCTACAAAATCTATGCGCGTTTTCAATATTTTTAACGTTTCAAAACGCGCCTTCGACATTCATCTTGTGGAAGAGGGGAAACACTTGCTCTCAAATGTAACAGCAAATAAATGAAAAATGAAGGACTAAAACGTGGAGGGCGTGATAAAATCGGAACATTACTGTATCCAGATGTCCACTCTACCCGGTGTTACCGAACGGTAACAATATAGCAATTGATTATTGGTGTGGAAGATTAGGGCATCATATTGTGAAGCTAGAATAACGTCTCACTTGAATCAAGCGAACACTCTTGGTAGCCAATCGTCGAACGCACATATCAATTTGGGTGGCGATAGCGGTGACTGCTATGAAGTGGGCTGCTATAGATGGGCGGAAAATGTGGATCGCAAAGAAATCGCAGGAGAAAGAAGGAATGGAAGGAAGGAATGAGAGGTGATTCGCGGTGTCGTGTGTGGTTTGTGGAAGAAGGCATGGGCATGTCCTGATTTGTGTCAAGAAGTGTCGGATCCTGTGAACCCCAAAGTGAAGATCCCCAAGTTTCGGATTACGGGTTCCCAGCCATCGTACATGGGCACTGCCCATTGAGAGAGTTAGAAGCCGACGTTTCATACGTAGTAAATCGCGCATGCCTGGAGTGCCACCGGCCAAGCAAACTCTTCGGCAGTAAGGCCTCTACAAATTCTTGGAGCACCGCCAAACCGTCGGCCGAATTCAAACGCAACCCCCCCCCCCCCCCTGGAAGAAGGGCGTTCTCCAACTAGTCATCGCTTGACACGATCCGGTCGACCCGTCATGTCGATGAAATCGAGGCAACCTCCGATCATCGCTTCATCGTGAAGGTTAGCCACGACGTACCGCACCATAATCACCATTCAACAACCCCCCCCCTTTATGGCCAAGAGAAGAGGCAGGGATCACGGGCGGCCACCGGACCTGTGACACTTCCATTGATCCCCGAACGCCGCAAGCAGCAACAGCGATCATCTGGCCTACAATCAACCCGTTCAGCGAGCGGCACCCGAGCCACCCACCACTAGATTAACCGTGTGCCGTTAGCTTATGATTCGTTTATATTATACACTTGAAAGGTAAATATTTAGTATAGGAATCTCCACCTTCCGAAAACTCCCCCTTGCTAAACGCCCTGGGACCCGGGAGTTAAAAGACGGCCTTGTGTGCCCACCCCGGAAGCGGCCGAGGCTCAGACCAGCTGCTTGGGGCTTAGGCCCGTCCCCCTCTGGGTCGGAGCGAGTGCTCCCGGGGTCATAAGATGTTTCACCGGGAAGGGAATTTCGTGGAAAATGTCCTATATGGAAAATTACAAGCAATTGTAAGATCACTTGGAGCAAGGACAATTTTGTCCCAATTCACCAAAAGTGGAAACAACGAGGTGAGTGTTGATGTGCGGTTCACAGGAGTTTCCTCTCGTATACCGTGTACCCGTAGACGGTAAGTGCAAGAAAGTGCTTCATGTTTGAGATGAATGTGTAGTGGAGCAACGTCAAACTTCTAGCGCTGCCGTGGGAGATGAAAAGAACGCTCCAGACATCGCCATTAAGCACATCCTTTAAAGATGGCCTAATTTTGATTGGACCGTTCTCACTTCGCCCTTTTGCCATCACATAAGACATCCATAGGCCAATGTTGGACGAACAACAGTTGTGTAAATCCATTTGTTATACTTGGATTTTAGACACCAAATTGTACCAAAGGTTCGCCGGCATTACCCGAAGGCCATACAAGCTTCTTTGATTCTGAACTCAATGTGAGGTGTCCAGGAAGGCTTGAAATCAAGAATAACTCTAATGTACTTTACCTGATCAGTCACATCGATTTCCGGATCTTAGAAACGCATTGGACGTTCGCCATTACGGTTTCGCCTTTCCGTACAAAGAACAAAAGATGTTTTACTCGGATTAACCGAAAGGCCATATTGGTGACACCAACCTTCAACTACCTGAAGGGCGCTTTGCATCAGGTCGAAAAGGTTGGTGATACACATACCAACTAACAATGTTAGGAAGTCGTCGGTAGGAAAACTACTAAAGCATTGTCCAGTTAGAATCCGGACGCAAAGGATAATTTATTGTGACGCTCTCAATGATCATAATCATATTTTTTTTACAGCAGTCTGATCATAAACAAGTCCTCCATTGATGGTGAAAATTTCATCGATTTTCTTGCTACGAGTGAAAAGTTATTTCAGATGGAAGATAAGTGAAGGAAAAAAATCTTGCACAAACACGCTGAAAATTAAGCGTGGTCAGGTACGACAGTCGCGAAAAATGGTAATGTCTCCATAACCATTATGTGTGATGTGCACAGATGTTGTTAACCATGCCATGAGGAAGTGCCCAAGGAAGATTGAAGTTTATGTTCATGGATAAATCTGCTTGGAATTCCAAGATTTGCCAGGAAGTTCGAGCTCTGGACATCGTTTTCTCACATCACGATTTTGACACCAAATGTGTACAAAGATGATAACCTCAGGAATCGCGTGCTGTTTTTCAAAAATGCACACAAGGGGTCTGTAGAGGTTTGAGCTAATTTGGTGAGCTATCACGACAGCCTGTCATCACTGTTGGATAGTGTTTATTAACGAAAGAACACTCTAATTTCGCTTCTTTGGAATTCACTGAATAGCCCTTAATTTCGCAAGAAGAGAAATATTTGGCAAAGTTTCTTTGGAATCCTGATCAGATTGGTAGAGGGTCTCAGGACACTACAGAGATGACCTGATTGTTAAACAAATCTGCCGAAGGGGTTGATGTTAAAATTTACTACCATTGTGCAGATTTTTAAGGAAGTAATCAATGAAAAATTGAGAAAATGTATTAAAAATTAAATTAAATAATTTTAATGATATTTTTCCATGAAACTACAGTAAATTATCTTTGTTTTGAGGGCTTCACCTTTTCTGTTTGTTATTCCACCTCTGAGATATAAGTGATTATCTGCGTCCGGATTCTAACTGGACAATGCTTTATTATTGAGTTGCCCCAATAGCGTATCTGCAACGAGATTCCACAAAAGCGGTGACAAGACTCCCCTTTGGGGGCATCCACAAACACTCAATTTCCTAATCCCTGCTAGACGCAATGTCGTATCGGTTTTTGAGCATTTGATGAATCCAATTGGAAATCATGGGAGATATACCATGACTCCGTGCGGCTTCCAATATGGCATCGAAAGGCACATTGTCAAAGGCACCCTCGATATCTAAGAAAACACCCAAACAAGGTTGCTTTTGAGCGAATGCTTTCTCGATATCGTAAACAACCTTGTGTAAAAGAGTCACAGTGGACTTACCAGATTGGTAGCCATGTTGGTTCACATGAAGAGGCACGTTGGCCAGATGAACATCACGAATGTGATGACCCACAATGCGTGCTAAGCAGAAGAAAAGAGGTCAAATTGATAGATCTGAAACTCTGCTTGATATGACGCACGACCCAGTTCAGGAATGAACTTTACAGTAATATTCCGTTGAGATATGGTTGTATACCCTGCATCTAAACTGCAAACCAGCAATTTTTTTACAAAACATGTTGGAAATAATCGAATTTCTTCTGAAGCAAAATAGAATAAATCCCATCTGCCCCAGAAGATTTGAAAGGAGCAAAGCTATTAAGTGCCCACTCAATCGATTCTATAGTTGCAATACTCCGAGTCGAAGTCAGGGAATCATAACTACAAGGAAAGAAATCAGGTGCATCCGAAGATGTAATATCCACTCATCCAAAGAAGTGTATGCTGAATAAGCATTCCAGAACATCTTCATCAGAGGAAGTCAGATCGCCATTTGGCAAACGAAGTTCGTTCACTCGGAAATCTTTCGATTTCGCAAGGATTTTGTTTAACCGACTGACTTCACTGAAAACATTTGTACAAAGAGACGAACCAGCCAAGGGCTGAAAGTCTCTATAATATAGCTTAATCACATTTGTACATAGGTTTTTCCAGCCGGATTGTTCAGGACAAAAGAGCTTTCTGGTAGGTCTTGCGAGCCGACCTGAAAGCCTCCGATCCAGCCGAGCGTCGTCTGTTCCAACTCTTTTTACATTGTTTCCTGATCTTCGCCATATCAGAGTTCCACCAAGGGGTTCCTCTTGTGATCTTCACAGATCGTAGAGGGAACGCTTCTTCAAATGCTTCCATGATGAAGTTGTAGTATCAACGGCATCATTTTAATCAGTTGGAGTGTCAATGGATGGTGAGTATCCATGAAATGTAGCCGCAACCAAATCAGTAAAAAGATCCCAGTTGGTTGACCGGGGATTCCAGAAACGCAATGTTTGCGAAGTAACATTTAAATGTTCAAAATATATGTAGCGATGGTCAGATAAAGATTCTTCATCTGACTCATGACGACTCTTTGGCGAGCGTTCGTGTGAGACAGTCGCAACTTTTCGTTCGTCCGGTTTGTCTCCAGATATTCCCAGTTCGGTAGCTAATTTCCAAAGCGCTAATTTTCCGAGTGATCAAGTGTTTAAGTGGTTATCCCTAGTGGGACGAGTGCGGTTGGCTAGGCCACTATTTTTGCCGCAAAAGTTCAGTTAGTTTGAGAAAATTTCACGTTTTTATTGTATCACGTGGCGGATTGACCGATTATCGAGCACAGCAGTGCAGCACCCCCCGCATACCACGCCGCTCGCGCGGCCGTGATCGGGTTCTTCCAGTGAGTACCCAAGCTCATCGTCGTCGACAGCAGCAGCCCACCGAGAGAAGAGCAGAGAGCGTGACGGGCGCTCAGCAGCAGCTCGCCTCTTCCCAGTGCGGGCGATCCGATCGCTGTCGTCGTCGAGCCTGTGGCTATACAGAGTGCACAAAGATAAGTACATAAAGTTACCCTTCGTTGTTCCCCCTCTCCACTGACTCTTTGATTAGATTTAATTTGGTATATAAGCATTTTTTTTCTCACTTTTCCTGTAGCGTTATTTTTGTCCCTTGTTTTTCGATTATTCCTCGTCCCCGTGATAGTGTTAATTTTTGAGTGCCCCGTGGTGGTAGTTAGCTACCACAATGGGCGATGATGAAGATGGCGGGGGTACGTCGTACCGCATTAACGAAGCTACATTTGGCATCGGATTGCTCGAGCCAACATGGCGATGTAAATGCTAATCCCTTTGTCTCCCTTCACCCTGACGCTTCTGCAATGGACACCAACAGTAAATCTGTTTCGACGTCCCCCCGCCTCAAGGCCTACCCTCCCGACTTTGGCGGGCCATATGTTGTTTTCTTCCGACCCAAAGGCAAACGTTTGAACACCGTTCAGATTAGCAAGGACTTGACAAAGCGGTTTTCTTCTGTTATCGCCATTGACATGGTTGGTACAGGAAAGCTTCGGGTTTCGGTTGGTGACCGAAAGCAGGCTAATGAGATTGTGGCCTATGAGCTCTTCACACTTGAATATTTCGTTTACATTCCAAGCCATCAGGTCGAGATCTCGGGGAAGGTCGCCGAAGGATCTTTGACCTGCGAAACGATCATGCAAGGCTGTGGTCGCTTCAAGAACCCTTCTCTTCCTCCTGTCCAGATACTGGACTGCCGGCAACTGCATTCGGTCTGCCAGGAGGGCGAGAAAAAGGTTTACACACCATCGGATGAGTTTTGTGTGGCCTTCTCCGGATCAGCATTACCAGACCTGCTGGTGATTGGCAAACTTCGGCTACCTGTGCGGCTGTATGTACCAAAGGTTATGAACTGCACCAATTGCAAGCAGCTGGGCCACACTGCCCAGTACTGCGGCAACAAACCTCGCTGTGCAACATGCGGGGAGAGACATGTGGACGGTGCGTGTAAAACGCCGCCCAAGTGTGTTTATTGTGGCAGTGACCGTCCACATGATCTCAATGTCTGCCCGAAGTACATACAGCAAAAACAACATCAAAAACGGTCGTTGCAGCAGCGTTCAAGGCGAAGCTACGCCGAGATGCTGAAGAAAGCTGCTCCGGTCGTTGAATCACGCAACATCTACTCGCCTTTGTCTCTCGATGATCAGGGCTCTGACTCTGAGGTTGGAGACGGGGTTCCCTTTGTTTTCAAGGGTGAAACGAGGAAACGGATGAGGCTCCAGAGACCAACCAAAAAACCTCGGAATCTGCCTAGCAGTGACCCCCAACCCACCGTGACAAATTCTAGGAGTGTTAAGAAAGGCACCAAACGTTCACCTCCTGGATTCAAAATCCAAGATGAACGGGACTTTCCTTCGCTCCCAGGAACATCAAAAATCCCAGATGTTCCAATTTTTTCGACTTCTCAGCCAGAGAGACAGCATTCAGAGAACCAGGAACAACCCCTTGGTGCTCCGATGTTTACGCTGTCTGGCATCGTAGACATCATTCTGAACTTCTTCAATGCTCCCGACTCAGTGAAGAACATTATTAAAGGACTTCTTCCTTGTGTGTCCCCTCTTTTGAAGCAGTTGGCTTCTAAAATGCCCCTCCTTGCGACATTCGTACCTTTCGATGGCTAATTTAATCACCGAGGTCGAAGATATGATTTCTGTGCTACACTGGAACTGTCGTAGTATCGTACCAAAATTAGACGCTTTCAAATTTTTAATTAACAATTTACAATGCGATGTTTTTGCGCTCTCCGAAACACGGCTGACACCTGATGTGACCCTACCTTTTACCGATTTCAATATCATCCGCCTTGATCGATCCGACTCGTATGGAGGGGTGCTTTTAGGGATCAAAAAGCAGCACTCATTTTATAGAGTCGATTTACACCCGATGACAGGCATTGAAGCCGTCGCATGTGCAGTGACTATCCGGGGGAGAAGCCTAAGTTTCGCCTCCATTTATCTTCCACCGAGAACTGCGATATCTCGCAGAGATCTCGCTCACATCTGCTCGGTTATGCCTGAGTCACGGCTGCTGATGGGAGATTTTAACTCCCATGGTACAGGCTGGGGGGAACTGTACGATGATAGCCGTTCATCTTTGATATATGACCTCTGCGACGACTTCAACATGACAATTTTGAACACTGGGGAAGTTACGCGAGTGGCACCTCCAGCTAAAGATGGCAGTCCTAGAGACAGCCGATTAGACCTCTCAATCTGTTCGAGCTCACTATCGCTGGAGTGCACATGGAGGGTTATCCAGGATCCCCATGGTAGTGATCATCTGCCGATCGTTGTTTCTATTTCCAATGGCCCACAGCAGCCTCCATCTATTGACATCACCTATGACCTCACGAAACACATTGCCTGGGGGAAGTACGCGGAAGCAATCATCGACGGTGTGCAATCTGTAGAAGTCCTTCCACCGCGGGAAGAGTATCAGTTTCTCTCAGAACTGATCATCGGTAGCGCGCTTCAGGCACAACGTCGGCCAGTACCAGGTCCGTCGGTTCGTAGGAAACCTCCCAATCCATGGTGGGACAGTGAGTGTACAGAAATCTATCGCGAGAAATCCGCGGCGTTTAAAGAGTTTCGTAAACGCGGTACGGTCGAAAACTTTGAGCGGTACGCTTCTCTTGGACGCAAGTTTAAGAACTTGATCAAGGCGAAGAAAAGCGGTTATTGGCGTCGCTTCGTCGAGGGCTTGTCGCGCGAGACTTCGATGAAAACTCTTTGGAACGTCGGGAGAAGAATGCGTAACGCGTCGTCGGTTAACGAGGATAGGGAAAGCTCTCCCCGGTGGATTCTCAAGTTCGCAAAAAAAGTTTGTCCAGATTCCGTACCCGTGGAGCGAATAATTCGTAACGTTTCCGAAGATAGGGATGACATGGATAGACCGTTTTCGATGGTGGAATTCTCACTTGCTCTCCTTTCGTGTAACAATTCTGCTCCAGGGATGGATCGCATCAAGTTCAACTTGCTTAAAAACCTCCCCGACGTCGCTAAGAGGCGCTTGTTGAACTTGTTCAATCAGTTCCTGGATAACAACATCGTTCCGGATGATTGAAGGCAAGTGAGAGTGATAGCTATTCAAAAACCAGGGAAGCCCGCGTCGGATCATAACTCGTACCGTCCAATCGCGATGTTGTCTTGCCTACGGAAGTTGTTGGAGAAGATGATTCTCTTTCGACTGGACAAATGGGTTGAATCGAAGGGCATGTTGTCAGATACACAATTTGGTTTCCGCAGAGGCAAAGGAACGAACGACTGTCTTGCGTTACTTTCTTCAGAAATTCAGCTTGCCTTTGCTCAAAAACAGCAAATGGGCTCAGTGTTTTTGGATATTAAGGGGGCTTTTGATTCAGTTTGTGTCGATGTTCTTTCCGACAAACTCCACGAAAGTGGCCTTTCACCAATTTTAAACAACTTTTTGTATAATTTGCTGTTTGAGAAGCAGATGAGATTTGCTCATGGTGACTTGACAGTTTCACGAATTAGTTACATGGGTCTCCCCCAGGGTTCATGTCTAAGCCCCCTTCTTTACAATTTTTATGTCAGAGACATAGATGATTGTCTCATGGAAAATTGCACGTTAAGACAGCTTGCGGATGACTGTGTTGTTTCTGTGACGGGATCAATAGCAGTTGATCTGCAAGGACCATTACAGGATACTTTGGACAATTTGTCCACTTGGGCTCTCAAGCTGGGTATCGAGTTCTCTCCGGAGAAAACTGAGATGGTTGTCTTTTCTAAAAAACACAAACCGGCTAAGTTTCCGCTCGTTCTGATGGGTAAGACAATCACTCATAGCATGTCTTCTCAATAGCTTGGTCTCTGGTTCGACTCTAAATGCACCTGGGGGAAGCACATTGTGTATCTGATACAAAAATGCCAAAAGCGAATCAATTTTATGCGAACTATTACCGGAACATGGTGGGGAGCACACCCGGAAGATCTGATCAGGCTGTACCAATCAACCATTCTGTCGGTTTTAGAATACGGTAGCTTCTGTTTTCAATCCGCGGCGAAAACACACTTACTGAAGATTCAACGGGTTCAGTACCGTTGCCTTCGGATCGCGTTAGGTTGCATGAACTCAACTTACACTATGAGCTTAGAGGTACTTGCTGGTGTACAGCCTCTGACAGACCGCTTTGCGGAGTTATCGTTCCGGTTCCTCATCCGATGCGAGGTTGTGAATCCATTGGTCATTGAAAACTTCGAAAAGCTGCTTGCACAGAACCCTCAAACTCGTTTTATGAGTGTATACTACTGGTACATGACGTTGGAGGTAAGCCCATCTCCGGTTAACACCAATCGTGATAACTTCTCAGACTTCGACAGTTCCTCTGTGGATTTTGATCTGTCCATGAAGGATGAGATCACCGGAATACCAGAATCTTTTCGTTCCGTGTGTATTCCACAAATTTTTGCAAGTAAGTTCGGGCATGTTAGCGGGGACAGACAGTTCTTCACAGATGGTTCGAAAACCGATGATTCGACTGGTTTCGGTGTCTACAACGAATTTCATAGCGCCACCTTCATGCTTCAAAAGCCATGCTCGGTATACATTGCTGAGCTAGCGGCTATATACTACACCTTAGAGTACATTCGCACTCTCCCACCTGAGCACTACTTCATTTTTACCGACAGTCTAAGTTCTCTGGAGGCTGTTCGGTCAATGAAACTGATGAAGCACTCAGCGTACTTCCTGAATGAAATTCGCCAAGTCTTGAGTGCTTTGTCCAAACGCTCATACACCATCACCATAGCTTGGGTCCCTTCACATTGCTCAATTCCGGGTAATGAGAAAGCGGACTCTCTGGCTAAGGTGGGCGCTAGCGAAGGCGATATTTACGAGCGTCAAATTGCCTTCGACGAATTTTTTGCATTAGCCCGTCAGGAGACCTTGATCAGCTGGCAACACAAATGGAGAGATGGAGAGATGGGTAGATGGTTGCACTCCATCATTCCGCAGGTATCGAAGAAGCCATGGTTCAAAGGGTTGGATTTAGGCCGCGATTTCATTCGTGTAATGTGTCGGCTGATGTCCAACCACTATTTGTTAAACGCACATACCTTCCGTATTGGGCTCTCGGAAAGCAATCTCTGTGTCTGCGGCGTGGCTTACCAGGATATCGAACATGTCGTGTGGGGATGCGATGAGCATCGTGAAGTCAGATCTGAGCTGTATGAAACTCTCCGGGTCCGAGGAAAACAACAGAAACCCGTTAGAGAAGTGTTGGCAAGCCTTGATTTGGAGTACATGGATCTTATTTACCAGTTTTTGAAACGTGTTGATGTCAGAATTTGATCTCGTACGTTCCTTGTTTTCGTTGCCCGAAATTTGGTTTTGTTGTTCGCTCCCTGTCTTTCGTTGCCCCCCTTTCCGTTTGTCCTCTTCTTGTCGTTGTCTTCCGATAAAGCCCTTTCTGTTTAGTCCCGTTACAGATCAGGACAGTCGGTCCCATCAAGGTTTTTAGTATAAGATAGCAAGTAATTTAGTATAAGTCCCTTAATTCCCTCCTTTCCAACTTTATATATTTGTTATCCCTAACCTCGAAACAGCCGCGAGTACTTCGGCTCCCAAAACTAACCTAGTATTAAGTCAGTATAAATTTAAAAAACAACATGTAAAATCAACATAAAAAAATGTAAAGATGATTTCGGCTCTGTTATGCCCAAGTGGCGCCCGAGCCTTCCAAATAAACGAATAAGTAAAAAAAAAATCTGACTCATGTCAATTGGTCAGCTCGTGACTAATTCTACTAGAGCAAAACCTTATATCTAACACTTCCTCTCTAGCAGATACCATATAAAGGTTGGGTGGTTGCCTATGTTAAGTAATGCAAGATCTGTACTACTTAAGTGCTCCATCAAACTGGAGCCTCTCAAGTTAATGTCTTAGCTGCCCCAGATGATATTGTGAGCATTAGCATCACTGCCAGCAATTAGCGAAAGGCCTTTTGAAGTGCAGTATGCGATGACTTGTTTGAAAGCATCCGTAGGGGATTGTTCATCTTGTGGTAAATACACCTAACAATAGACGTATTTCTTGTTGAGGTTTTCAACAGATACATCAATTGTGATTGAACATAGATCTCTGGTGATTAGTTCAGAGATGAGTGAATCAACTATTGCGTTGTTGACAAGCATACAGGCTCGAGGCATGACACGCGAAATTGCCATTTCATGTTTACTGAAGTGGACCAAGGCTACTTGGGCTGTACCATTTTGCATAAGTCTGCAAAGATTGATCGTTACTGTTCTTTTATGCTGAGGATTGATCTGAGCTATTCTAACCGTAGCCACTACCCAAACTAGGTAAGATTAAACTCTTCGCAATAACAGCACAACAATGAACAAAAGCAATAAAATCAGGTCGGTATCGATTGGAAAACGCCAAAGGCGAGGATACACAGAATACACTGTGTAAATCGCATAATGCGAAGCCATATAGGTGAAAATTTAAATTAATTAACAACATCTTTATAATCCGGCCCCTATTTAGCCTCAAGTGAGACTAAAGATGGGCAGCTGAAACACAAGGTCCTTCTCCTGTTTAGAAAAACATCCCCCTCAAAACAAAGTCGTTTTCTCATTAAAATTTGTCCATTCTGCTTTCGGCTACTGAATCCTCAATTTTATCCGGTTTTGTCAAAGATCACTGTTTACCATCCTGAATTCCATCACGCCCGTCGAACTTGGCCCTACGCGCCGTCGCCTGGTCCAAAACTTTAGTCGTAGTTCATCGCCCTCCGGACTTCAATTTTCACCCACGTTCAACTTTCGATTTCCACCAGAAGCACCAGCGCCAATGAATACCTCGAGAAACCCAACCGAAGTTGCTCCATTCATGGCCCTAGAAAACCCTTCCCCCATATTTTCAGCTAATTTTTGCTACCACATGGCTAGACCTCCACGTCGCGCCGATCGGATTGACCACGCCACCTTCTTGGTAGAGCCAGACCGAAACACTGGACCGCACTCAATGTGATTAATTTTCCATTGTGTCGTTGCTGCAACTTCGTCGATTTTATGGTTTTCTTCGTCAGGTAAAACTTTACACGCTCGATTGCTTCACGTCACCCCAACCAGCAAGCAGCAGCAGTAGATCAAGGAGGTGAGGTGACGCGACCAAGCCATTTGGGCGCTAGTAAGTAGAGTCAATTGTAATGCCATTATGGGTTTCCAATTTGCTTTCGCTGCTTGCTTGGTCGTTCAGAGTTGAGGGACACGTGCCTTTTGTTTGTAATGCCTATGCCACTGCTGCGTAGCGTTGTTGTTGCATTGTTGTTTGGTGGTATGTTTACAAATTTGAATTTCCTTTCAGCAGTGTAGCAAGCAGCACACGAAGTGCCAATCTGAATGCACAGCGACCACCAATGACCAATAATGACACCTGCCTGCTTGTGGTCAAAGTGTGTTGGGTAATTAGAGCAGTTGGAAACGGTTGTGATCGGGTAGGTAGTTAGCGATTCAGGAAGGTGACGATTTCACAAGAGAATGGGTGTAATTCGGTGTCGCACACGGATGCGGTACCGGAGGTACCGAATGCTGAATTAGAAGACGAATCGGTGTAACCAGTGGAATACAATATTTAACCCTTTGGAACCGGAGAGGCAATATATGACCCCAACATAGAATCGGCTGTATAAATTCACATATTCGACAAAACAGAATACTGTCTCCGGCAAAGTTGTTGCAAATTGAGTACTTTATTGCCAAAATAGAACACCATGAAGTTTGGAGAAATGAAATAATTGACATACCAGTTGCTCTAAAAGCTGATTATGGATATAGGTTTCGTTCATATGTATTCAGTTAACCTTCGTGAAGAATATCAAAAGGCGTTTTATATTCTTGGATGTTCTAGGTGTTCCAAGCTGTCCTATAGTGAAGTCTTTCAAATCTACAGGAATAATTTTACGCTTGATTTTTTGGCGTAAATAATAACATTTCATAATCTACTGGAATCCATGGAGCTCATAAAATCTACAATGTCATTGATAGACACTATGGGTATTTTTCAGGTCAGCCAAACTACCTTGGAGTTCAGAACTTCAGGTCTATACTCATAACAGTAGCCATATCTGTTCTACTGAGTAACATAATCAGCCGCGGTTACTGGATCATTGTGATGTGTACGTATTTTAAACCTTTGGGACATTCAGGGACGTCAAAACTGTCCTACAATGAAGTCTGTTAAATCTACAAGAACACTTCTATGTGTTTTTGCTATGAACAACAACATTGCATAATCTGCTGGTATACGTAAAGCTCTTAAAATCTACAATGTCACTTAGAGACACTATATGCATATTCCAGATTAGCCAAACTACCTTGGAGTTCACAACTTCAGGTCTACACTTGTAAAAGTAGCTATATATCTTATACTGAGTAACGTTGCATAAAAAGTCAGCCGCAGTTCCTAAACCAATCTGAAGTCTACTAGATAATATTTTAGACCTTTGGGACAAGCAGGGTCGTCCAAACTGTCTAAAAATGAAGCCTTTAAAATTTATAAGAATAACTTTGTCTTTTCGCCATAAATATAACCTGCTGGAATTTGTAAAGCTCTTGATATCTCAAATGTCATTTATAGACACTAGAGGGATATTAGGACTGCCAAGTTACCTAGGAGTTCAGAGCTTTAGATCTGCACTCGTGACAGTAGTCATATCTGCTATACTAAGAAACGTGGTTACTAGACCAACCTGAAGTCTACTAGAAATTATTATAAACTCGTCTGAACTGTCCCATGATGAAGTCCTTCAAATCTATAAGATCAATTCTACGTATTCTCGCCATAAATAACTGCAGTGCATTATCTGCTGGGATACGTAAAGCTCTTGAAATCTCAAATGTCATTAAGAGGTTCTATAGGAATATTTCAGGTCAGCCAAACTATCTCGATTGATTGATTGATTTGTCTTTATTTAAGAGACTTTCAGCCCTTGGCCCCAAACTATCTTGGAGTTTGGGGCTTCAGGTCGATACTCGTAACAACAGCCATATCCGCTATACTAAGTAACGTTGCATAATCAACCGCGGTAACTGGACCAACCTGAAGTCTACTAGATAGTATTTCAACCCTTTGGGAGATTTAGGGTGGTCCAAACTGTCATATGATTCATTTTTTAAAGGATTTTTTCAAGGGATTTCTTCAGTACATTCTTCTGAATTTGTTTTTCAAAAAATCCTCCTAGGATTCCTTTAGTAATTCCTGTAGAAATTCTTCCAGGGATTTCTTTTAAAATTCCTTCAGGAATTGCTCTAAGGATAACTCAAAAAATCCCTTCGGGAATTTCTCAAGATATTCCTTCCTCGAGTCCTCCAGGAATTCTTTCAGAGATTTTTCCAGGAATTCTTACAGGAATGTCTCCAGACATTTCTCAGGAGCTGCTTCCAAGAAATCTTCCAAAGATTTCTCCAGGAATTCTTCTACGGATTCCTCCAGGGCATTCTTCAGCGATGCCTATAGGAGCTCCCAAAGGAATACGTCCCAGAATTAATTAAATAATGCCACGAACTCCTCCAGGGATTCCACCAGAGATTGCTCCATAAATTTATTTATGGATTCCTCTAGAAATTCCTGCACGTATTCCTACAGGAATTCCTCCAGGCTTTCCTCCAGGACTTCCTTTAGGGATTCTTCCAGGAGTTCCTTTAAGGATTCTTCCAGAAAGAATTCCTCAAAGCGTTTCTCCAAGACTTTATCCACGGATTTCCCTTAAGACTCCTCCAGAAACTACATTACGAATCCCTTCAAAAAATCCTACAGCAATCCCTTACGCAATTTCTTCAGGAACTCTTTCAGGAACACCTTCAGGCATTCCTCCAGGATTTCTTCTAGGAATGCATCCAGGGACTCCTCCAAGAATTCCTCCAAGAACTCCTCCAGAAATTCCTACAAGAATTCCTTCAGGAATTCCTCCAGGCATACCTTATTGAATTTCTAGAGAAATTCATACAGCGATTTCTCCAGGAAATCCTCCGGGCATGCCTTCAGAAATTTATTCAGGAATTCCTCCAGGAGTTCCTCAACGAACTCTTCTTAGGATTCCTTCAGGAATTGTCCAAGAATTGCTTCTGCGATTTCTTCAGTACTTCCTCCAAGGATTCCTCCAGAAAATCCTGCATTCTCCAGAGATTCCTCCGGGACCTCCAGAGATTAATTTAGGAATCACTGTAGGGAATTCTCTAGGAATTTACCCATAAATTTCTCCAGGAATTCCTGCAGGGATTCCTCCAGGAATTCTTTCAGGGAATCCTCGAAGGATTCCTCCACAGATTTCCATTGAAACTCCTCCAGTGCTTTCGCCAATAATTTGTCCAGAAATGTCTCCAAAGATTCCTCCAGGCATTCCCTTAGGCATTCGTCCCGGGATTCCTTCAGGGCTTTCTCTAGTGATTCCTTCAGGAATTCCCCCAAGAATACGGCCCAGAATTTATTAGGGCTCAAATAATCATCATTCAATCATCAGCAATCATCAATCAAAATTGGTTTTTCACACAATTTCAAAAAGCTACTAATGAAAACTAGTTCACTGTTATCTAGATGGTAAATAGTGCAGGGATAGATTTTTATTACCATCGATTGAAAATTGAACGAAAAAACTGCCTTAGACTTTTTCAATACGGATGATGGTTTGTATCCTCTTAAATGATTCCTCCAGGCATTCCTCCAGAAATACTTATGCGTTTTTCTACGGCAATTCCCCTATTCCTCCAGGAGCTTCGCTAGGGATTCCTCCAGTAATTCCTCAAGAGATTTCTCTGGGGATCCGTCGAGGGATTCTTCCAAGAATTCCTCTAGGGATTTCTTCAACAAGGACTCCACCAGAAAATTCTCAAGGCTTTCCTTCAGGATTTTATCGAAAGACTCCATCGGGGGCATCTCCTGGAATTACTCCAAAAAATCCTCTAGGAATGTTAAATTTGAAATGGAGAACTTCTCTTCCAGGGATTCCTCTGGAGATTCCTTCAATGGTATCAGCAAATTCAGTAAATCCTCCAGGAATTCCTCTAGCGACTCTTCCAGAAATTTCTTCAGGACTCCTCCCAGGAATTCCCCCAAGTGATCCTCCAGGGATTCCTCTACGGATTCTTCCAGCATTTCCTCCAGGGTTTTTCCAGGAATTCCTTCAGGAATCCCTTCTAGTATTCCTCCAAGAACTCCTCCTAGGATTATTTCAGGAATTCCTCCAAGGATTGCTCCAACAATTCCTGCTGTGATTTCTTTAGAAGTTCTTCACGAAATCTCTACAAAAATTCATTCAGGTATTCGCTCAGATTTTTCAGTAATCCTTCTATCATCTTTTACAGGGAAGCATCCAAGAATGATATAGGAATATACCTGAAGACTTTTTTAAATAACTTCAAGGATTTGTAGAGGATTTGCTCCAGCAATTTGTATTGTAATTCTTCAAGATGATTCCATTCAGGATTTCATTCATTGGGATTATTTCACAATTTTCTCCGGGAATCCTTTAGGAGTTCATCCACAGATTTGCTCAAGAATCCATCTAAGGTTTCCTTCAAGAATGCCCCCTGCAGCTCCTGCAAAGGAATTCCTTCAGAAATTAGTCCTGCGATTCTGTCAGGAATATATCCTGAGATTCCTTTTGCTATCCAAGAGCTTTCATGTAGTTATTCATGGATTTTTTTTCAAGAAATCCTCCAGAGATTCTTCTAAAAGTCTTTTCAGGGATGTTTTGAGAATGTTCATTTTGAAAGCTCTCCAGGATTTCTTCCGAAAATTTGTCAATTGATGCCTTTACAAATTTCCACTGGAATGTCCAGCGATTGCTTTAGGACTTGTCCTAGGATTCCAGCGATTCTTTCGGGAATCCCTCCAGCAGTTTCCTCAGGAGTTTACTCAGGGATTCCATCTGAAATTCTTGCAATACCTCATCTAGGAGTTTTTTAGATATTTCTCCAGGGATTCCTTCAGGAATTCATCCAGGAAAGACTGTAGTGGAATTCTCCCAGGATTCTCTCCCAGAATTTATTTTGGGCATGTACCAGGAACTCCTCCAGGAATATCTTCCTAAATTCATCTGGACATTTCTTCTTTAATATATTCCAGCAAATCCTTCAGGTGAACTCAACGATTTTTTTTCAAGCTTTCCATTATTTGAAAGTTCTCCGGAAATACCTCCAGGAAATTCTTCAAGAATTACTCCTGCGATTCCCTTAGAGTTCTTAGAGACATACCTTGAGGATTTTGTCCAGTGATAGTTTCAAAGATTTTCCGGGAATACTTTCAAGAATTCATCCAAGGATCCTTCTATAGCTACACACATAGCTACAAAACAGTCACGACAGCGCAAGTAAGGGTTGCTCAGAAGTCATTGTGACTTACTGCGCAACCATTACGTGCGCTGCCGTGACTGTTTTGTGACCATGTGTGTTGCTTGGGTTCCAGGAATACGTCAAATAACATTTCTATAAGATTATTCTCTGAGATGAGTAAATGCAGCATATGCGAATATAAAAGTATCTTTGGGGAAATTACGGGTAGGATGCACTAGGAACAATACCATTGAAGGGTCCTTAATAGCTTAATAGAGGAATACAGATTCAGGACATTCCAAGATTATTGAAAAACATGGATAAACTGGATGAGAGAACATTATGAACACGTTTTCAAAAAAAAATCGGGTTTCCATTATGTAGGAGAAAATGTTGCAGGAAATGATGAGGTTAATCCTTGGTAAGTTCTAAAAAGAGTTCATTATTTCCAAAAAAGATCAGGTAACTACGGCAACTACGATGCCGTGTCATTAATTGGCTCGGTAGCTAAGTTGGTAAAGCACTTGTCTAGCGAATAAGGATCATGAGTTCAAATCTCACCTGAGCTGTTTTTTTTTTCAATTTAACCAATTATTAACCCATCTGTACATATTGACGTTGAGTTATTTGAAAATCAAAATTGACCACACGGATTGGTAAAAAAAGGAAAAATCCTTGATTTCCACGCTGAGTGATGTAGAACAGGTGAGCTTTTTTCAACGTATCGTACAAAATACAACAGCGTGACTGCTGAAGGGTCGCATAAATGCTTCTAAAATATAATGTCAGTATATTCATTTTCATCGTGTTGCGTTTAGTTATAAAAGCTGGTAGGTATAAATTTGCTAAGGGTGCTCGAACTATCCCCCCCCCCCTGATCAAAAAGCTGGCTACGCCCTTGTCCCGCAATGAACTGTAACATACACATCCAAATGTAACCTGCAACCCTCTGGCTAGAACTTCGTATTGATCGGGTCCTTGTTAACGGCAGAAAATAACGTTAGCCGTAAAATACGAAGGCGTATCATCAGTGGAAGTCGGGCTCCACAAGAACCTGCAGTCGAACAAGATTCACTCTCACACCAAATGCAATGAAAGAAGTTACCGTTACACCCGTAGACATTAGGATCTAAACTCAAGAACAGTATGGATGACCTAGGATATTCAGAACAAATATTCTGCATCATATTCTATCCTTTTATGCTGTTGAGCACAGAAATATGTAGATAAATTTCTATAATAATGCTTGGAAAAAATCCGGCTTCAAAGGGTTAATCGAGGGTTGGCTAAAAAGTGGCTAGTATAACTTGGCTCAATTGGCATTTGATCAATCGATCACGATCAAATCTGACTATACATGTCAATGGTTGCTCCTCCGTGATTGATCTGAGCTGGTACCAATTGCACTGAGATCCAAATGAATAAAGGGCTGGTACACTCCACTTATTCTCAAAGTGTAATTTTAGCAGCTCATATATTTTGGATCAATAACGGCGCCGACCACGTCCTTATAGTCAGTTGGGAAGGGAAAGGAATGTTAGTGTGCTGGTTGTTGCTACTAAAGACCGAGATCACCTCTGCATCCCCACAACCAGCACGGACTGGGGTATTTGTTAGACGGAAAGGATGAGAGATTTGGGAGTCACCGTTGGGTCGGTGATGCGATCCATGGATAGGGGGTTATTTATAGTGTTCGTAAGGTGATAGATTGTGTGGTGAATAAGGTGAATACGCTCAAGCGGCACAGCACGCTTTGGTTGCATAACTTATAGGCGTTATATACACTGTGCTGTGAGTGGAAGTTGGAAGGGAGGGAAACGACTTTTATTTCAATTCGTTCCTGGTTCTAGCGATGGCTATGAATATACATGCCCAAGTAACACACTTGTCACCGAAGAGTCACGGCGGCGCAGGTTTATGTTGCGCAAAAGTCACTGTGACTTACTTCTAGCAAGTGAGTGTTTATTTGTTAGAAGTAAGTCACAGTGACTTCTGCGCAACAAATACCTGCGCCGCCGTGACTCTTCGGTGACAAGTGTGTTACTTGGGTGAGTTGTATATGTAGAGAAAAGAGAGAGGGAGAGAGAGAGAAAGTGGATAGAAAGGTACAAAGTAGGATGAAAGGGACGGGCCAGGGATTGAACCCATGACCTTCTGCATACGAATCAGAAGCGGTAGCCACTAGACCATCAAGCCCGTGTATAATTTGGCTCCATTGGCATTCCACCACAAAAAGGTTTTAAAATTTACTTATAAACTAACTTATTAAAAAACAGCCCTTCTGTTTTTTAGCCGATTGAAAACAGCTAAAGATCGTGTATAATCCCGACCCACATAACCGTGGAAGTTATTTCATCGAAGTCCGTTCAACAGTCTATTTTGACACTAACTGGTGGTGATCATGGTGGTTCAGATCATAAACCGGAGTAGTTCCCACACCATCTTCTCCACCATCAATTCAACTGACTACTACTTCAGGCTGCCAGACTAGCGATCAAGGTCTTACATCTTTGGTATTTTGTAGTGATGCTGCGCCACGTCGCAGCCTAAACCATTGAAAAAAAAAAACACCTGCATCTCTTCCTCCCCAACCAGACGGTGCGGCGGTGGGTCATGTGTTGTAAAACATGATGATTAATTTCTCCAGTCGAGATGCTCCTCTGGAGAGTGATCTCCAAACGAAGTCACCTCTTGTGTTCACGATGTGCCCTAAAAACCAGCCCAGATGAGAGAAAGATGTTCAACGAACAACCTGCCAGCCATCCAGCTGCAGTGCCAGATCGTCGTAAAAAAGGCGTGCAAGGTGAGAAAAGCAGCGCCACATCAAGTGGCATTCATTCATCCCATTCTTCTCCCCATTCAAAGTGGAAGTGGAAAGTGTACCGTGAGAGTTCGACTGGCGGCGTGGCATTTGGAACCGCTAGCTCACGATTGCATACCTAGATGACTAGACCTAACGAGAAAGGGTTCAGCAGGTGAAGATGCGTTCGGTTACTCTCCAACCGATCCGCCCCCCGTTCCTATCAAGTCGGGCGAATTTATTTATGCAAAAGGGGAAAATTGCAACAAAAGAAAGACACCGTTTCTCCCTCATTTAGGGAATTGATAGTTAGAGAAGTTTGTAATTGCACTTCCTGTGTGCGCGGTGCATACTTTGAAACAGAAATCAACTCGTCCGTATTGCACCTCATGCAAAGCAGCGAAGATGACAGAGTCAAGGCAGTTGATGTGATTGGCATTGGTAATTGCAATTTGGCTGATTGGAAGTTTTACTCGCAGGGTTATGACGTGGATGAATAGGAAGTTGGTTATTTGCTTTCATGGTGGATAATTATTTGCGCCAATGTTGCGATAAAGTTAGTGGCCATCTCGTGCCGGATTGGTTTGAGCTTGATCAACAAATAGTACCATATACCACAAAAAGTTTTACTGATACTTTCATTTTTGCATAACAAGTCATTGACGTCCTATAAGCAGTGTTGGTAAAAACTCAAATTCTCAAATCTCATGCTTGAGTTGTTTCACGCGCGATTCTTGACTCGCCAAACTCACCGCCGCAAAAATCATGCATGAGTTGACTCGTGATTTCACTCATTGCGTTATTTCTTGGTGTCCTTATTATTTACATCGAAGTTTTTAGGATTATATGATAAAACAAAAGCAAACCTATCGTACAACAACATTGGATTTCGTTCAAATTGATTTGGATTCGTTTTACAAGCGAACGAGATTTCGGCGCTTGACTCGTGAGAGCGAGATTTTGCATGAAAATCTCGCGCGTGAGAAAATGATTCAGAATCGCGCGCGAGTTTGCTCACGCAGGAGCGGTTTATGAGTGTGCTTTGAGTGTGATTTTACCAACACTGCCTATAAGTACATGGAGAAAATTTTAACCTTTAACCCTAAAAGGGATACCTTCATGGCCTCAGTTTCGTCACCTCGCTGAGTGTGTTCCATCAAAGACGAGCTCTGAAAGGCGCCTGCGGTCCAATGGACCCCAGGTATCCCTTTTAGGGTTAACCTAGATTCGAATGAGTGTAATCAGTTTCGTACCTTTTAATTCCGCCCTATGTTGCTTATCCTTTGACAGATACGCGTATTTCGACTACCACTTGTAATCTTCCTCAGTGTCAGTTATCCAATTTTCAGTTATGGATAACTGACACTGAGGAATATTACAAGTGGTAGTCGAAATACGCGTATCTGTCAAAGGATAAGCAACATAGGGCGGAATTAAAAGGTACGAAACTGATTACACTCATTCGAAGAGGGTATTCTGCTTAGAGGGTTAGAAAAGTCGGTACAAGACTTTAACCTAGAGGTAGTTTTTTAGATTAGTTTAGAAGAGGATTGTTAGGGAGAAGTGGTCGAAGAAAGTCTGTGAATCTTGAAGGTATGTTTTAGGTTTTTTGGAAAAGTTTATTCGCATGAGAAGGCATTTTAGGGGATAGCAGATGGTTTTACGGCGTTTAAGGAAGGTATGGAAGTGGTTTCAAGAAGCTTTCAAGGAGATTTCTTATACCATCTGAAACACTCTGAAACACCTTGAAAATCCTTGGAACACTTCCGAAAGTGCTTGGTACCCTTTGGAACGTCTTTGAACTTTCTTAAACCAAGGAACATCTCCGAAATATCTTGAAAATCACTGTACCGCACCTGATATCCACAAAAACACCCCTGGAAACTTCTAGAAAACTCCTTAAACGTTCTTAAAATCCTCCGGAACAACCTTCAAATCACTTCAAAACCGCTGGAACACTCCTGAAACCCTTTGAAAATGGCCTGTTCATAAACAACGTAGACTCTTAGGGGGAAGGAGTGGGGGAGGGGGGGGTTCGTATGAGGTCTATGGAGTCTATGCTCCATACAAATCTCGAAAATTGTGTGTGGATAACAGTCTACGAGGGGCAAGTGGGGAGGAGTCTAAGGTGGCCAAACATGAGTCTACGTAGTTAATAGACAGCGCCAGTGCTTGAAATCGAGTGAATATGAATCGTACGATCAGTCATCAGCGCCAACCATCACTACGAACGAACACGCACAGGGAGCAAAGAGAAACCGAACCAACCGCGACCACTATTCCTCATCGGTCGGTTGGCTGGTGAAGCATATTGATTGGTAACGATTATTTCTCACTTGCTGTGGTGAGGCTGAAGATGCCTAAATGATGCAGTGGATTTATTTTTTGCTTAAAACTTGTAAAAACAATCAATTTGTCTATAAGAGAATGATGGACGTGGCTATTATAATCGATTTAATTCGAGTTTATGTCATTTGCACTATAATAACGAGATAAAAATCAAGTATATTCATTGCCGTATACACCGGCGAAGAGAGAGATTCAGAGAGCAGCACGGCGCTGAATCGTCGTTCCTCACTCTCACTCATATTTTTTATTGTTCCCGCTCCCACTTGCTTCAGAAGCATGTTAGCCAATGAAGGCATATCGCTACCGCTTTGAGTTGAAAAGTGCCGGTCAAAGAAGAGCAAATTTTGATTCGTCTGAGGTAAAACGCTTCAATTTTCAAGCGCTGGACAGCGCCGAATCGTTAAAACACCCCTTAAAACCCCTTAAAAGTCCTAGAATGCCTCAAGAACTACACGGAAAGATCGATGTACACAGGGCAAGGAGTAACTTTCACGCAGCGATCGAAAAGACAAAAGATTTCATGCAAACTTGTGTGAAAATTCACGCGAATTTGTGTAACACCGGATCAGCACATTTTTTGTGCTGATCCAGTCGTACGCAAATATGAGTGAAAAATTCTTTGTCTTTTCGCAAGTTACTCATTCGCTGTGTACTTTCGTTTTAGGGTGTACCTAGAGCGCCCATGAAAGCCCTTTAAACACTCCTGAAACGCTCTTAAAACCTGTGGAACGCCACTCAAACCGCTGGAACGCCCTTGAAACACCATGAACAATCCGGAAACCCTCTGAAACGCCCTGAAACCACTTCAACGCCCCTGAAACTTCCTGGAAACCCCTGGAACACCCCAGAAACCTTCTGATTGAAAATCCTTGGAACGCCCATGAAACCTCCTGGAACGTCCCTGAAGCCAATTGAAAACCACCTTAATATCCCTTAGAATCACTTGAAAAGCCCTTGAATGTTGCGGAAATTACCTAGAATGACCCTGAAAGTCTTTGAAACACCCTGGAACGCCCCTGAAATATCTAGAAAACCTCTGGAACGTTCCTGAAACTCCCTGGGATACCTTTGAAACTCCTAGTATACCATTGAAACCTCCCTAACACTTCAGAATCCCCTTGAAACCCCTAGAGTGCCTTGAATCTCCTGGAACACTACTGAAATCCATTTTAACATCCCCGAAACCCCCTGGAAATCCCAGGACCGCCACTGAAACCTCATAATACCCCTTGAAAATCCATAAACACCCCTGAAATCCGCTGGACCGCCACTGAAACCCCTTGAAAACCCCTGGAATGCTTCTGAAACCACTAAAACCTTCTTCAACCCTCTGGCACGCTCCTGAAGCTCCTTGAAGTTTCCTGGAACGTCCAAAGAAACCCTTTTTATTTCTTCTAAACCATAGGGGGGATAATCTGCTCAACAGACACCATAACAGGAAGGTTAGGGTAGTGTGGGGCTGAGGCCGTCTTCTACAACAAAAGTAAAAAAGCCAGGACTACTCTCTCCTCGTACCCACTAAACCATTCCTATGGTCACCAAACCCTATGTGTACATGCTGGCGCTTAGCCAGTTTCCCGAGTGGTCCTCGCCACTCCCTTTGTCCTCGGAAGGCGGGCATGGTCAACCCCACCCGCGCCCAACTGCTTTGCAGACATCAAGAACTGATGCCCACGTGCAACCCGATCTGACCTGCTGAAGGCAAGGGTATCACTACCCTCCAGGCCCTATAAGCTGCACCAGAAGGTTGCTGACAGCAGGGTCTCCACCTGCCCCGACCCTTGCCGGGGACCCCTTTCCAACCGCGGGCTCGGATCCAACCCAGTAGACCGATGTCACGACAGCACCGCTACCGGGACTTCCTCTCCGCGGCCACTTAATCGCTGTAAGGGTCGATCTCGACCGCAGGGCACCGGTATGACCTACGAAGCCGACTCCGAACTCCTGGACCACCTCTTGTACTGCATCTGGACTAGCCATTCTCCGAGTCGACGCGCCACCTCCTCTGTAGCTCCCAGACGATATGGGTAATAGCCGTTGAAACGGCGTTCCAGCCAAACTCATCCCTACACATCCTCTGGACCAAATTGTCCGGAGTTGTGTCCTCCCCGCATGTGGCAAGCATGCGGTCACGCATTGTGCGAAAACGCGGACACACGAACAAAACCATTGCACACTGGGCATTTGGGAGAATCCGCATGCCCGAAACGGTGTAGATACTGTCGGAAGCAACCATGACCTGTAAGGACCTGTGTCTGGTGGAACGTAACTTCCCCATGGCGCCTATTAATCCAACTATCTACCCTCGGTAACCAAAGAAACCCTTAGTAACAGCTGACAGCCACGTTATCTAGATGACCATAAATGAACACTTTATGAACCATGTTATGTTGTCTTGAATTCGCATAATTTAGAAATTATTTGTTTAATTAAGTTCCCATGTATGAGAAAACATAAAAATAAGGATTCAAAATTATTTTTAAATGCACACTCAGATGAGAGGTATCCCTGAGAAAGGTATAGTCTCCTGGAAGATGTAGAGAATAAGGGATCACAAAGAATTTCTAAAGCAAATTCAGAAGGAGTTACTGAAATAAATTCAATTTCAATTTTTATCTATATTTCAGTATCTGTATTCTGAGAACATGTGCACAAATCAATGTTTCGTACATAGTGGAAAGTTAGCTTTAAAACTGGCTCACTGTAGATAGTACAAACGTTACTGAAAACATTACATATGGCCTCGGTTATGTGGTTGAGTTCTCGAGAGATTTTTTTTTCAATATTGCGCAGTGTTATTTATTGATGGATTTCTTAAGAAACTGCAGAATAAATTCAAAGAGAAATCCCACTTAATCTTGAGAGTATTTTTTTGAAGAGCTTCGGGGAAAAAATCTGGAAAACATCGGCCATAGCTTATGCCGAGATTGTCATTGAAAAGTTTTCAGAATCTTCACCGAAAATACGATCTAAAATGAAGCCAGAAATTTCATAGAATTCCCACCACTGTGCATTGACCGCCAAAAGTTATCTTAGGTTTTCTGTAGGATACAAGGATTGTTCTCAGAACTTCTCCTGAGAATCCTCTTGAGATTCATTCCAGAAAATTCTGGGAATTCTTCCCGAAACTCTGCTCAGGTTTCATCGTGGCAGCCTTTTTAGTATTCTACTACCGGGATTATTTCAAAGATTCCTCTCAAAGGGATTCCTCCTGGAATAGCTTCTGAATACTTACCGAAAGCTCTTCGGGGTTTCGTTCAAAGATTTCCCACGAGATTATCCCTGAAATTCTTTTCGGGATCTCCAGAGATTCTTTCATTAGTTAATCGCTGGATTTCTCCCGGGTTTTGAACTTGAGCTTGAGCTTGATTGACCACCCGTAGATGCTACTCCAGTATCACCAGACCAGCTACACTCACACAAGGAACCAATGAGATTATCTGCCGGGGACTAGTAGGCATCTTCAGTGTGTGAGCGATGGTGATTTTCTATTTTTAGGCGACAATGACGCCTGCTACGTCAGGATGCAGGTCAATGTGGGAAAAGGGAGTAATCGTTTGTATCCACATCAGACCGAATATATATCTGCGTCTGCACAAACTCATGCAGGTGTCGGAGTGTTGGTGGGATATGGTTGGTAGAGGGCTCACACATTGATGCGTGGCTGCCAGGCGTAAAGTGATAGGTTAGTGCGATTATTACTATGAAGCTAAAGCGGCACAGTTCGCTTGATTGCATAACTTGCAGGCGTTGTCTGATAGATTGACACTGTGCTGTGAAAGTTTGAAGGAAGGGGCATGGCTTTTCAGCCGTTTCTGGTTCTAGCTATGGCTATGAATATATGAATATACATGAGTTGTACATATGGCGAGGAGCATATAGAGAAAGTGGGTAAAAAGATACAAAGTGGAAGGAAAGTGACGGGCCAGGGATTTAACCCAGGAACCTCTGCATATGAAACAGAAGCGGTAGCCAATAGACCACCAAGCCCGTTTACATTCCCGCTTAGGGATTTCTCCCGGGTTTTGTTTATAAATTCAAGGGGTTGATTAACAGATTCCTTCCGGGATTACGTCTTTGATGCCCCCGTGATTCTTTTTGAGATTTCTTTCAGGATCTTTCTGAGATTCCTTCAGAGATTCTTCCCGAGAGCCTTTAAGATTTTTTTCTGAAATTCCTCCTGGGAATCCTTAATTGGTTCTACTTTGGTGTCTATTAGGAATTTCTCCTGGGATTCTTTCTGGCATTCCTCCTGAATCCGTTTTGGGATTTCACCCCGGATTTCTAAATGGATGCCTCCTGGGATTTCTAAAGAAATTTCTCATGGGATTGTTTCAGGATACTTTCCGAAGCTCTTCCAAGGATTCTTATCGAGATTCTTATGGGGATTCAGTTTTTTTTTTGTTCTGAGATTTCTACAGAGATTACTATGTGGAGCGGACCTTGTGTGATGGTTAGAACACTTGACTATCACTCCGAGGACCTGGGATCGAATGCCACTCCCGACAAACTCGCAAAATGTAAGTTCTTCCTTCGGAAGGGAAGTGAAGCGTGGGTCCCGAGATGAACTAGCCTAGGGCTAAACATCTCGTTAATACAGATAAAAAAAAGAGATTACTATATCACCTTGAAGGGATATGTTCCAAGATTTGCCACCGTGTTTCTCCCGGAATTCCCTCATTCATACCGCTTGAGAATCCTCCTGGTATTTCTTTGATCGATGTGCACGAGATTCTTCCGAGATTTCTTCTCGGCATTCCTTCAAGGATTTTCCTGTGATTGTGCCAGGAATTTTTCAGTGATTTCTCCTAAAATTGATCCATTAACTTTTCTCGGGAATCCTCTTGGTATTCTCTCTGATTCGTCTCAGAGATATCTCCAGAACTCTTTCCGGAACACTTTCAGGGATTTCTTCCTAGATACCTCCAGGATTGTTTAAGGGATTACTTTCAGGATTCTTTTATTGATTCCTCATGAGATTTCTCATGAGTGCATATATCAGTGTACCCTAGCTTGTGTCTCATCGGCGCAGTTGGTCGTCCAGCGTACGACCGCGCCGAGCCCTCGACGCATACTAAATTAGACACCAGCAAACAGACTGCTTGATGGCTAGGTATGCGGATTGCGAGAATAAGTCTCGGCTTCACATAAAAACAATTCGCTCTCACTTGTGGCTATTAGGCACAAACGTGGGTGTGTTGTGGATTGGGATCTAAGCCAAAAGAGAGATGGTTTGCGAAAAAAGAATGTTCATGGTGTGGGCTCGGGTTCAGTTTTGCTTTCTATTATTCCGTTCTGTGGATTAGTTGGTTAATGCGCCGGTCTAACGAATCCGGAGTCGTGGGTTCGAATCCCACCAGAACGCGTTTTTTTTTCACAAATTAATTTCTCAATTTGTCAATTAGCAACATTCTGTGCCTCTAACTATAAGTTTTTCTGTATGTCCATGGCATACCAGCAAATCTGGTAAATGCCAGTAAATAACAACATATATCAGTGGTTATTGATAGTCTACATCTTTTTGCATCCATCGTAATAGCAATTTGCAATATATGGCGCAATTAATGCATATGACGAAGTAGATTTCCACCCTAGATAAACGACAGTGTTCATACTGCGAGGAGGAAATGTGAAAGGAAACGGTTTCATCACCCCTTCCCATTTGTAGCGATGGCTATGACCATCTACGATGTCTATGAAGAAATCAAGCGGCGGATATTGAACCATCAAGCCAGAATCACACATTGGTTTGTCTTAGTCACAAAAGATTTTCAGTGTAAACAATTTTGCTACTTGAATTTGTAGCTCATTCGATTTCTCTTCGGACATCGAATATATCTCTATTATAAGAGAAGGAATGTTCCTCTTATCTCAAAGAACAGGTCTTCCCAGTGTTGCCCACCGCTCAAAACTGGGACATCATTTCAATCCTGATAACCCAAATCCATCGCCCATAAGAACCATCTCAATCTCGATTCTGAACCTCGTCGTTTCAGTCCACTTCTCGCAAGCAACAAGTTTCGCTCCAACCAGTTCTGTAGTCCAGTCCAGTTCGACCAGTCGCTATCTTGTAGGTAGATAGGTAGGTAGGCAGATACGAATTAGCTTGTATCTACCTAACGAGCAACACACGCATTTATCGCATCAACTTAAACCCACCGACCGACCGACTAACGGCCCCAACATGATGGGATGGGGATGGAATCGAGTGCAAGTAGCTTGGTACCTACATTTAAATCCATCCAACATCGTGGGTAGCGTGGTGGTCAGCGTAGCGGCTGTGGTGCTGACTCCATTAACTGTTGGTTGATTCTGCTCGCGCACTGACTCTAAAGTCTAAGGTTCCGTCGAAACCGTGTCATAATTGCGATTTCGTTTAACCAGAGCATTCGCTAAACTTTTCGCCACGTTTTCATTGCGCCTCTGAGTCGATCGCAGCCCCAGGTCTCCCCACCGGGACCGGTTGGAGCGCGGGGAGTTCACACCGAAAAGGGGAACAGTTAATTAAATTAGCCTCTATTCTTCGAGGCGATGATGATGATGCGATGGGATGGACGACACGGCAGATTGAAGACGACTCGGTCGGTGTGGTCTCTCGCTCGCGTGAAGCCGATGGGTACGGTTAATCTGATCCGGTGGAAATGGGTTGGGATGGTTGTTGGATGTTTTGGTTGATTTGTTTAATTTTCATGACTTTCAACCGTTGACTGGTTCTGTCAAATTTAAATGGAAACGGAACGACAATTCTTGAAACTGGTTAGGAAGTAGGAAAACTTGCGATTAGTGTTATCAACATAGAGTAAAGTGGAATGAGAACCAGGTCACGTTTCCATTATGGGGTTAGTTTAGGGGCTCTATTATTCGTAGCCGACTAGAAACCAAAAATAGATATATACACAAAGCAATGTGAGAAAAGCTGATTACTGTTTATTCAGGGTGCAGTAGAACGCTAGCAACAAAGTAACATTTTTATACCTGAACAAGGTGAGGGTACGGTATACAAGCGCAAAGTGTAATAAAACATGACGAGGGCTATAAATACTGAGAAGAATGGCTTTGGAAAGAATTTGAGCTTTCATTGATGATACGGAACGCTGGTGTATAGCACAGAGGAAATGCGAATTGGTTATTATTGACACAAAGAGTGCGGTTTTGTGTTCAGGGTTTAAGTAGCTTTCTTTGGAATTACATAGTTCATCCAATTGTTCTAATATTAACCCTTCCGTTACCAACCCTCCCTAACGAGAGTGTGAAAAAACGCTCTTCTAGTAATAACTGTTTTGTTTTTCAATATTTTTCAACCAAATTTTGACACAAGAAGTACATCTCATTCTAATTTAGGGTTCCTAACCTGATTCCGAAGTTATTTTGGAATCAAAATCGGTCATTGGAATTGGCCATTTTGGGAAAAGTGAGTTTTCGATATGAGAACCAAATTTAGTTTTCAGACCTAAGTGAACTGGAATGAGAGAAAAATAAGTCTGAAAGTCCATCCCGGTCACTGACTGCCTTGGAACTAGTTTTACGGATGTTTTGGGGTCAATTTTTGAATAAGTTGTTTTATGATTTTGAAAGTTATAGCATATTATCACGTTGATTAATCACTTAGAATGCATTTGGACATTTTGGAATTAGTTTACCGATTTCCCGAAATCCAGTTCCGAAGCCAAGTTTTGGAAATAGTTCAATCTTGTCATACGGCATTTCAAAAATCGCGGTTTTCGAAATGCATCATTCTATGCTAGTTTTATGTTGTCTGAAATACTTTTGGCCATTTGCATGGAATCCGGTATACGAATTTCCCGGGAAACCGATTCCGGTGGTTCAGCAAGAATTCCAGGTAGATAATCCCAGTAAGAAAGCCAGTATAAAGGTCTAGAAGAGTCCCTAGCAGTATTTTTATAGTACTGCAGTTTGAATATCTTAAAAGACACGACACCGTCTTCAACCAGAGGTTGCACAGACTGAACATTCACTAACATTAGGCAACGGCCAACACGGAACACCCAGTAGACCAGTGGAGGATTTTTCGTTTGACGAAAAGTTTCCTCCGGCTGGAGCGGGAATCGAACACTCACTCCGTGGCACTCACAATACGCCTAAACGACTGACGCCGCTAACCGCACGGCCACGAAGCTCACAATCTAGAGGAGTTTTAGCAAGAATAGATGGAAGAACCGCAGGACGAATTGCTTGAGGAATCTCAGCCGAAATTTCTGGAGGAAGGCCACGAGGAGCTCCTGGAGGAATCCCATGAGACATTGCTGGTGGAATCCCTAGAGGAATCATCGGAGGGATAACTTGAGAAATCCATAGAAGAATTCATAGAGCTATTCCTAGAGGGATTCTTGGAGGAGTCCCAGAATGACCCACAGGACAAATATTTCGGACAACTCAAAAACGGCTCAGAATGATGTATCTTGAAAAAAAAAAAATACGAAATTTAAGGTGTCGCTTGACGGTATCTGTTTACTTTCGAAAAAAAAAATGATCCGGGAACCACCAGAACCGGTTTCCCGGGGAATCTATATATCTATTTAGTTGTTCACTATCTTCGTCATGGACGCACAGATTGTTTGATTAATCGAGTCCCAAATGGCCAAAAGTATTTCAGACAAACCGCAATGTTTGAAATGCTGCATGACAATATTGAGCTATTTTCAAAACTTGACTCCGGAACTGGATTTAGGGAAATCGGTAAAATAATTCCAAAATGTCCAAATGTATTCTAAGTGAACAATCAACGTGATGGTATGCTATAACTTTCAAAATCATGAAGTTTGATATGTCGCATGATGGTGTTTGTTCATCTTCGAAAAATGAGCCCCGAAACCACCGGAACCGATTCCCGTGAAATGCGCATATCGGTTCCAAAATTGCCGAAAGTATTTCAGATAACACAAAAACACCTCAGAATGAAATAGGTATCTTAAAAAATCATGAAGTTCAAGGTGTCGCATGATGGTATTGAAACATATATTCAAAAATTGACCCCGGAACATCCGTAAAACTAGTTCCAAGGCACTTAGTGACCGGGATGGACTTGCAGACATATTTTTCTATCATTTCTGTTCAATTAGGTATGAAAACTTAAATATCGGAAACTCACTTTTCCCAAAACGGCCAATTCCAAAGACCCATTTTGATTCCGGAATAACTCCGGAATCAGATGCCTATTACAAAAATCCCCAAAGAATCTCTAAATTAGAATAAGATGTGCTTCTTGTGTCAAAATTTGGTTGGAAAATATTGAAAAACAAAACAGTTATAACGAGAAGAGCGTTTTTCGCACTCTCGTTAGGGAGGGTTGGTAACGGAAGGGTTAGTATTAGAACAATTGGATAAACCATGTAATTCCAAAGAAAGCTACTACTAAATCCTGAACACAAAACCATTTTTTTCTGAGATTTTAAGAAGGAATACCTGAAAAATGGAATCCCGAATGAAACTTCATAGAGAAATTCATAGAGAAATTCTTCATAGAAATTCCTTAAGAGATTGTTGTAGTAATCGTTCAACGAACTCATGTAGAAAGTTCAAGGAGTTCCTTCTTAAATAGTTCTATAAGGAGTGCCACAAAAAAAATCCTGGAGGATTATCATCTCAAGAAAATTTGAGAGAATTCCAGAATCCTTAAGGAATTCCAGAAGGGATTTTTGAACAAAATCCACAGAAGAATTCATAATAAAGCCTGTATCCGCAATAATCGGGACACAGAAACATGGCTGAAACTCTGCAATAGATACATTGAAATTGCTTAAATGCTGCCTGATAATATCTTAAGTAGTGTTCATTTCACCTGCAAAATTTCATGTGAATCGGTCAAGTACCTTTTGTTGTAGCAATGAAACAGTAGAACGCGAGCAATTGAATTTTGTACAGCCCCTGGTTTAGCTTGTCAGCGCTGTAACTTTTGAATTTGATAAACGAATTAGCTGAAATTTTGAACACAAACCTCTCAATCTACTGTACTTGCATAGGCAAAATTAAAAAAAAAAATCGATGCACTACCAACAATTTTATAGTCGAAACATACATTGGGGCTCACCGTGATTTTAGCCCTTCAGACAACAATTAGTGAGCACCCCTTACTGCTTCGATTGTATTGTTGAAAGTACTGCACCAATAATCATCAAATTTTGCTGGCATATGTACAAACTAGCTTCTGTGAAAATTTCATGAAAATTGGTCGAGACATTCAAAAGTTATGAATAGGCAAACATCGCACATAAAAAACATGAAATATTTTCACTAACACTATCCTCCATCAACATCAGTAACTTTCAATCCAATTGATAAAAGTTTGCAAGAAAGCATCTTTAAAAGTATCATAACTGCTCACGAAGTTTCATAATTATCCTCACAGAACTTTGAATTATAGCGGAAAAGAACCATCTAGTATGGGAATGAAAATTGGTGATAATTGAACAAAATCTTAAAAAACCACGTATGTTTGTATCTCATTCACAGTTAAAAGTAATGCATCGATTTTTATGAAATTTTGCATAAATAATAAACATACGTCAAAGAGTTCTCAGTTAACTTTTGGTCAATTTTTATTGATTCAGTACAGAGTTACTGCCGTACTTCTGTGTCCCGATTATTGCGGATACAGGCTCTAGAATACTGAATAAAGTTTCTGAAAAAATCCGGGAGCCGTTCCTGAAATAATCCCGCAAAGAGTTCCCGAAGGAGTCCCAGAATGAATTCCCGAGAGAATCCCGTAAGAAGTTCCAGGAGGTTTTTCGGAAGATGATCTTGGAGGATTTCTGCAGGGAGCTCTGAAAGGATTCTTGGAAGGAGATCCCGAAAGAGTCCTGAAAGAAGCTCCTAGAAGAAGTTTCTGGAAGAAATTCCTGGAGGAATTCCGGAAGAGGTTGTTGGTGGAATCTTGGAGTATCTTGGAAGAATTTCAGAACGAATTCCCAAAAAAAAATAAGGAGCTCTTGAAGCGATTCAGGAAGTTGTTCCTGAAAGAATCCTGGAAGAAGTTCCTGGAGGGATCCCAGAACATGTTATTGAAAAAATACCGATAGAAGCTTTTCAGGATTCCCGGAATTTCGGAAGAAGTTTTCAAAGGAATCCCAGAAGGAATGCCTAAAGGAATCCAGGAGGGAGTTCATGAATAAGGAGGAAGCCAGGAAGCAGATCCTGAAATAATCCCGGAAGAAATTTCTGATGGAGTCCCAGAAGGAGTCTCTGAACAAATCCGGGAAGTAGATCGTGTAAGATGTTCCTGGAAAAAGCTCGGAAGAGGTTCTTAGAGGACTTTCGGAAGTAGTTCGTGGAGCAATCCCAGAAGGAATCCAGGAACGAATTCCTAAAGCAGTCGTGGAAATTGTTCCAAAAAGACTCCAGGAAGAAGTTGCTGGAGCAATCCCGGAAAATGTTTTTAGAACAAACCGAGAGAAGTTTTTCTGGATTCTCGGAAAAAGTTCCTAAAGAAATCCCAGAAGAAGTACCTGAAGAAATCCAGGAGGGAGTTCATGAATAAGGAGGAGCCCAAGAAGCAGATCCTGGAATAATTCCGGAAGAAGTTTCTGAAAGAATCCCGTAAAATGGTTCAGGAGGAATCCTGGAAGAATTTCTTGATGGATTCTGGGAAGGAGTACCGAAAAAATAGTATTCTGTCGTTATTCTGCAAAAAAACAATTTCAGTACATTTCGGGTTATTATTAATCAAAATCTTGATCGTTTGCTTTGTTTTTTTTTTTTTTCATACATGTTAGATTACCAGTATATCTTGCATCCTTATAAAGCAAACATACTGTAATGTTATTATTTCACCAGATATACGAAAAGACGTCGAAATTTGGAATGGCACTTACGTCACTTTGGAGATGAACGAAAGTATTGAACCATATTATTATTTGAATAAATAAAATGTCCATTCTTTGTCTAGCTCCCTGTTGTTAATCCTCAGAAATCATACTTTTTTTTTAATTGCCCTTAGCCTAGGCCTCAGTTGCACTACTCTGTCATGTTGTGGGTTCAGAAAAGAACCACTAGGAGAAAGTGTATTGTCTGCATGAAAACCTTTCGGAGCTCAACAAATCCACACACTACCGTAATTCTGCAAAGTGACGTAAGCGCCATTCAAAATGTCGATATTTTTTGGTATATTATATATAATATCTGGTGTAAAAATAACACTGTGGTATGCCTGCTGTATTATAATGCAAGATCTAGTCGTAATCTATCATCTATGGAAAGAAACTTAGAGGATGAGCAAGAGTTTCATGCATAATAACCAAAAAATGGGCCAAAACTATCAATGTCGCTTACGTCACTTTGCAGAATTTCGGCAGCACAGCACTAATGATCATCGATCATCGTCAACTTCACCAGGATGCACGCTTGCGGTCCAGAACTCTCAGCATCAGGAGGGGATACTTTTGGTCTGCTATGGCTCTGCCTTACGATGAACCCCCTCAGCAGAGCCCTCAACCAATGCAACTATGGCTACCAACTGAAAAGTGGGGGAAGGAGCACAAGAATAACCCACACCTTCCTTATGCATGACCTGAAGCTGTTTGCGGATCAGTACAGAGGTTGCGTCAACTGTTGCAGCGTGTGTCGGTGCTCAGCAACGACATCCGGATGGAGTTTCAAATTGACAAATGTCCGTCAATTCATTTTCGCCAAGGTCAAGTAGTGGACGCCAGCAGTTTCCGCGATTCGGAATATGGTTGACGGCGAAGCGTTCAAATACCTCGGCTTCCTGTAACTTAGAGGTATTCGCCACTCAGCGATCAAGAAGGAACTGCAGGACAAGCTCTTGTATCTTGACAATTGTATTCTGAGGAGCTTTCTGACAGCCAGCCGGCAACAAGGGGAAGGCGATCAACACGTTTACTCTGCCCCTGTTGATCTACAGCTTTGAGGTGGTAAAGTGGACCAAGCCTGACCTCGAGGCGTTAGAACGAGCAGTACGAGTGGCGTTCATTGAGCACCGCATGCGCCATCCAAGGTCGTCCAGCGGCAAAATCACCTTACCACAGGCAGTAGGAGGAAGAAGCGTCACCAATATCCAGGTTGCTGGCGCAGGAGGATTACCAGCTGAACTGAGACATCAAGACCGTTGACGAGGTGATCGAAGCGTGGAAGCAGAAGGAGTTGCATAGGACGCACCCCCATCCGCTGGAGCTCGAGCACATCGATAAGGCGGCGTCGAACGAATAATTCATGGCAGCCATCCAGGACCAGGTAATTGCGATGAAGTACTATCGGCGTCGGTACTTATTGCACGAAGACTTGGAGGACCGCTGTAGGAATTGCAATCCAGTAGGGAAATGATCGAGCAAGTCGTTGCAGGCTATGTTCAGTGTTAGCTGGTTCTGCCTACCTCGATCGACACAACGAAGTTGCCAAGATTGTGCACCAACAGCTTGCTTCAAAGTACCTACAACTTGGTCGACAGATTTGTACCCTATTGCAAGTACTAGCCGGACCCGGTTCTGGAAAATAGTTGTAAAAGGCTGTACTAGGATTGCGATCATTCGTGCCAACCAGCTCGGCATTATGGTTTACGACAAAAGAATGAAGCGGGTAACACTCCGATGTACCGTTAGACCATAATGTCCAATCAACGTTTTCCGGCAAGATAACCAAGTACCACGACCTAGCGGAAGAGTTGAAGCAGATGTAGCACCTGGAGGACGTCCGTATAGTTCCGGTTGTCCTCTCGGCAATAGCTACTTTTTACATGTAGAAATGCAAATATCAAAATCAGAATATTCCCAAGTAACCACAAGCATTATATTGCATTGCACGAATTAGACTGAATATCAACCTTTGCAATGTGATCGTTAAATATCACTATGTGACAAAATTGATGCACTTGTATACGGCCTCGTGGTTACTCGGGGTATGCGAACTTTACGAAGGGCTACAGGAGGATTCTTACATATTCGTCAGCCATACAAAAAAAAATCCAAAACGTTTCCCGATAGAACTGTCGATGGTCGTCATAGATCTCTCATAAAACTAAAATAAATCCGGTAAGATCTTGAAATATCATTCTTTCTGATGAAAGTCATTAAAACATTCATCAAGAAACCTCGACCACTTCAGTGCTTTAACATGTTTCCAAATCTCTGCTAAATCAAGCAGTAAATCATTCTCAGTCCCGACTAATTAACGACCGAAAATTTCACTCTCCACCATTCAGCAACCCAACGTTCGTTAACGATAGTGTGTCGCAAATCAACCCCTTGCTCCAACCACATCCGTTGATCCCCCATCGCCACCGTTTCAAAAGATTAGCTCCCGGCCCCGGTATGACGACGCGCGCAGGTTCAACAAACTTTAAAGCACGGCCAAAAATTTTAAACGCCTCAGCTCAATTCAATTGATAGGTATGTGGTAAGCAAATCTTAAGCCCCTGCGCGCTATTCGCGAGCGACGACGACAATGTCGATGACGACTTCGGACCTTAAGAGATCCGCGTCTTTTTTTTTTTTTGGCAGAGCCAAACTTTTTTCTCTTCTTCACGTTCGTTGCCAGTTTCCTGCTTTGCGCGAAATGCTTTCTCTTTCGTCGTTCGTCGTCGTTGGGTTGGGGATTAATTGATCTTCACCGGGTGGCCCGGGCGTTTGTCGAGGGGCGCTTACATACCTAGGGTCTCTCTGTCTGTGCATACATGGCATCACGACGCGACGGCATCATTGTTTCGGGGGGATTTTGGCTTTGCCTTTTGCTCTCGGCGGCGGGTCCCTCTTCACACGCCTCGTCGCGTTGTTGTCGATGGGTTCGTGAAACCAACAACGTACCCTTCAACAGTCAACTGCAAATTCCACCATGAGGTGGTGGGTTTTTGTCTAGCGCCAACCCAGTAGTGTGGGTAAACTTTCATCTTCTGATTCGAGGTGCAAATCCATTCAGATGAATGAGATGGTACATAGAGAGGTTGGTCTTTTGACTGACTCTGTTCCAAGGGTGCCATTCGTGTGAATCTTTGAGGAAGAAAGGTTCAAAGTGTATCGAATGACGCTACGTGAGCGCATGTTGAACTTTGGAAGATGACATTTTTATAACGAAGTGGCATCTCGAATGATGATACCTTTCTTCGTTTTAGTGCACATGTTCATCTCATTTTGTCATTTGTAGATTACTACAGAGATGTGAGTCTATTGTTGTCTACCAGCGATCATGTAAGTACTTCGTCTTACTGGTGTTGGTTGTAAAACCAGTTCTTCCTGTCTTTTTTCAAAAGGTACGAATGCCTTTTCTACGGCTCACGGCTCGATGGTTATTCCCAATGATATCAATAGCATCCGCAAAACCTGGAAGCATGTGAGACGATGGTACCACCCCTTTGCATGCCATGGCCCTACAAGAGCAATATTGAACAATAAACTGGAAAGCGCATCTCCCTGCGTCAAATCATCTAAGGTTACCAAGGCAACGAAATCTTTTCAAATGTTGCTCTTCGGGGCTGTTCATAAGCCACGAGGACATTTTTTTTCAGAACTTTAGAATAATCTCTAGAGTAATAAACAGACTAATACTTAACCTTACGCTTGGCATCCAGGCACCAATGTGTGAACCCTCTGCCAACCATATCCCACGAACACTCCGACATCCGCATGAATTTGTGCAGACGCAGAGGTATATTCGGTCTGCTGTGGTTACAAACGATTGCAATCATCACTTCCTTCCCCATCTCCACATTGATCTGCAATCTGACGTGGCAGGCGCCATATAGCCTAAAAATAGAAAATCATCAACACCCATACACTGAAGATGCCTGCTAGTCGCCGGCAGATATCCCATTGGTTTCTTGTTTGAGCGTTGCTGGTTCGGTGTTACTGGAGCAACATGTGCAGCAGCATGAACAATCATGCTCAATTTCACCAAAGATTCCTCCAGGAATTTCTTCGAATAATATATTAGTTTCCATGTATCTCTTAAAAAAAAACTCGCCACCTGCAAGGTGGAATGGTCCTGGATTTTGTCATCAGAAATTATTCGTACGATCTCAGTAAGAAATACTCCACATAGGGTCTGGGCCCATTTGGACTGGGAGCACCTATTTTGCGCACTTGCTGCTATAACCTATGCAGTTTTGAACCGATTGACTTGTTTTTCAAAACACGATCAGATACTCACTGTATCTATCCATGTGCAAAAAAATCAAAGCAATCGGTTTGAAATTGACTGAGTTAAAGCAGCAAGTGCCCAAATGGTCTCAGACCCTACCTCTTAAAAAATCTACACGGATTTTCGAGCGATTATTTCAGTAGTTTCTTTTGGGATGTCATGTGGAGTTTTCCAAAAAAAATCTCAAAAGATTCACCTTGGAACTAGTTCATGGGTTTATTCAGGGATAGCTTCAAGAATTCCTTCAGAGATATATGTGCAGTATTTGAAAAAAAAAAACGGGAAGTTATTCCTGGAAATATTTCTGATGGATTCACCGAAGAATTTTGAAAATAAAACCCTTGTAGACAGTCTGTATGCATTTCTGAAGGAATGGTTTGAAGACTTTCCGTAGAAATATTAAGTTATTTTTTAACCAAAAAATTATAGAAAAGTCTCTGATAAAATGATGGTAGCTCTTCTGAAGAAATCCCTTGCTGAAATTTCTAAATTAATCCTTCAAATTCTGAAGGATTCTTTGGAAATATTTCTTAAGGAATCCCAGAAAAAAAACTTTCAGAAGAAAACCATAAAGAAATGTTTAAAACACTTTCTGAAGGATTTTTTGAAAAAAATCTCCAGTTTTTTTTTTTTGTTAAAATACCTATCGATACACTTCAAAAAATCTTGGAAAATATCTCAAAGATTTCCAAAAAATCTGGAATAAGAGGACATTATTGAATAGAAACTCCTATTGGGAAACCATTGGTGGAGTTCATAGAAAAAAAATATTGAGACATTTTGGAAATATTCCTGGATTCCGATCGATAAAATTCCTAGAGCAATTTCTAAAAGTAATACTGGAGGAATCCAGAGGAACTCCAGAAGTAAAATCCGAGGAAACACTTAAACACCTGAATTATGGGAATTTTCTTTAGTTCCAGTAGTGGAAATATTTCTGTACAATTTTTGAATGGAACTCTTAAGGCAAAACTGGAAGCATTTCCTCATTTTTTTTTGGTTTTTGAAAAAGTTTCCGGAATAATGTTTGGAATAATCCCTGGCGAAGAAATTATTCTAATGGATTTGTTGAAGACATTTTTTAGGAAATTTTCAAGTGAATAGCTAAAGGAAGTATTGAGTAAATTTCTTAAAGAATTCTTGAAAGTTTTTTTAAGAAACCGTTCGTGGAATTTCTGAAAGAATCCTTGGTAGAAATAGTTAACTGATTTCTGTGGTATTTTTTGAAGAAATCCATGGGGCAATTTTAAAGAAATCGCCTTAATATTTTCTAAAGGATTCCTAGAAGACATTTATGGAGGAACCAAAGAATTTCCGAATGAATATTCGTACAAATTTATAAAATAATCCCTGGAAGAACTCCTGAAGGAAACATTGGAGTTGAAGGTAACCTGGGCGTGTTAGTGGAAACCTGTAAGTAAAAAAAATTGACTGTCGAGTCAAGTACAAGACACTGATGACGACCTTACAGTTAAGGTCAAAATTCGTATCTGTCAAAGGATGCAAATTCTTAGTGGAATCAAAAGGAACAGTGCTTAATCCGATTTTCTTTTTACTCACATTAGAGCTAGTTTTTATGAATCTCTGAAGCATCATTTTGAGAAATACCTGATTGAAACTTTGGAGGTATTTCTGAAGGAATCTTTAAATTACTTTCAAAAGAAATCATCGAAAAAAAAAATTGAAGCATGATTTATTTTTTTTTTTTAAAGCCATACGAGTGATAAACATTCTCTAAGAAATCCATGTAGGAACTTCTGAAGAATCTCATGTATGGTTAAGAGAAATATCTAGGACTACCTGAAAGCTCTGGACGAATTTCTTAAGCAATTCTTGCAAGAACTTCTAGAGCGATCAATCAAAGATTTTTTAAAAGAATATATCGAAACCCTTCGAAATGAATTAGTGGAAGATTACTGAAAATCTTCCCTAGATGATTGTCTGAAGGAAAATTTCGAAAGAATCCTTGGAAAATATGATAAATGAATTTATGAAAATATTCCTTCAGTAATCTCCGGTAAACTTTGGATAAATTTTTGAAGAAACCAATTTGTGAAATTTGTGAGGCAATTTTTGGAAAAAGTAATGAAAAACCAATTAAACAATTAAACAAATCAATATATACATACAATTTGGTATTTTCCATGCTTATTGTAAGGAACGACCTTCCAACCTAGAGAATGAACGTTTTACTTAAGATTTCTTCTTTTATTCAGTGTTCCCATTTTCACTGGCAATATTACCACAACAATCACAGAGATGTTTACACGCAAGAAGGAACACGTAACGAAAAACAAAAACTCTCAAAAGTATCTTTGTATTGTTCACAAACATATCGTAATATTCGTAAAGGCGGTGTTTTATTGTATTTGGAAGATATTTCCATTAGGTTTTGTTTGGCCTGAAGAGCTAGTTACTTCGTTTTTGCCGGGAGACGGAAACGTATGAGTGAGACCTTTCGTAAATGTGCGAGAGACAAATCGCAGCACTAGCTCTTTTTTTTAACAACGCCAGAGACAGCTTGACATTGTGCTTGTCACAGTTCATTTGTTTGGTGCTTTCAACATACAGAGAGAAAAACCTAATAAATTTGTTATAATATTCTACCTTGTATTCAAAACCCTTGTTTTTCTTTACCAGTCCATTATGCTCATATGTCATTGATACCATGATACACAATAATAAACTGGCATTCATTTGTTGTCGTTGCTGTGATCAACACGCGTTCTTACTCTGTGCGACTATCCGAAAATACAACAGTTGGCGAGCGAGTTCGGGATCAGCGCTACTGACAGGTTCGGAAGGGTCTCGAGATTCTGTTGGATCAACCAGTACCTCAGATGTACATTCTTGTGGCGGTGGCAAAGGAATGGACGGCCGAACAACACTCCTAACAACAGGAAGTTCTGACTGAGACTGTTGACTCACTGGACCTGGTCTGATTTGGTCAATATGACGTTTCCACAACCTACCATCATCAAGTTCGATCATATAATGCAACTTCCCAACCTTTTCCGAAACAATACCAAACCTCCATCTATCCGAATGCGAAAGAAAGTCTCTGGCAGCTACTCTGTCATTTATCTCAAACGAACGAACTGTCACCTCTTCTCCCCTGGAACCGAAATGCTTGTCGTCACGGTCGCTTTTGGGCACTAGTAGGTCTATACGAGATCTCATCTGCCTCCCGAAAACCATCATCGAAGGACTCTTCCCAGTAGCGGGGTGGATGGTTCTTCTGTAGGCCATGACTATATTGAGCAGTTCCTTCTGAACTTCTGATCGTGGACACTGTAGAGCCTTTATTTTGTCCTTAAACGTTTGAACATATCGTTCAGCTTGGCCGTTTGTGGCTGGATGATAAGGCGCTCCCATTTTGTGGATGATTCCATTTTTCTTCAAAAAATCTTGAAATTGTGCAGATGTGAACTGCGTACCTCGGTCCGTGACCAACACCGTTGGCAAACCAAACGTGGCGAAAAACTCGCGCATTCGCTCAATTGTAGTATCGGTTGACATGTCAGGGATAACCTTAACCTCAGGCCATTTACTATAAGCATCCACAATTATAAGGAAGTAGAGCCCCATAAACGGCCCCGCGAAGTCCGCATGTATACGCTGGAATGGTTCCACTGGCCTCTCCCAACAGTGTGTTTGTACCTTTGGAGGATCATTCCTGGTTCTTGCACAGCTGACGCAATCACGTGAAAGTTCGGTTATATCGCGGTCAATAGATTCCCACCAGCAGTATGATCTCGCTAGAGATTTCATCCGAGAGATCCCGAAATGTCCTGCATGCAGTTCTTCAAGAACTCTTAGACGCAAAGGTTCCGGGATATACACTCTAATGCCTTTCATCAGACATCCGCTTTGCAGACTGAACTCGCTTTGGTCAACTCCGAATCGATCACGGCCTTCTACTGATCGCCCTGTCTTCAAACCTTGGATTAAGTTGCGAACGGAAGCATCTTGCTTTGTATTCTCTTCGAGTTCCTCCACGGATACGGGCAGCGTACGGATCTGATCCAACTCGATGACGTCAACTTCTTCGATGCGTTTCTTGTAGGCTCTATCTGAAACAGGTAAACGGGACATTCCGTCTGCATTGGCGTGGTCTTTTGAGGGTCGATATCGGACATCAAATTGGAAAGACTCTAAAAAGACAGCGTAGTGTTGCATACGCAGAGCAGAAAGCGTGGGCAGACCTTTTTCCGGCGAGAAAATTTGCGCCACAGGTTTGTTGTCTGTGACAAGAACGAATTTCCTGCCAAACAGATACTGATGAAACCTCTTGACACCATAGACAATAGCATACGCTTCTTTGTCGACTTGGCTGTAATTTTGCTGAGTTGTGTTCAGAGTTTGCGATGCGTATTGGATCGGGCGTTCGCTTCCGTCCGGGTATACGTGACTCAACACCGCCCCAACACCATACGGTGAGGCATCCACGGCAAGAACCAGCGGTAAACTCGAATCATAATGGACTAATACGCGATCGGACTGTATCTCAGATTTCAACCATTCAAACGCCCTTTCACAATCGTTGTTCCATTCAAAAGGAGTATGGTCTTTCAAGAGATTGTTGATTGGATAGATTTTCGTGCTGAGATCAGGCATGAATCTTCCATAGTAATTAACAAGCCCAAGGAACGCCCTGACCTGCTCACGGTTCTCTGGTCTAGGCATTTTCTGTATAGCGAAAATTTTTTCTTCCATCTTGTGGATACCTTCGGAATCAATGACATAACCACAGTACTCAATAGAGTCCGCGAAAAATTCGCATTTAGCTACATTCACTCTCATACCATGCTCTGCAAATCTCCTCAAAACTTCTTGTAGTCGCTTCAAGTGTGTCTCGTAATCCGGCCCTGTAACTTTGACATCATCTAAGAAGACAGATACCCCAGGAATGTCACGAAGAATCTGCGAAATCTCTCTCTGGAATATGGCGGGCGCAGAGGCAACACCATACATCAGTCTTGTCGGTTGAAATAATCCCAAATGAGTGTTCAATGTGAGCATTCCCTGATCTTCTGGTCGCACACTCATCTGCAAGTACGCCTGTGCCAAATCCAGTTTTGAAAACTTCTGCCCACCTGCCATATTCGCAAAAAGCTCATCAACCGTTGGTAATGGGTGCTCATCAACCAACAAATGCTTGTTCACCGTTAACTTGTAATCTCCGCACAACCGGACCTTATTAGCGGACTTCATCACCGGTACGACAGGAGTACCCCATTCGCTATTATTGACCTTCACCAGAATCCCATTGTCAACCATTTCGTTGATTTCTCGTTCAACAGTATCACGGATAGCGAAAGGTAAAGTACGAGATTTTAGAAACACTGGTCTGGCGTTCGGTTTGAGAGTAAGACTAGCCTGTATTTTAGTCATCTTGCCGACGGAATTATCGAACACGGAAGGAAATTGATCAATGAGAGACTTTACGGAATCTGACAATGGTGGACGAATAGTGATTTTATCGACAGAAGTAACCGAGGCTGCCATAATTTCATTCCAATTGAGTTGCAATGCACGCATCCATTCTCTTCCCAGAAGGGGATGCCGGTTCGAATCCACCACAAACAGGCGTAAGGTTTCCACTTTGCCTTTGTATACCACATCAGCATCGACGGTACCATGAACTTTTATTTGACCACCACAATAACTACGCAATTTTGTATTTGTCTGAACAAGCGGAAGGTTTGTGAGATATTTCGCCTGTCAGTAGCACTTACCAGCGACACAGGTGACCCACTATCCACCTCAAACCTCATCAGTGATTGATTTACCTTAAGCTGTATGTAGATTTTCGACAACGGTTTATTCTCATGACTTACATTGCAATTACAAACATCAATGACACAGATCTCATCGATCGTTTCGTCCCCAGAATCGCTATCATTTTCACCCCCCTCCTCGACCAGATGAGTTTTCAATTTCTTATTATCATCTTTCTTGAATTTACTGTCCGGTGGCGTACTGAGACAAACACGTTGCAAATGTCCCTTCTTTCGGCAAAATCCACAAACAGTATCTTTGTGTCGGCAGACGTTTGCAAGGTGCGTCTCACTACCACATCGGTAACACGTTTTGTTAGTATTGTTAGTTACCTTGCTCGTCGACGATCGTTGGTGGTGAGCGGAATTGTCAATCAGATTCAGCTCATGCAACTTCCGGTTGAGAACTTCAGCACCTTCACCGGACGCCTCCATCGCAAGTGAAATGTCCTTCGCCTTGTCGAACGTCAACGCCTTTTCCTCGATTAGACGCGACCGGATACGCTGGTTGCGAAGCCCGAACACCAGCTGATTTCGCAGCGCATTCTGCAGATAGTCGCCGAATTTGCAGTATTTCGCTTCACGTTGCAGCGCCGTGATGAACTCCGCAATCGATTCCCCTTCCATTTGTGTCCGGGATCTGAACTTCCACAGTTCTACCATCTCGAGAGGTTCCGGATCGTAATAGTTCCCAAGCACGTCCACGATTTGTTGATATGTCTGGTTCTCCGGCTCGTCGGGAGACACATTATCCGCAAGGATGTTGTATGTCTCCGAGCCCATGTAGTGCAGTAGTACACTTTGCATGACGTTGTTGTTCACACCAAACAGTCGCATTGCACCTTCCAGCCGTTTCACCCAACGGCCCCACTTTGTTTTCGTTCTATCGAAGGGTTCGAAATTAAACGTCGGTGGAATCCCCGCTCCGGCGGCATTTCCGGCAGCAGCAGCAGCAACATTCGTCGGATTAGCCATCACTCACATCAAGCGCAATCATCAGTAGCAGCAATAGAACAGGGTCCAACCTGGCAGCATCAAAACACTCAACAGCGCAGCAGCAGAACGGCAATGTACAGCCCGCGTCGTAGCAGAAAGCAATTAGCAGCAACCAACACCTCAGCAAACACGTAACCTCAACTTCGTATGTCCAAATTCTTTTCCGGCGATCGGCCCCGCTACGTAGCACCAGCCAAACGGCTGCAATCGGCCGAATCTTCGTAGGTTCTTCTTCTTCTTTCGTCGCCAGTGACAGTTCGTTCGTTTGGTATTGTTTCGGAAAAGGTTGGGAAGTTGCATTATATGATCGAACTTGATGATGGTAGGTTGTGGAAACGTCATATTGACCAAATCAGACCAGGTCCAGTGAGTCAACAGTCTCAGTCAGAACTTCCTGTTGTTAGGAGTGTTGTTCGGCCGTCCATTCCTTTGCCACCGCCACAAGAATGTACATCTGAGGTACTGGTTGATCCAACAGAATCTCGAGACCCTTCCGAACCTGTCAGTAGCGCTGATCCCGAACTCGCTCGCAATCATTATCCAAGTCAAAGTCAAAGAGCGACGCAAGCACACTGTATTCAACCAACGAAAGCCTCGGGGACTGGAGATACGGACCTCAGAAGGTCTAACAGAGTTAGGAAAGCACCGAATAGACTCGATCTCTGAATTTGTGTTTACTAACAATACTAACTCTCAATGTATCAAGCAATCATCGTTAGGGAGAAAGAAATGTTATAATATTCTACCTTGTATTCAAAACCCTTGTTTTTCTTTACCAGTCCATTATGCTCATATGTCATTGATACCATGATACACAATAATAAACTGGCATTCATTTGTTGTCGTTGCTGTGATCAACACGCGTTCTTACTCTGTGCGACTATCCGAAAATACAACAAAATTAAATAGAGAGTTCATGTTTTCGGCAAAGTTGTCAAGCTTGACAAGAACTTACAAAAGATGAATCGTTTGATTCGAAATTTCACCAATCTTACCAAATCAAGCACAGTGCCAAGCACAGTGTCAAGCAAAGTGCCAAGCACAGTGACAAGCGCCGAGAGAGTGCATACGACAGAGCGCGAGAGACAGGAGACCTCCAGCGTTCTGCAAAGTAAGCGTACAACACACAACCGATTGCACGTACTCGCCTCCTTCTAATTTGTTGTACTGTTTCGTAGCAGCGTGTGCAAAGAGTTTTGAGTCACACCCTATCCCTGATGACACCACTGACACGATCGTATCGTTTTTAGCGATGGGTCGACGGGGGCTCGAGTGAATGATTGATGATCGGTGAGCTTGTTCCTTGTTTTTCTTTGAAAAACGTAGTAAACGTATCAATTAGTTTATAATCTTCCTTCAAATATTTACTCAACAAGAACTGATAAGTTCGTCACCGTCGAGCTAACATTCCTTCCCTTCCACGGTTAACCATAAAAAGGTGCTTGCGTGCGCAGCCTTTTCTTTTTTCTCGCTCGTTCTTTTTGTTGAACGCAAGAAAGAGCGAGATAAAAGAGGGGGCAAAATGCCCCCTCTATTATCTGTTTCTTTCGCATGTTTGTTTACGAGAGTGAGTGAGAAAAAAGAAAAAGCTGCGCACGCTAGAGCCGTAAGGATGTGGTCAGCGCCGTTATTGAGCAAAGCAAAGCAAAGCAAAGCAAAGATAACCGTACACATGGTAGTTGCTACTCCGTGATTGACCAGAACAATCGAAGTTGCACAGAGAGCCAATGAATGTGAAAGCTTGGGACTAGCTAACCATTCTCATGTGCACAACTCGAGAGTTCAGCTATTTAAAGTCAATAACGGCGCTGGCCACGTCCTTACGGTCATCAGGAAAGGGAAGGAATATTAGTTCGACAACCGTTGCTACTAGAAACCGTGGAATCCACAGCATCCCCACAGTTGTCACGGGAAGGAATGGTGGTTAGTAGGGTAGGGTAAGGTGTGGATCTAGGAGCCACCTCTGTTAGGTGATATGATCCACTAGTTATATGGAAATACACGTCGCGGTCTTCATCACGATTATGATTTATTTGATCACGATGACCACTGATCCCGGATTTCGTGCTCGCGTTTCCATCGCCCTACCGTGGAAACCGACTGATCTACGGTTATTGTAGCGCGATTCTGATCCCGGATTTTTCACTTGCACTTCCATCGCCCTACCGTGGAAACCGACTCGATGTGGTCAGCGCCGTTATTGACCCAATAAAGTTTGAGCTCTCGAAAGTGTACATTGAGGATGGTGGCAAATCCCAAGCCCCAAGCCTATTGGTTCTCTGTGCGATTTCGCTAGTCCAGGTCAATCACGGAGTTGCAACTACATACGAAGCTACGAAGTGTATGGTCACCAATGCTCACGCTCGTGCTATCCCTGATGGCACCACTGAACCTCACTATTATACACGATGGTCTACAAACTCTCGAACTCTGGTAGCATTTTTCATCTAGGTAGGGTGACCATGGGGAATATCGGCAGGTTTGTTCTATTCGTCGTGGGGGGTTTTTGTCGGCCAAATTTCCTGAAACTTGGTCGTACAATTCAGCTTGATTGGGAAAGATTTGAGGTCAACTTTGAGTTCAACAGGTTTTAAAAAAAATCCCCATGACGAAGAGAATAAAACAGCCGAAAATAGACAATTTCCCCTAAATGGTCGGCAACGATGAAAAAAAAATGCTACCTGGATACACGTAATGCCAACAAATCGATCGATCTCATCCGAGTTGAATGGAAATATGCGGCGGTAAGGACGGGAACCTCTTGACAGACAAACGTGAAGTGATCGAAAAGTGGAAGCAGAACGTCGACGAACAACTGAATAGGAACGCGAGCTTTGAGGAATAGCATAAGAAGTTTTCTGTATGAACAAAGCCTTTCATAATATTTACCAATAAATCAGTTTTTTGTAGTTACAAATGTGTAGCTTTGGCTGCGAGTATTGTAGCTAAATCGATCAATGGGCCCTTAAAAGCTCGAATACCTTTAGATCTCCAGGGTTTCTACTGTTTTGCTACAGAGGTATTTGAGATTTTCAAACATGTTTTAAATAACTACTCTTTTGTAGTTTTAGTACTGTGTGTTTCCCAGATCCTGACGGGAAATTAATCTACAGTGTATCCATGATGCTTGTTCTTTTTTGGATTACCCTAATGAGAAAAGCGAATTCTCAAAACAGGCAATTACATTTTTGCAACAGCTTGTAATTATTTTTTTTATTCAATACAATGAAGAAAAAAGACAAAGTTGTACATCAATTATTGTTCTTTTACGCAATTTCTACTATCTACTCACATTTAATAGTTTTCTTAAATTATCCTGCTTTTCCTACAGGCTCACACTCTGGTCAAATGGGCTCTCGTGTAGTTTCAACTGTTTAAACGGAACACTATTAATTGCAAATCTTTAGTTTATCTACATTGCCCTTACCTGAATATGTGTTTCCAACCACGAAGGCACTATTTTAGTTCGCAAGAAAAAAAGCCGGAACCGCCAAACTACCCAAAATTGAGTTCTTGTGACGCAATTCCATAGTTCGGCCCAATAAGCCAAAATTTGAGTAAATCGATTAAATTCACGCTAGGTAGATTGCATTTACCCCCAGCTAATGTATACTTAAGAGTAGATAAATTCAACCTAAACCCCCCCCCCCCCTCATTCAACTCAGTTTTGAGTAAACCGAAAGTTACCCAAAGTTGGCTTATTGGGGTCAAGGACCCCGCTTGGGTCTCCAGTTAGCCTAGTGGTTAAGGCTATGGATCGCCAATCCGGAGACGGCTGGTTCGATTCCCGTTCCGGTCGGGAAAATTTTCTCGACTCCCTGCACATAGTGTATCATTGTACTTGCCTCACAATATACATATTCATGCAATGGCAGGCAAAGAAACCCTTTCAATTAATAACTGTGGAAGTGCTCATAGAACACTAAGTTGAAGCGAGGCAGGCCAAGTCCCAGTGGGGACGTGGAGCCATTTAGAAGAAGAAGAACCCCGCTTGGGTAGATGCATCTCTGTTTTTGACAACATCGGTTAGGCAGAGAGGGAAAACAACCTAATTTTGGGTAAGGAGTTTATTCGATATACTCAATTTTGAGTAAAATCGACCCAAATATTAGGTAGTTTGGATTTTCTGTGCACCCTGTATGCGCTGCCGAAGAGTGGTACAGAGCTGTGTTAACAATGCTCATCTGGTTAACTTGTTTACCAATTTGGGATATCCACAGTGAATTTCACACAACATTGGTGTACGTTTTTAATAAGCCACTCGCTCAAGCGTAGTTCATATCAAATAGGTGGTGTCTTGGATTTTAAGAATTCACACGACAACATGCTCTTCAATCTCACTGTAAGTTGAACGCCATCACGAGCCACCTCCAATATGCTCTATATGCTCCCTTTACGCTTCTGCGTGAACATTTTGTGGTTTCGACTGACAGCAATAGTAATCCCTTTATGGCTAATTTCCACTTCGTACGTACTGCGCAAAAAGATAGGACAAGTAATGATCTAGTAATGATTCCGCTTCAAAATTACTTGAACGGTTCGCAGATGCCAAGTAAGGAAAAAAGTGTAACGCCAGTAACGCTTGCCATGTAAATCAAATGAAGCTGTCACTTTTCCGCGCGGAGAAATAGTCCGTGTTATTATTCCGTACATGGAGAGACGAAACTACCCAAAAGTGAGTTCTTTCCACCCAACTTCGGGGTTGCGTGCGTCAAGCCAATTTTGAGTTGTTGGAATCGATGTTTTTGTTGGGTTGTTCCCGCTTGCTTCCATGTGAAAAAAATACCTAATTTCAAGTTTTTCACCCAACTGAATTTTTGACTATAGGTTGTATTCACTCAAGTTTGAGTACTGTGCTAGAAACTCAGTGTTGCGTTGACGCACTCAACTGCAAAAGTTGAGTTGCTTCTCTCTTTACTCTCTGACAACAATAGAAAGAGCGTATGAAAAGGGAGATGAACAATAACTCAAAATTGAGTTTAAAAGTAATTAATTTCGAGTTTTTCAGTTTCTCCGTGTAAGGAAAAGTGATATTTCTCCCCATATAGATTAGTTGTCAAAATTACTTGTGGAAAAAGTAGGAATTTTACTTGAATGCTCTACGTGGGATCTGGAAACTTAGCTTTACATGGCAATGGCACAAATTATAAGCAACACACCTCGTTTCAAAAGGATTGCACAGAAGTGACTGTGATTTACTGCGCAACCCTTATGAAGGAAAACGTGCCTCTAGAGCCGACCTGCTGATCCTAAATTCTAGAAGCCCTGCCCATCGTATCCTCCTGGATAGAGCGTACCGAGCTCTAGTGTGTTGGACGTTCGCGAAGTTGGAGAAGAAATAGCGAACCGAAATACTCGGTATAGAATTTTTGACTCAGTCTTAAGTTAGTAAAGATTCCATAACTGCATAAACTAATCAATGGGATACACATTGAATCAGCGACAAACGACTAAACAATTTCCGAGACGGCTGTTCAACCAACCTCCTAACCCCTTTAGGGGTAACATCTAAATTTATGGGTCTAGACACATGCACCGTGCTTCCTCCGTAACTACAACTTCATCTGCACCGCTTCCAGCTGTAACCGCGGAGTACACTCCGATTTGCATACGCGGTTGCTCCACCTCGACGCCACACGAAGTTCACCTTAATACCCAAAACCAGTTTCCTCGCAGTGCACCTCCTGCATGCTCGACACCCATATACACCTTCCAAGTTTTTGATCTCAAACCACATGAGGTTTTAACTTAATATTGGTCGGCTCGGTAGCTGCCCTGGCATGCAACGAGATGACATTGAAAAAGTGCAACCTGGTGCGCAACAGCGCAGCAAACGGTGGAACGAGTTGTTATCCTTCGATTTATCTTCGTGCATCGTTCATTCGTAGCACGTCCCAAAAGGTGGTAATTTTCAAGCGCGGAGGTTCTGACAAGTTGGTTGGAATTTCGCAGTTTTTGCCAAAAATTGATCGCCTCGACAGGGGCTTTGCTTCGTGCATGCTGGTTGGTGAGATCGCTGCAAGCAGCTTACTGCACTGCAGAGGATTAGGAATGCACGGTTGTCGGTCGGAGATTTAAGAGGATTTATGAGTGGTGCCCGGTCGGAGACCGGTCGACAGGATGGTTTGCTGAATTCAAGGTTAAATGGCAAGCGTGATTTCGGCGAGTTTTTTTTTGTGTCGAGCCGGGTGTCATCAGTGCAGAATAAATGGATTTGTTTTTGTCGTAAACATGTTATTTCGAACGAAATCGATTTTGCTTTGCAATTAAGAAGTCATTGTTCATCCGGCTGAGTGGAATTAAAATTAGTGAGCTTTTAGTGAAGGTTGCCTAATGGAAGGTGCTAATCTTCTCAATGGCGAACACATTTTCTGTGGGGAACAAATTGCTACAACAACACTAACGATCATCACGTACTTTGTCGTCTATCTGATGAGCTGGTGACGATGTGATAATTAATGTAAGTTACAGACGTGACTACCGTCGTTGGGGGTGACAATGGGTCAGAGAGACGAGATTGGGTCAAAACATTATCTGAAATATCGGAAATATCTCATCAAATATTACGAATATCGAATCAAAAATGTTATGGTATCATCCTCGTAGATGCCAGCAGTCCTGTCAAAAAAAAAAATAGGTTTCTAGAGCAATTAATTAATTTTTGATAAATCATCGAAAAAAGTTTGAAAATAAGGTTTCATCGATACTTTATATAATCTCAAACTCATATACATCATATAATATATTATTGGTAAGTAGTATCAACCTTGAACAGAACTTTATTAACTTGCTTTGTTGTCAATGCAGAACAAATTCGGTTCCCTTGACCCATTCTCACCCGCTCGAAGTATTTCATTCGTGCAGGGCTCCGACATGTTCGTACGAAAAAATAATTGGGAAAATCGACCGGGAACGCACCGAAAACGAGAAAATTTGAAATTCCATTTTGCGAACCTTACTTTCGTAAGGGGAATTTCTATCTAGGAAACCTTGTGAATCCGGTGTTTGCTACTTTCGGTAAAAATGAAATGGCAAACTCACGTGCCATACCTCGAGCCTGTGTGCTTGTCAACAACGCAATCGTTGCTACACTCATTTCTGAACTAACTACTAGAGATGTATGTGCTATCACAATCGATGTATCCATTGGAAACCTCAACAGGAAATTCGTTTATTGTTCGGTTTATTTACCGCATAATGAATTATCCCCTACGGATGCTTTTAAGCAAGTCATTGCATACTGCACTTCAAAAGGCCTTCCGCTAATTATTGGCAGTGATGCTAATGCTCACCATATAATCTGGGGCAGCTCAGACATCAATTTGAGAGGCTCCAGTTAATGGAATACATAAGTAGTACAGATTTTGGATTACTTAACATAGGCAACCGCCCAACCTTCATATATAACGCTTTTCTCTAGCAGAATTAGTCACGAGCTGACCAATTGGCTTGTGTCAGATGAAGAATCTTTATCTGACCATCGCTACATCTTATTTAAACATGTGAATGTTACTTCGCAAACTTTGCGTTTAGGAACCCCCGGTCAATCAACCGGGATCTCTTTACCGATTGGCTGCAGCCAAATTTCATGGATATTCACCATCCATTGACAATCCAAGTGATGTAGATGATGCCGTTGATACTACAACGGCCTTCATCATGGAAGCTTTTGAAGAAGCTTGCCGGTCCGTGAGGACCACAAGAGGAACTTCTTGGCGGAACTCTGATCTGGCGAAGCTCAGGAAACAATGTAGAAAGAGTTGGAACAGACGACGTTCTGCTGGATCGGAGGATTTCAGGTCGGCTCGCAAGGCCTACCAGAAAGCTCTTCGGTCTGCTGAACGATCCGGCTGGAAAAACCTTTGTACAAATGTTTCCAGTCTGATTGAAGCCAGTCGGTTGAACAAAATCCTTGCAAAATCTAAGGATTTTCAAGTGAACGAACTTCGTTTGCCAAATGGTGATTTCACTTACTCTGATGAATTTGGAATGTTTATTCAGTACACACTTCCCCGGATGTGTGGATATTACATCTTCGGATGAACCTGATGTCATTTCTTGTAGTTATGATTCTTTAGCTTCGGCTCGGAGTATCATAACTTTAGAATCGATTGAATGGGCACTTAATAGCTTTGCTCCTTTCAAATTTCCTGGGGCAGATGGGATTTATCCTATTTTGCTTCAGAAGGGATTTGATCATTTCAAACATGTTTTGAAACAACTACTTGTTTGCAGTTTTGCTACAGGGTATATTCCCAAATCCTGATGGGATATTACTGTAAACGTGCCGGGGTCATGGTATATCTCCAATGATTTCCAATAGGACAGATCGGTGAAGTACTAGATTTGTAGTAATGAGCTGAATTTTAGTATGGTGAGAAGGTCAATTCTCCGTTTCTGCAGTGAAATGGTACAAAAAGCGTGGATATTGTGATTCCTTGCCTAGTGTGATGCTGTTTAAGCACAACTTTGTTGTTTTCTCCATTTTTTGCAAAATAAACAACATAGTTATGCAAAGTTTTGGTCAAACAGCATTAAATTAGGCAAGGAATCATAATACCCACGCTATTTGTACCGAACGTACCCCATTGTATTCACCAAATGCTCAAAAACCGATATCTCTTCGTGACATTGCGTCAAGCGGCGTTTAGGAAATTGAGTGTTTGTGGATGCCTCCAAGGGGGAGTCTTATCACCACTTTTGTGGAATCTCGTAGCAGACACGCTATTGAGGCAACTCAATAATAGTGGTTTTCCTACTTATACTTTTGCCGACGACTACCTAACATTGTTAGTCGGTATGAGCATCAGCACCCTTTTCGACCAGATGCAAAACGCTCTTCAGGTAGTAGAGGGTTGGTGTCGCTAATATGGCCTTTCGGTAAATCCGAGTAAAACATCTATTGTTATTTTTACGGAAAGGCGAAACCGCAATGGTGTTCGACCTTTGCGTCTCTTTGATTCTGAAATCAATGTGACTGAACAGGTAAAGTACGTTGGAGTCATTCTTGATTCCACGCTTTCCTGGACACCTCATGCTGAGTTCAGAAACAAAAAAGCTTGTATGGCCTTCGGGCAATGCCGGCGAACCTTTGGTACAATTTGGGCTCTAAAACTCAAGTATGTCAGACGGATTTACACAATTGTTGTTCGTCCAATATTGGCCGATGGATGTCTCGGGTGGTGGCAGTGGGCGGAGTGAGAACGGTCCAATTAAAGTTAGGTCATCTTCAAAGGATGTGCTTAATGGCGATGTCTGGAGCGTTCTCTTCAACTCCTACGGCAGCTCTCGAAGTTCTCTTTGACGTTGCCCCACTACACATTCTTCTCAAACAAGAAGCACTTTCTTGCACTTACCGCCTATGGGTACTCGGTTTACTAGAGGAAACTCCTGTGAACCGCACATCAACACACACCTCGTTGTTTTCACTTTTGGTGAATTGTGACAAAGTTGTCCTTGCTCCAAGTGATCTTACAATTGCTTGTAATTTTCCATATAGGACATTTTCCACAAAATTCCCTTCCCGGGAAGAGTGGACATCTGGTTATCTGGAGAGAAGTATTTCAGACGGCATCGTATGTTACACTAATGGCTCCCTTCTCGAAGGTCGAGCAGGTGCTGGTGTTTGCTCTCGTGAGCTGAGGCTGCGCTTACGGTGCTTTACGGTTTGTAAGATCTGTCATATCGAATTTTGATCTAGCTATTTATCAGCGTTACATGAGCTTTTCAGGACTTTAAATTTTCAAATATAAGAACATGGTTGATTTTCAATATTTTATTTTAATTGAAGATGTTTTGTTTTGCATTATTTTTATAAATTCACGATGAAAATATCTGTTTCTCGTTTGCGAATGCGGTTTATTATGGGTTTGTATTATTTGTAGTTATACACTCCTAGTAGATCCTGATTTTTTACTGGCAGATCCTGGTAATAATACAGGTGAAAACCATAGATTTTGTTCAAAAAATGGAAGAAATATTAATAGTCAAAAATTAACTCCCATACATATTTTTGTGTCAGGATACTTCTAATGTGGCCACTCCCGTAAAAATACACGCGATTCGCCAATTTTTATTTTTATATTCATGAATTTTAACTTTGAGCTAATTCTTCACACATTGGCTACAATTGTTGAGAATATGGCCAAAATTGGCGCCGTATATCAATGTTGGCCAGTGCTTCTTTACATCTAAAAAATAAGTATTCGCACATTTACTTATTTTTTTCCAGAATATAAGGATTGCAAACTGTAATTTGAAGTATTGCTAACTCACATAAGCTAGCTGATATTGCTTGCAAAAAGAATTCCCTTTAGTCTGGCCAAAACCGGTACTCGTATCCTACTAAATTTGTGTTCTTCAGTTTCGTTCCGAGTATACATTCTTCAATTTTATCATATTTTTTTTTTAAGTAATTACGGCGGTAGCAACACTGTGCTTATGTTCTACACCGCACCCTTTCCCTACATTTGCTTCTAGGAGCCTCTATTTTTGTTTCAACACACAGAAGTATGTAGGCGTGTGTGGCCCAAGTCGACATTGTTTTGGCCTGCGTTGAACAAAAATAGTTTCAATAAAAGTTTTTTTTTCTTTTTGTCAATTGGTTTTTTGTAGTATGGTCCATGCATTTAGTTAGGTTCTTGTCAATTTGTCAGTTATTCGAAGTAGATCTCTAAGGTAATATTCAATTCAGTCATTCTGATCTGTTCTATCATGGCAGCTTTAGTTTTTGCTTTATTGAAGTGTAGTTTTATTGGAAATATGCTGAATTTCGTAATTAAAAAGAGACGTCTGGAACTGTGTCCTGCTAGCTGTCCCGTCATGCACATTAGAGCCAGTCTAGTTAGAGTCTGGCGGACTGTCACCTTCGATCGGAGCCAATCGAGCATGACATCACTGTGTAGCATTTATCGGTGAGGACACTATGACGTCATGCTCGATTGGCTCCGGTCGAAAGTGACAGTCCGCCGTTCAAGTCAAGTAAGAGCTATATTTTTTGAGAATTTTTAGTTTTGAAACACCTTGATTTTTTGGATCACTCTATTTGAGAATTCGTCAATATGTCAATTTTCTATGGAATGGCTGTTAAGGTTTTGACGTAGGACTACGTCTCTCTTTTCTATACCGGGTGTCATTCTAAATTTTCAGAAATCAGCCGCGTTACGTTTAAAGTGGAGATTTTGAGCGTTAATAGCTCAGCCATTTCTTGTTGAATTTTCAAAATTTTGGCACCAATCGATTGCAAATCTTTACACCAATTATGTCCAATAATAATATTTGCTGTTTTTCAATAACAAACTATTGAAAAATTGGGAAAAGTGAACCCATGTTTATTCCAGCCAATCACGATCGAGCACATTTTGGAGCACATTTTGGATGCTCCCGTCGAATATAAAAGCTACTGCTTCTTCGCATCTTCCCTCATTTGCCTTTGTCGTCTCGAGGTGAACGCATCGAACGAGAGCTGCGTGCCCACTTTCTTCGTTTGCGTTTTCGCTCATTATTCTTTGACGGCCGTGTTGGCTCGGCGTCGGTGGTTGTCGGCAAGGGTGCTGTTGCACATTCGCCTTCTAACCGTCTAACGCGGCAGACGAAGGAAAGAATACGTTTCATCGATTGCTCGGCGGTGGTGGCAGAGGCAGCAAAATCCACAGAAAGATCAGCGACATACGAATTTGCGAGTTGCGTCGCTGTCCTCGGGGCTCGGTCCTTTCGCCGATTGATTGGCGGTGGCGCATTGATGATAGCATCAGGAACATCCAGGGCAACAAGCGGCGGGCCAATTTTCGACGGCGTTCAGCATTCAGCACGGAGGAATCCAACACGCATTGCGTGGCATGATAAATTCATGTCATTTTTTGTCTAAAATCTTTCAATATTCAATCGGTTCTTTTCAGGACCATAGAAAATTATTCATCAAGAGTTGTGAATCAGATAATTATTTCATTCCATCATGGATCGGTAAAAGTGTGGTGCAACCGAAAAGTGAAAGATTGAATGCTTGGTGGCCCCGCAAGAATGATGATGCCGGCCACTAATGGTTCCATCCGGAATTTATCAACCCTATCCGAACCATTTTTCGTGAAACATCGATAAATTATAACGTTGTTCGAGTTAAAATGATCTTAACCTTACAATATTTTGATTACTTTATTCGTTAAATGGAAATTTTCTTATTTCTCGGTTGATTAACCGTTTCAAGCGTCTGGTGCATGCGGGGCGGGTCATGCAAATAAAATATACTGAAAAGCCAGCCGAATGGGAGGAGCTTCATCTGCTAATCTAGGGCATAAAAGCTGCTCCCTCTGATTTCTTTCGTCATTTTCGTTGGATCAGTCAAGCAGGGTGGATGTCACCTCCACACCTGAGCACTACCCATCGGCGACTCTCGGCTATCGTGCTGATAGCGTCATGAATCTTATCCACGGCAGAAAGCGGCCTACCAATTTTCGGTGGCATCCTGCAGGATTAGCACGGAGAAAACCAACACGCATTGCGTGGCAAGGCGGTTTCATGCCATTTTCTTCCTGAAATCGTTACTTTATCAAACGTTCCTTATCAGGATCACCAAAAAATGATTCTTCAAGAGTTGTAAATCAGATAATTTTACTCCATCAATCGAGAAAAGTGTGGTTCACCCGAAAAATGAATGATTGAATTCCGGCCACTAATGGTTCCACCCAGAATTCAGCAACGCATTACCCTATCAGAACTATTTTCCGTAAAACATTGTTTAACTCTAACAATTTTCGAATTAAAATGATCTAAATCATCCAATATTTTGTTTACTTTAACGCTTAATGAATTTTTTTTCCATTTCTGGGTTGATTAATCGTTTGAAGCGTCTGAAGCAGGCGGGGCGGGCCATGCAAATGAAATATTCTGGAAAGCCAGCCGAATGGGAGGAGCTGCATCTGCTAATCTAGGGGCATAAAAGCTGTTCCCTCTGATTTCTTTCTGGATTCCGCCAGACTGAAAAAATGTCGAATGTCGGGTTAAAGTCGGGTCAATTTTTATCGAATGTTGGGCCACTGTTGGACCAACATCGATCAACTATTGGGTCTATGTTAGGTTTGGTGGCTAAAATCAAAATAGGTGAATGATAGGTTGATGTCGGGTTTGACGTCATCAACTATGGTAAAAGCTTTAAACCTACAACACCACAAATTTATGCTTCCTAGCTGGGGCTCAATTGAATGATGTACCTTGACTGAGGCTGGAGCTGAAAATTAGTAAAAGCTCGAGATCAGTCTTACCCAACCAATCACAATCAAGCATAGTTCTGTGAGGCGACACGACGAAACTTATATAAGTGGTGCACACACTCATTTCGATCATTTCATCGGCACACACAGCAGCGGACGGACAGCACCGAGCGGCAGCAAGATCCCAAAAAAGATCCGCTTCAACGGATGAGCAAGCGGGTGGCACCGCCCTCTGTCCAATGAAGCCTCGATTCTTTTCGGATCCATCGGCAGTGGAGGCAGCAGCGGAAGCAACATCCAAAGAAAAATCCGCCTCGGCAAACGAAAATTCGATTGGCGTCACTTTTTGTTTGCCGGGGCCCCGATTCTTTCATGGATTGTCGGTGGCAGCAGCAGCAAGATCCCAAAAAAGATCCGCTTCAACGGATGAGCAAGCGGGTGGCACCGCCCTCTGTCCAATGAAGCCTCGATTCTTTTCGGATCCATCGGCAGTGGAGGCAGTAGCGGAAGCAACATCCAAAGAAAAATCCGCCTCGGCAAACGAAAATTCGATTGGCGTCACTTTTTGTTTGCCGGGGCCCCGATTCTTTCATGGATTGTCGGTGGCAGCAGCAGCAAAATCCCAAAAAAGATCCGCTTCAACGGATGAGCAAGCGGGTGGCACCGCCCTCTGTCCAATGAAGCCTCGATTCTTTTCGGATCCATCGGCAGTGGAGGCAGCAGCGGAAGCAACATCCAAAGAAAAATCCGCCTCGGCAAACGAAAATTCGATTGGCGTCACTTTTCGTTTGCCGGGGCCCCGATTCTTTCATGGATTGCCGGCGGCAGCAGCAGCGAGATCCCAAAAAAGATCCGCTTCAACGGATGAGCAAGCGGGTGGCACCGCCCTCTGTCCAATGAAGCCTCGATTCTTTTCGGATCCATCGGCAGTGGAGGCAGCAGCGGAAGCAACATCCAAAGAAAAATCCGCCTCGGCAAACGAAAATTCGATTGGCGTCACTTTTTGTTTGCCGGGGCCCCGATTCTTTCATGGATTGTCGGTGGCAGCAGCAGCAAGATCCCAAAAAAAGATCCGCTTCAACGGATGAGCAAGCGGGTGGCACCGCCCTCTGTCCAATGAAGCCTCGATTCTTTTCGGATCCATCGGCAGTGGAGGCAGTAGCGGAAGCAACATCCAAAGAAAAATCCGCCTCGGCAAACGAAAATTCGATTGGCGTCACTTTTTGTTTGCCGGGGCCCCGATTCTTTCATGGATTGTCGGTGGCAGCAGCAGCAAGATCCCAAAAAAGATCCGCTTCAACGGATGAGCAAGCGGGTGGCACCGCCCTCTGTCCAATGGAGCCTCGATTCTTTTCGGATCCATCGGCAGTGGAGGCAGCAGCGGAAGCAACATCCAAAGAAAAATCCGCCTCGGCAAACGAAAATTCGATTGGCGTCACTTTTTGTTTGCCGGGGCCCCGATTCTTTCATGGATTGTCGGTGGCAGCAGCAGCAAGATCCCAAAAAAGATCCGCTTCAACGGATGAGCAAGCGGGTGGCACCGCCCTCTGTCCAATGAAGCCTCGATTCTTTTCGGATCCATCGGCAGTGGAGGCAGCAGCGGAAGCAACATCCAAAGAAAAATCCGCCTCGGCAAACGAAAATTCGATTGGCGTCACTTTTTGTTTGCCGGGGCCCCGATTCTTTCATGGATTGTCGGTGGCAGCAGCAGCAAGATCCCAAAAAAGATCCGCTTCAACGGATGAGCAAGCGGGTGGCACCGCCCTCTGTCCAATGAAGCCTCGATTCTTTTCGGATCCATCGGCAGTGGAGGCAGCAGCGGAAGCAACATCCAAAGAAAAATCCGCCTCGGCAAACGAAAATTCGATTGACGTCACTTTTTGTTTGCCGGGGCCCCGATTCTTTCATGGATTGTCGGTGGCAGCAGCAGCAAGATCCCAAAAAAGATCCGCTTCAACGGATGAGCAAGCGGGTGGCACCGCCCTCTGTCCAATGAAGCCTCGATTCTTTTCGGATCCATCGGCAGTGGAGGCAGCAGCGGAAGCAACATCCAAAGAAAAATCCGCCTCGGCAAACGAAAATTCGATTGGCGTCACTTTTTGTTTGCCGGGGCCCCGATTCTTTCATGGATTGTCGGTGGCAGCAGCAGCAAGATCCCAAAAAAGATCCGCTTCAACGGATGAGCAAGCGGGTGGCACCGCCCTCTGTCCAATGAAGCCTCGATTCTTTTCGGATCCATCGGCAGTGGAGGCAGCAGCGGAAGCAACATCCAAAGAAAAATCCGCCTCGGCAAACGAAAATTCGATTGACGTCACTTTTCGTTTGCCGGGGCCCCGATTCTTTCATGGATTGTAAGCGACAGCAGCAGCAAGATCCCAAAAAAGATCCGCTTCAACGGATGAGCAAGCGGGTGGCACCGCCCTCTGTCCAATGAAGCCTCGATTCTTTTCGGATCAATCGGTGGTGGCGGCATGGGTGGCAATGAATTATACCAAAATGGTTCTTTTAAGGGCCCCAAAGCTTCCGAAAGAGTTATTTGGAGCATTATTCAATTATTTCTAAAAATTCAACTAATTCTAATTTTTATAGTTTAGTTTATCGATAAAGTTTAATTTTTATACTAAATATACACCGCTGTATATTTGGTATTTGAAATTCCAAATTTACTGTCAATGTCATTCCAATCGAGTAGGATACCTGTCAAATGCGCTTTAAGGTTGAAGGATTCGTCATTGACATAATCGTCATCATTGAAAGTTCGAAAGCAGTTTTCTCATTCTAAACTGAAATTTCTGCAGTGAAAATAAGTTCACTGTACTCCAATCTTCAGCCGCAATACAGTGAATACATTTTCACTGCGGAAATTTCAGCTTTGTACGAGAAAACTGCTTTCGAATTTTCAATGATGACGATTATTTCAATGACGAATCCTTCAACTTTAAAGGCATTGCTCGGCAGCATCATCGTCATGATACGGGAATCATCATTACCAGCAACAATCGCCAGATTTCGAGTCTTTAGCATATAGCGATTTTACTCTGGCCGTTATTTTTGCTGAATAGATACACGTTTACTTCATCTGTGAGCCCCAAATTCTTTATTATGCGTTAAAAATTAGTCCTACGTCAACATTGCGGTTATGTCTCAGACATTACACACTCCTAGTTTTTTTTAACATTTTACATGCATGAAACACCAAAACTTGCATGGTATATCATAACGATCATAACCATCTTGATGGAGGTGGGCTTCATTCTCGGCCGGTACAGGATCTTTTAGTTATGGGAAGTCCTCGATTTCCCAGAACATAGATAATTCTCGTGCCTGCCACACGATATACACAAGCAAAACGGCCATTGGCAGAGGAAGCTCTTACTTAACCCTAAAAGGGATACCTTCATGGCCTTAGTTTCGTCACCTCACTGAGTGTGTTCCATCAAAGACGAGCTCTGAAAGGCGCCTGGGGTCCAATGGACCCCAGGTATCCCTTTTAGGGTTAATAACTGCGGAAGCAGCTTTGTCTTAATTCGTTCATAAACTACGTTGATTTTTTTTATAATGACTACGAGGAGATCTGAGATTTTCGTGGCATAAATGCATATTTCTTTATTTAGAAGGCGATCAATGACAGCAAACCGTTGGATATATGCATTGGCTTTTACATCCACGCAAATCTAAAACATGTAATCAACTATTTGCAATTTGACCTTTTCCCCGAAATGGCTCGCATTCCATTACCATAAATTAAATTCGTTGACAAGCCTTGCGCTAGCGGATGGCGATGCCATTTGCCATTCCTTACAAAAACCAACTGCAATCACTGTGAGTTGTTGCAATCCCTCACAATCCAACAAACTCGTCACCCCATTCTCGGAACGTGACCGACCAAATTCGCTACCGACTTCGAGCTCTGTTTCGATAGACTGAAGACGTGCTCCATCGAAAATGTCATAACATTTGATTTGTCCAATGTCCACGTCCCAGCATGGCGAACTGTTGTCATTGCTTTGCGTGGCGTGCTAGAAAAGTAGGTTGCTTTCTTAGCCGACAGGGGGGAAGCAAAATTGCGGCTAATTTACTGGTTCCGCTGATCCCCACTGCAGAAAACTGTATGCTAATGTCACACCGCACCGCCGCAGCACGGCAACCGGATAATTGCTTCGCTGCGAGGGGCTTCTTCGCGGACGACAAGGCGGAAACCCGTCATCAGTCCATTAGCACCGTTCTAATTTGTCCCTCACTCGCTCGTTTTAATTAGATTCGATCCCCTGCCGATACGCCCCACTGGGATCGATCGAACTTCCTAGATCACACGGGTTTGAAAATACGCAGAATACTTACGATTTTTCACTGTGTACGCTTCGCCAACGCCGTTAATTGCCTGTCGACTGTTGACGCCAACGCTGTTCAACGTGGTCGTACTACCGGCACGTGATCGCCAAGCGCCTTCAGCCGTTCCGTTGGATTTACCGCCGATCGTTCCGTAGACGCTGTTGGAGCTGCCGCTACCGGATCCTTCCAGCTGACGAGCGTAGGAATTATCCGCGTAGGCATGGAAGCAACAGCGTACCAACGCATTGGCCGCTGCTTCCCGTTTGCAGATGAAGGTGTGACACTCGAGGACTTTGATACCGGTGGTACGTCGAAGGATCGCCGCGAAGATCGGTGGATGCTGGGCACGGGGAGTGCGTGCGAAGGGCGAGTCCAGAGGTAGGAACTTGGGTTCCGGATTGTTGTTACCCCGCTCCGGGATCAAAACCTGCCGAACCGCTGCACAGTAGTGCAGGGAGTCGATCGGGAAGAACCGAGTCACCTGTTTACGGTTCTCATCTACGTTCTCCAGTAGAATCCCATTGGACCACACGCTAAGCCAGGAGTCAATCCCTTTGGCACCGATGGCACCCTCTGAGGGGTAAAGGCTTCGGAGAGGCTCCTGAATACCTTGAAGCCCATCCTTGCTTTGTCGGGGTACGGCACTTCCGAGATAAAGTACCCGACAGCGACAGATTGGCGTCGAATCGCCCATTTTTCGTTCTTTCATATGAGCGGCCAAGGTTCTTCTTCGAGCAGACACACTACACTCTTCTTCTACGGGGGCAGCCTAATAAAAAACTCGTTCTACTTTTTTTCGGGACAGAACGTGTTTGTCCAGGTTACAGAAAAGGGAAAATATCCGAAAAAGAATCCACTCCAAGAACGTTCGGGAACACCAAGAGGAAGAAATCACATCATCACGACTCCGGCGAAGGGTTCAGGTCACACATTCGTCGTAATCCATGCACTTTGAGCAGCACAACACCAACACTAGCGCATATCCGCTTCGTGGACATAAACACACTCACTTGGTCATGGCAAGCCTCAAAGGCACCACATTCCGATCGCGGTATCTTTCGCGCTCTTTCGCACCTCCGGTCGACCCACTGGGAAACCAACACTGGAAACCTCTTGCGAGAGAAAGACACAACTCAGGCGAAAAAGTTAAGCAACTTAAATATGGCTGAACGACTTTTTCCTCGGTCTTGGAATCTCTTTTCTCACACTTTTATGACTTTTTTCGCCTTTTGATTCACCAATGATTGATTCAGATCCCACATTCAGACAATCGCCCACTTCACACGGTTATCTCTGTTATCTTTCTTTTCTTCACACGACACTCGATCACACGTCGAATAACTCGATCCGACCTGGCACTTGAGTGTTTTCCCTTCACTTCACCGCAACGGAACTGGTCAGATTTGGCACTTGATTTCCTTTCCTCACACTACGGCGGAGCGATCACCTCACGATCAACGTCGCACACCGAAATATTCTTGAGCCGTATCGACACGTCGACAGTTTTCTCACTCGCCAGAATCCTCTTGCATTCAAATTCCTACGATCACCCTCAAAATCCGGTTCCAATCTCGGAAACAATCAACATTGCATTGATCGATCCTCTGCCTATACCGCTCACTTCCTCCTCTTCCCTGTCGTTTCTTCCTCTGTTATCCGTCACTGTTCAAAGCGCAGCAACAACCCGATACGCGCGATCGCGACTTCAAGGCGTCTAACCACGGTGCAAGTTCACTCTGGAATGACTGGCGGCTGCCGACGTGTATTTTTTCCTCAGCGGAATTCCTTTGCCAACATACCCCAAACACACACATCAAGACGTTTTCTCACCTGCGCGGAGAGCGAGAGAAACTCTGAAAGACGACGACGACAACGAATGAGGTGTAGAAGAGCAAACCGCCGCCGCCGCACCGCAAGGCACCTGTGTTGTGCTGTACGGGAAGCCAAGTGGCATGTGATGTGGTGACGATCGTGTAACTATAGCCAGCTACGGCTACCGGCATGGGAACACGGGACCGGTGCGATCAACTGTGGTACATATTTCTTGGAATTGATCGTCGTCTCAGAGGTAGTTGGTCGTCTGACACATTTGAGGTGGTAGTGATCGTGCTCTCCGCTCGGGGAGTAGTTGATCTTCTCTCTGTTGCGGTTTGCTTGTAGTAAGACGATATTGGTGCGGTTGGGCAGGTGAACCAGGTGAATATTTGCGGCGAGTTGATTTGTGTGATGGTGCTAGATCTAAAGATTTGTGCGGCGGTAAGCGATGAACCTTTTGCTGAAGATGTACCGTCAAGGCACCATTCACCGTGGATTTAAGAGGATTCGGGGCAAATAAGGGCTGTCATTTGACACCAGTCTTATAAACATTGTTGGTGCCGCTTTTAATTGCCTTCATTATAGGTTAAAATTAAAGCAATATCCACAGAAGTAGAAAATTTTTCATAAAATTTGGTGATATAGTACAATTAGTAAAGGGTAGTAGGGTCGCCTAATTCCGTGGTAGGTCACCATTCACCGTGGTAGTAGGGACCCATTCACCGTGTATGAGAAATTTTATTCTACTTTGTTTAAAAATGATCAAAACAACCCAGCCAAGGGAATTTTCTTCGTTTAAATTCATTTCAAGTAATAACTTGCAAGATTTTATTTGAAAAACGAATGTTCAAATTTTCGATTTTTTCTAGATATATGGGACAATATGGGGCACGGTGAATGGGGACCATTGATTTTTAGGGTACCCATTTACCGTGCTTTTTTGTTTCAATTAAAAAGTACGAGTAATCGTACTTTCTTGTTCAACTCACTTCGGTAATGCAAAATACATACCTGATATGTGAATTTAATTGCTTCTTGGTGAAATAAAAACGTTACTACATTTAGTTTATCGCTTAAATCACCTTAGCGCAGTTTTCGTTTTTTCATTATGAATGCAGTGAACGAGCAGAAACCCGCTTCATGTAAACACACTTTAGTGTCAAAATGATACTTTTAAATGTTTCTAATGAGCGTTTTGACATGGTAACAATGCATTAGTGTTGTATTGGTGAAATTGAATGGATATTGTCATATAATTCAATCATAATATGGAAATAATGAAAAAATATTCGAAGGCACACGGTGAATGGAGCCCCCACGGTGAATGGCGCCTTGACGGTACTTTCTTGCACAAGCTTACTTGAAAAGGCCTTTATATTAGAAGCTTTGGATCTTTTAGTCGAAGCATGAATATAAAGCTTTAAATAAAAGAAAAGCGTAGATCAGCTCAAGTTAAAGTGGTGCTGGTGAGAATTTGTATTAAATACGATGAGATAAGCTGGTGCCTAAATTTTATGCAACGGAGTTCTTCCAGGAAGCTGCATTAAGTTTGATTATTTTTTTTTCCATAGGGTACTGGTTCCCTTATTAAGCATGTGGCTCCCATTTTCATCCTACGAAAAACAAAGGATTGAAGCGTTGTTTGTTTTGTTTCTTATTTTTGTATTTTTTGTCAGGAGTGAGCACGCACGAAAACAAAAAGAACGGAATCAATCGATGCCGTAATCGCTTGTTTTCGAATAGGATTAAAATGGGAGCGTGAGATTACTGATGGAACACATACCCTATGAGATAACAATGTAATATGTTATCGGAACAATGTTTAAAGATTGCTGAAATCAATAATACAATGAAATTATCTCAATAATGAATTGGATTAAAGATAAGATATACACTTTAAACCCTTTCGTAACACTGCGCAATCATCATTTTTGAGTTGACATTTGAAATTTATGGAATAAGAAATTTAGATTCTAATAGAGAAAACATGGACTGGATGTATGATACCTTTCAAATAGAATTGGTCTAGGCGAGACAGCACTGTGTAGTCGTAATCCTTATCTCGGCATTTATGTAACCACTAACGGAACAACCTCTTGAGAAGGCGCTTTTTCAGCCTTTTCACAGTTGTTAAATAATAGTTATACGGCATCCCCAAATTAATCGATTAAATATAATTAGGTTATGGATACTGTGACGCAATACTTGTAAAACTGGAATTAATGCTTTTAAAATTTAATGTTTAAAGTACTTGCCGCTACTTGGAATCGAACTCCCGATCTCCGTATCCACTGGTTCCGATGATGTCCTCGTTGCCACACTGCTATATATAAATAGCATAGAAAATAGCCCGTTTAGTTTTACTCCAGACAAGGCTTCACAATTGTGCCTCAAGAAAGCTTACCCAACTTCATCTTGTTGCAAAAGCTTGTGAAACGTCAAAAGCAATGTTTACATTGAAGAAGCTGTGTGGTTGCGCCAACAGGTTTTCTGTCACCGCTTCTAGCTGAAAGAGTGTTCTTTAAACGACTACTAAGCGCTGCTGTTTTGTGTATTTGGCAACATTACAAAATGTACTGTATAAAAGCAGCTGTTTTGTTGGCTGGGACTCTTACTCGATTCGTTCAAGTTCTCACAGCTTCTGGGAAATCTCCCGGAGTTGGAATAGAGTGCAGTAAAGGCAGCCCCAGTGACAAAAGAGTGATATCCGAAAACCGAGTTTGGTAGTAGTATGATGCTTTTAGCAGCCGCGTATTAGCTTATGGTTTATATTTGACTACCTTTCCTTTTATTCAGCGTTGACTGCTTCAATCCGATTGTTACACAACAGAAAGCAAATGACTGAGCTTATAGCGCTGAAAATGTTAGTTGGGTTGTTTCCATCGTTGTGGTAATGGCAATTGAGCACTTTTTCGACTGAAATGTTATCAAAAGGTATTTTTAATAGATGTATGTAAATTATGTAAATTATGAGATTGCACCATTTGTTTGCTTAAGATTTGCCCAAAAACCTATTTGAAAAAAAAAAAATATTTTCCTTAATGTGTTTGCTGCAGTGTTTCTATTATTGTGGTAGTGTTTCTAATGTTGCGGTATCCCATATGATTTCAATGGGATACCGCAACAATAAGAACAAATACCGCAACAATAGGAACACATTGTTCTTTCAGATAAAATCGAATAAAATACTCATAACAACATCAAAGTGGCAATATTTCGTTATTTTCCCGTAGGTTAAGGATTGATTTTATTATTTTCAACTCCATCCATGAAAAAAGTTTGCTTTTAGGCGATACAGTTATGGTTTAAACATGAATCCAGTGCTTGACTCCTCCATGATCGGATCAATTACCCTATTAATTCGTTCGATGTAATCCTTGTTAGAACATTTCTAAAAAAAAAATTCTTCGGAATAATTACGAGAGGATTTTTTAAAGAATTACTGAAGAAATCCTTGCAAAAACATTTCGGAGAAATTCTGGAAAAAATCTTAGAGCACTTCGCAACGGGATCCAAGGAGAAATTTCTCAGTGAGTCTTTGGATAAATTCCCAGATCAATGGAAAATTCCTGAAGAAATCCTTCGAGTAATTCTTGACCGAACTTTTAAAAAAAGAAGAAGAGAAAATTTAAAGGAAATTGTTTAGGAATTTCTTAGTAAAACATTGAAGAATTTTCTAGATGAATCCATATCAAAAACCTTGAAAGGACCGAATGTCAATTTCTTGATATTGCTTTGGCTGACCAAGTCATGTGGGAAATTACGCTGTTAAAAATGCTTTCACATCCATGACACAACAGAAACATGTGCTCGATGAACAAATTGAGATTTGAATTATGAAAAGAAATCCACGTACTCCGATGAGACTCGAACTCACGACTCCCAATTCGCTAGACGGGCACTTCTATTCCTTCAAGCTACGGAGTCATTCGACTATCTCCGTCGCCAGTAGGCATAGAACTGAACTCGGTTCCACAGTCGCGCATGGTTATCTGCTTTTCACAATCCAAACCTCCTTGGGATGGGATTAGATGAACATCTAACACATACACTGTCCCTCTCAGCGGCAGCCTCCCTCATCGTTACACCTGGGAATCACCACAGCAGACGGAATCTATAATCCACCACGTTCTGTTTGACGGACGGCACTTCTCCGACATTATCGACGTCAGGACCTATCGTGGCGCCAACATCGACTCTGATCACTATCTGGTGATGGTCAAACTGCGCCCAAAACTCTCCGTCATCAATAATGTACGGCACCGGCGTCCGCCACGTTAAAACCTAGAGCATCAGTACACGAGCAGAATCTCGAGGCCGCGTTGCCAGACGAGGGCGAGCTCGATGTGGCCCCTCTAGAGGACTGCAGGAGTACTGTGAAAGCAGCCATCAACGACGCAGCCGAGAGCACCATCGGGTACGTGGAACGGAATCGACGGAACGAATGGTTTGACGAAGAGTGCAGAACGGTTTTGGAGGAGAAGAACGCAGCGAGAGCGGTAATGCTGCAGCAAGGGACCCGACAGAACGTGGAACTTAACAAACAGAAGCGGACCCGCCTCTTTCGGGAGAGAAAGCGCCACCTGGAAGAAGCGCAGTGCGCGGAAATGGAACTGCTGTGCCGTTCCCAAGAAACACGGCAGTTCTATCAGATGCTCAACGCATCCCGCAATGGCGTCGTGCAACGAGCCGAAATATGCAGGGATAAAGACGAAGGAATCTTGATGGACGAACGTGAGGTGATCGAAATGTGGAAGCAGCACTTCGATCAGCACCTGAATGGCGTGGAGAACGTAGGCACGGGAGACCACGGCAACGGAAATGCTGCCTACAAAATGCTATCCCAGATCCTCTTCCGTCACCTGTCACCTAAAACGAATGAATTTGTGGTAAGTTATCAAGCCGACTTCAGCGACGGCCGGTCGACAACGGACCAGATCTTCACCGTACGGCAAATCCTCCAGAAATGCCGTGAATACCAGGTTCCCACGCATCACCTGTTCATTGACTTCAAAGTGGCATACAACAGTATCGACCGCGCAGAGCTATGGAGAATTATGGACGAAAACGGCTTTCCCTTGAAACCTGACTAGTCCGATTAAAGCAACGATGGACGGTGTGCAAAACTGCGTATGGGGATTCGGATGAACTATTCAGTTCATTCAAATCTCGCCGGGGACTGCGACAAGGTGACGGACTTTCATGCCTACTCTTCAACATCGCTTTGGAAGGTGTGATGCGACGAGCCGGAGCTCAACAGCCGGGGAACGATTTTCACAAAATCCGGTCAATTTGTGTGCTGCTTTGCGGACGACATGAACATTATTGCCAGAATATTTGGAACGATGGCAGAGCTGTACACCCGCCTGAAACGCGAAGCTGCAAAGGTCGGAGTGGTGGTGAATGCCTCAAAAACAACGTACATGCTGGACACGACTGGATCCGTCTGGGTAGTAATGTTACGATAGACGGGGATACTTTCGAGGTGGTGAAGGAATTCGTCTACCTCGGATCCTTACTGACGGCTGACAACAACGTGAGTCGTGAAATTCGGAGGCGCATCATCAGCGGAAGTCGTGGCTACTACTACTACTAACACACCCAGTTGATGCTCTTTCAGTTTATACATTTGTTCTTACCAGTATATAACTCTTTCCTAAAAAGCTCTTGATGACATTTCTAGAGGATCGGTCAGAGGAATTTCTGTTCGAGAGATTCCCGAAAGAAACTCTAGAGGGGTAGAGCTATAACGTCCGGGCCGTACAGTGACCCCACACCGATAAATCACCTTAATTTTGTACACTATTTATGAATCGCCATATTGATCAAATGAGTGATTCATAAACTGTGGTCATTTTCGACGATTTATAAATTGTGGGGTCACTGCAATGCCCCTGTTCGTATACAAAATAACACCCAAAAGCGTGGATGTGTCATCAAATCCTTAGTGCCTTTCCTTTAACTTTGTGACACATCCGCATGTTTCGATGCCATGAGAAAATACATTATAACGACCTGTAAAATTATGGCCTCGGACATTCTGTATATTGCGCCCGGACTTCCCGATGAAACTTTGAGCTTCTACTAGAGGAATCCTCGATGAAATGATTGGGAACATCTGCGGGAATTTGCGGCGGAACCTTAACTCTAGAGAAATTTCCGGTGGCAATCCTAGGGGAACTCTCGGTAGAACTTTAAAATAAATTCTCAGAGAAACATCTACAGAAATTGCGTTTGAAATATCTACGTCTATAACTGGAGGAACTCATGTGAAAATTTGTAATGGAGCTCTCACTGGAATTCATAGTAAATCTCCTGCGGGAATTTACGGTGGAGCTCTGGGAGGAATTTCTGGTAGAACTTCTGCAGAATTCCTTTTGGGACTCATAAAGAAATTTTTGGTGGTACATCTACGGGATTCCTGGTCGAACATTTGCGCAAGTTCTCGGTAGAGTTCCTACGAGTTTTCCTAGTTGCACTCCCAGAGAATTTTCATAGAGGAGATCTCGGGGAAACTCTTGTGGTAATTCTTGGTGAATCTTCTAGAGAAGTTACCGATGGAAATTCTATAAAAATGTCCAAATAAACTTCTGAAGGAATTTTCGCGGCTTCTTTTGTCTCTCTTCTTTTATCATCTTCCTTCGTCTGTCACTTAAAACTAATGAGTTTGTGGGAAGTTATGCCGGCTTCATCGACGGCCGGTCGAAAATGGATCAGATATTCACCGTACGCTAAATTCTCCCAACGCATCACCTGTTCATGGGCTTCAAAGCGGCTTACACACTTAAAACTGATTCTTGAGCTCGGCAGAAATATTTGCTGGTTCATAACGGCAATTCATAATTTTGCTGACATTTCGGCAAACAAAATATTTTTGCCGAGATTGTTCAAAATATTTTACCGAAATAACAGCAAACTGCTTGAAAAATTGCAAAAGTGACAGCATTTTTGGCTGATTCTGGCAGTGATCACGGATTTTGCCGAAATCAGTAAACGAGATTACCGAGATATCAGCAATCAAGTCATCCTTTGCTGAGTTTCAGTAATACAACTGTCATTTTTGCAGCCGCCATGTTTTGGCAAAAAAATAATCAGCGGTGATGTGTGGTGCTGGAGGCATATTTATAATGTGCATTTTTTTAACGGAGTCCAAATGTGTAAGAATTAAAGACACTCTGTAAGTAAACTATTGCTAATTTGCTTCATATTCAATGTATTCTAGATTCGCAGTAACGCCTATGTGTAGCTGTTTGTCAAGGAGCCGTCTTCGAGGAGTATTTCAACATATGAACCAATCTCGAAATGAAGAGAGGCACCCGGATAGGAATGAATACTTGCGGCAACAAATTCTAAATTTTTCTTAATTTTATGGACCAATGTAAAAATAAATGTTTGAGAATACAATTTCTTTATTGTGGTTTCATATGGAATAAGACTTGGGCTCAAAACTCTGAATTTTATTTTTTATTTTTTTATATATGCCGAGATTTAGCAAATCCATTTATGCTAGCAAATGATTTTGCCGAGCTTCAGCAAATGTATTTGCTGAGAATCTCGGTAAAATATCACTAGCTGTCAATTTTGTGATTGCCGAAGTCCCGGCAAATCCAATTTTTGCCGAGCTGTTTGCCGAGCAGTCGGCGGTGCCAATCTCGGCAATTAGTTTGCCGAGTACTCGGCGAAAAAAACTTAGTGTGTACGACATTATCGACTGCACAGAGCTATAGAAAATCTCTGACGAGAACGGCTTACCTGGCAAGCTGATTAGACTGATTAGCAACACGGCAAAACCGATCAGCACTACAAAGTGTAAGATTTACTCATAAGTGCATAATTTCCAGATCAGACATATAGCCCATATACTGATCGGGATTGATCACCGTGGAATTTTACTAATTTATGTGGGTTGGCTCTTTTCGGTGACATAAGAAAAAGCAGCATAATTCGCGTTACGCGTTTCGGCTTACTACTCTTCAGCCCTCTTCAGACGCCTAAAACATTTATTGAGACATTACAATTTTCTTAATTAACACATACAAAAAGTTTATACAATACACTTACAACATGCTGAATGTGACCATTTTCTTATATCACCGAAAAGAGCCAACCCACATAAATTAGTAATATAGCCCATATAGCCGAGGCGGTAAACGCACGGGTATTCAGCATGACCATGCTGAGGGTGACGGGTTCGATTCCCGGTCGGTCCAGGATCTTTTCGTAAAGGAAATTTCCTTGACTTCCTTGGGCATAGAGTATCTTCGTGCCTGCCACACGATATACACATGCACAATGGTCATTGGCAGAGGAAGCTCTTAGTTAATAACTGTGGAAGTGCTCATAGAACACTAAGCTGAGAAGCAGGATTTGTCCCAATGAGGACGTTACGCCAAGAAGAGAGAGAGAGAGAGAGAGAGAGAGAGAGAGAGAGAGACAAGAAACATGCAATAGTAACACATTCACAAATCAGGCCGAACACTCTCCTGTCCTGATGCAAAATGTTTACATTTCTGGTTCACCAATGTCGCTTGTAAACCTAGCTAGCTAGCTAGCTATAAAAGCATGTGCTATGTGGACACAGGAGTTAATTTTTAAAATGTGTAACTGTTACACATTTTTTGAATGGTCTGAATTCATGCACTTATGAGTAAGTCTTACATATTTTATTGCTGGGAGGTTTTAGCGTGAACGTTTAATGATGAGCAAAACTGCTTTAAGGTTCAGGTAAACTATCCAGATTATTTGAATCTTGACGGGAACTGGTCCAAGGTGATGGACTCTCACCATGCGCATAGCTAGAGTGTATTTGACACCCCCTAGTCCAATGCCATGCGCGCTTGTTATGCTCTACAACATTTACAAGAATGTTTCGATATGCTCAGCTCAAAATCGACAAAATGGTCACTTACACCGCTTTGTACCCCTCAATTCTTCTTGCATTACCAATAGAAATTTCTTGATGAGACTCCTCCAGTAATTCCTGCTGTAATTTATTCATGGATTTCTCCAGAAATAAGTAATTCCTACTGGGAATCCTTTTGAGAATATATTATGAACTACTGCTGGAATTGCACCAGGATTGCTACTGTTTTTTTTTCTATTTCAAGCAGGTATCATCCTGATTTTTTTCTGGGATTCCCATGCAATATCTACAGAGAATCCACCAGTAATTCCTGCAGGACTTTTAAGAGCAATATTTATATTTATTGGAGATATTCCATGCAAATCTCAGCAAGAATTCCCTAAGAAATTCCAGAAGGTATTTTTGGAATCCCTGTTTTTTTACTGGATGTATTGCAAGAGGAATTCCTAGAGGAACCCTTGGAGAATAATTGCAGGGAGAAATCCCGGAGGGATCTTTGAAAGGAACCCCAGCAGTAGACCTGTTCACTTTTTTTGACCTACCCGTGTCACACCAAATTATCAAACCACATGCTAAAACAAGGCTTCAGTCTAAAATTGAGCCAAATTGATAAAGGTTTAGAGGTGTATCAAATCGATTTTGTGTTTTTTCGAACATTTTCACGAAAATATACTTCAATATCCAGAAAATTGCACCAAAAAGGTACCGAAAATACCGTTAAAATATAGTTAGAACAATACTCTACAACTTTGCCGAAAACACTACGGTGTTTAAATTGCGTATTTCAAAGTTATTCAACAATTTTCGTTAAAAAATCATCAAAAAATACAATATTTTTACGATTTTACATGTAAAAGTAATGTAATTTTACATTGTTTTAGGTGACTAATTTCATGAGCTATTGCTCCTATGTGTTACGAACATTTCGTCCATACATCATTTTAGTGTAGAAATTCGTTTTCATTGACTAATTATCAAAAGTTTGTCACGTTGATACTAAAAATTGTACAGAGTTGCCAGCATAAAATATAACAAAGTTACCCATGATTTAAACGTCATTACACTTCTTTGTCTCATCTGCATCAGTTTAAATTTGGCGCAGTTGGTTAAGCATGAGATTGTGGATTCGAAGATTCAAGGTTCGAGTCCTGGAATAGCATTTTTTTGCGTCTCGATCCTGCTATAAGTTGATGAAACTACGCACTGCATCTCATTGCAATTTGGCATCATAGAATTGTTTCGGAACCGTAGAGTGCATAGTAAGAATGAAGTTTCCCTTCATCGCGTAGTTGTGCTGATTTGTGGGTAGATAGATAACAAGTAAGCTACACCCACAGTTGTCTGTAAAATGTTGCATCCAGAAGCAGTTCCATCATCGTATTTAGCTAAATTGATCATTATCAAACAGATGCTCAATATTTCGCCCAGCTGATATCGTCGACACGATTTATTGTCAACAAGTATAAACTAAATATCTAGCTAGTCCTGGAATGGGCTTAATTGGCAGGTCCCGATCATTATTCTATGGTAGATCACGTGTAAGTCATGGCAGATTCATCATCCTAACTGCTACAAAGAAAGAAAAAAAAAGTTTATCATGTATTTGAGCTTGAACCTGGGACCTTCTGATCCGCAAGCTCGAGCCTTACCATCTGCACCATTTCTGATACTTAAATCAAAAGACATTAGAATACGATGGCATGACGTCTTAATCATGGGTAACTTTGTTTTAATTCGTGCTGGCAACTCTGTGCGATTTTTAGTATCAACGTGACATACTTTTGATAATTAGTCAATGAAAACGAATTCCTACACAAAAACGATGTATGTACGAAATAATCGTTACACAAAGGAGTAATCGCTAATTAATTTAGTCACTAAAAACAATGTAAAATTACATGACTTTTATATGTAAAATCGTAAAAATATCGTGTTTTTTCGTGACTTTTTAACTAAAAGTGTTGAATAACTTCGAAATACGCAATTTAAACACCGTAGTGTCTTCGGCAAAGTTGTAGAGTATTGTTCTAACTATATCTTAACGGTATCTCCGGCATCTTTTCGGAGCAATTTTGTGAATTTCTGAGTAAACTTCTGTGAAAACGGCTAAAAAAACACAAACTCGATTTGATACACCACTAAATCTTCATCAATTTGGCTCAATTTTGGACTGAAGACTTGGTTTTACATGTGGATTGATAATTTGATGTGTCACGGAGAATCGGAGAAAAAAAGTTTCAAAGTGAACAGGTCTACCCAGCAGTCATCCCTACAAAAATTACTGGTGATATCTCCTTAGAATTCCTCCAGAAATGCCTGATGTGATTGTGCTAGAAATTTCGGCCGAGATATTTTAACAATGTCCCTATAACAAACATTCTACAGTTTATCAAAATCCTTTCGGAATATCTCCATGAATTCTTGCTGTGATTCCTAAAGGAACTCCTACCAGGATTTCTCCAAGCATTTTTTCTAGGATTTCACAAACATTTCCAGATGGTATTATTTGCAGTAAATCGCTGAATAATTTTCGCCATTAATGGCTTGAGGAATCCCAGCAAGACATTCTTAAAAGAAGCGCAAGAGAAATTCTGAAGGAAGTGACAGCAGAGAAGTTACAGTAGTGGTTGCTGGATGAATCCAATCAAGAATAATTCAATGAATCCCAACAAAAATGTCTAGAAGTAATCTCAGAAGAATTCTTGAATCAATTCCAAGAGGTATTGTGATACCTATCGTGGAGCGTAAGTATGGTAACCCTATGTGTTTATATTAGTATTGGTTAATGGTTCATTGATTGCGGTTGAGCGATACAGTGAATGAATACCAAGCCTCATTCTTTGGTACAATCTAGCGTGCGTCGGTCACCACATATTGGCGTCGAGGTGAAAAGTTTTAAGAAAATCGCGGTAAAGCCGGAAAAATAAGTGCGACTTCGTCGGAAATTTGTGAAATTAAATTGTCAGAAACAATTGGGGTAAATATTTGTGTATCCTGAGAAAAAAATATGCATTCTCAACCGATTGGCATTTTTTTTTTCTTGTCGATAGTGAATGGAGCGTGGGTTTGCAGTAGAATAAAAATGAAAAAAGAAAAAAGCCGAAACCGACAGTGAAAAAAGTTTATTGCGGAAAAAAAATCAATTCTCCATTACTGTGAATATTAAGAAGCAAAAGGAAAATGCACCAGTGAAAATAAAGTGAATGAAAATGGATGAAAGTGATTTTCTGATTCAGATAGCGTGGGTTGAAAAAGAAGGAAGAAAGAGACGCGGTTGAAAATGAGTGGGATTTGTGGTAGTGGGAACGCGTCGGTCGATGAGCAAGTGTGAGTGTGCAACCGTAATGAATCGATCTGGTGATTTAGAAAATTTGTATTTAACGAAGACACGTGTATGAATGGCGGAAAAAAAATGCGTGCAATAATGGGTGATGTGTAAGTATGGGCGCGAAGATCGACTCTAGCAGCCTAGCAGTGTGAATGATCGTCTGCCGGACGCCTGACATGAAATGCGCTGCGCATGCATGCATGCTTCTGCCGTCCCCGTTACTAAGGTATGTACGTAAAATTTCCATTTCACAAAAATGTTGCTGCTGAACAGGTAAATTCCTAATTCGTTCAGAAAATTACGATGTATTTCGTCAATTGAAAATAGCAAAAGTTTTGTGCTCTAGTGTGGTTGAACATGAGCTGATCAGCATATACCTTCTAAGGTTCATGCATTCTAATATGAAAATATATTACTCACATTTATAACAAACACATGAATGAATCCTAGTATGATGAGATTCGTGTATTAGTATGAATGAATCGCAGCGAAATTGAATGGTGTTTGCACACAGATGTGCAGCTCCGTAGAATGGAGGAAATGAGACAGCAGAAAGCTAACCTCTAAACTTCCAGCATTTGCAATAGGCCACGTGCCCATTGAATGTTTAATTGCTTCGCCTTGTCACATGCTCGAATGTTTTATTTTTTTTTCTAGTGCTGCCAGAGATAAAACGGGTGCTCGAGAGGGAAGCAAAAGAGCGCATAGAACATGATTTTAGCACACAATTTCGAAATTGTTAGTATCGTTTTTTTTTTGTCATTCCGTTTACCAGCTGAACTGAAGTAAGCAGCAAAAATCACCACATGCAGCAGCCGACGGTTCAATATCGCTCTGCAGAGCATTGCGTGAGCGTGTATGAGTGATCAGTTATTGGGATTTTCGCTAGAAACCACTAAAACATTTGCGTACGCGTGTTGTCGAATTTGATAGCTGTTTTTAGTATGTTTTAGTGGTGGAACCGAGGAAAATGAATGCGTTAGGTAGAAGTGTGATTCAACTCAATGAACGGCAAGTTTTGGCATGAATGGATGTGACCAAATTCACCGACACACAAGTTCGTTCGATCAGTGCGCCCAGTATTGCTGAAATTGCGTAATGTGATTAAATTCACTGGAAATAGGAAAGGATTGCAATGTAAAAATGTGATGTGATTAAATTCACTGTTGAAACGCGCTTGTGTATTGTGATTGAATTCACTGTTTTTGATAGAGATTGCGAGTGCGAAATGTGATTAAATTCACTAATGAGGAGAACAGCTTGTAATTTGAATATGTGATGTGATTAAATTCACTGTTGATATGTGCTTGTACGATGTGATTGAATTCACTGTTTATGAATGAGAGCACGAGTGCGATATGTGATTAAATTCACTGGTAATAGAGAAAGTATGTAATTTGAATGTGTTGTGATTAAATTCACTGTTGGGGTTCACACGGCAGGGAATGTGATTAAATTCACTGTTTATGGAAGAGATTGCGAATGCGAAATGTGATTAAATTCACTGGTAATGAGAAAGGATTGTAATGTAAATGTAGCAAATGTGAAATGTTAATAATGCTGTAATGGATCTTCGGAAAAAAATGCTGATTGGTTTAGAATTTTCCAAAATACAAGAAATATTACGAAAAAAAAAAAATGTTCACAGGCAAAATGGTAGACGTTGAACAGGAAGTCGTCCAGCCGGTTTCGTTTTTCAGTCCTGCGTCGTACAATTTACCGCAGTTCAAGTTTTCCCATCTGCCGTCATCTGAAGTCAGGAACGCGTGGATCGGATGGATTCGATGGTTTGAAAATGTCATGGCTGCGACAAACATAACAGACGGCAAATGTCGAAAAGCACAGCTATTGGCAATGGGTGGCTTTGAACTACAGGGGGTATTTTATGGAATACCTGGAGCGGACGTTGATGGTCAAGACGGTGAAGATCCATATGTCGTGGCAAAGGAAAGACTCACAGAACATTTCTCCCCCAAACAACATGAAAGCTTCGAGAGGTTCCAATTTTGGTCAATGTCTATGGACAAAGACGAACCAATTGAAAAATTCTTACTGAGAGTTCAGCAGAAGGCAGAGAAATGTGCGTTTGGTCGAAATGAACAGGAATCCCGTCAAATCGCCGTGATTGATAAGGTCATACAAAATGCTCCGGAAGATCTACGTCGAAAGTTACTCGAAAAAGAACAACTTAGGCTTGACGACGTATCGAAAATGATCAATGCCCATCAATCAATCAAACATCAAGCGTCTCAAATGTCTACTCGACCAAACCCTGTCGATGTTAATCGTTTGGTTATAAAGAAACCTGGAGTTCCATTTTACAAAGACTCTGGCGTACCTGCATACAAAGCGAGATGTTCACGGTGTGGAAGATTACAACACCAGGAGTTCGAGAAATGTCCTGCGCTGGATCGAACTTGCCATAGATGCAGGAGACTTGGCCATTTTCAAACGATGTGCAAGGCAAAAGTGGAAAAAGATGTAAGTTGAATATGAGACGAATTAAACTTTTTTTTTTATTTTAATCTATGATTTTCTATTAGCCTGCTAGTGCGAGAAAAAGGAGATACTCGCCGATGCGAGGAGGTCAGGCAAAACGATACAAATCTGTACGAAATGTTGAATCACGCGAAGAAGACGGCGTAAAATCGGAAGATCTTTCAGTGTACAAAATCACTGATGAAGATGATGAATTTATTTCTTGTCGTGTAGGAGGGGTTGACATTGACATGCTGATAGATTCGGGCTCAACCTACAATCTAATCGACGATACCACGTGGGAACTACTAAAACTCAAAGAAGTTGAGTGTCACTCTCAAAGATATGATACCTCTAAACGGTTTCTTGCATATGGGCGAGTACCATTGAAGCTACTCACAGTATTCGATGCGGAGATCGAAATTAGAGATGGACCTGACGTTATCTCGACTAACACGACTTTTTATGTGATTAAGGGAGGCCAACAATCACTTTTAGGAAAAGTCACGGCCCGGAAGTTAGGAGTGCTTCGAGTTGGACTACCCAGTACCTTCAAAGAAATCGTTGGTCGCGTCGAAGAAAGTAAAGTCTTCCCAAAAGTAAAAGGCTTCAAGTTGGTGCTTCCTATTGATCGAACCATTCCACCTGTCATCCAGCCGCTTCGACGATGCCCAATTCCGATTCTCGATCAAGTCAAGATAAAGTTAGATGAACTGTTGGAAAAGGGCATCATTGAACGGGTTACTAAACCCTCGTCATGGGTATCCCCTCTAGTGCCTATTATGAAAGACAACGGCGAACTAAGATTGTGTGTGGACATGCGGCGGGCTAATCAGGCAATCCAGAGGTTGAACCACCCTTTGCCGGTATTTGAGGACCTCCTGGCCAAGTTTACAGGAGCGAAATATTTCACCACGTTGGACATTCAGCAAGCTTTTCATCATGTGGAACTAGCCGAAGAAAGCAGAGACATAACCACATTCATAACGAATTGGGGTTTGTTTCGATACACACGTCTATTGTTTGGAGTCAATTACGCACCAGAATTTTTTCAAAACCTTATGGAAAGCATCCTTGCTGAATGCAAGAATACGGTGGTGTTCATCGATGATATTTTTATGTGGGGTGCTACTGAAGCGGAGCATGATGAAGCAGTAAAGAAAACGCTGTCTGTGTTAGCCTCTCATGGTTTAACGCTGAACCTCCAGAAGTGCAAATTCAAGAGGAGGGAAACTGAATTCCTCGGTCATAAACTGTCTAAAGATGGAGTACTACCTGCTGATTCTAAGGTGAAATCCCTGCTACTGTGTCGAGCCCCACGTACGAAAGAAGAACTGCGTAGCTTTCTCGGCCTTGTGACCTACGTCTCCAGGTTTCTTCCGAATCTCGCAACTTTGAGCCATCCGTTGAGGGCACTTCTGAAAAATTCAAATCAGTTTTGTTGGCTTTCGGAACATCAGAAATCATTCGATTCCCTTAAACATCTGATTGGAAATATTGACTGCCTAGGCTATTTCGATCCAACCGATCACACCATCCTAGTAACCGACGCTTCTGGAGTTGGTCTCGGTGCAGTTCTAGTACAAATCCATCAAGGCAGAACTCGCATAATCAGTTACGCATCACGCAGCTTATCAGAGACAGAACAACGGTACCCACCAATCGAAAAGGAAGCCCTTGCGATTGTGTGGGGGGTTGAACGATTCAAGGTGTACTTGCTGGGTATATCGTTTGTACTGGAAACGGATCATCGTCCATTGGAAGTACTGTTTACGGTAAATTCGCGTCCGACAGCGCGAATCGAACGATGGATGCTTAGATTGCAAGCCTTTAGATTCAAGGTTGTCTACAAAAAAGGATCGTCGAACATTGCTGATACTCTCTCGCGTCTTGGCTCTCACGTTAAAGATCCCTCTTGGCAAGAAGAATCGGAGGTGTACATCCGGAGAATTGCTGCAAACGCATTGGCAATTTTACAACAAGAACAATCGAGTGCGGATTATAACAACGAAACTGAAATTGCAATTCGGACTGTTCAAGAAACTGCAGCGATAGATATTTCAGAAGTAATCGAGGCAACAAAGAATGACGCAGAGCTTCAAGCGGTACTGTCTTCTATCATGAAAGAAGATTGGACTTCTCCTATCGTCAAGCAATATTCTGCGTTTCGTTGTGAACTTTCTTTCGCTAATGGTTTGGTTATGCGTGGATCGAAACTAGTCGTACCTTCTATTCTTCGGGAGAGAATGCTTTTGCTAGCTCACGAAGGTCATCCTGGCCAGTCATGTATGAAGCGACGTCTCCGCGACCGTTGCTGGTGGCCAAACATGGACCAAGAGGTAGTCAAAGTCTGCGAGAAATGTGAAGGATGCCGCCTTGTACAAATACCCGATCCTCCGGAACCGATGGAGCGTAGACCGTTGCCCGACAAGCCATGGGTTGACATTGCAATTGATTTCCTTGGACCATTGCCGACAGGGGAATACATTTTGGTAGTGGTGGATTATTTTAGCAGACACGTGGATTTGGAAATCATGACTTCAATAACAGCCAAAGAAACTATTAAGCGAATGGCAAGAATTTTCGGACTTTGGGGCGTACCACGTACAATCACCCTGGATAATGGGAAGCAGTTTGTCGCTACAGAATTTGACGATTTCTGCAAAGTAAAGGGAATTCATCTGAATCATACTACCCCGTACTGGCCCCAGGCCAACGGCGAGGTAGAGCGTCAGAACCGATCTTTGCTCAAGCGGCTAAAGATAGCAAATGCTTTGTATGGCGACTGGAGATCCGAGATGTCACATTATTTAGAAATGTACAATAATACACCTCATTCCACAACCGGAAGATCTCCAAATGAGCTACTCCAAAATCGACGGCTTCGTTTCAAGTTTCCAGAGGTTGAAGATTTGTCAACGGCGATACTTTCATCAGAACACAGAGATAAGGACACTGTACAGAAGTCTTTGGGAAAGGAGAGAGAAGATGCTAAGCGCAGGGCAAAGCCGAGTGCGATTGGCACTGACGATGTGGTACTCATGCGCAACCTACACCCAACCAACAAGCTCTCGACCAACTTCTTAAAGGAGAAGTTTACGGTGGTAGAGCGGAATGGATCAAATGTAAGAGTACGATCAATGGATACAGGTAAATCGTTTAATTCATGTTGAATCCAAAACGAAGACGTTAATTATTATTTTTACAGGCAAAGAGTACGACAGGAATGTTTCCCACTTGAAAAAGATTTCAGGTACGGTAACTGGACAGGAAGATAATCATTCTTCAGAAGAAGAACGCATAGAACCTGCAGTTCTACGTCGTTCTCAGCGTAAACGTAAGTCACTAGTTTCGTAATACTGGTCTTAAGTGTTAATATACCAGAAATGAAAATAATTATCAAGCTCTAAGTAAAATACATCTAGTTCCATAACAAAAGTATTTAAACAATAATTTATTTTATTTATAGAAAGGGGGATGTGATACCTATCGTGGAGCGTAAGTATGGTAACCCTATGTGTTTATATTAGTATTGGTTAATGGTTCATTGATTGCGGTTGAGCGATACAGTGAATGAATACCAAGCCTCATTCTTTGGTACAATCTAGCGTGCGTCGGTCACCACAGGTATTACTAGAGGAACAACTTGAGGAATTCGTGGATTATACTAGCAGGCATTTTGGAGAAAATTAAAGAGAAATTTGTAGGGTATTTTTTTTTTTAAATAAAAACCTGTGAAAATCACAAAAGGAGCTTCTGTAGATATTCAAAAGTCTTTTGAGAAAACCTCTTGGAATTCCTTCATAAATTAATGATGAGATTTCTCTCGAAATTATTGCTGAGATTGCCCCAGAGGCTTCTCCAAAGTTTCCTTTACATATGCTGCCTGCAATTTCTCCAAGTCTTCCTACAGGAATTTCATTTGTGATTTCTCCAGAAATTTTTCAACGATACCTTTAGGAATTTCTTTTCCAACATCACCTGAAGCCGGGGCCCGTGGCGTAGTTGGTCACACGTTCGCTTCATATGCGGATGGTCATGGGTTTGATTCCCAGCCCCGGCACTTGCAATTTTTCGTCAGTTGCTTTTCCCCAGAGAGCAACTGACACTGACCCTCTTCTGAGCACCATGGCTCAAACGGACCTGGATACCTGGACATCGGCGAACTGCTACTCATAATGGACCCCCAATCGGACTGGAAAGGAACAACGGCCATCCATCATCATCCTTGTGCTCATCATTCTACTAGGTATAAAGTAGAAAAAGTGAAAGCAGCAGAAAGGCAACCAGTTCGATAAAGTAGAATAGAATCTAGGCGCTGTACAAAAAATGTAAGTGCAGCTGTCAATTGAAATTGCTCACGTAGTGCCCCAGTGGACAATAGAGCTGTAAATTAGGTTAAGTGATTAAGAATAAAAAAAAAACATCACCTGAAATTCTAGCTAGGATTCCTTCAAATATTCCTAATATTTTTTTCAGAAATTTTTGCTGGAATTTCTCAAACAATATCAGCTGAGATTTCTTCAGTATTGTGTTCTTAGGAGTCCACCAAGAATTCCTGGTAGATTACCAGCAGTGATTGGCTGAGGAACTCCAACAAGACTTCCTGGCGGATTCTTGAAAAAATTCCTTAATAAATGCCTGAAGCATTCCTTGAGTAATCCTATCAAAAGTTCCTAATGGAATTTTAAGTGGATATCCTGCATGAATAACTGGGTAAATACTAAGACAATTTTCTGTAGAAATCCTCGTAGAAATCACTGAAGGAACCACAGCATGAAATAAAAAAAAATGCCTAGAAAAATCACAGCAATTTTTTTTGTACGTAGGAATCTCAGCTGTTATTGCATGAGATATTACTGTAATAATTTCTGGAGGATCATTCCAGAAATTCCTCTAAAATAAAGAGAATTTCCCCAAAAAAATCTCCAGGGAGTCTTTTTGAAATTTTGGGAAGTTGAGATCCAGGCGCTGTTTTACTTCGAGGGTCATTCCTGTACGAAGAAAAAAGCAGAAGGAGGTGTATTCTCACGCGCGCATCTCGCGTGCATGCGAGTCCCAACCCAAGTAACATTTTAAGTTTTGTTCGGCTCTATAAGAGGTTTTTATGATCAATTTAATACTACTTGCAATAAAACTAATTCATACATCAAAACCTTTTGATAACCTCTTTAAGAGCATCTTCCGGCTAAGTGAACCACTCTCGGAGAGGTTCTGCAAACCACATTGAAAGTAGCAATAATAATTAACGAATTTTGTTGTTGTAGGAAAATGACCGTTTTAGCTCACAAATGATCATGTCAAAATTTGAAGTCTGTATCTCAAGTCAAAGGGCCTGAAGTTGTCAAAAACTATATGGGACTAAAAACACGAGATTTTTTTTTGACGAAAAAATAACGTATTCTTCTAAAACCGATGATTAAAGGGCCAAAGATGTGCCTAGAATTGCTTGAAATTTTGACACGACCGTTTTTTTAGCTAAAACGATCATTTTCCAACAACGAACTTATAACATTTCCAATTTTTACAAAATGAAGGACGGCCTAATGCACACATAAATATTTGAATGTTTTGAAAGCTTAGACTCTCTGCTTTTTAATGATGATGAGTGGAATAATCATTGAGTTTCCCAATTCAAAAATGGCTCGTATGGTTTTTTTTTTCAAAATCAAGTATTACCATGATTCAAGAACACTTCCGTCTACGTCTATGGAGATATCGTGAATACTTATTTGACGAGTTTTTAATCTGTTTTTTTTTTTGGAAAGGATCAATTTTATTTCGTATTTCAAATATTCGAAAATTTTAAACCGACACAAAATTCACTGGGTTTGTGAATACTTCCAACCACGCCATGTTTCTAGCTATTTCCGGAACAAGACTCGACCGCTTCCAAGTGCTCCTCATTCCGTAGCATCACTTCAACAACTTGTGCGTACAAGCATGCACCAATAGTGACCTGGTTCAACGACATCCCATCGATCACGTAGTTATATATCTCAATAGATTTATCCACAATGAATTCTTGGGTTTGATTTAGCAAGTCATGCATCTGAAACAAAGAAATTGAGCGTTAATCTTCATCTGAGTTCAGTGCCAGTATCCAAAATAAGTTTTACTTCCATCAAGCATTCCTCCAATGGTAGGTTATCCTCAAATGTTTGCACAAAAGTTCCACAGTTTATGTAGGTCTCCATGATAAACCCGATGGCTTTGTCTGCTGAATCCAGAACTGAGTCTATGCGACGGAATGCTTTGCTCATTTCATCAGCATAATCGATGCAGCGATAATAATTTTTCACGGAATAAAGAACTCGTTCATCGAAACCCTGGAAATATCTTGCAACACAGTCGAAGTTTGTCTTTCCGTTGAGGAACATTTCCAAAGGATACTCCCGTAGAAAACCATCTGTCTCGATCGTCGAATTTGTAACCCCCTCTAGAGCTTCTTCCACAAGTTCCATCCAATAATCCATCAGCTCATGCATTTCCCCATGTAGAACCGTTGTTTCATTGTCCAGAAAATCGAAGAAATCGTACACCATTGCAACCGTTGGATACTCATCCAAAGTCATGACGACTTGTTCTGGTATCACCTCCGTCAATTTCCTGTAGAGCTCTGCCCATTTCGAAAGATATTTAGTGAAGGTTTCATCCAGCTCTGCCATAAGCGTCGTATTCACACGTTCTAAAACGTAGAGAATATTTTTCCCCTCCAATCGAGACCGCTCTTCAAATATATCACTTTCCAATCGACTGGACACGATCGCAATATTCTTCAAGGTGGCGTCCAATCTCTGCCTGTAGACAGACGCCTCGATCTGTACTGCTTCCAAACTATTTTCCACTTGCTCAACGGCATTCGAAGAAATCAACCCACAAAGCTCTCGCACTCTCACCAGTAACGGTTTTGTAACCCAATCAAAAATCACATTTCCACTGTCCAGCGAAGGCAAATCGGCAACCCGTTCGCAATCGTGAATCGCATTGGACAAATCATGGTCGATCAGCATTAGCACCCGCAGAATGGCATCGATGCTGTTCTGGTTCAACGCCAGGAACTCATCCATGACGCTTTGCACCTGGTGGTCGGTTCGGCGATCGACTGGGTGGTGGCCTGGGATCACGCGTTGAAGCGTTTGCATTTCGTGCATGAGGGAGTCTTTCAGTTCCATCATTTGCGGCGGTAGATTGGCCCATGATGTTGCCTGGAATGTGAAAATAAAAACGAAAATAAACTGAAGCTTCCTAGATTATGGGAAGTTTTACCAAGAAAAGACAGCATAATGAAACTCCGTATCGCCAGTTGATCATTTCGTGAAGTTACACAGCAACGGATCAGATTGAAATGCAGCTGTGAAGAGATATTCACCAGTGTCGCATATTGCAACTGTCATCTTCCGCGTGTCACTACTCTGAGGTATCAATTATGGAACGGCTGATTATGGCTTTTCATCACAAGTGACACGCCCACATATGGAGCTAAGGAAAAACTGTGTGGTCATCGTTTATTGTTTTCTGTAGTAACATGGAGCAGTTTGTAAAAGTACCAACGGAATTTTCTTCGCGATGCGCAATTAACAACATTGTTTGTTTATGAGTCATTTTAGTTTTGGGGATTTTTTTATTAGCGTACAAATTGGTACGAAGGTTCTCAGAATTTATTGAAATTTTTTTCACAGGTAGGGTTTACATGTATATGAACAAAAACAAAATTGAAAAAAAATCAGAGGGTCGCCTAATTATCCGGAAAACTCCAGTGGTAAACAATCATTTTCCACAGACATCACCTACTTTGAAAAATCGTAACTCAAGAACGAATCATCGTAGACACAATTTTGAAATAATAAGCAAATTTTCTCAGCAAAAAAAAAGGCAAAATAAAAGTTGTATTCCACAAAATTTTCCACTGTTGAAGAAAATAGGTCGGAAAAACTATTTTCGAAGTGCGGAAAAATTCCCAAAAAAAAACTGAAAGGAAACTTTATAAGCTATATTCTGTAAAATTTTCAAGATGTGGATTTTCGCCGTTCCTGAGTAATGACCAATTTTGTGGAAATTGTCCAGATGCTGGTAGATTTTCAACCGTCTCTCTTATTAATTTGCACAAAATTGATCATAACTCACGAACGAAGAAAAACCTCTCTCTCTCTCTCTCTCTCTCTCTCTCTCTCTCTCTCTCTCTCTCTCTCTCTCTCTCTCTCTCTCTCTCTCTCTCTCTCTCTCTCTCTCTCTCTCTCTCTCTCTCTCTCTCTCTCTCTCTCTCTCTCTCTCTCTCTCTCTCTCTCTCTCTCTCTCTCTCTCTCTCTCTCTCTCTCTCTCTCTCTCTCTCTCTCTCTCTCTCTCTCTCTCTCTCTCTCTCTCTTCTTGGAGGAACGTCCTCATTGGGACAAAGCCTGCATCTCAGCTTGGTGTTCTATGAGCACTTCCACAGTTATTAACTGAGAGCTTCCTCTGCCAATGATCATTTTGCATGCGTATATCGTGTGGCAGGCACGAAGATACTTTATGCCCAAGGAAGTCAAGGAAATTTCCTTTTCGAAAAGATGCTGGACCGACCGGGAATCGAAACCGTCACCCCCAGCATGGTCATGCTGAATACCCGTGCGTTTACCACCTCGGCTATATGGGCCGAAAAACCACAACTTGAAAATTTTACAGAATATATCTTATCGAAAATATTTTTTCCGAGTTTCTTAACGGATTTTCCTCAACAGTGGAAAATTTTGTGGAAATCAATTTTTATTTTGTATTTTTTTTTCCAATTGCTGAGAAAATTTGCTTACGATTTCACAAAAAAAAACATTGTGTACGATGCTTCGTTCTTGAGTTATGGTTTTTCAAAGTGGGTGGTGTCTGTGGAAAATTATTGTTTACCACTGGAGTTTTCCGGAAAATTAGGCGACCCTGTTTTTTTGTTAATTTAGTTTTTGTTCGTATACATGTATATATGAACACTACCTGTGAAACAAATTTCATCTGATTCTGAGAACCTTCTTTCCAATTTGTACTATAATAAAAAACCCTCTTTTCCTTGGTTCAACGCTGTAGAGAGGCTATGAAATTTACTTAATTCTGTCATGATCTGCGGTAGAATAATTGTTTAGCTATAGGGCTTGGGGCCATTTATGCAGGACGACCTATTTTGGGCACTGTGGAGCATACATGGCGTGGTGGTTAAAGTACGTGACTTTCAGGCTGAGGGCCTGGGATCAAATCCCACTCCCGACAAACTCAGAACGTGTGAGTTCTTCCTTCGGAAGGGAAGTAAAGCGTGGGTCTCGAGATGAACTAGCCTAGGGCTAAAAATCTCGTTAATACAGATAAAAAAAATATGTTGGCACTTGCTGCAATGACCCAGTTGATTTTAAACTTGATGTTTGGGATACGGTGAGATACACAGAGTGTCTAGCCATGTAAGAAAAAGTATATTACTATATATTATTTTGATATTCAACAACTTCACTTTTTGATTTTTTTATTATTTTCTTTGCAAAGCTGACTTGTAGTCCAGCATTTAAATGTGTTTGCTAGAATTTTTATTTCTCGTCAACTATTAAAAGAAGTAGAATTTATATGTAATACCGAAAAAGTATTCTGCATACATTTTCCAATTGAAAAAAACGTGGTAGATCAGGAAGGATCAGGCTTCCCAAAAGTACCGCATCATGATAGCATTTTGATGGCTGTCACACTCTTATTCCCATGACAGCCTTGTGAAAGCATGGTTCATGACAGCCCACAGAATAAAACTCATGTGACGTACAACATCACTGTCGGGAATTGCTCGCATTGTCTGCTTTCGCTATGCGTTCGTTCACCTATGACAACCTCGGCTCTCACCCAAACCTTCTCTCGTTGGTTGTACACGAAGTGACGAAAATCGCTGCGCTCGGCCCGAGCATTTTACTTCTGTTGAACGAGTCGAGTATCGTGGTATATCCCACGCTCAAAATTTTTGACGCATTTAATGTATTATGTATTTTTTTCAAATAGAGAATATGTACTTGTAAGTCTTGTTCTAGTAGAGTATTTTGCATAGCATTATTTTTTATTGGCATGTGAAATGCACTGCCATGTTTTCAATATAAAAGAGAGTTTAATCTCACATCAGTGGTTTATTTTATCCAGATAACAATTTTGAAAAACGCTGGCACAAACTTCTTCCCTCCCCTGGGGCATCTTGTGAAAGGCATATCATGTTTGTAAAAAAATATTTATTGAGCACATATTTTGTGAATAACTTTTAGCGTTAAGCCATGTGCTCCCGTGACAGCCTAAAATATTATAACCCAAAGAATAAGTTTTAGAAACTCAAATTTGGCTAAACTGCTTAAAGATTTAACTCAAAGTTGGGTTGTTTTCTCCCTCGCCCCACCGCAATGTTGTCGAAAACAAAGAGAGAAGCACCGACGCACCGCATCAATATCAATGACTCTAATCTTTGCTATTGTGGCGTATCATATGAGGACATAGACCACATTGTTTTGAATTGTTCAAGGTTTAATTTACCAAGACAGATATTTTTTGATCGAATATCCAATTTGGGTTCAACTATCCCTATATCTATTCGTGATGTTTTAGCTCAGAAAAATGTTCCAATTTTGAAACTCATTTATAAATACTTAATGGATATTTCTTATTCGGTTTGAAACTTTCTGCTGTTTTTTTTGTCTTTTCATTTTCAGATACAGTCAGGTCTTTTTTTACGCGGTTTTCATTTACGCGGCCGCGTAAATGAAAACTCCATACAAAAAAAAATTTCATCGTCTTATTTTTGCATGATTCGTCGAGAAATGGTGAGACTTTTTTTACGCGGTTTTTCGAATTTTGAACTGAGTTTTTTTTTTTACGCGGTGCGTATCCCCCGCGTAAAAAAAACCTGATACCTTGTTTTTTGAATGTTTTTCTTTGCCCGCACTGATGCTTCAAGCTTCGCCTTCGGTTACGTGATGCCATATGGATTCCCTGAATGATCTCGGCTCCGACATGGAATTCCTCCGGATGAGCCTAATTTTAATATTTAATATTATAACGTTAATTTGAAAAGATATAGAGGTTTTGCGCCCTTTTGAGGAAGATTTCAAATGGAAATCACTCAAGGGGGCTTTTCCCTCTTCCAAAATTTACAGTTAAAAATAAATAAATAAATAAATATATAAGCACCGACGCATCCGCTGCTCTTCCGTGGAAGAAGCCAAATTTGGGTTTTCTTGAGTTAACCCAAATTTGCGTCATTTGAGGCCTCCGTTGGGTGAGAATAACTTACCACTGGGTTAATTTTTTTGCCGCTCTCAAACGAGAACTACTCACTCACCACTTTCGCTGTTTAACGCAAATTTGAGTAATTCCACGGAAGACCGGGATTGCGTCAAAACAACTTAAATTTGGGTCATCACGGAACTAGATGACACGCTTTATGCGACAGCCGGCTTGGTTAGTCGAAGATTGTCATCGCCATGCGGCCAACAATACTCGCGACGTTTCCCACTCGGCACGATACGACTCGAGTATGCAACTGTCAGACAAGCAGCCGAAGCAGTGGCTGTTTCAATACATCTTTCGCTCATGCGTGTGCGTGCTGTTGGCGATACATTTCTCACTGATGGTGTTGCTCACGGTAACGAGAGATGGTCTGCACACATAAGAGAGTGTCGATCCAGCCTTGCGCGGGCTGTTGCAAGAAGGCTGTACATTTGGAAAGCCTGGGAAGGATGAGTAACAGCTAATTAAAAAACCCCTAATTAATCCACCTAGCGGTGATGGTGCCTTTCTCGTGCTTTAAAATATCCTTTTAACAAAATTCAAGCGACATGTTGCTGACATTGACATAAATACAAAACAAAAACTGCTTGCTAAAACTACTCAATATGGATACATTTTATATTAGAATAACATCCAATATTCAGAAAATATTAGACAACGATCTGAAATTCAAACCAAACAAGTGTCATAAAGCCGCAAAATTTTGAACCGTCATTAAGATTTTCAGGTCATCATTTTTTGGCTCCGTATATATACCCCAACTAAACTAACCGTCATCTTGAGCATTTTCTGGTACGCATTTTTGGACTCTGCACCTAAAATTACATAAAATAGTTGCCGTATTGAATTTTGACATGTCGTTTAGGATTTTCTGGTTTCCAGTTTTGGACAAAGACCGGCATTCTTCCCCATTCAAATTATAATCATATTGCAGACCTTGCGAAACAGCGCACAGCTTGGGTTTTCTGATTACAAATTTTGAATTCTGGACATTTTTCCATACCAAATATGCCCATAATGCAAGAATTGAAAATCCTATAAAATAGGCGCTAACATGAATACTGGGCCATAATCCTGGATTTTGGACCGCTATCTTGGATACTCTGGTGGACTCCGAACATATTTCCCATACCAAACACACTTTTTTTTACATAGTTTTAGAGCTCAAAATCAAAACAGCCGCCATCTTCTGTTCAGGGTTGACGCGATCAAATTCTCATTTTTTCATTCAACGTTGATCCATCCTGTTATAAATTTACACCTCCGGAATCTAAAATGGTAGGATTTGATGAGATCGCTTTAGTTTTGTCTATATTTTGTTCTCTTTCATATATGAGAACTTAGACCTTTTCGTCACTGTTGTTCATATCTAACGTTTATCAGGCCATTAAACAAAGCCACGATTTGATTTTCACTTAAACGTTGGACACAACAGCTAGTCTTTAATGTGATCTAAGGCTATTTTCTTGCTAACCGTTCATTAGGTTATCAAAAAATCTGCGATCTGATGTGCCGTATTTATGCACAGTTAAAAATGTTACATCGTATCACCTGTAACAGAAGGACCCCGTCATATCTCACACATTTTTCCATCAATTTTTAAATTTACAGCTTTGTCTCAGTATGAAGCTTGCGTGCAACATTCCATACAAGAAATTGTTTAATGTTAAATTCAGTGATATTGAATGGAGATTTATATGTTAAATTTGTCTACGGCGGGTATGATTTTCAGATTTTTTTGCGGTGTGGGTTTGATTCATTTTTATATTTGGTAACTTCCGGTGGGATACCCAGAACTGATTCCATGACACTACCGGTTGTCCCAAATATGGTCTGAGATTATTTAATTGCTAATTCTTCACCTTTGCCTAATCGCCGCGATTTGATATATCGCATGTATGGGTATGATTAACTTTTATTTCCAACCACTTTCGAAGCCACAGCTGAACCCGCAACACTACCGGGAATCTAATGTGGTCTGACTCTATTTTTCCATCAGGTTGTCGATAAGTCGAAGTTTGGACCTTTTCGTCTATATTCGGCCTCCTTTGTCTCCGACATTCGCAACACAAGCAATCAAATTACTGTCCAAAACAAAAATGTCAAACGAATGCACTTCACGACGATAGCGGCTTCGGGAGACGGTTCGGCTTTTGTCTTCTTCCATAATAAGAGCTATGTTGCCCATCTGTGTGTCGTATTCAATGCAACATGCAAGAATAAATTAATATTTACATTCATAATCGGAATCGGCTGAAAATCTGTGCGTTAAGCTAGAATTAGACAAATGTCATGACATTAATTTGACCCTTTCTTATGTTTATTGATCTTCGTTCTACTGCTCGTGTTGTGTGCCGACTGCGGCAGCGAAATGAAGGTAGTAAAAAGTGTCGAATGTTTACAAGACTGGTCGTGATTTGATGTACCGCACTCAGACAACCAGTCATCGTATAAGATGCTGCATAAGATGATAAAGTGGAGGCCATATGCGTGCATGCCTCCATTCAGGCGTATGTAAAATGTACGCATATCGCCTCCACTTTAACATCCTATGCCACATCTTATACGATGACTGGTTGACTGGGCATCCATGGGTTTGGTTAAATTTTACATTTTACTACCCGGCTCTGATTCCGGGTAACTACCGGCTGAACCAAATATGGTCTGACACTATTGTCTTGTTAACTGCTCATCGGTTAACCAAAAACGCTGCAAATTAACATGACATTGACATTGACAATTGGTGTCACATGCAGGGTTTGACAATTTCGACGGGACTCTCGGAACCAATTCCGAAACACTACCAGTTATCTCTAGTGTGATCTAAGGCTATTTTCTTGCTAACTGTTCATCAGGTTATCGCAAAAGCCACGATTTTATGTGTCACATGCCTGGATTTGGATTACTTTTCATTTAGCCTCTTCCGGCCACTCAAAACCGATTCCGAAACACTTGCTTTCCGTTCATTAGGTAATCTATAAAGTCGCTATTTGATGTGACGCATGCACGGGTTTGTTTCTCTTTCAGATTTGACCACTTCGGCAAGAACCCCGGAACCGGTTCCGGAACATTACTGGTTCAAATATGGTCTGAGATGATTTTCCTGCTCATTGTCCATCAGGTAATCGAAAATGCCTTGGTTTGATGTGTCGCATGCATGGGTTTGGTTCAATTGTATATTTGGCCACTTCCAGCGGGACGCCTAGAACCGGTTCCAGAACACTACCGGTTCAGATATGGTCCGAGACTATTTTCCTGCTTATAGCTCATCAGGTTATCGAAAATGCCGTTGTTTAATGTGTCGCATGCATGGGTTTGGTTCAATTGTATATTTTGCCACCTACAGCGGGACGCCCAGAACCGGTTCCGGAACATTACCGGTTTAGATATGCTCTGAGATGGTTTTCCTACTCATTGTCCATCAGGTCATCGAAAATGCCTTTATGGGTATAGTTCAATTCAAGGATCGGTATATTCGCCTCACTCCATTCATATTCACTCCTCTTTGCTGAAGCGAATCGAGAAAGATGCAGCAAACGGATAGCCATGATCAAACATGCAACCCCATCACCAGTGGGAAGCGATGCGCTAATTGTTTGACATGGATATTCGTCACCGTTCGTCGCAGTTTGGATCGCACGCGAATGAATGAATGGCGAATGGTGAAGAATGCTGGTGAGCGATCGAAGCGGCTATTATCATAACTAGAAGAGAATTTTTGCATGTAATGCATACATTTTTAGTGCATTGTTGTTGAAATGCTAGATTAGCAAAGAAAATGATAAACATTTTTTGGAAACATCAAAAATTCGTATGCACAATATCATTCACGAATCGCATCACCGCTCGATCGCTTGCGATGCGAATGTGGACGAATGAGTAATTTCCAAGAATAGCTTCCCACCGTTCGCCGGTGTGTGCTCTCGTCGCTGACAAGCAAGCACACAAAATAAAGCGTCAACCGTTCGCTGCTGACTGTCTTCGCATGTGGAAGAAGATGAAAAGTGGAAATCAGGAACCCTGGTTCAATTGTATATTTGTTCAATTGTATATTTGGCCACTTCCAGCGGGACGCCTAGAACCGGTTCCGGAACACTACCGGTTCAGATATGGTCTGCGACTATTTTCCTGCTTACCGCTCATCAGGTTATCGAAAATGCCGTGGTTTGATGTGTCACATAGCATGCATGGGTTTGGTTAAATTGTATATTTGGCAACTTCCAGCGGGACACCCAGAACCGGTTCGGGAACACAACCAGTTCAGATATGGTCTGAGACTATTTTCCTGCTTACCGCTCATCAGGTTATCGAAAATGCCGTGGTTTGATATGTCACATGCATGGGTTTGGTTCACTTTGATATTTGGCCACTTCCGGCGGGACACCCGGAACCGGTTCCGGAACACTACCGGTTCAGATATGGTCTTAGACTATTTTTCTGCTTACCGCTCATCAGGTTATCGAAAATGCCATGGTTTGATGTGTCGCATGGAGAGGTTTGATGCATTTTCATATCTGGTCCCTTCCTGGGGTACCGTTCCGGAACACCTAAATGGCCATATCTCCGGAACGGCTGGACCGATCCGAACCGTTTTCAATAGGAAACAATGGGACCAGATTCCGCGTCGAATGAACCGTCGGTCATTGAAATCGGTTGAGGTTTACTGCCAAAAAGTGATGTGAGTTTTTTTGTACACACTCACACATTACACACACACACGCACACACATACACACACACACACATACACACACACAGACATCACCTCAATTCGTCGAGCTGAGTTGATTGGTATATATGACTCGACCCTTCCGGGCTTCTATCAAAAAGTCATTTTTGGAGTGAACATATAGCCTTTCCAGTACACTTAGTGTACGAGAAAGGCAAAAAAATGAGAAAATTGGGTCTTGTAAAATGTTGTTCGATACGGTCTGAAAATGTCTCATATCTGTAAAATATATGATTATTTTCTTCTCAAACAGTACAACATTAAAACAATCTAAGCGATTTACAAAAATAAATAAAATAAAAAATGTTAAGGACGTATAATATTATGCAATGGGACATTTCTTTTAAATATATTTTTATTTCATTCGTTATAACTTAAGCACGGATAGATGTAAGACAAAATATGATTTTTTTTTCATTGGAAAGTGTATGCATAAAAAATATAAGAAATGCCTCCATTTGCTTGTTTTGGATATCGATCGATGGACAATCAAATTGAGGAAAAAATAGACCATCCAAGGCTACTTGGCAAACTTTGAAGCCGGAAGACAGCCTGTTAAATGCCCCAAATATATGAAAATGAATTTCTCGGAGTGGATTCAAAGTAAACCCTAGCTGTAGTTGTGCCTAAATTGACTCACGGTCAGTAAAACAAAAAGTTTCTCTGGCCTTAAAAATGTTGATTCTATTGTAAAAATCTCTATATACTACTCTATATTCTATCCTAACACTAAATTAGGCTTGATCACTAAAACTAGAATACTCTACCCTGTAACCTGCCGTTCTACGGCCGATGCGTAAAACGGCAGTAAAACCCGAACCCCATCCATGAATAAAGTTCAGTTTTGTTAAAACTATCACCCGAGTACGACGAAAGGGAATTTCCATAAATGACGTCGCATTTGTTTGCCAATTTATAACACTCCCTTCCTCCTTGTAGCATATTTACCTAATATTAGGGTGTTAGGTTCCTGAGTGCAAACTTTTTAAAGGGTGATAGAGGACCATGAATGGAGAAAAAAATTGTTCTACGCATATGGTCAAATCTCAATTGTTACGTAGTTATTGAACTTCCCATGTTTATGACTCTTAGGCGCCGTCCACAAATTACGTAACGCTCTAGGGGGAGGGGGGAGTATGACCAAGCGTTACGGTCCATACAAAAATTTTAGTATTTTCATACAAAAAAGCGTTACGGAGGGGGGAGGGGGGGTCGAAAAATGTCGATTTTAGCGTTACGTAATAAATGGATGCTGCCTTATTGCCTTAACTGGCAATAACTTGAAAATGGTCAAACTTATCGAAGTTTTTTTACCCTTATTCGAAAGATTATTGAATTTTCTAACAAATGGCATCTTTGAATCGATTAGTTTAGTTAAATAACTAAGTTTTCTAGAGCAAAACAGCTAAAAATAGTGAATTTTTATTGGTTTTCGTCAATTATCTTTGAAACATGCGTAATAAATTAAAATTCTTTCTTTGGCAAAGTTGTGGCTCCTGTTACACTCTACAATTTGTTCTTTGACTGCAAACTTCTATCTCTTATCGTTTTGTTGCAATTTCGATTTTAACATCGAATTTAAGATCATAAATTTGCAACTGTCATGGAAAGCACTTTTTTGCGCATTGTGCCGCACATTGAAATCAAAATTGCAAGAAAACGATAAGAGCTAGAAGTTTAGTGTCAAAGCACGAATTGTAAAGTGTAACAGGAGCCAAAACTTTGCCAAAGAAAGAATTTTATTTTATTACGCATGTTTCGAAGAAAATTGGCAAAAACTAATAAAAATACACTATTTTCAGCTGTTTTGCTCTAGAAAACTTAGTTATTTAACTGAACCAATCGATTCAAAGATGCCATTTGTTAGAAAATTCAATAATCTTTCGAATAAGGGTAAAAAAACTTCGATAAGTTTGACCATTTTCAAGTTATTGTCAGTTGAGGCAAAAAGAGTCATAAACATGGGAAGTTCAATAACTACGAAACGGTTGAGATTTGACCATATGCGTAGAACAATTTTTGTCTCCATTTATGGTCCTCTATCACCCTTTAAAAAGTTTGCACTCAGGAACCTAACACCCTGTATGGCTTGTCACACTTTCACAGACTTCCCCCTTTGCCCTGAAATGCTACGTCGTTTATGGACGGTATCAAAGTCTAGTGAGCATCCCCCAGTGAACGCGTGTGAGCCCCGGTCGGTCCGCGAATCTCCAGCCTTTTCCTGAAAAATTAATGAAAAAAAATGAAGGATAAAGTTTTTGGAACATTTGAATTATATGACAAATTTCTTCAAGGATTTCTCCAGAACTTTCGTCTGCGATTCCTGCAGGAAATCCTTCTGAATGTTTCAATGTGGAATCCGTCAGAAGCTCCTGCTGGATTTGCTCAAATGTGTCTTTTTGAAATCTCTGCTGTACTTTTCGCTCCCTCACGACTTCGGTATGCGAGTGCGACCACTACTCTGTTCGGCAAAATTAAAGACAAGACCACAAGGCAAAAGTCGTCCATACATCGTTTTTTTTTACTGCACGCTTCTGAGCTGAGGAAATAGCAAGTGAGTGTAACTCTTTGCAAGTGAGTGATACCATCCTTGATGGGGATCTCGATCAGGTTGGATTGTTCGGCGGAAAAAGCAAAAAGTGACGCGTGTTTGGGGCAGGTGCACATTGTCCTTTCTCGTAAAGTGATGAAAATGGATGCACACTTGGTAGCCAACAGTATTGCAGGAAATTGAGGTATGCGCGGAGTTGTTGCGGTCATTCGCAAGGATGGAAAAAAATCATTCATTTATTGCGTATCCCTCACTCACAAAACCACGCACAATCTGAAGCGAGTGTGCTTCTCCCCCAGCCAAGACCGCTAAGACCGCTCAGCACTAAAGTGCAGACTACACCAAAAATGTGTTACACTTACACATTCACAAAAACAGAGTGTACGAGATGTTTATTTGAATGTGTAGCTGTTACACATTTTTAGTGTAGTCTGGAAATTATGCATTTATAAGCAGAGCCGTAGCGTGCGGTTGCCCAGGTTAGCCCTGCCAAGGGCGCCAGCCTCAGAGGGGCGCCGAAAAGGCCTAAGGCTAGAGGAAACCAGGATGATGATAATGTTTTCTTGAATATTATCAAGATTTCACGATTTTCAGCATTTGATAATACATTAAAACATATTCTAACAAAATCAGATTTCTCAAGTTTTTTTTTTGCATTTACCATGATGTTTCCTGGGAATTTATCTACTATTTTATTTACAAGGAAATCTTCAAAAATTTCTCCACAGATTCCTTCAAAAATTCTTCATGCTTCTATTTCTCAATACTTTTATTTTGCAATTTTTCCTGTGTTTCTTCTGAAAAATCTTCAATAAATTTCTTTACAAATTTAAAGCCTGTATCCGCAATAATCGGGACACAGAAGTACATCAGTAGCTCTGTAATGAATCGGTAAAATTGGCCAAACAATTGACTGAGAACTCTTTGGTGTATGTTTATTATTTGTGCCAAATTTCATAAAAGTCGATGCATTACCTTTAACTGTGGATGAAAAACAAACAGACGTGTTTTTAAGCATTTTGTACAATCATGTACAATTTTCATTCGCATACTAGATGGTATTTTTACGCTACAGTTCAAAGTTCTGTGATGATAATTATGAAATTTCGTTAGCAGTTAAGATACTTATAGAGACACTTTCTTGCAAAATTTCATCAACTTTGATCAATTGGTTTGAAAGCTACTGGTGTTGATAGGGGTGGGTGTTGGTGAAATTTTTTCGCCTAAACATAACATTTGAATTTTTCTGCCAATTTTCATGAAATTTTCACAGAAGCTAGTTGATTATGTGTATATCATGCCTGCAAAATTTGATGATTATTGGTATAGTACATTCAATTATACAATAGAAACAATGAAGGATGCTGACTAATTGCTGTCTGAGAGGCTAAAATCACGTTCAGTCCCAATACATGTTTCGACTATAAAATTGTTGATAGTGCATCGATTTTTTTGAAATTTTGCTCATGCAACAAATGTAGATTGAGAGGTTTGTGTTGAAAATTTCAGCCATTTCCTTTGCCAAATTCAAAAGTTACAGCGCTGACAAGCAAAACTAGGGGCTGTACAAAATTCAATGGCGCACATTTTACTCTTTCGTTGCTACAACAAAAAGTACTGCACCGATTCACATGAAATTTTGTAGATGAACTGAACACATCTTAAGATGTTATTAGACGAAATTTGTGCAATTTTAATGTTTTTATTTCAGAGTTACTGCTGCATTTCTGTGTCCCGATTATTGCGGATACAGGCTTTACCAGCGTTTCCTTCACAAATTCTCATTCCAACTACAATACTTTTATGGATTTCTTAGAAACCCTTTAATAGATTTCCTTGGTAATTTTCCATGGATTCCAATAGGAAATCCTACAGAGATTCCCTTAGACATCTTTCCAGGGATTCCTGTAGAAAAATATTTATACCCGTAACAAAGCCTCTGAGAATTCCTTCAGGAATGCTTAAAGATATTTTTTAGATAGTCGTCAAGAGATTTCTTTTGTAATTTGATAAAAAAAAACCTTCATGAAGTTTTCTATAGATTCCTTTAGGACGCTCGAATATTGATCTAATATTGCCGTAAACCCTTCCATAGAATCCTTCCGCAATTGTTGCATGTTCACTAGAAACCGCGTCCTAAATTGGTGTTTTGGATTCCTTCAGCAATTTTTTAGAGATTTCTTCATAAACTTTCTAGGGATGTTTTTTTAAATCCTCAAGAGATTTCTTAAGAAACTTTTGCAGGTTTTTCTTCAAAAATTCTTTTAGTGGTTCTCTTTAGGCATTTTTTCTTCATCTACTCCAGGAATTCCGGCAAGAATTATCACATGAATTCCATAGGAAATTATTGTAGAAATATCTCCCAGATTCTCATAGGACCGGATATGCCAACGTAATTTCATTCAGTAATTTCAATAGGAATTTTCCCAGAGATTCCAACAAAAACTCATAAAGAAATTTATTCTGGTATTTCTTCTGGTATTTACCCATTTTCATGGTTTGTCTAATGATTACTGAAAATTTTCTTACAGATCTTCAGGGAAATGTTTTGATTATACTACAGAAAAAACCTTTCGTCAAGTTATTGAATAAAACCATTTTCGATAAAACCATTTGAACAACTCTTCGAAAAAAGATCGTTTGAAGTTTCCTGAAAACCCCAGAAATTCAATTGAGAATTTTTTAAAACAAAATTTAGTTGAACAAAAAATCAAGAAAAGAAAAGAAAAATAAAAAATACTGTAAGGTGACTTGAAGGAATTTTTACATCATTTGTAAAGGGAATCTGATATGCCATTTCTAATTTTTGAGCTGATCTAAGTGGCATTCTTGAAATACAAAATGTGTTCGTACTTATATTCGTATAATAGATGTAAATTTAAAATATATTTGGGTGACTTCCATTGAAAATTAAAAAGAATGCACAAATCAAAAACACTAGAAGAAAATAAAAAAAATTGGGTGGAATTTATTCCTTCGAAACACCAAAATCCATCTTTCGGAAAAACTTGAAAAAAAATTCTACGAACTTAACAATGTCTAATTGTCGTGGGGCGCCAATCTGTACGCTTGCCAAGGGCTTTATGGGACCACGCTACGTCTCTACTTGTGAGTAGGTCTTAGCGTGAAATCTTTCCACTTTCATTGCCCATTCTTTCTAATCGCCGAGCTTCGGGCGACGCATAAAACGATGGCCGAATGAATCGCTACGGAATATGTGTGCCGAGGACGAACGAAACAATATTGAACGAATGCTTGCATTCTGTGTCGGGTACGAGAGAATTCATTTTGGAACGTTCAATTAGCGTTCAGTGGAAGCATTCAGTAACTGGGAATGAAATCAATGAATGTATTTTGATTCAATAGACGAGTGCACCGATGAACGGAATTCATCGCGGTCCGAGAATTTTGACACTACACAGGGAAAAATTTCTACTCAGTGACTGAGTTTGTCTTACTCAGAAATCGAAAAATCCTTTGTTTTCTTACTCAGTTTCCGTTAAAAGTGGGACAACCCATTGCCAATGGGTTGTCCCACTTTTAGCCGAAACTGAGTAAGAAAACAAAGGATTTTTCGATTTCTGAGTAAGGCCAACTCAGTCATTGAGTAGAAATTTTTCTCGGTGTAGAGCGGGGTCGCTTCCAATCAGAAGTGAAAGATTTCCAATCAGAATTGAACAATTCTGATTGGGAACGACCCCGCTGTAGTATCAAAATTCTCGGACAGCGATGAATTCAGTTCATCGGTGCACTCGTCTATCAGCTGAATGCCACTCGGTAGTTGAGAGAGCGATTCATTCCACACTGTATTTGTTTCTCTCCTGATTCGCTTCGGTGGCGTCGGTGGCGAGCCATTCGTGTTGCGTTCGTTTTTGGTGCGCCGTGCTCTCACTCAGTATTGAATTCTAGATTAAGTTTAAATAAGGGCGAAAGTACATAACAATATCATGATCGAATTCTCTTCATCGACTCTCTCTTCTGCAAATTAAAGTGACAAGATGCAAGTTCAGTGGAACTTTTTTACACTTAGACGCTAGATTGCATCGGAACCTAGCGATTTAAGACCAAAAAGTGCAACCATACTTGCATTTTGTCACTTTAATTTGAAGAAGAGAGAGTCGATGAAGAGAACTCGCTCATGTTACTCATGTTGCATCGCCGGCATTCGGGTTAGCGAATGAGTTTTCCCATGTTTGATCTTCCGACGACATGAAACTGGATGAGATCATTCCGATTTTTTTTTCTTTACATTCTAGAAGAAGTTGGGGTAATTTCGCCAATGCGTTTTCAAAAGGACTCTTGAAATCTGGTAATATCTGCAAATTAGTCTTGTAGCTCTGGTGCTGACCTTATATTGAAACGATAAAAATGTTAGAAGAAAATAATTGCAGCTCACAACAATCATTGATCAAATCAAAAACAATTGGCTAGATTACCTCAACGACCGTCGATCACAGGTTACAAATGCGACTACACTTAGGGTCTGTTTCGGTTGGCGAATTGAAATTGTTTTTTGCTTGAATTTGACAGTTCTTCTAAAGAAAAAAAAATCGAACTGTCAAGTTTAAGTGAAGATTGGTTTTGGTTCTCCAGTTTTAACAGACCCTTAGTAAAATACAGCTATCTAATGCCGTTTTTCTTTTTTAACCTGGGTTGGAACTGGATTGGCGGAAAATGTGTAAACAAACAACGTCAAACAAACTTTAGTACAGGCGAAACTGGAGTTGGGTTGGGGTTGAAACTGTGATCTCATCCAGTTCCAACCCAGGTTGGAACTGGATCAAAAAGAAAAACGGCATAAGCTTGAAAGTTTATTCTCCGTATACTCAAAGTTCAATACTGTGAGAAGTGCGCGATAACTTTCGTGGGAAAGTCGGTTTTTACCGTTAACCCTCGAGCAGTTGCGTCTTTGGCTACCTGCAACGGCGCCACGCTCACGCTGTGGACCACAAGCGTGTATTTGTCATGGTGCGTGTACTCAGTACACGACGCGAGTAAACGATCAATGCGTGGACGCGTTTAATATTGAACTGCGATTGAACGATCGTTGACGTATGTGCATTACCGTCTACCCCCGTTGGTTTGACCTCATCTAATTTGAACACCTTTCAGTTTGACCCCCTCTAATCTGTACATCGTTCAAACTAAAAATGGTTCAAACGTCATTCTGCTCATGGAACGGGGTGAAACGGAACGGAGAATCAAAACAAAACAGCAAAAAGGGTCACCATCAGTGTGTTTTTCGATGCTCACAGGGTTACTAGCTGTTCAAATAAAAAAATGAACCCCATTGGTTCGCATGATGTGTCGTTCACACCAACGGGGGTAGACGGTACCCTTATAAGCGACCAAATAAATCATAATCGGGATGAAGACCGTGTCGTGTATTTTCATATAAATAGTGGATCATTATCATCATGTCCAAACACTGCACTGCACGAGGAGTCGATGTTCAAACACACCACCGTGGGTGCCAAACCACCACCTAGCTCTCGTGTTTCATAACGAACACGCAGCGTGCCTGGCTCAACACCGGTGTCGGTGCCGGTGCTCAGGCACTGGCACGGTGTTTTGCGCTTCGGGTAACACGGAGCCCGAGTGTTTCCGATTATGCAAAACACTCGTGCGAGTTCAAACGCTCGGTGCCGTTCATTCTCCAGCACCAGTTGCAAATGCTGATGGTCGATGACGAGAGTGAAGTACTTGGCGGCTCCTTTTGTGTCTTTCTCGTCCCTTTAGACTCAGTGGCTCTGATGCAGCCAACCTAACACGCACTGTGGCCGAGCTCACTGCTTTGGTGTTTCATACAATCGGAAACACTCGGCCTCCGTGTCCAACCAAAACTGAAACACGGAGCCGAAACTGGGGCTCGGGCTATAGCACCGACACGAGTGTTTCGCCAGTCGCACTGCGTGTTCATCAGTGGAAGCTGAACGAAGGTGGTGATATGAACACACACGGTGGTGTGTTTACGGGCAAACACGACACGTAAGGACGTAACGATGACCGTAAGGACGTGGCCGGCGCCGTTATTGACTTTTAAATATTGAACTCTTGAATTGCGCACATTGAGAGTGTGTAGCTAGTCCTAAGCACCATTCATTCTCTCTGTAACTTCAATTGTTCTGGTCAGTCACGGAGTAGCAACTACGATGTGTACGGTTATCTTTGCTTTGCTTTAAGGTTTTAAGTATGTACTACGCGCCCGTAAGGGAGCGAGGCGCAAAACGCTATATATTTGCTTCTACTGCTTGGATTTCAATGAAAATTTTACATAGCATTCTTCTCTTGAATGTAATATGTCAAATATTTGGCCTCGTCTACCAGTGTTGGTATATGCACACTCAAATCTTATTCAAGAACCTCAATAACGTGAGCAAACTCGCACACGATTCATAATAATCACTCACGAGCAAAGCCCTCAAATCTCTTTCGCTTGTGAAAGTGATTTTAATCCATTCAGTGTTTTTATAAGCAAGATTGAATATTATTTTATAATAAATCATAAATAGTTTATTCTGCAAAACAAGCACAACAAGAAATGAGAATTGCTTCTTTTTAAGATTTATTTATTTATTTTTGAAATCCATTTTTTTGAGGAAATCTCCATATTTTTTCAAAGAACATTAAAATAATAACTAAAATCAAGCTTGAAGATAACTTAGTAACCTAGTAAACGATTACAATGCCGATGTCTTGGAAAAGGACATCAGGCCAAATCCTGAAACGTGAAATTCAGATTAATGATTTAGTAGGATATGTCCTGATTTACATGAAAATGCATGAAATGTTCATATTTTTGTTAATGTATAGATGATAGCTACTGAATTGTCTCTGAAAATCCATCAAAGAATGGGTTAAATCATGACTAAACTTATGCATGATTATTTGGTTGATAAGTTTGGCGAACTATAAACTGCGCATGAAAAAAAAAAAATCAAATAATCACCAGATTTAAGGACTTAAGTTTTTACAAGCACACTGCCTTACCTGAGAAATAGGTGTGATGCTGATTTAAGCCAATGGGGCACGTTCGGTGTAGTACTAGATTTGTAGTAATGAGCTGAATTTTTATATGGTGAGAAGGTCAATTCTCCGTTTCTGCAAAGAAATGGTGCAAAAAGCGTGAGTATTATGATTCCTTGCCTAATTTGATGCTGTTTGAGCAAAACTTTGTATAACTATGTTGATTATGTTGCAAGAAATGAAGAAAACAACAACAGTATTGCCCAAAGTTTTGCTCAAACAGCATCAAATTAGGCAAGGAATCATAATACCCACGCTTCTTGCACCATTTCATTGCCGAAACGGAGAACTGACCTTCTCACCATACTAAAATTCAGCTCATTACTACAAATCTAGTACTACACCGATCTGTCCTATTAGGTATATTCATAATATCGTTATTCAGTTTGTGGTTTTTTGCGATTGTAGAAGTGGTATACATCGCGATGGTGAATCATCCTATCAATATGCAACCATCGTTACACGATCATTTGGACCTGTATTATTTATTTTAAGTATCGTGCAAATCGTGCAAGAGTAGGTATCATGCAAACGTAGACATCATAATCGGTTTATCTTGGTTAACTAATGTGCATAACTTTATAAGAAAGACTAGCTGTCCCGGCAAACTCTGTCTTGCCAATCTTGTGGTGGTTTGACAGCTTTTGAGCTAATTTAAGCACCGCACTCTAGATTGGTTTGATTTCGATCATGTTTCTGCCCAGTTCTTAAAAATCAGTACTTTATCAATTTTCTAACTTTTCTAGTTGATTTTCGTAACTTTTTGTACATATAAACACAGCCACCACGAATACGAATCGAACCATGCAAGACTCATGCTGATCGGTCCACCCGTTCTTGAGTTTTGTTGCCTCAAAGGAACTTCAAACTAATTTTTATATATATAGATCAGGCATGGGAACACTCACTTGCACAGAGTTACACTCACTTGCTGTTTTCTCAGCTCAGAAGCTTGCAATCAAGAAATGGTATATGGACGAATTTTGCCTTGTGGTTTTGTCTAAAAGTTTGCCGAATAGTGTAAGGGTCGCACACGCATACTAAAGTCGGGACAGAGCTGTAAAAGCGACTCTCCACGAGATGAGTGTAATTTACATTCACCTCGTTGAGAGTTGCCTTCGCAGCTCCCTCGCGACTTTGGTATGCGTTTGCGACCCCTACTCTATTCGGAAAACTTTTAGACAAAATCACAAGGCAAAAGTCGTCCATACATCGTTTCTTGATTTCAAGCTTCTGAGCTGAGAAAACAGCAAGTGAATGTAACTCTTTGCAAGTGAGTGTTCCCATCCTTGATATAGATTAGGAGATTTCGGATTTTTTTGCAAACATAACATTGCTGTGTTACTACCTATACTGCCGGTGGAAGCATAATTGTCCCATGTTGGCAAAATTGAGATTTTTTAGTCTATGACCATGTATCATGATGTACATGGGAAAATAAAATCGGGTATGTAGTTAGTTCCGGAAATTGTTGAAAAAATGCAACGCCGATTTGTCACATTCTAAAAAGTGGACGCATAAGAGTCACGTTTCTTTGCAAATCCTATGGAACTTTAAAATCGCTCCTAAACAAAAATTAATGGTCAAATTCAAAATTGGTTGATGTTAGAATACGATTTAGCACTTATACTTCAAAGCTGCGACAATTTACTTTTTTGAACTTTGGACGCGATTTTCTCGATTGTCTGTGCAAGGACATTTATGCGTCCACCGGCTGTATAGGTGAAAATTTCACAAGTGCTACATTGTATGTGAATGATACTTTGATACTTTTTATTTTTGATATACAGTAGACGTTCGATCGGTGCAAACGGTTAGTGCAACAAATTTGCAGTTATCGCACCGCAAAACGTCAAAATGGTGCCCCATGTTAGCTTGAACAGTCGGATCACGTTCACGGTTATTTATTGTCGTTTGACAACTTGTTGACATCTGTCAGTCGTTGCAGTTACCGAATTTCGTTCGCTAAGTGAAACGTAAACATGTTGCAGTTATCGAACGTCTACTGTATATCAATAATAATCCATTAACGTTTAGTTAACGTACAATTCTACAATGATAAACACAATAAATATTTGAGGTCAATCAATTTCTATCACAATGGTTCTCGTTTTTTGAATAGAACCAAACACTCGCTCGAAAGTTCCAACATCATCCCGAACTTGAATCGTAGATCCTCGTAGCGCAGCGGCGTTTCAATTTTGTAACTTCTCACCAAATGTACAAGCATCACTTTGAGGCTTATCGTAGCGTACCGTTGACCTGGAAAATATAAGAAAAAAATTCCATTAAGTAGGTTTGTATTATTTCGAAATTTTGCAGCAGGTTCAACCGTTACCGATACAATTTCGCTGGCCAGCACTGAACGGCAGATATCCGAACGTGCTCCGCTCCGGGTATCGTTCATCCAGAAACCGTTCTGGATGGAAGCGATCGCTTTCAGGACCCCAAATGGCATCGTTTCGATGAAGAACAAAGAAGTTGAATACGAAAACCGATCCTTTTGGAAAGGTTACGCCGTCGAGTTCCAGGGAATCTGTGGATTCCCGTGCAATGTAGGGTGCCACCGGGTACAGTCGATGACATTCTTTCAGGAATGCGTCCAAGTATGTGAGTTCGGCCAATGTATCTATTGTAAGGGGTTGAGTGCAATCCGAACACTTTCCAATGATTTCAGTGTAGACCTTTTTCTGGATGTCCGGGAATACGGCCAGGATGAGACAAGCGTAGGCAACAGATCGTCCAGTTGTTTCACTTCCCTGTAAAGTGGGAATTTTCTAAAGAAGTGCATTGTGCGAAAAACATCATCTTACTGCAGTCAACATAGTGTACACATTCTGGACAATTTCAGTATCCGAGAAGGGTCGCCCAGTTTCGCTTTCCTCCAGAAGCTGATCAATGAACACCTTGTGCAGTGCAGGTTGCTCCGAGTTGGTCTTCTGTTTCCTCTTATCTAAAATCTAAAAAAGTAGCAAAAAATGTGAATTGAGTGGTTCGTTATTTCTCTAATGATCATACCTTCATCGTATAATCACTGCACTCCTGTCGCATTTCAATTTCCCTTTTGTACGATGGCGTCATCCGATATATTTGTTCCGAATGCAGACGAACCGAAAGGAATCGCTTCGAGACTATTTCTGTAATCCTGGGCATCAGAAAAAGTCACCCAAAAATCATTTTTGAAAAGTTCTAAATTTATAACATACTTATCCATGTTGGAAACGAACTTAACGATATCCGATTCATCGCTTGCATCAACGCCCATTGTGGTGTTGCCGATCATCCTCAGTGTACAGGCCAATGTTATTGGAAGTAAATCGATTGGCCGGCCATCATGTTGCGATAGATCTTGGACTAGCTGTTTCGAAAAGGCTTCAAATATTGGAACGAAGTTTTTCAACACCGCTGGTGAAAACGTTGCATTCAAAGCTTTCCGTTGATGGCGCCAAAGTGATGCTGTAACGGTAAAATAGAGGAAAACGGGGTATCTTTGATAATGCGGGTAACTTTGATAGTTCGGCTGGCATTGTGTAATTTATCTTATAACTATGATTCCTTCAACCAGTTAAGAAAAAGGTAAATGTAAATCAATTCTATACATATGAAAGTTCATCCTAGACGTATTTTCATTAAAATCTAGTTTATATACAACTTTTTGGACAAAAAATAAAAATTGTTGATATTTTTGTCATTTATCAACCCCTTCAAACAATCTGCTATACGATTTCGTTACAACTATTTTTTCAATGAATGGACTCTTATTCTCGATAGATGCATCATAGAAGATTCCAAAGCTGGCCTTGAATCTCTTAACGAAGTGTGTTTTTACGAATTGGAAGCACTTTTGTAAATTGGGATAATTATCTCCATACATTGATAAACGCCTAAAAGTATGCAATGCCCTTGTAATTTCATGTAGATAAATCTGTGTTGTTCAAAATTTGTTAATAAAACATTGAAAAACTATCCAAAAAGAGAAAACTAACGATGGATAGCAAGTAATCATATGCTGATGTACCGTTAAGCATTTATTATTACAAAGATAAAGATTTTTAGTAGCTAAATTTATTGTGTTTTGCACTCAATACTCTACAAACTCATTTTTATATGTAGAATTTAGTAAAATTCAATGTTTTGACAAAAATTCTATCTAATATATTCCTTAAGACTTCTCTCATCATGTTCATACTCCTAAGATTTGAATCTGTGATTACTTTTTGAGATTTGATGTGTTTTTAGGGCATTATCAAAGTTACCCCAAAATGAAAATCTGATTTTCGGTTCTTTGAAAAACTAAAAGTTATCCAAAATATTTGGATTGTCGAATCTTTTAATTACAATAGATAACTGATACCCCAGTACTTGTTTTAAAAATATAAAACTCGAGGAAATACTGTTACATGTAAAAATATTGAGAAAATTCGCTGAAAAACTATCAAAGTTACCCCATTTTACGGTACTGTAAAATGAGATAACTTCGATAGTGTGAGATTATAATAAGTTTTAAGAGCCGTATCTAGCTAAAGAAACGCACAAATTATTAGTTTTAGCTAAACGATGTTTTCAGGGTAGTTTCTTCATATTACGATTGTAAAATAAGGGTGGTCACGATCACAATACTAGCTCTTCAGTTATTCCATATAACTGTTGAAAAGCAATTATTTCTGAATCACTTCTCCTATGGCTTAAAAGATGTTATTTTCGAAAAAAAAAATGTTTACTCCCAAAAATCGTTTTATTCCAATAACTTTTTGTACACTGATTTCTAAAAAGCATTTTTCCAGGGACTTTATTATGCAACTTTTTTTTTTTTGAAGACAGCAAAACTCTAGATCATCTATTTGAAAAGTTGCTCATTGATTTCTTCTTAAAATGATTTATCTGACATTAAATTACTGAGAATGGTCAAACTTATGAAAAATTGACCTAATGAATATTTGGTGTTATTGCGTCTTCTTAACAATTGAAAACTTCCTTTTTGAACAAGGATTTTGTGTGAGGAGAGTGGTATTGGATCCCAGGTCGTCGGCGTGGTAAGCATTAGCTCTTACAATCTCACCAGGTCCACTACTTTACGGATTCAAAAAATACAGCCAAGGATTAATTCCAAAGTCGCCGACTGTGAATGCTTAAGCAACTCGTCCAGGGTTTTTTCAGAAATTTCACAAGGAGTTCACTTAGAAAATCATGCATAGATTAAACAATTTTCCATGGATTCTTCCTGAAATTCGATCTGGGATGCCTTAAAAAGTATCTCTATTTATTTATTCAGCAATTTCTCGTGAAAATCCTTCAAAAGTTTGTTATGAATTTCATATAGGTGTTTATTGAGAAACCTTACGAAAAGTCCAGGTATTTCTTCGATATATTCTTGAAGGACTCCTCCAGTAAAGCATACCAAAATTCCTGCACAAGTTATTCAAAAAATATTCAACAGCATCACTTTGAATTTTTTTTCAGTGAATGCTTGGCAAATCCTTCAGTGATTATTTTGAAAATTCCTTCAAAAATTTCTTTGGAAATTCGTCCAAATATCTATTTTGAAATTTCGCTAAAAACTTCTTTTACAAAATCATTAATAGATTTTTTTTGGAAATTCTTCCGGGGGATTTTCAGATTATGCTCCAGAAATTCCTTTTCTTAAAAATTGCTTCAAATGAGATCGGAGGCGAATGAGTTTTTGTTAAAACCTCTTTAATAAATAAATAATAAATAATAATAACTTCAAATGAGATTCCTTAAATAAATTTCCGAAAACTAATTCAGAAATTTTCTGCACACCCCAAACATCGATTAAGGTTTTCAGCAAATTCTGCTGAATTTGGCCTAGCTGAAGGTTTCAGCAATTATTTTTCTGAAATTCAGCAAAATTTGCCGATTTGTTCAGTTAACTGTGCTTATCACCAGTAACGTTTTGCTTAAATTCAGCAGACTTTGATTAAAGTTCAGCAGAAAAAAAATGCTGAACCCTTCAGCTCGGCGAATATTGCTGAAAGCATTTGGTGTGCAGAGATGCTCTCAGAAACTCTATTGGGTATTCATCCAGAAATGTTATCAAAAAATGTTTGAGGGAATCACGCATAATTCTTTCAAGGACTCTTTAAGAAACTCACCCAAGAATTTTGTAGAAAATTTTCTCCAATATTCCTTCAGACAATGCTTCAGAAATTCCTTCAGAAATACATCCATGTGGTTTTCAAAAAAAATCTCCCAAAAACATCTTCTGAAATTTAGTCAGAAATTTCGTTTAAAATTCATCAAGATTTAGGAAAAAAGGCTTCTTTGATGCCTTCAGAAAGTCTTTAGAGGGGTAAAACTTGAAAATAATCTATTGAAAATTTTCTCAAGATTTTGACTAGGAGTTCCTCCATGTATCCTTCTAAAGAATCTCCAAGAAATCGGAAGTTCGGAAATTTTCTACAGGGTTTCTTTTAGAAAATCTTATTTCAATTGCTAGGATAAGCTTCTTCAGACATTCCTCTGGGGATTTATTTTCAAATTGTTCCAGGGATTCGAACAGAAATTCCTCAAGTTATAATTTACACATTTCCGCATGGGTTCCTTAAGAATTTCCTTCAGAGATTTCTTTTGAAATTCATCTAGAGGTTTTTCAGAAAATCGTTTAATAACTTCTTCAGAAAATGGTCAAGGTACATAGTATCTGTAAACTCTGTAGGTCCAACAAGGTTCCTTTGTTTTTTTTTTCATTTATTCCTCCAGTAATCCTATGATGCGAAAAAATAGCAGGTTTCTCAACATATCCTCTAAAGATTAATTTGTATACTTATTTCCCTGTTTAAAACATTTGATCGAGGGCATACCTAATCACTTCCCAGGAATCTTACTAGAAATCCTTTCAGAAAGCATGGATTCTCTAGAAATTCTAAAATTAGATTCTTCTGAAATTGCATCAGCGATCCATCCAAATATTATTTTAAGAATTTCCTCAGAACAAATTTTTTCACAAATTTCTTCAGAGATTGCTTCAAAAGATTTACATTAATTTATTTACACAGACAATCTTTCAACAAATCTTTTAAAAAGTCCTACAAGCTTCCATTTCGTATTCCTTTAAGAATTCCTCCCGAAATTTATTCACAAATTCTTTCAAAAAAGGTTTTAAGAATTCACTTGAATCCTCTGAAAATTTCTCAAAGGTTTTTTTTTTTTTGAAAGTCTCGCATGCATTGAGATACACAAATAATTTCCGAAAAAGGTCTTTTGAAGATTCTTTCAAAAATTGTTCCAAAGGTTTTTCCAGAAATTTCCTTTGATCCTATAAAAACCTTCCATGGATTAATGCAGAAAATCTTCAATGGATTCTAGGAATCCTACATAAATGTTACGGATTCCATCAGAAATTTATCCGAGACTTCTACAGAAATGTCTCAAATAGTCTACTGGAAAATTTAGCAAGAATTCCTTCAGAAATTTTTCTAATTATTGATTCAAATATTCAGAAATTTTTCTTTCAAAAAATCTACAGTGTTTCCTTCATAAATTCCTACAGATTCCTAGAGAAATCGTTTGTTTCTCCTTCCATAAAATTCCATCAGTGATTCTTTTTCATGTATGCTTTGAAACATCTTCTGGGAATTTTAAAGATAAGCGTCCAGAGATTACTTTAAACATTTCTCCTAGAATTATTTCATTCTTCTTATTTTTATGGCTCTACGTCCCCACTGGGATTTGACCAGTCTCGCTTCAACTTAGTGTTCTACGAGCACTTCCACAGTTACTAATTGCAGGGGTTCTTCTGCCTGCCATTGCATAAATTTGTGTATTGAAAGGCGAGTATAATATGATACACTATGCACAGGGAGTCGAGAAACATTTCCCTACCGGAACGGGAATCGATTTCGCCGTCTCCGGATTGGCGAATTATAGCCTTAACCACAAGGCTTACTGGAGATACCTAAAATTTTTCATAAAACCTTCCAAGCTTTCCTTGGTGAAATCTTTCAAATTCCATCAGAGTTTGCAACAAAAGATTCCTCAAGAAAATCGCCCAGAGATTTGTTAAGAAATTTCTTCAAGGATTCTTCTACAAAATATTCTATGGATTCCTCCAGGATTTTTCTCCAGTGATTCTTTCGGAAATTCCTTCAGAGATTCCTTTTTAATTAATCAAAAGGGTTTTCGTCCGAGAACTTGTTAAGAAATAGGTCAAGGTATACTTTCGGAATTTTTTCAAATGATTCTATTGGTTATTTCTTGAGAAATTATTTCACAGATTCCTGATAAAAGCTATCTTAAGATTTATTTCAATATATCAGGGATTGTTCCAATAAAATTCTCTAAGGATTCCTCAAAAGCTTTCAATTGGGAATCCCTAAAAAAAATAATTAGGAATCCGTTTAGAATGTCTTACATGGATTGTTAAAGAATTGCAGCTATGCGATTATTCAGAAACTACTCTGGCGATTCATTCTAATATTATTTCAAGATTCCTTCAAAAATTCCTCTTGGTAATAAATACCTCATTAAGTTTAAAGTCATTAAATACCTTATTAAGTACCTCAAATCAATCTCCAGTTTTCATTTAACATTTCTTCAACGATTGCCCCTCTTATTTTCCACAGAAGTTCGATCACAGATTTGTCCAAAAAATTCTTCAAGGATTTATTTGAAAAATTCACAAGGGAATCCTCCGTAAATTTTAAGAAGATTTTTTCTGTTGAAATTCCTCTAATAGTTTCTAAAGAAATTCTTCAAAGGATTACTTCAGAAATTGTTGTAGATTTCTCCAAAAATTTGGCAAAGGTTTCCAATGAAAAACCCTGTTTTTCCTTTATGATTCTTTGACGATTTCATTCAGAAATTAATTCAGAAACTCCTTCGGAAAATCTTCCAAAATCTTTCGAAACCTCCTCCTTTTTTTTCGTTCAAAAAAATTCTCCAGGGATTTCTTAAGAATCGATTCAGATTCTAAAGATGATTTCGGAAATTCCTCCAAAAATTCTTTCTGGGATTAATTAAGGCATTTCTCCTGTGATTTTATTGGAGATTCTCAAGGAAATTAGTACAGTTTCTTACTTTAGCGACATACTCAGAAATTCCTTCAGAAGTTCCTGGGTCAAGAGTTTCTGCCGAGATTCTACCTCACAGAATCTCTTCAGAAATTCTTCAAGTGTTCATATTCTCAGATAATACTCCAAAAAAAATTTCTACGGTTTCCGTTGAGTATCCTCTATTCTCAAAAATTTCTTTTTAAAAATCTTGTTTGGATTACTTAAGGAGTTCTTAAAATAATTTGTAAGGAAATCCTTCCAAGGATTCTCACAAAAATTATTCCAAAGATTTTTATGAAAAATTCTGGAAGGTTTCCTATAAAACCTATAAACTTTCACGGATTAATTGAGGAATTCTCCAATAGATTTCTACAGAGAATCATACGCTTATGTCTTCAGATATCCCATCGAAATGATATTTTTTATTCAGAAATTTATCTAACAGTTTTATAGAATTGTTTCACGTTAACTGTTGCAATATCTTCGAGGAATACTTGAGAAATCATCTCAACAGAAAATCATCTATTATAGTTCTTCCCAAAATTTCCAAATTTATTTATGAACTCTGCCTTGAATTCCTTAATAAATAACTCCTTATCCTAAGAGATGAACCGGTTTCAGGCCATTTTGCTGAATACCGCTCGAGCGAAAAATAAATGATCAGCTTGTGTGGTCGTGCCATTGTTCTCCACATCAGTACAACTCGAAAGAACAGCCTATTATTTAAAGAAAGAGAAATCACAGATAAAAAAATGACAGATTGAACGCCAATTAATCCCTGAATTGAAAAAAAAAAAACAAAAAGAATAATCGATGATTAAGTGAATTTAGTGACGATTGTATTGGCAGTGAGAATGCCAACATGTTCCTCTGAATTCTTTTGAACATAATTAGGCCAAACAGCATTCGGCCAAAACACCCGTTCGGCCAGATGACATTCGGCAAATAATCGTTGTGCTAAACAACATTTGGCCAAACGGTATTCGACTAAACGTCATTTGACCAAATTGTCGGACACCCGATGAAAAAAATACAGATGAACAGCCTCGGGCTGCTGCATATCCTTCTAATAAAAATACCTAACCCATCCAGCAGTTAAAAAGCATCTCCAGGGTTTTTTTTTTCCTAGGGATTCCTTAAGAAACACTTCTTTTCTATTCCAATGATTATTTCCAAAATTCCTCCAGCAGTTTCTCCATAAAATATTCTAGGATTATTTTTTTTTAAAAGAGGGTTGTTTACCTATCCATTCCAGGGATTATTTCAGGATTTTTTTCTGAGATTCCGTTGAAAATTTCAGTAAGAACTCCTACATGGTTTCCTTAAAAAATAAAAATGCCGAAATTTATACCGAGATTCCTAAAGTAATTTTTCCGGGTATAAAGATGCTTTTTATTAGAAAATCTTCCAGAATTACACCCTTGGGGTTCATTCAAATATTACGTAACGCAATATTTGTCAATTTTAGACCCCCTCCCTCCCCCACGTAACAACTTTTGTATGGAAAATTTTGGAATTTTGTAGGAGGCGTAACACAGCGCTAGATCCCCTCCCTCCCCCCTTAGCGTTACGTAATATTTGAACGAACCCTTGGATACCTCTAAAACTATCTCCACTGATTGTTTCAAGATGTTATTCTAAAATTAGTCCAGAAAATTTTTCTACACCCGAGCAGAGGAGAATATCAAAATAATAACAACGGAATCATACAACCTGTTTTTATATCTTGGTTTGTTATTATTAACTTATTGAGGTATTACCGTTTCGTAACATGTTTTGTTAGACAATCTTATTTTGTTATGATCGTGCTATTGGTATATTTTCATTACATTACATTTCAATAACATATTTTGTAGTAGCATAAGTTCAGTTACTATTGTGTTACTGAGACTGTAAAAATATTTGATATTTATTTAATAACACAACAATAACAAGCTTCGCAATCAAAACTACACCATTCGAGATTAACGTTGTTCACAGTATTCCGTGAGGAACTGATGAGAACATATTATTTTCTCAGCCTTTTGTTGTACAAGCACTGTGATAAATATACCTGTTTTTTCAGTTTCAGTCGGGTACGAGTATGTATATAGAAATTGCAACAAAGTGTTAGCCGTTTTACGTCTTGGATCAGCTGATGGAATTCCAGGATGAACTACACATTTCGGACAAAAATGTCAAAAACAAAAATGTCAAAATGAAGCCAGTCACCAAGAAAAAGAGCTTGATTATTTTTAGACATTCTATTTATATTGCTTTTTCTGCATCGAGGCCACTCTGATTTTGATATAATAACTCATACTGTTTTCTGATTGTTTTCAATAACTTATTTATTTCAAAATTTGTTATTGAATATTCTATAAATTCGCTATTATTAAGTTGTTATTGAAACTAACAAAACGTGTTATTTAACTGGTCTTCCAGGAACATTTTTTTTGTTATGATTTTTGTTATTTTGCCGCTTATGACAGTCAAGTTTATAACATGATATGTTATGTTAATAACATAAAAATAAATCTTTCCGTTACTCAGTTATTTTGCCAAAATAATATATTTTATTATACTCTTGCCATTCCCTTCTGCTCGGGGATATATTTGCACAGGTTTTTTCATTTGTTTTTGCCCCTTATAAAGCACGTTCTGGGTCTTTATAAATGGCTACTTCGTAAATTTCCGTTGAAGCCTATTTTGTGAATTATATCAGGGAGTTCTTCCAAGTATTTTTTCAGGAATTTCATCAAAAAATCTTTTTTTCCGATATCTTCAGCTTTTTTTGAATTCATTATTATTGGCTTATTTCAAGAATTCCTCTGAATTCATATAGAAATTTGACTATCGATTTCTTAAAAAACAAATCTTTCAGAAATCCGGGCAGAAATTTCTCTAGAGAAATTTCTCTCTGACGCTTCTCTATGGATTCGTTCCGAAATATCTCCAGAGACATATTCAGTAGTCCAAGAGTTTTTGCAGGAATTTCTTCCAGAATTTCTTCAGAAATTATTCATTGATTTGTTAAGAAATAGTAATATTGTATGAACATCTTTAAGATTTCCTTTACGGTTTTTTTTTTCAAAGATTTCTTCTCAATTCTTACAAAGTTTGCTTCAGAAATTGCTCAAGCAGTTCCTCAACAAACCTCTCCTGTAATCCTCCAGGAATGTTTTACTGTATTTCTTCAAGGATTGTTAAAGTTCTTCCAATTTCTTCTGATGACGAATCGATTGGAGTTCTCTTTCGCAAGAACTTCCTGACCATACTCACTTTTGGCAGCCCACAATCCTTGATCGGTGCGAGAGAACCGATAGAAGAACGGCTTTTCCAAGCACGTTCCACTGGTCAACACTTTACGGATCAAATCCGGGTGGCAAACTCCAACGACTGGACGTATTCCGAACCACAGCAAAAACAGCCGATCATGTCGCGCAAAGACCGAATTCATCATAACGAACAACTGTTCACCGGTTTTCCCGAGAAAAAGAAACACATTTCCTACAAGAGGATACCACGGTCGTACAGATGGTACGTTGCGTAACTGTATCAAGGGCTCTATGAATTTTATGAACAGTAGAACTATCAACAATGTGATAAAAATAGCGATCAGCAACATTTTGCTAAGCGATGAATAGGTTGTTTCGATACTCTCCCGGAAAAGTTCTGTTGCGTACTGCCCGTATACTGTTTGAGGAAGAATAACCTGGATGCAAACATTTTGTTCAGAATCATTGCGTGTTTGATAGATGATCGCGTTTTCCTGGACAATAATCTGATTTTACTGCTTCAATCTGTATATTAGCATGACGTGCATTACACATATACAGATCAACACCACATCAAATTTTCTTTCACCGCAATTAATCATACCGATTCTGGCTTGAGTAGCCCATCATTGTTCACTTTGTTGTGCATGGAATGTCCCCGTCCACGTGTATTTCCCTGCAAGCAAACATACGCGCCCTAACACAGCACAACAGCTGCAGTCTCTAGTGAGTGAGCACCAATCTGATTTGTAAGTCGTAAGCCCTTATTAGCACCTCGCTTTGCTAAATAAGTGCTCGCCGTGTTCATCGAAGGGTGGTGGTTGAATTTCAATTCCCACCGGGGTTGGTTGTGGCTTATCGATCGAAATGGTTGGAAAATCAAATTAGCTACAGCCACGATCCGAAGTGGCTTAGCACGGATTACTCGACGGATTAAGTGGTGCTCGCATTTCCGCACATACGTTGGAACGTGGCAAACATTTTATCAAAAAGGCTTTAATCTTTTGTGATAAATTTTACCGATCAGGTTCAGCGACCTTCACGCTGAGTTCTACAGAAGTAAGTGCTAGAGTGCAACCATACCTAAATCATATCGTTCACCTTGATCAACGGTTCAAAACGTTCTAGAAAAACACTTCACTCGTCCTTATGCGCTCTCCCCCCATTCAGGGGCATTGATCTAATCGCGCAGTTCAGATCGTTGTTGATGGTGAAAATTCCGCAACCAAACTGGAAAAACCACTCAACGGACGGCTCAAGACGCGGGGGAAATTGCGCAATCTCAAGTACCGCAGCAATACTCCAACGCCGCGTCGTCACAGTCGCAGTTGTTCAAAAGACTCCGGAATGGCTTTGGCGTACTCTGTAATCAAATTTATGGGTGGTCATAATTTTTGCTCACAGAACTGATTGATCCGTCCGAAGTCCATTTCGTAGTACATAGCAGTGGCGTTGCTGGTTGGCGCACTTTACCGACTGGAATACCCAAGGGTTCAATAATCATCAGTGGGAATGCTGAAATGCGTTCATATGTTTGCATGGGGGACACTCACTGCTGCTGGCTGCAGCAGTGGAGCATAAATTGTTGCTCGCGGCGGGTAATGATAATTAACAATTATGGATGTTCGTTCGACGGGCAGGACAGGTTAGTTGCGAGCAGTTACAAGTGTCATTCGTCAAATTACAGATGGACGGTTTCGTTTTCAGTGTACACGATAGTTAACTATTTTTGTCGCAAAACCTGGCTGGAAATAGGTAAATAAATGGTAACAACCCTATAAGTGATAGCGGAATACCTGTAAATATATATTTGAAAGCGATTTAAATACTATTTCAATAATCCCAAGTTTTTGTTTGTTTAGTGTGAAAGATACATAAACTTGAAATACGCAGAGCGCAGCAATTTCTTTTGCCCTTTTTATTGACATGGAAAGCCTTCTTTTGTTTACCAAAGATAATGGTCAGAGGCCGATCGACGCAAGAATTTGCAAGTTGAGGATCAACGGCCGATTTTTCAACTTCAGCATAACAAACGAGCACAGCTCTCCCTTTCCAACACAGCCTCTCCTATCGTTACACTTGAAGATCAGCGCAGCAGACGGAATCTTAAATCGACCACGTTCTGATTGATGGACGGCACTTTTCCGACATTATCGACGTCAGGACCTATCGTGGTGCTAGCATCGACTCCGACCAACACTATACGGTACCGACGGCCGCCACGGTACAACCTTGAACGTATGAAGCAACCGGATGTCGCCTCATCATATGCGCCGAATCGGCAGCATTGCCAGACGAGGGCGAGCTCGATGTGGCCCCTCTAGAGGACTCCTGGAGAACAGTAAAAACAGCCATCAACGACGCAGCCTGGAGCACCATTGCGTACGTGGAAAGGAGTCGACGGAACGAATGGTTCGACGAGGAGTTCGGAGCGATTTTGGAGAAGAAGAACGCAGTACGGCGGCATCAATGCTGCAGTATGAAACTTGGCAGAATGTGATAAGATGCGAACAAAAGCGGAAACAACAGATAGGTCTCTTTAGAGTGGAAATAAAACGCCACCAGGAAGAAGTGCAGTGCGAGGAAATAAAACTGTTACTGATACTGTATACTCAAACCTCAATTTAGGTCGAATACATTTAGGTAAAATCCCTTTAGGTCCCTCCATTTATGGAACGTTACCTAAATGGAATCTGATTGTGGTCATAGCAGTTGGATTGTTTTAGATAAAGGATAAGGTTGGTTTAAGGGAATTAAGTTGCAAGTGGAGTTAAGGGGAGTTTATCGAGCGCTCAGGGGGGAGCAATGAGAGAGAATGGGGTTCTTTTGGGACTTTTTAAGGATTCCTATGAACTTTCTTGAGCATAAGTCATCGAATCTACATGCATAAATTGTGTGCTTAAATTTCCCTGAAGCTTACTTAAGAGCTGTGATCCGAAATGTATTTTCAGAATATGTATGTTGGCCTCCTTAACACCTCTCAAAATCCCTTGTAACACCCCTGAGACCCTCAGAAACCCCCAAAAACGCCTGCGTAACGCTTGAGTAACACCTCTGAATTTTGCCAAAAATGATCTGAAGCTGTCTGAAATGCATTCGAAATCCCCCTAACACCCCCTCGGACCCCATGTAACTCCTTCGAAACTCCCCGAAAATACCCCTGAAGCCAACGTGCAACGCCTCTGACACCCCTGGGCAATAAGCAATTAGGTACATATTGATGAATTTGATGCAACTTACAACATATTTACAGTTGGAGTTACATAAGGAATATAAGGGAATAAATTTGTTGGTAATAGTCAGGGAGTAGGATCAAACCAGTAGTGGGAGTACTGTTGATAGTGTTATAATAATCATCACTTATCCCTAAATATATACAGCTTTTAGCGTTCTGGATTCTACGTCTTGTTTGGTTCCTTGCTCAAAAGAGTTCCGACAACTCCCGCCCCAACACTGGGACAAGGACGCGAGACCCTTAAAGGACGGACTTGGGGTGATCGAATTATGGAAGCAGCACTTAAACAGCGTGGAAAACTTAGGTCCGGAAGACCACGGCAACGGAGGACACAACCACGTCAATGCAGCAGAGGAGCAACGAGCCAGCTCCCACGCTGAGGGATTTCAAGGATGCCATCCACTAGCTCAAAACCAACAAAGCAGCTGGTAAGGATAGCATCGCAGCAGAACTCATCAAGATGGCTTCGGAGAAGTTGGCCACCTTTCTGCACCGGTTATTAGTCAGGATCTAGGAAACCGAACAGCTACCAGAAAGATGGAAGAAAGGTTGATGTGTAAGAACTTTCGAGCAATAGCCATTCTGAATGCCGTCTACAAAGTGTTATCACAAATCATTTTCAGTCGTCTTTCACCTAAAGTAAATGACTACGAGGGTTCACTACGAGAATTTTATATACTGAAGTAAATTTGTTCGTGGGAAGCTATCAAGCCAGTTTCATCGACGGTTAGTCGGCAATGGACGAGATAATTACCGTACAGAAAATCCTCCAGAAATTCAATGAATGCCAACCTGTTCATCGACTTCAAGGCGAATTACGACAGTATCTACCTCCCAGAACTATGGACGAGAACAACTTTCCCCGGAAATTTACCAGACCAATAAAAGCAACGATGGACGGTGCGTTAGGATTCCATGGCAGAACTGTACACCTGAAGCAGCAAAACGTAAAGCTTGAAATATGGAGCAGCAAAAGTCGGGTGAATGCGGCTAATAGAAAGTACACACATGTAGGCGGATAAATGAGCCAGACAGGACAAACCATGGCAGCAACGATACTATAGCCTCTCCCAGCAACTCCTATCCCTACCTCCACGCGGTACCGGCCGGAAACTATGAGCAACCTTAGGGAAGACGGGGTAACCAACCCCGGTGGGAACTTTGGTCGTAGGCTGACAGGGAAGGGGGGGGGTTTGCTTCGGTAAACCAGAGCGTCTGTTCTCCAGGAGGAGCGGCTCACAACAGCGTCTGATCCCCATGTTAGGGGCGGCTGATCGACGTCCGAGTGCCAGGGAAGGACTCTAAGCTCAACTGTGCACTATGGTCCTCCGGAAACTAGGGGGTTGGTGTCAGGCCCTACGAGCCAGCCGTAAAAAACCATTGTAACGGAAAATCAGCAACAGAATAATACGAACCGAGACCAACGGCAATGATCCCAGCGAACAAAAAGGACTTGCGATTGGAAACTCGGTACGTGGAACTGCCGATCTCTCAATTTCATTGGGAGCACCCGCATACTCGCCGATCTACTAAAGGACCGCGGGTTCGGCATCGTAGCGCTGCAGGAGGTGTGTTGGACAGGATCCATGGTGCGAACGTTTAGAGGTAATCATACCATCTACCAGAGCTGCGGCAATACACGCGAGCTGGGAACAGCTTTTATCGTGATGGGTGATATGCAGAGGCGCGTGATCGGTTGGTGGCCGATCGACGAAAGAATGTGCAGGTTGAGGATCAAAGGCTGATTCTTCAACTCCAGCATAATAAACGTGCACAGCCCACTCTCCGGAAGTACTGATGATGACAAGGACGCATTTTACGCGCAGCTCGAACGCGAGTACGATTGCTGCCCAAGCCACGACGTCAAGATCATCATAGGAGATTTGAACGCTCAGGTAGGCCAGGAGGAGGAATTCAGACCGACGATTGGTAAGTTCAGCGCCCACCAGCAGACGAACGAAAACGGCCTACGACTCATTGATTTCGCCGCCTCCAAAAATATGGCCATACGTAGCACCTTTTCCAACACAGCTTCTCTTTTCGTTACACCTGGAGATCACCTCAGCAGACGGAATCGCAAATCGACCACGTTCTGATTGACGGAAGGCACTTCTCCGACATTATCAACGTCAGGACTTATCGTGGCGTTAACATTGACTCTGACCACCATATGGTGATGGTCAAACTGCGCCCAGAACTTTCCGTCATCAATAATGTACGGTACCGGCGACTGCCACGGTACAACCTTGAGCGACTGAAGCAACCGAATGTCGCCTCAGTATGCGCGCAGAATCTCGAGGCCGCGTTGACAGACGAGAGCGAGCTCGGTGAGGCCCCTCTAGAAGACTGCTGGAGTGCAGTGAAAGCAGCCATCAGCAACGCAGCCGAGAGCACCATCGGGTACTTGGAAAGGAGTTGACGAAATGAATGGTTCGACAAGGAGTGCGAATGCCGGGGCCCGTGGCGTAGTTGGTCACACGTTCGCTTCATATGCGGATGATCATGGGTTTGATTCCCAGCCCCGGCACTTGCAGTTTTTCGTCAGTTGGTTTTCCCCCGAGAGCAACGGACACTGACCCTCTTCTGAGCCCAAGGCTCCAACGGACCTGGACACCTGGACATCGGCGAACTGCTACTCATACTGGACCCCCAATCGGACAACGGCCATCCACCATCATCCTTGTGCTCATCATTCTACCAGGTATAAAGTAGAAAAGTGAAAGCAGCAGAAAGGCAACCAGTTCGATAAAGTAGAATAAGAATCTAGGCGCTGTACAAAATGTAAGTGCAGCTGTCAATTGAAATTGCTCACGTAGTGCCCCAGTGGACAATAGAGCTGTAAATTAGGATAAGTGATTAAGAATAAAAAAAAAGGAGTGCGAAGTGATTTTGAAGGAGAAGGAGAAGAATGCAACACAGACGGTAATGCTGCAGCAAGGGACCCTACAGAACGTGGAACGTTATAAACAGAAGCGGAAACATCAGACCCGCCTCTTTCGGGAGAGAAAGCACCGCCTGGAAGAAGCGGAGTGTGAAGAAATGGAACTGCTGTGCCGTTCCCAAGAAACACGGATGTTCTATCAGAAGCTCAACGCATCCCGCAAGGGCTTCGTGCCACGAGCCGAAATATGCAGGGATAAAGACGGAGGCCCTTTGACGGACGGACGTGAGGTGATCGAAAGGTGGAAGCAGCACTTCGATCAGCACCTGAACGGCGTGAAGAACGTAGGCAAGGGAGCCCACGGCAACGTAAGAAACGACGACGCCAGTGCAGCGGAGGACGGAAATGAACCAACTCCCATGCTAAACGAAGTTAAGGATGCCAATCGCCAGCTCAAAACCAACAAAGCAGCTGGTAAGGATGGTATCTCTGGAGCATTGCGGTATTGGCATAAAATAATAAATAAATAAATAAATTCTTTTTTGAAATGGTAATAAAACTGGGAAAATGATCCAAAACAATATAAAATAAAAACCATGGACGACTTTCTCGTAAAATTTTCATTGAAAGTTTATGGATCAGCTCCTAAATATCATGGATAATTTCCCAAATTTTATGGATCATGTTCAAACTGGTATGGATCGTTTCCAAAATTTTATGGATCATTTGCTTGGTTTTATGGATCGTTCTATGATTTTTTATGAATCATTTTTCATATTTTTGGATCGTTTTCATATTTTCTATGGATCGTTTTCCTAAATTACATACAACATATGTACATTTATTTGTTCAACATCAGCTTTTTAATTTTGTCTGACGTTTCAGTCTCATTTAGGACCTTCCTCGGTGACTCAATTATTGCCGATTTTTCGTAGAGTGTTGTTTTATCGAACAATGATTGTCGGACGGATGGAGTTTTCCCGCCCAGCAGTTAACGGTAAAGCAATGGTGATCGACCAAGTGCAAGGTGTCAAGTTCCAGAGCGGTAAAATTCCGGAAGGGCTTTTCCACAGTTACCGAATCTTAACCGTTAACTGCTGAGCGGGAAAACTCCATCCGTCCGACAATCATTGTTCGATAAAACAACACTCTACGAAAAATCGGCAATTATTGAGTCTCTGAGGAAGGTCCTAAATGAGACTGAAACGTCGGACAAGATTAAATAACTGTATTTGAATTTTGTCAAGACTGGAAGAGCCATTTTCAAGTTAATGATGTTGAACAAATAAATGTATGTATGTGATTTAGGAAGACAATCCATAGAAAATATGAAAACGATCCAAAAATATGAAAAATGATTCATAAAAAATTGGAGAACGATCCATAAAACCAAGCAAAAGATCCATAAAATTTTGGAAACGATCCATAACAGTTTGAACATGATCAATAAAATTTGGGAAATTACCCATGATATTTAGGAGCTGATCCATAAACATTCAGTGAAAATTTTACGAAAAAGTCGTCCATGGTTTTTATTTTATTAGATCATTTTCCCAGTCTTATGTACTATTTAAAAAAAGAATTTGTTTATTTATTTATGCCAATACCGCAATGCTCCAGGGATTCCTCTGGAAATTGTACCAAGGACAATTATTAAGATCTCTTCAGGCAAATTTTTGGGAGGCCCTTGAGAAAATCATTGGAAATTCCTCCAAGGCTTCCTTCGCAAATTTTCCATGGGGTTTTATGATGTAACGTTTTGACGTTTTTTTTTATCTTTTTAAGTAAAATAAAGCTAGAATTCAGATAGATAAAATTATAATTTTATCGAATATATCGATTTTTATTTTTCTATACAACTTATTATAGTTTTCATGATTGTCTTAATGAATTTGAATTTTTTATCTTTTCAAGTAAAATCCTATTGGAATTTCATTAGAATAAGAATTTTCTTCAGATTCATTCATTACATTATTTCTCTCGGAATGCCATCAAAATTTCCTGCATCGAAAATCCCATCTGGAACTTCTTTACGGATTCTTCGAGGAATCTGCTCAGAGTTATTGGAAAACTTTTGCGAAGGTTTTTTTTTTGCAGAATGCTTCCAAAGCACCCTTCAGGAATTAATCCAAAGTTTCATCGGGATCATTTTTAGGAATTTCAACGAGAATTACTCCTGCAGTTGATTGAGCAATTTCTCAAGAGAACTCTTTAGGAAATTCCTCCAAGAATTTCTTGAAGATTTTCTCCAAATATTTGATTGGAACTTCTTTGCAATTTTTTCCCAAAGATTTTTTAAGGAAACATACCCAATGATTCCCCGAAAAAAATCTTAAGGTATTCGGGAATTCTCGTGGAACTTCATCGGGAATTTCTTCAGGTATTTTTTAAAACCTTGAAAAATTTCTCGAAAAAATATATTACAAATACTGCACGAACTCTTTCGGGATTTCCTCTTAGTATTCGATCGAAAATTCATTTTTGGACTCCATTGGAAACGTCTTCAAGTCTTCCACCGAGAATTATTCCTGGGATTGTATCGAAAATTTCTCCGGAGATTATTCCACGCAATCCTTTGAGAATCCTTCTAGTTATTCATTCAGAATCTTTCCAGGTATTCTTTCATGAGTCCTGAAATTTCCTAGAGAATTCACCCAAGGGTTGCATCAAGATTACCTCCATGGGATCTTCCCCAACTCTTCAGGACGCGCGCCGTTTTAAAAAGGACAACACCAACGAAAAAAAAACCTTGCTCGTCGTATGCAGCGTGGGCGCGGTGCAGAAAGGTTAAACTTGATAGCATTAAAAGTGGAAACATTTAAACAGTTTGTAATTTGTTTCTGGTGCATTTTAGGCATATTGTTTGAAGTTCGTTTTGTGAATCTTCTGCTATATTTTTTATGACTTCTTACTGCAATAACTTATTTTTTAGGTACTACGCGAGTCTCTTTTGTAAACTTTAATGGATTGTCAACATAATTCTAAGCGGCATTCGTATGAGGTCCACAAACACATTCTCTCACATATTCTCGGCATATCTCATTGGAATATTTTAATGACAACTTACGAACCCTTACAGCCTTATATTTTTGGAAAATCAAAAATTCAGAATTGTTTCAGAAATATCTCTGGGGCTTTCTTTAAAAAAAAACGAATGTTTCTTCAGAAATATATTTTTGGAATGCTTTAAGAGCCTCCATAAATTTTCCAAAAAAAAAAGTCTATAGAAAGCCTCCTAAAATGGCTCCATTAATTCCTTAGAAATTCCAAAAGTTATGTCACACAAAAAATGTCCATGTAAAACCTCCTCCCCATGCCAGACTTTTTGTAAACCTCCTCTGAAATTTGTTTGTGGATTATCACACTTTCAGGAATCCCCTCTTTAAACGTAGTTCATAGACGTTGATTATTCAGAAATAGAGCCAGGAATTCTATTTCCAAAGTTATCCGGAGGCTCTTTTAGGAATAAGGTACCCCGGGGCAAGTGGGACCTAAAAAAGTGTTAGTTTGATTTTGTCATGCCAAAAATTCTAAACATAAATAAGTTTATAATTTCAATGGTTTTAAAAGACATTGTTGGGATATTTCTCTATATTAACGGGCATTAAAACTATTTCAAAATTTTAAAATTTTATATATCATGCATATGGAGAAAAATGTAGCAGATCTTCATATACTCCGTTTCACGGGGCAAGTGGGACCTATTCGAAATGTTTGTACATATGACTTAATATAGTAGCTGCTTGTAAGGTAGCATAAGTATAAATATCTCATACGAATAACTATGTTCAGAGATTTGAGTTGGAAGATTGATTGATTTGTCTTTATTAGAGAGACTTTCAGCCCTTGGCTGGTTCGTCTCTTTTGAGTTGGAAGAGTTTTGTGATACCGTGCATACATCACGTAACACATATAATAACGAATTTCTGAGAGAAAAAGTTGATTTAACTCTAGGAGCTTGTGCAAAACCAATTTATTTGTTTACACAAAATGCGCTATAAAGTTAAATGAAGATTTCAAAACTTGCTTTTCTTATTACATAGTTGATCAATCTCACCAAAAGATTTTTCAAGATTTACAGTTTATATGGTTTTGCCTTTCTCTTACACTATGTGTACTGGAAAGGCTATATGTTCACTCCAAAAACGACTTTTTGATAGAAAGCTCGGAGGGTCGAATCACATATACCAATCAACTCAGTTCGACGAATTGAGCAAATGTCTGTATGTGTGTATGTATGTGTATGTGTGTATGTGTGTGTGTATGTGTGTATGTATGTCTGTGTACAAAAAGGTCACATCACTTTTTTGAACTAAACCTCAACCGATTTTAATGACCGATGGTTCATTCGACGCGGAATGTGGTCCCATTGTTTCCTATTGAAAATGGTTCGGATCGGTCCAGCCGTTCCGGAGTTATGGCCATTTAGGTACTCCGGACCGGTACCCCTGGAAGGGGCCAGATATGAAAACGCTACAAACCCATCCATGCGACACATCAAACTACGGTATTTTCGATTACTTGATGAACGGTAAGCAGAAAAATGGTCTCAGACCATATCTAAACCGGTAGTGTCCTGGAGCCGGTTCCGGGTGTCCCACCGGAAGTGGCCAAACATAAAAGTGCACTAAACCCATGCATGCATGCGGCATATCAAACCGCAGCTTTTTCGATACCCTGATGAACAGTAAGAAGGAATACATTCTCAGACCATATCGGAACCGGTAGTATTCCGGAACCGGTTCCAGATGTCCCGCTGGAGGTGGCCAAGTATAAAAGTTAACCAAACCCATGCATGCGACATATCAAATAGTGGCTTTTTTGACATCCTGATGAAAGGTAAGCAGGAAAATATTCTCAGACCATATTTGAACCGGTTGTGTTCCGGAATCGGTTCCGGGTGTCCCGCCGGAAGTGGCCAAATATAAAATTGAACTAAAACCATGCATGTGACATATCAAACCGCGGCTTTTTCGATAACCTGATGAACAGTATAGAGGAAAGCATTCTCAGAACATATCGGAACCAGTAGTGTTCCGAAACCGGTTCCAGATGTCCCGCCAGAGGTGGCCAAGTTTCAAAGTTAACCAAACCCATACATGCGACATATCGAATAGTGGCTTTTTTGATATCCTGATGAACAGTCAGCAGGAAAATATTCTCAGACAATATGCATCTGAACCGGTAGTGATCCGGAACCGGTTCCGGGTGTCCCGCCGGAAATGGCCAAACAAAAAAGTGAACCAAACCCATGCGACAAATCAAATCGCGGATTTTTAGGTATCTTGATTTGGCGAAAAAAAAAGTTTCCGGCCAAATTTGGAACAACCGGTAGTATTCCTCACCGATTAAGGGTGCCCCATCGGAAGTGGTCAAATGTAAAGGAGAACCAACCCCATAAATAGCTGTTTTGGTAACCTGATGAACGTTTAACAAGAGAAAAAATCATAGACCACACTTTGGAAAACCAATACTGTGCCGAAACCGGTTCCAGGTGCTCTGCCGGAAGTGGTCAAATGTAGAACGAAGCCAAACGCATGCACACCGCGCATTAAATATCGGCTTTTTAGATGACGCGCAGAACGGTCAGCAAGAAAAGTCTCAGGCCACTTTAAGACTACCGGTAGTGTACCGGAACCACTTTCGAGTGTCTCGCCGGAACTGGCGAAATGCACAAATAAGTGTTTGACAGTACATCAAATAGCAGCTTTTTGGAATACACGATGATCGATTCGTAAGAACATAGTCTCAGACCATATTTTAGACAAACGGTAGTGTCCCAGTTCTGGGTGTCCCACTGGAAGTGGTCAAATGTAAAAGTGATCTATACCCACCCATGCATGAGATAAATCAAATCGTGTTTTTTTTTGGTAACCTAATGAACGTTAGCAATGAAATAGTCTCAGACTATATTTGGGAGACCCGGTGTGCTCCGGAACCTGTTCCGGTACCGCATCGAAAGTAACCAAATGTACCATGCAACATATTACATCACGGCTTTTTGAATAACCCGAGGAACGGTTAACTAGAAAATAGGCTCACACCACATTACAGACTACCGGTACACTGAAATAAATTTTGTTGTCGTTTCCACCGAATCCATGGTAGAATTAAGAACTGTACCAACAATTTTCAACCGAATGCAAAATTCTGTTAATTGTACTGAAACGTTGTAAATATTACCATGCGTGTATTACTGTTGACTAAAAACATTCTTGGTTCTACTATTTTGGCATTGTAATTTTGACCATGTAGACTTGAATGTTGCGCGTCTTAGATAAACATAATCAAAAATACAATGTCAAAATAGTAACATCAAGAATGTTTTTAGTCAATGGTACTTCACGTAATATTGACAATGTTTCAGTACAATTAACAGAATTTTGCATTCGGTTGAAAATTGTTGGTACAGTTCTTAATTTTACCATGGATTCGGTGGAAACAACAACAAAATTTATTTCAGTGTAGGGTTGCACAACCAGCGTTTGGTGCTTCGCCGGAACTACGAAAGTAAATAAAACCAAGGCAAGCGATAAATATGTGTAAGAGAACAAAATCTTACAAATCAAACCCACATACAAACAGACGTCGCACTATACTCACTACCTATCGCTCTTGTTTTCAACGGTCAATAAGATAGAGCCCAAATGTTCAGAAAAAAATTGTGATCTGTGATTGTGTAAAGAGTTATAGCTTAGCTTGTTAGTATCGTCTTGATATTGATCAGGCTCCAGTGTTAGTGAAGGTGCTCAACAAAGTGCTCAAGCAATCAACTGAGAAGTCTGATATTTTTCAGCCCTGTTTATACGTTGAACATAATTTTGGACTATGTGCAATCAATAAGTTTTAAGTCAATTCGAAGATGTCTGATAAAATGCTTGCTTTTCTATAAAAATATTCGGATTCAAAAACACTTTGACTTACGTTACCGGAAAGATTGTGAGAACATGTTCGACGAGAAAGGCCCTATCACCACTAGGTGGATTAATTTGGGTTTTTCTTATATAATGTTACGATCATTAAATGAAGATTATTGAATAATGAAATTTGAATAGGTCGTTTTCCTATTTTTCCTATTTTCCTATACTTTATGGACGGTTCCTTAACGCTCAGAAATACTCATTTTGCAGCGAAAAACAAAAAAATAATAAAATAATAGGCAAAAATGTAAAAAAATGATGGTTTTGAAAAAGAAATGTGTTTTACCCAAGACTTCACCAAAGCTATTGTTTAGCTTCATCATCAAAATAGAAGTAATTCAGCATAATTCAACGATTGGTTACTTAAAACGCCGATTTTTACTTCAATTCTGTATAAATTTCAACTTAAGCTGAAGAAAGTTAGATCAAACTATGGAATTGTGTTTGTTTACTCTCAAGTTTACTCTTATAGGTCTCACTTGCCCCAGATGCTGAAATGCACTGGGGTAAGTGAGAGCAGTTAAATAAAGATAATAAATGGAAATAAATTACATCCTTTTTGATTGAAATAATTTGCAAGCACTCCAAATGTTATCCTGAAACTGCAAAAGTTTTACTTTATTTGTTATTCTTTTTTTAAACGACGAATATAGTAGAGTACGTTAATCTCACTTAGTGAATTGAAAATGATGTATGAACAACAATAACATATATGGTCTCTTTATGGTGGAAACAATAACAATTTTTGTATTCAAAGTATCTGTGGGTGTGATGCCTATGTTTTCCACGAAGAACGTTTACCTTAAAAATAGATAATAATAAAAATAATAGCAGTAGGTCTCACTTGCCCCGGATTCTCACTTGCCCCGGGGTACCTTACCCTATCGATTGCTTCGAAAAATCTTTCAGGGCTTCTTCAATAAATTTCTTCGAGGAATGTATCCATGAAATTCTCCAGAAGTTCTTTCATGATTTAGTTTAGTGATTCCAGCAGATATTCTTCTAGAGAAATATGCAGAAATTCATAAAAAGATTTCTTCATGAGCTCCATGAGCTTCATGAGCTTCCTCCTGGATTTCTTCAAAGGGTACCTTTAGCACCGTTTGGGAAATTCACTCGGATTCTTTAAGTGATTCAAAAATTTGTTCAGATACATTTTCTAAGAAGTTTTATATAAATTCCTTTGCAAATTTCACATGTGATTTGTCTAAGAATTTTACATAAGTTTCAGAGTTTCCCCAGACATTCTTTTAAAAAAACGTTCACGAATTCCTCCGGAAATTCTTACTGAAAATTCTCTAAGAATTTTGATAAATTTTTACAAACATTCAGTATTCAAAATATTCAATAATATTTTTAAGACAGAATACCTTGGAAAATTTCATCACGGATTACCAAAGAAAAACCTTTCCTGCAGAAATATCACCTAGGATTCCTTTAGAGATTCTCCCTTTAAATATTTCAGTTATTTCTCCACATATTTTACATAAGTATTTTATGAAATTACACAAAAAATATTGAAATAATTCTTCAATGGTAACCTGAAGGAATATTTGAAAATCTGACGAGATTCTTGAACAAATTTCATTGAAGCAATTTCAGAAACAATCGTTGGAAGAGTTACCGGACAAATCCCTCGGGAAAAACCTGGAGGAACTCCTTGAGATGGTTTCAGAGGAATATCTAGAAGAATTTTATGAGAAATTTATGGAAAAAATCCAGGAGAAATTTCTTATGGACAACCGCGAGGAATTTTTGAATTAAATGTTATAAAGTTTCTGAAAAGAAAAATTACGAGAATCAGTGAAAAATGCAAACAAAGGCACTGGAGGAATTTTTAAAAAAATCCCAAAAAAAAATCTGAAGGGGTTCCTGGAGGATGATGTGGAATAAACCCTGAAAGAGCTCCTGGAGATACTCTGGAGAAATTCTTGAAAGATTTTTTTGTAAAATGTCTGAATGGTTGGAAAAAATGGAAGAATTCTTATAGGTTTTATTTTTTTTTTATTCTTAATCACTTAACCTAATCTACAGCTCTATTGTCCACTTGGGCACTACGTGAGCAATTTCAATTGACAGCTGCACTTTTGTACAGCGCCTAGATTCTATTCTACTTTATCGAACTGGTTCTGCTGCTTTCACTTTTTCTACTTTAGGGGCATCTGGGGTAATACGCACTGTCGAGGCAAAACGCACCCCCTTTGTTTTTCAGGGATTATCGGTTTTAGAGCTTTGAAACCTTATCAATCTAATAGAACTTCTTAATAAATGAGCATCTGGAAAATTTTACATATCTGCGTTACGTAATTAGTGAGAAAAATGAATAAAATTGAAAAGCACGATTCTGATGTAATTTTCCCGATCGTTTGTCGAATGATTTAATGGTGAAAACCGACCAAACATCTAATGCTGTTGTGTTTATTCAGTTCATTGAGGGCAATGCTAAGCATAGGAAAAATAACTTAAACAGTAATTTACGTAAATTATATGTTTTAAACTATTTTATTTTTTGCTATCGATTGGGGCAATATGCACTCCATTGGTTGGGGCAAAACGCACCTATAGAAAACAAGCTGTAATGATATCTATGAGTGCTTTGTAAGTAATCGTAAACAAAATTGAGCTATTGTTTGTCTTAAAACCTTATAAAACATGCATTTTGTCTAAGAAGTAAAAAGATTTCTAAACTCGACGGTGCATCTTGCCTCAATGTTGTGGTGCGTCTTGCCCCTTTGTTTGAGTGCATCCTGCCCCATTGTTGTAGTGCATTTTACCCCGAGCAAGGGTGCATACTGCCCCGCATAAACATACGAAGCCGTAATGTTAGTCTTTACAAAAAACGTTATTTTCAAGAGCTGAACTGTATTAAGGCTGAAATTTTGTTTGGTTTCTCTTAGAATGAAAGTATATGCAATGAATGCATGCATTAAACCAATAAATTATTGCCTTTTTATATGCATTTGGACGCATCTTCCTTAAGTGGTGCGTATTACCCCAGAATCCCCTATACCTAGTAGAATGATGAGCACAAGGATGATGATGGATGGCCGTTGTTCCTTTCCAAGTCCGATTGGGGGTCCATTATGAGTAGCAGTTCGCCGATGTCCAGGTATCCGGGTCCGTTTGAGCCATGGGACTCAGAAGAGGGTCAGTGTCAGTTGCTTTCAGGGGAAAAGCAACTGACGAAAAATTGCAAGTGCCGGGGCTGGGAATCAAACCCATGACCATCCGCATATAAAGCGAACGTGTGACCAACTACGCCACGGGCCCCGGCAATTCTTATAGGTTGCAATCACAAAAAAAAAAAAAAATAAAAAAAATATTTTTATTTTAAGAATCTCTGTAGCAATGCCATTTAAACTCGAGAATGACGTGCAGTAATTATAAGGAAAATTTCTTGAGATATTCCTGGAGAAACGTCGAGAAATCAATACTGAAGCGATTTCTGAAAGAGCTCTTGAAAGAATCTCTGAACATACCCCGGAAAATTTCTGAAAGAACCCCCAAAGAAAGGTTTTTTTTTTAAATCCCAAGAGAAGTTTACGATCTAACCTTTTGAGGAACTTCCAAAAGAATCGCTTGAGAATTTTCTGGAGAAATTCCTGAAGAAACATCTAAAACAATCCCTGGAAGAATTCCCGAAAAGAACCTAAAGGGAATATTTAGAGAAAATAATTTAGGCCTCTCGAGGAACTCAAACAAAATATCAGTAATCTGAATTGCTCAAGGAATCGAAGAAATTCTACTCTAAAGAATTATCATCCAGATTAGGAAAAAAAACATCCACACAATGTAAATAAGGGTCAATTTTAAAATAATTTCCTTCATAAAAGATTCTCTTAAAAAACTGTAGCATAGTTCTTGTGAAGTAGGAGAAAATTGTTCTTTGGCTACAGAAAGCAAATTATTCTGTATTGATGTTTTTAGCACTAGCAGTAGTAATTCACAAAAAACTATTACGAAAGTGGGTCTTAAAATGTGAAATGACGTTTTACTTAATATTTATACGATCCTCTATCTTAAGACGGAGTGATTTACCTTGCCAACATAAAGTCCGAACATCATTTACATGAGAGTTCGTACTGAAAGGAATGGTCCAAAACTATGGATTATATTTATAATATTTTGCTTACATTCAAAACAAATTTCAACGATCTTCCCTCCCCCATTTCATTAAGATTTAACCTCTCCCCCTCTTCAGAGCTATTTAGAATCTACCTTTAATGGCTTAAAATGGCAACAACGCCCACAAAAATTATAGTTCCAATTTTCAAAAAAAAAAAAAAACGGTTATATTAGCCCTTCTAGGTGGCTTAATCACTTCTAGAATCATCCCAGTTCTTGTTCGTCATGGTTATATCACAGAGAAACAGACGTCGCACTCTCATCGCTTCCCACCGATCACCTTTTTAACGGTTGATTCAAATATTCAGTAGTAGGTCGATTGGCCATTCGCGTCGCTGGTATCGTTTTTACACCTGTTTGACGTTTGCTCACTACCGCCATCTAGTAGCGGCCCGGCCAATCACAGTACGTTTGGCATTGTGCGATTACGTTTTCGTGACGATGTTTTTCAATGAAATTTGTTCTAAGTGTTACGTCTGTTTCTCTGTGGTTATATTGTATATCAAGTAAGTTTAATCACTATGATCAAAATAATTAACTTATCTTCTAAGATAAGCAATTTTAAAAACTTTGAACCATTCTCACCCCCTCTACTTCAGTTTTTTTTCAGGAACTATTCTATTACTCTTTTATGTGTTACTCAGAAACCCAATTTCAAGCCTAACATTTATAACATATTTGTTAGAAGATTAGAACTGTTAGGCACCTTGGGCTTTAACGGGATAATTCATCCAAAGATGTATTCTGAAATCCCTCATGAATCTTTTACGAGCTCTTTTATTCATGTTCAATTTTATGATTGATGCTGAAATTTGTTGGAAATTCCTTTGAGATTGTATTTACAAATTCCTCTAAAGTATCATCCACATTCTTAGTTTACAGCTTAGGTAACAAAGATCGAGAGATTCGTTCAATCATTCCGCCGACATTTTATTTAGTTTTTTTTACTTCTTCTAAGGTGACATGACGAAGATATGAGGAAGCCGCACCTAAAACTTTCAAAAGCACAAGTGCATCCTTAAGAACTCTAGGCTCCAAATTGTCAATAATGGCGCCGGTAACGTCCTAATGAACATCGAGAAAGAAAATAAATGTTGCAACCGTTGCTATCTGCGTCTGTGCAATTGCTGCGGAAGAAATTTGTTTTGGCAAAATGTAATCTTCTCTTTATAGAAATAGCTTGACAAAGGGTATTATCGGCAGGTTTGTTTTCTTCGTCATGAGGGGTTTTGTGGTCCCAATTACCTGAAATTTGGGCATATAATTCAGCTTGGTAGGGAAGGATTTGAAGCCAACTATGAGACAACAGGTTCAAAAAAACCCATGACGAAGAGAACAAAACGGCTGAAAATACGTAAGTTCCCCTATGTAATGAATTGAGAGTTCAAGCTGTTATTTTCAGTGATGGACTCAACAAAGCGATAATCGTTCACATTGCAGTGGTATAGTCTAAATACTGCACGCATTTTTAGGAGAAATTATTTGTTGAAAATTCACAATAACATATTAGCATGGAACGAACTAACAAATTTGTGTTCCTTCACTCATCATGCAAGATTTATGCAGACTTTACCATCGACCATGCATGAAATCACACCAAGCAAGCCATAAAACAAAAACCGACTCTGACTCAAAAAAAAACTTAAATCGAGCAAATGATTTCATGATAGCACCACAGGGAATGCAATTCACTGGGAGGGAACTAATACACTCATGCCGAGGCTTCACGAAATTCACTTAGAAACACTCTCTTACACAATTAACACAAAGGAACAGTCGATCATCAATGACAAATGTTCCCCGTGAAAGTAAATGCAAAATGCGACAAACGAAAATTTATAGTCCTATTTATTTCCATTTTGTCTCCATTTCTGAGCTCGAGCATTTCGCAATAGCATCGATTCAATCAGCTTCTGTAAATATACCCTAGAGGCCTGTTTCGTGCCACCCGGGAGAATTTATGTTTAGTGGGGTTCAATAAATATCTTCAACATAACTGCTTATACTGCAGGTTCCATGCAGCAAATGAGAATTGCATTTACCGGTTTTCTTGTGTGGCACTGTGTGCTAATTGTTGTTTTGGGAAAAGGATTAGTAAGAAATCTGGTAAAATTTCCCAAAGAAAACCATAAGATTCACTAGAAAAGATCGAATTACATCTCCTAACGGATCATCACTCACAAGCGTGAACGAGTGACCAACTCGCGCCGCTACCGTTGCTAATCCGTCACACCGATCAAAACACTTCAGCCCAGCTACGTGAACGTTGTTGTGCCATGCGCGGCAGACACGGGTAATTATAGGTATTTACTCGGTTGAACTGGGCTTCGAGTTGCGTGTCGTCCGGCGTGCACCGGCCGCCCGGGCTGATTTAGTTTCTTAACATATGTATCTATAGACAACGTGCAATCAACAGGGTGAGGGCACTTATGGCTTCATTGGACTTATCGGACTTGTGATGATTAATTCAGTTTCAAACTTGGCGTGGATAACAAGGCTGGCAACCGTCTGTGCGGGTTACAGCATAGAACGCTTCACGTGTATTGGTGTATTCTTTATTGTTTTCCAATTATAATGTTTGCAAACCATATAGCCTACCGTTCGATAAACTAGTACACGCGTTGAGTATTGCAAGCTGCTAACTGGTAACCAAAGAACCTCATGTGCAACAACCAGTGGTAAAAGGTATGTTTTAGTGGGTTCCATACATACTAAGATTAGGACTTATTCTAGTGGCGCTCGGCGCGGTCATGATCATCCGTAGAGGTTCCGCGGTTCAACAAAGGTGCGATGTGGACCGGACAAGTGCATCGATACCTTGAACTTGAATTCGATTTTTTCATACTGCAGATCGGTGGTTATCTTGAAGTTTCGCAGAATTGCCGTCACGATCGTCTTCATGCTCATCATGGCGTAACGGTTTCCTGAAAAGAAGAGGGAATATTAAAACGACTCTGGGACAACTCATTGTTTCAGAATACTCACCAATACAACCTCGATTGCCACCACTGAATGGAAGATACGCGAACAGATGTCGGTTCTTGCTGTTCTCCGGAAGGAATCGGTCAGGATTGAACAGGTCAGCGTCCTCACCCCAGTACTCTTTTCGTCGGTGCAAAGCAAAGATGTTCAAAACGAAAATGTTACCTTTCGGAATCGTGAACTGATCCAGCTGAAGGTCTGCGATAGTTTTCCGACCATAAACGGCTGCCACCGGAGCAAGGCGTTGCGATTCCTTGATGATCCGTTCCATGTAGACCATGTTCTTCATAACTTCCGAGGTGATCGTTGACTCCGGTGTGGGAAGCAGCTCCTTGATCTCCTTGACGGCCTTTTCCTGAACTTCCGGATGCATCGCCAGGTACATGAGGGTGTGGGCTGCCTGCGTGGCCGAAGTTTCGTTTCCGGCAGCGATCATCGTGTAGATGTGATCGGAGATCTCCTTGTGCGAGAAAGGTTTCCCATCGGGCAGAGGAATCGTCAACAGCTGGTCGATGAAGATCTGCGGCTTCTTGTACGACAACAGATCATCTTCCTCCTCCTCGAAGTTGTCGTTGCCGGAATCGTTGGCGTTGTTGTTCGTGTCCTGCTTTCCCTTGGCTTTGGCTTCGGCTAGCTCCTGTTGCTTCTCGACGATGATCTGGTGATAAAAACAGGTACAAAATCGGTGAAGTTTCTTTTATGAAATTTCAGGATATTTACCTTGTCTGTAAACGCATAGCAGAACTTCCGGGACTCCATTTCTTTACGATAGAAACGAGTAAACCGATACACAATGTCCGGGTGGAGATTTGCGTTGAACATGCGAAGGCCGACGTTGCTAAGAATTCTGTAAGCAATAACAGTAGTAACAGTCATTCGTTCGTAATCCATGAAATAAAACCACCGTTCACCTACATCTCAAGTCCTTCCACAAACTTCTGGGTGCCTTCGCGTTCCAACACTTTCCCCCCAAGGGACGTACGGCAAATCATGGCCAGCGTACAGGGTGAGGTAAACTCCAGAATGTTGAGTACTTTTCCCGGGGCGGCGTGTTCCTTGATGCTTTCGATCATTTTATCGGCGCAGTCGTTGAAGATCGGAATGAAACTGTTCAGGATGCGGGTGTTGAACGTCGGGTTCAGTAGCTTGCGGTGCACCTTCCAGGTGTCATCTGCGAATGAAAAGACGGATATTATAAGATTATTTTTGTTGAAATAGCCAGAATTTGAGTATTAGCGTAGATGACAGCACAGTTCATAGGTTCAATTTTGAGATTGACCGCAGCAATCGAAATTGCAGAGACAACCAATAAATGGGGCTTAGGACTAGCTAAAAAAAATTTAACATGTGGAGCGGACCTGGTGTGATGGTTAGAACACTAGACTATCACGACGAGAACGTAGGATCGAATCTCACTCCCGACAAACTCGCAAAATGTGAGTTCTTCCTTCGGAAGGGATGTAAAGCGTGGGTCCCGAGATAAACTAGCCTAGGGCAAAAATCTCGTTAATATAGATAAAAAAAAAAGTTAACATACACGGCTCAAGGACTCACAGCTTGAGTAAGGTTATGTTTTACGGTTGTCAATAAAAAAGAGGGAATGATAGTTAGACAATACAACTGTTGTTGGATTTCCATAACATAATAATCCCCATAATCCCTTCATTGCAACGATTATTTAAGGAAATGGGGTAGTTCATTATCGATTAAGGAGTCAGTTTAAAAAAGATAAAGTCAGAGCTGGTTACCAAGATTTGTAGTTTTAAGCGCCCCATTTATTGCTACGAGTCCATACGAATGACTTCAACATGGCGCTTTATCATGAACAATTCCGGGAAATTCCTCCATAAATTTCTCCAAGAAATTTACCTGTAATAGTTATGCAGGATTTTCTATTATGAGTTTATCAAAAATTCTTCTACAGATTTGTCCGAGAATTCTTCTCATCTCATGTACTTCTTTAGAATTTTCTTCACGATCACCTCTAGTGAAACTTCCAGAAATTGTTTGAGGGTCTACCAATATTTTTTTCTGAAAATTTAAAAAAAAAAGAAGATTTTGCAGGATTTCCTAGAATAATTGCAGCAAGATTTTCTCCAAAGGTTCCAAAGATATCTCCAAAAGTTGCTGCACAAATTCGTTCATTCTTTCATATATTTTTTCGATTAAATCTGAAGGAATTGCTACAGGAGTTTTCCTTGAAATTTCTCCACGGGCTCTTCTGGAAATTTCTCAAAAAAAAAATCCTTAAACTCTTTTAGAAATTGCTCTTGCGTTTTCATTTTGAAATTCAGATATTTTCTCAGGAGGTCTTCCAGAAATTATTTCCATCATGAGTGTCTCCAGATTGCATATGATTTATAAAATCCTTTTTACAGTGTTTCTTTCAGATTTTTTCTCCGAACTTCTATGACGATTCTCTCAATAATTCATACAAAAGTGACTGTACTCCTTTTCTATTTTCAAGGGTTTTCTTTTCAAGAAATTCTTCTATTGATACTTGCTTAGAAATTTCCGGTTCTTCCAAGTACAGGGGATAGACAAAATGATCGGGACAGGCAAAATTTTCACTTTTCAAAAAATTTTCAACCAGCTGTAACTTTCCGAAAAAAGTATTAAGTATTCTCAAAGTTTCACTGTTAGTTCATCAACTAGTTGTGTATCAGTGGTCCAATTTTGGAAAAGATCGGGCTATTCTACACAAAGTTATAAAGATTTTTGAAAAAGGTATAATTATCCGATAGCCAATTTTGAGCTGCTATATCTCCGGATTCAATGAACCGATTGCAATGAAATTTTGACCATTCATGAGTTTTATAATAAACTCTGAAAAACGGTTGACTCAACTTATTTTTAACAAGATAAAAAGTTAAAGCGATTTCATTTGCTTCACAATTTTCAGTAAATTGGTCTATTTTTAATATGCATCCCATTACTTTTTAAATTTATTGGCGGCTTTGTTGTTACTTTCCTTCAAAACACATTTATATGTAAGTCATTTAGAGAAAAAAATAATGAGCTATTAATTGCATCTTGAATTTTAAAACAAAGTTGAAGTTATGGATTAATTGGTGTTTTATTAGGAAAATAATCAAATCTTTATAACTTTCTTCAGTGTTAAGAATTTTAAGTTAAGTCAAATGGTTAAAATTTCATTGCAATCGGTTCATTGGATCCAGAGATATAACAGCTCAAAGTTTGCTATCGGATGATCATACCTTTTTCAAGAATCTTTCTAACTTCGTAGAGTACAGACATTTTCCAAATTTGGAACACTGATACATAACTAGTTGATGAACCCACAGTGAAATTTTGAGAATATTTGATGCACTTTTCGAATGGTTACAGCTAATTGAACATTTTTTTATTTTTCCAGAGCTTCCTTCAAAAAGTTTATTTTGTGGTGGTTCTCCAAAAAAATCCTCCAGTTTATTTTTGTAGGATTTCTTTTAGAAATTGTGTTTACTAATCCCTTCAAAAATTGTGTAAGTAACTCTTCTATGAATTCCTCCAGAGATATCTCCATGAGGAGTTTTTTGCAATGATTCCTTCATAAAGTACACCAGGGATCCCTTAGATTTTTTTTGAGCAATTTTTTCAAGAACTCCATCAGTACCATTGTCTGAAATTTCTGCATACATTTTTTCAGAGTTCTATTAAACATTTTTTCAAGAATCTCTTCAATAATTTCTGAAGATTTTTTCTTTCGGTTTAAGAGATTTTCGTGTATCCTCTCAAGGAATTCATCCAAGAATTGCTCCAGAAATAACTTCAAAAATTGCTTCAGGAATATCGTTCAGGAAACCTCCCAGAAAATTTTGAAGATTTCTTTCTGGGAATTCCAAAAGGTATCATCAGAACTTTCCTTCAGACAGTAACAGGGATTTCTTCAGAATTTTCTTTCAAGAATGCTTCCAATTATTTTTATGCATTTTTTGAAAGAACTTCCTAAAAAAAACCTAGGAGTGTATCTGAAATTGTTCCAGTTGGAATATCTGAAGGAATCCCAGGATATATTTCAGCAACAGAAGCAGTTGCTGAAAAAAATCCTTGTAAGAATTCCTGTAGGGATCTCTGAAAACAAAATCTCAAGAAGTTCTTGGAGGTAACATTCAAAGAATTTCTGAAGGAATCTCTTCACGATTATAAGAAATTGTTTTAGAGGAGTTTCTGATAAAAACTCCATGAAATATCTTTTGAAGAAATCCATTACTGAAACTCTTGAAGAAATCCCAAAAATTCAAAAGAAGTCTCTGGAGGTCTTTTTGATGGAATTCCTGAATGGATTTTTGAATAAATACTCAGTGAAATCTCCGTGAAACCTCAGAAAGTACAACTGCATGAATTTCTAGAGGAAAAAGAAATGAACAAAGCCCACGCAAATTCTTGAAGCAATGCCAAGAGGAATTTTAACGAACTTCTTGGAAAAACTCTTCGAAATCCCTTTGTGAAATTCTTAGAAATAATATTGTGTATTTTTGAGGAAAATTTCTGTAGAAACATTTTTATTAAAATTCTGAGATATTTCCTGAAAGCAATCCTGGAGAAATCCGTGGGCGTATCTCCGAAGAAATAATAGATAAACTTCTGTAAAGATCCTTAGAGAACATTCTTGAGATATTTCTTATTGAATTCTTCTAGAAATTTGTTAAAGAATTCGTGGAGAAATACTTAAAGTTATCCTCAGAACAAAATTCCAGATAAATTTCTAGCTAAATGTATAGAGCAATAACTGGAGGAAATCCTGAAGTTAACGCTGTATGAACTTCTGTAGACAATTATTTTTTTATTTATTTTTTTATTTATATAATGTATATAAAATGTCTGGAGGAATTCTTACCCAAATCACTAACAGTAATTTTGCAAGAAGTTTTTAAAATATTCCTGGAATTTCTGAACAAATCTCTCAAAACTTCCCTGAAATTTTTGAAATAATTTCTGAAGGAATTCCTAAAAAATATCCACAGGCACTCGTTAAATGATTTGGGAATTTTAGCAAGGGATGCCTTTCATAAGTTCTTTCATTGTTTTTTTCAGAGATTCTTCAATGAATTCCTTCAAAAAGTCATTCAGGGATTCCTGCCGAATCACCTACAGGGATTTTTTTTATCTGTATTAACGAGATTTTTAGCCCTAGGATAGTTCATCTCGGAACCCACGCTTTACTTCCCTTCCGAAAGAAGAACTCACATTTTGCGAGTTTGTCGGGAGTGGGATTCGATCCCAGGTCCTCGGCGTGATAGTCAAGTGTTCTAACCTTCCCACCAGGTCCGCTCCACACCTACAGGGATTCATTTTTAAGTTGCTGCTGTTACTCTGTTACAAATATTTCCTAGGATTCCTTCTTAGATTGCTCCAGGGATTTTTCCAGATGCTCTAGTAGTAATTGCTCAGAAGAAATCTGAAGGACTTAATGAAGGAATCCTTGAAGAGATTTTAAGGGAATCCTCGTGCAATTTTCTGACGGTATCGCAGGAAGAACTTCTAGATATATTGCTACAGATATTTAGCGAAACGTCTTGAACATTTTTTGAAGGGTTCCCTGTAATAATATCTGAAAGAATTTTTCAAAAAATCTTTTAGAAGAATTCCTTAAAGAATGTCATGAGGAACTTGTGGAGTTCGGGAGTAATTAAGAAAAACTCATGACATAATTTTTCAAGGAACTCATTTTTTTTGGAAAAAAAAAACATTTTGAGACTTGTTAAAGACATCCTTAAGATAATTGCAAAAATTAAATGCCTAGAGGAATTTCTTAGGGATTCCAAGCATTCAGCAGGACTTTCTGTAGAAATTAAAGACAAAGGCAAGAGCCAAGACTTCTTGAACTTGATCCAAGAATCAATTTTTGAAAGGATTTCCTGATAGATTTCCTGCAAGAATCTATGAACGGAACTTTGAAGGGACGCAAGAAAAAATCCTGAAGGAAACCCTGGATTTATGTAGGCGATTGCACTATCATCATCATTGCATTCCATCTACAATATCATTAACTTTGCTACAGTAGCGCTTTCTCGGATGATGTCCAATAGCTCTGCGGTGTATGCCAGTAAACGCAAGCTTCTGCGCAGCTACCGTGATAAGCTGGATGGAAAGTACTTGTACTGAGGGCACCTAAGGGTGGCAAGTGCATACGATACTGTGGCACACGATGCGCTCTGTGACATCGACCAACGGTATGGTGCTTATTGGCATCCTTATCGGGGAGGACATAAAGTGCTTCGAAATGCGCGCCACAAGGCGCATTCGTAGAACTACCAGGTTGACCTCTACGGTCAAATGGCAGCGTGCGTGGGACAGTACTGCCGTAATTCTGCAAAGTGACGTAAGCGACATTGATAGTTTTGGCTCATTTTTTGGTTATTATGCATAAAACTCTTGCTCATCCTCTAAGTTTCTTTCCATAGATGATAGATTACGATTAGATCTTGCATTTTAATACAGCAAGCCTACCACAGTGTTATTTTTACACCAGATATTTTATATAATATACCAAAATATATCGACATTTTGAATGGCGCTTACGTCACTTTGCAGAATTACGGCAGAGTAGCACCAAAGAAAAATTGACCCAAAAGTAGATTCTGAGTGTAGATAGTTGGGTCGGTCAGAGAAATGAACGGAAATTCGACGCAGATGGACCATAGAAGTATTTCCCAATTTTCAAAATTAATAAATAAATCATTCATAGACGCATTCAACCCCACATATTCCGATTCAGTTCATAAATTCTATGACAGCAACGTTGGCGTCTACTTCTTAATCGAGCAGCTTGCGGCCAGGTTACAGCGCGTGACAACCGACACTAAAAAAATCAAAAACATAAAAATAAGTATGTGGCCATTCAGGTCGACACTTTTCCCGCAATTGAATGGCCAACCGCCAATTCATTTGCATTTACCAGGCCATTGGCTTCGTTAGTTCATTGAAAACCTCTCCTTTCTATGCTTCAGCAGCAAACGGCTTCCCCGCCGCACACTTACCGTTCCCGCACAAAGGCATACAACACACCGCACCGTGTAAACATCCGTACTGTTATTACCAATTCGTTCCGAGCCCGTGAGCACCGTGAGTAGCACTCGTGGTCGCTCGCTACTGACTGGCCAACAACGAGACGATCGAATGGTTTGAACATTTGAAAGAACAATCCATTTGGGGGGCCCGGGAAAACTCGCACCCCTACAGATCGGTGATGGGAACATCGCTCCTGATCACGATCGTGATCAGGTATGTTAGGTATAGCGTGGAAAACGTTCAACCTTCCTATGGGGTTTGTTTTTGTACCGACTAAGTAGCTATCCAACTGGTGATGGATTATTGTGAAATTTGAATCGAAGTTACCTTGCTAAGAAAATGCATTGCACAGGTGCAGAGATCATTAAATTATGCTATTAGCAGTAAAATAGTAGGCACCAAACTGCGGAACGCGGTTCACATACGGCTTTACATGAGATTTCCCTAAATAATTTAATAAACGGCACAGCTAACTGTCTATTTAAGATATGAAAGAAATTCTAGCTGTATCATGATGATGAAACACACAAGCACAATACTGAAATGTAAGAAATACTATAAAACACTCGACGTTTTTTTGTGACTGAATACCGAACTGTAAAACAGAAGGCCCGGCTTCAGAGGCTTGTTATTTTTCAGTTCTTTAAATGTATTTTACACATGTTTTCCAATTATTTTTCCATAAAATGGTGGCACACTAAAGACTAGTGACAAAAGTATTGTTCCTCCTTGCTGCAATCAACAGACAAAGGCATTATTGTATGAGAATTATATGCACCGCCATGCGTGCTGAAGAGGGTGTTGTTAGTGCTTCATTTGCAGAAAAAAAGTTTGGCTGATCGAAACGAAAAGACACACAGTGGTCCAGATTTGAAAATACGTGGCAACAATTGCCAAATCATAGTAGTCTGCTAGTTTTAGCCTAAATGAATATACTGAAACATTCTTGAGCTTTCAATTTCATATGTATAGCATTTGCATTATTTATCGATTTCTTCGAGCGCATTCCGAACAAAATTGCTGTTTTTATACAATTTGGCTGTACACTGTACACATATCATTATGGCGCTTATGTTTTGGCAGCTCTTGGCAGCTGCCATTTTTCTCAATCAATTCTGCATACTTAGACGAGCGTTTGAACCGAATATCTGCGTGGGGAGTAGGCACTTCGTAAGACACTTTGAAGTTGTTTTTTTTTAATTTCTCGTACTAATAACAGGGATGTTTTTGATCACTTGGCAATCGATTGACTCATTTGTCCAAAAATCAGTTCCGAACCCTAATATTGAAATGTGGTGTTCGGCAAAATTGTAGATTAGGGTTTTTCCTACAATTATCTTCAAGGACGCTACATTCTAACTCTCATATATACGGCGCTAGAGCACTAGTACATCCTACTCAATCCAAATTCTAAACGATTGAAAAATCCGATCGTTTAGTATGAGTAGGTGGTACTAACACTTTTACTCGATGAATATTAGAGTTAGAATATGGCATCCTTGGTGACAATTGTAGGAAAAATACTAATCTACAACTTTGCCAAACATAACATTTCAATATTAGGTTTTTGAATTGAGTCATGGACAAATGAGTCAAACGATTGCCAGGTGATCGAAAACATCCTTGACTAATAATATGTGATGGTAATTCTAAAGCCAAAAGTGTTATTTTGATCTCTTTTTCCATTGCAGGTGCCTAATATACACAAGAACTTACGAATAAACTTCTGGAAGTCGTTGAATTACTCATATTATTAGACTTTTGTAGTGGTTGAACTTGCTTGTATTCTTTATCAAAAAATCAGCAATTTTTCCATTAGCAGCTATTTAGCGCTGTAAAAAGATAAAAAACCATGATTTCCAATTTATTTAAAAGACAGTCAACGCTTCTTATATTGTAGATGAATGATCAGTATACTGAAACCCATTTAAGAGATGTTCAAAAATTTTGTTTCTGTCGGCTTTTCTCAAAATTGGACCATTGTGAGACACCCGTTTCTATCTCGAATTGAAGAATTTAGTGAGATCATTCTGATTTGAAATATGTAGTTGTCACAATCACGATTGCTATGTCGATTTTTTTTGGGATATTTTCTATCGGCAGAGGGGGTGTCTACAGCCTTGGAGCTCTTCAAACGTTTGCATAAAACGATTATTGCATTTTAACCCGACGGTTTCGGTTATTTATTTAACCTTCCTCAAAGATTAGATTCACGTTTTTTTTTGTTAGATTTCTGGAAACGTTCAATATACGGAATCATGAAGTAATGCCATCTGTTGTGGTGCTCTTGTGTCGATCCGTTTATACATCACTGTTCTTTCAGTGGAGCTTTCGTGACGGATTTTCAGCTTTATCGACTTTGATCGCCTACGATTGTCATGAACTTTTTACCCCCTACGCTTTGGTCACTATTTTCTCCGACCGGACTGACGAACAAACTAGGCTTTCGAGCCAGTACACAAGGCGTAAAATTCCTGTGTCGCTTTCCAGGACGAGAAGCTTCAATGGAGTGAAATTGACTTTCTTAGCAACGTCACTCCCAACAACGGTTTTGATTGATATCTATGTAGAGAATAGGATTAATAGATTAAAAAAAAAACAACTAGTTCATGCATGTAGTCAATTTAGTTATCGTAGTTGCCAATAAATTAAAAATCATAGGAGACCTGCGTAGGAAAATTTTATAATAAAATCAGTCTTAATAGTGAATTTGGAGAGACAAGTCGAAAAAAAACAAAACCTCTCATTAATTACCAGATCTACAAGAAAATCCCTTTGCCTCGTGTGGCTCCCATTATCTGCCCGTTTGTAGTCAAAGTCATCGTTCAAGTGTCTGGTCCTCGTCCCGATTCATCTGGTGGTGGAGCAAATCCTGTCCCTGTTCGTCAAGGTTGCGACCCTGCCAGGTATCTGTTCCTGTCGATCGAGCCTACTGTCCTGTCCGGTATTCGTCCCTTTCCGTTCAACGATCAACCATCAACCATCTCGTGTCGAAGATCAAGTCTGCTGTCTTGTCCGATCAAGCCCGCTGTCCTGCCTGGTATCCGTCCCTTTCCGTCCAACGATCAACCGTCAACCATCTCGTGTCGTCGATCAAGCCCGCTGTCCTGCCAGGTCACCTATCTATCCGGCGGTCATCTGCCGGAAATCAAGCCTGTCCAGTAGATCCGGCCTCAGATCCTGCCAATCCGGCAGTTACTAGTCCAACGTTCGGTGAGTCCGCTGACCGTCTAACTCTCTGGCTATGGAGGGTCACCACAATCTACAATACTTATTATAGGGTAATGCAAGTCGCGATTGCTAAGAAAAAAATTCTAAGTATTTGACATTTCGTGGCCGTGATTTGGACTTTCGGGATTTCTTCAAGAGATTCTTCGCGGTTTGTCCTCAAATTTATTCCAGAACATTCTTCTGGGATTACCGGTAAGCTCTTGATGAGATTTTTCCGGGGGGTTATGCAAGATTTCTTCAGAAGTTCTCTCTGGTGTTTTTCAAGGATTTCTCCTGAGATTCATTGAGAGGTTTCATCTGGAATTCCTTCAAAAGCTTTTGCTAAGATTTCTCCAGGGATTCTTTCCTGAATATTTTTAGAAATTAATTGCGAGATTCCTTCTGCATTAATCCTTTTATCATAGCCATTTTTTTCTGAAATTCATTCTGTTGCTTCTCCATAATCAAAGGTTCTTTTTGGGGTTCCTTCAGAAAATCACAAAACTCCAGAATAAACTGCCGGAGGAATTTAAGAGGGTTTTCAGGAATTCCAGCCAAAGCTCTGCCTAGATGAAATCTGGAAAGAGTTCTTGCAGAAATCCCGGAGAGTTTCTGAAAAAATACCTGGAAGAAGTTCTAAGGGGAATCCCGGAAAGAGTTCCCGAAAGAAGTTCCTGAAAATTTTCCACAAGCAATTCCTTACAGAAGCCCAGAAGAAGTTCTCTGAAATATTCCTGAAGAAGTCCCGCAGAAATCCAGGAAAGAGTTTCCGAAAGAATCCAGGAAGTAGTTCCTAAAAAAAATTCCGGAATGAGTACTTGGTGGAATTACCGTTGAAATCCCGAAAGAAGTTCCTGGAGGGATCTCGGATAAGCTGTTAGAGGAATACTGAAACGCATTCTTGTCAGGGATCTTTTGGGATTCCTGTAAAGATCTTAGAAAGAATTTCTGAACAAATCCCAGAAGGAACTACAGAAATAATCTCAAATGGAATTCCTGCAGGATTCCCGGAACTCCTTGAGAAATTCCGGAAGAAATTTTTTGAAGTTCCTTAAGGAATATCTGAAGCAATCCTCTAAGGAGTTCCTGAAGGAGTCCCATATTGAATCTTTAAGGAATCTCAGAAGAGAACTTCTAAAGGAACCCCAAAAAATCTCATGTGGAGCTTCCTGAGGAATCACAGAAGGGAATTCTAGGGAAATCCTAGAATAAATTTATGGAGAAACCACGGAAGAAGTACCTGGAAGAAGGCCAGGAAAAAAACTTGAAGGAATTCCTGGATGAAGTTCAATATGCTGTAACTTTTCATAAAGTGCATCAAAAATTCTCAAATTTTGACTACTTGTCAACCTATTATATATGCTGTGCATCATTGGTACTAATTTGGGATAAATTGATTAATCTTTCGCGACCGTTGTCGTGAACCACTCTTTTTTAGACAACTAATTTTTGAACTTTCATATCTCGGAAACCAGTGAACCGAATTGAATGAAATTTTGAGCGATTATCAACAATATATTTATACTTGATGCGACATTTTAAAATGTAATTTTCCCACGATGAATAAAGTTATACCGGTTTGACATTTTCACCCATGTAGAGGAAAATAGGTCAAATTTACAATATCACAAGAAAATACTAGATGTGATCTTTCTTCAATATTTGACATAACATATTGTGTCATAAACATGGCTGTCATAAGCAGCAAAATAACAAATATAAAAAAAAGTTCCTGAAAGACCAATTTCATAACACGTTTTGTTAGTTTAAATAACACTTTAATTGCAGTTAATTTGTTGATAACAATCCGAAAGCTAAATCAGTGATGGTATCGAACACACGACAAAGTAAATTATGGCGCTATATGAATAACAAAATAATCTTCGATGACATATCTTTATCATTGCTAATTGCTATACAAAATCACGTAGGTTTTATTTCCAAACTTGTTATTGTTGTGATGTTGTTGATAAACTACTAGTATACTCTTCATAGTTCAATAATAACTGAACTTGTTCTACAACAAAATGTATTATTCAAATGTAATTTAATAGCCGTATACAAATAGCTTGGCCATAACAAAATAAGATTGTCTCACAAAACATGTTATAGAAACGTAATGTCTTGATAAGTCGATAATAACAAAACAAGATATAAAAACAAGTTCAGTGATTTCGTAGTTCTTTATTTGATATTTTCGTCCGCTCGGGTTTCTCTAGCAGTTCCTTCAAAGATTGCTCCATGATTTATTTCTCAGATTTCTCCAGGAATTACATAAGAGATTTCTCCAGGGTTCAGGGTGTTCCGTCAAGGTTTCAACTGGAGTTAAATCAGAAATTCCTCCAGATAGTTCTTTAATGATTCCTCCAGGAATTCCATCTGGGATTGATTCACGAAGTTCTTCATTCAATTCCTCCAGAAATTCCTTCAGAGATTTATCTAGAAATTTCTTCGTGGCTTATTGCAGAAATTTCATCAGGGATTTTTCTAAGATATTTTATCAGATTCCTCCAGCAGTTATTTCAGAGCAGCATCTAGTTTTTTAGTTTCTAAGAATTCCTTAAGATATTTGTTTGGGAATTCCTTGAGGAATTTCTGTTGAAGTTCCTGTAGGGAACTCTCTTGTAGTTCCTGCAGGGAATTCTCCTCAGATTCTGTGAGGCATTTCCTCAGATATTTCTTCACGGATTTCTTCAGGAACTTCTTCTGTGAATTCTTCAGGAATTTCTTCAAGGATGTCTTCTTGTAATTCTTGAGCGATTTCTTCTGGAATTCCTTGAGGAATTTCTAAAGGAAAAAAAAAGAAAGTTTCTTCAGGGATTCCTCCAGGAACTCTTCAGGGATTCCTTCAGATATTCCTTTAGGAACTCCTCCCAGAATTTCTTCATAAACTCTTTCATCGATCTTACCTTCAGAGACATCTCTTTGGATTCTTCGGAGAATCCTTCAAACATTTCTTCTTGGACTCCTCCAAAAGCTGGTTCAGGGATGTTCCTGAAAATTTTTCAGGAATATCTCTTGGACATACTGGAGGGATTTCTCCAAAAACTTCTTCAGGAATTTTTTCCCGAATTTCCACAGGGATATGTCCAAGAGTTCCTTCTGAGAATTCTTCAGGATCCCCTTTATGGATTTCTGAAGGAACTCTTTCAGGGATTTTTTCAGGAATTTCACCAGAAATTCTTTTAGGGATTCTTTCATTAATTTCAATAGCGATTCCTCTGAGATTTTCATCATGGATTCCTCCAGCAGCTGCTTCAGGGATTCCTATAGGATTTCTTTAATAATTTTCCCCAGAGATTTCTCCTGGAATCCTTTGTGGAATCTCACTTGAGGAACCTCCGCGAGGTTTTTCTTCTGGAATTCCTTGATAGATTTCTCAAGGAACTACTTCAGGAATTCCTTCAGAGATTTCTCTAGCGACTCCTCCAGAATTTTCTCCGTAAACTCCTTCAGAGCTTTCTCTTAGAATTCTTTGTGAAGAATTTATTCACGTACTTTTTCAGAGATTCTTCCTAGGAACTCTCCAGGAATTCCTTCGATGATTTTTGCGGGAGTTCTTTCAGGAATTCAGTCAGAAGTTTCTTCAGGGATATTCCAGAAGTTCTTCGAGAGATTTCTCCTGATATTGTTGGATACCCGGGCAAGAAAGAATTACAAAACAGTTGCAAGTTTTACAATTTAAAAAGATCTACTGAATGGTAAAATTGTTTGTTCAGATCAAAAATAATAACTGACATTGCTTAAACAAATAATTGAAGAATGTCAAATTTTGACATTACAATGGCAAACCAAGAACAACAAAATTTTATGTTGAGAATTGCAAAATATACCATTATTGAGTTATTGAAAACAGATCAGTTATTCGCCTGTCAACCAAAAAAAAATATCAAAGGTTACCATTACAATAACCAAAATAAAATTTTTGTCATAATGCTGCTCTTAATAAGTGCCTTAACTGTGATGGTTCATCAAACTCGTAAGAGGTCAACAATATCTCACCAATTGCAAAATTTGTTACATTCAGTACAGTAGTTATTCTTCCAAATTTGATAAATGACAAGTGAGTAGCATATTTTGATATGTTATCATATTGTGCTATTGACATGTTGTTTTATGCTCTTCATGAAGAACTCATGAATGACAAAATAATTTATGACAATAAGATTTGTTATTCTTTTGTTTTTGGTTTTCCATTCACCTCTACCCGGGTAGATTTCTTCAGGATCTCGTTTGGGGATTTCTTCTCAAATTCCTTCATGGAATACTTCAAGACCATGGATTTAAGCAAGAGCTCCTTAATGGACTCCTTCTGGGATTCCTCCAGGAATTTTCCAGGGATTCCTTTAGAAATCCCTCCTAGAATCCCTGAAGGGACTCTGGCTGGATTTCTTACAGAAATTAGCTCTGCAATTCCTTCAGGGATTTCTGCAGGAGTTTCTTCAAGGATTCACCAAGAGTGCTACAGGGATTTCTCATTGTTTTTTTTTTTCAGAAGTTCTTCAAAAATTTTATTTTTTGTAATACTTCAGAGATTTTCCCTGGAATTTTTTAGGGGATTTCTTCCGAAGTTCCTGGAGAATTTTCTCCTGTAATTACTGGAGAGATTTTTTCCAGGATCTCCTTCGGCGATTTTTTCAGAAAATTTTCGGAGATTCCTCCTGGCATTTCTTTTTTTTTTTTTTTATTTATTAATGTAATCCAACTGACTTTTTCAGTCTTATTGAATATTTTAAGCCTAATATATTCATACATGAATCATAAAAAAGCAGCAATATACCTTTTAAATACATGCACAATAAAACAAACATACATAAGCTTCACAAACTAAATATACAATCCATCATTTACAAGATACAACATTGAACTAAGCCTATCATTGATTCTGTAATATTTCTAACATTCTGGCCTCCAAGTTAAATTATGTCGTGGAACAAATTCCCTACATTTCACATATTTTGGCCATATTATTTGATTCAATGCTTTAGATTTCCACTTTTTATCGAGAGAAACTTTGAAAGAAATGTAATCAGGTGGCCTGCTATTGTTCCATTTCGAAACTAACTTTAGCACATCGATGCGTTCGGGAACGCTAGTACCCAGTACTCGTGAAACCATTATACGAACGTCGCACTCAGACACACTAGCATCAATGTTTGAAATAAACAATGACAGATCGTCGTCACTCTCCGCACGGTGTGATAGTTGATCATTTTCCACGTTGCTTACATTCATAACACTCGTATTGATCACATCGGACGGCAAGTTTGTCGAAACAGGTGTGGAATGCAGTACTTCGCAATCATTCGAAACAGCGGTTGGAGCAATTTTGGAAATCATCTCTAGTATTCCCGCCACAGCGATTTTAAGTTCTTTCACTTCGTCGTCGATGGGTTTGGGTTGGATCGTATCTACAGGTGAATCTGCCGCCGCTCGCTCGCTCGTTCTACGAAATCGGATCAAGCATGTATCGCACATCCAGACGATGTTTGTTTTTAGTGCCATCATACACAAGTCTTCTTCGTGTATACCAACACAATTGGCGTGGAACAAACACGCGCATTCTCCTTCACATACGCTATACAGGTCTTTTGCACCAATACTCAGAAGACATTTGTTGCAAATGCGCTCACTCGCCATTGTAATCGAAAAAACGCACCGACGTAATGTAATTAATTGGCTTTAAACGTCGATTTTTAAGGATTCCGCGAAGCAAGGACCAACAATTTTCTTAAATCGGTTTCAACGGATATCACATTAGACGCTAAAACATACAGGTCATTTTATGAGAAGCTACAACAGTTTGAAAATCAAAAACGTATCCGGAGCTATAACGTAAACAGCAATGTACACTCAATCCACTCAATCTTTGAGGATTTCTCCAAAAATTGCAGGAGGGATTTCCCCAGGAATTTCTTCAAAAATTCCGTCGTGAAGTCTTGGATTTCCTTTGGGACGCGCGTTGTTGTAAAAAGTACAACACTACCAAAAAATTTCGCTCGTTGTATACTGCGCGAGCGCGGTGCAGCTTCGGTTGCTTGATGGCGTGCATCCTGAAAGGTTAAGATTTATCCAAAAATTGCTCCAGGGATTTCTCCAGAAGCTAATCCAGCGACTTCTACAGTCAGGGATTCTTTGAAGAAGGCAATTTATCCTGTAATTCTCTGAGGAATTCTCCAGGGAGTTCTCAAGGAGTTACTTAATTTATTCATTCAAGAAGTTTTTCATTGATTTGTTCAAAAATTTCTTCAGGGATTCTTCCAGGAATTTCTTCTTGAATCTCTCAAGAAAATCTGTCAGAAGTTTCTCTTGGAGTTCAGAGATTTCTGTAGATGTTTTTTTTTTCCAGGGATTCCTTCATGAATACCATCAGAGATTTTTTTTTGACTTCATTGAGGGAATTCTCCTGAGATTTTTCCTGGAACTCCCTCACGGGCTCCATCAGCGACTTTTTCAGAAATTCCTGCAGTGTACACTAAACCCTCATGCTCTCTTGTGTTGAGAATCACTGTTCTTAAAGGACGACCATGTTGCAATATGGTATAAAGTATTCGCACATATGCTGGTTCTAGCTGGTTTTCCACTTACGATGCATACCGTATCATACGCCACTATGCTGCGACAGTTATGTCACTCACCACCATCGCCGTCGCCGTTCGTCCCTGGCCCAAGAAGGCAATCGCGAAGATCAAGTATTGAGTGGCGCTGGAGTGCTCTGCTCATGCTGCTCGTTTAGTAAGATAGATGCCATGCTACGATCTAAAGACGACGATTAGTTCTACCACGACTGACTGAGAAAGGGTGCGTTGATCGAACAGCTCACGCTCGCTCTGGGCTTTATCATCCATACCTGTCGGAATCGAGTTCGACCAGCAGAGCTCGGCGCGTAATGAAGAAGGCGTTGATTGTTTTGAGGGGATTTGCGATTTGCGCTGTATGATCCTGTCGCAGATCACATGTCTTGGGGTGAGTGTGGTGTTGAAGAGGTATTTAATGACCAAAATGCATTACGCGGCGAGTGGAGACTGCGCATAGAAAACGGTTTCACTTATTCTGTTCTCGTATGAATACCGAAAAGGCGACTCCATGCGAGAATGTTGCCCTGCAGCAGTCAATGCATTTATGCGCCTACCTAATACGTTCGGCGATGTCTGTGATATGATGCACTGTGGATTGAGTAGGTGAATGAACGTTTAAAGATCAACAGGTTGTTTGAGGTGCAATGCGCTAAACGCGAGTAGGCTATTTAATTGAATAAACTTTATAATTGGTGTTGATAGCTTAGATTGAAATCAGACTATTAAATCTGGATCTAACTGGAACAAAAAATATGAAAGTGAGCTGACAGCCTGCAGTGATTGTACATTTTCTGTTACTTTTTGCGAAGTTGAAACTTTGAACACAGGAAGCTGATTAATGCAAAGGCTGGCAGGTTGTCATTATTTTTTTTCTTGGCTGTCTCTACTTTATCCAACGTCTTGTTTCCGTTTCAATAGACTAAAAATAATGCATTGCTTTGCTCGTACAATTCAAATGTAAGTGGTTGATTTTTAAATAAAAAAATATGGACTTGGAACGATCATTCCGTTGTTTATTTTAGTTTAGTTTAGATTATTTAGATGAAAAGCCTACAGCAGAAATGGTAAACGTAAGACCATTTTGAAAATTGATTGATTGATTTATCTTTATTTGAGAGACTTTCAGCCCTTGGCTGGTTCGTCTCTCATTTTGAAAATTATCGAACCCATATCTTGGAACTTTTTGTAATGGACATTTTTTCACCTTTAGGCACGAACAAGGCCAGATTTTGACGGAGATGTCATTGTCCCTGACAGTTTAATGCACCTAGCACCTTCTTCTTGGCCTGCCTCACTTGAACTTAGTGTTCTTTGAGCACTTTCACAGTTATTAATTGACGGGCTTACTTTGTCTGCCATTGCGTGAATTTGTATATTGTGAGCAAGTCAAATACTATTCTCAAGAAAGTCGAGGAATGTTCCCAACCGGAACAAGAATCAAACACGCCGTCACCAGATTGGCGATCCAAAGCCTTATCCAAAAGGCTAACTGGAGACTAGACGTGTACGTCGCCGTCGCCGACGATTTTTCCACGCCACCGCCACCAGTTAAATTGACTCGGCGTGCCGCTGTTCATATTTTTCCACGCCGCCGAAAAAAATTTTCCACGCCGATAAGAAAACGACATAGGTTTTTTTTCTAGCCAACCTGTTTAAGTATGATACCAATTACAGTGGTAATTTTTAAATTGTTTCTTTTTTTTTTCTTTGTGCATATTAGGCATATTTTTCTGAAGTTCTTCTTGTGAATCTTTTGTATTTTTTTTCGCGATTTCATTTAATGATTTATTACAGCAATACTGTGAAGTTCCTCATTTATTATTTTTAAGTACTAAGCGAGACTCTTTTGAAAACCATAACGGATTATCAACAAAATTCTTGGCGATATTCTCTAAACACATTCTCTCACATATTCTTTGTATACCTCTTGGAAGATTTTCATGGCAGTTCACGAATGACATTCTTGGAGGCATATATTCCTTGAAATCTTAAGCAATTCCTATACAGGACCCTCCAGAAATTTCACCAAGAATTCTTCTAGAAGAATTCTTCAGAAGTTTCTCCAAGGATTCTTCAAAAGAAATCCGAATGTTCCTTTAGAAATATTTTTAGAGTTTCCTTTAATTCCTCCATATTTTTTTCAAAGAACTTCTGTGGCGGGTTTATTATAAATTCCATTAAATAGTTCACGTAAAAAAGGTCCATTCTTCCAGAGCTTTTTCTATAAATTTCTTCATGGAGTTTCCCCAGTAAATTCTCCAGAAATTCTTCCATTATTTTGTTTAGTGATTTCAGTAGATATTCTTTGTGATTTTGCAAAAAAAAACAATCATATAGAGATTCTTCCATGAATTCCCCCGGATATTCCTCCATATTTTTCACCAGAAAATCCTCCTGAAATTCTTTCAAAGAAACCATTATCATTTTTTATTCGGATTCTTTAAGAAATTTATAAACATCTTCAGCAACAATTCCTAGAAAGTTTAACATAAGGAAACATACCTGTTTCCGGCCGTTTTGAACATATTATTGAACTCAAAATTGGCCTCAAATCTTTTCCAATCTGAAACTGAAATATTAGACCAAGTTTTAAGCATTTTGGTCGACAAAAACCCCTCATGACGAAAAGAACAAACCTGCCGATAATACCATTGGTCACCTTATATTTCTTTGGAAATTTATATAAACCTTTGCAAATAAAGTATTCCTCCAGACATTCTTTCAGGGATTCCTTTAAAAATATGTTCATTAATTCCTCCTGGATTTTTTTTTGGACCTTCCCTATGAATTTTGCTTAGAAATTTCTCTTGCAATTTTTCTAAATATTTATTAATAAATCCTTGTAGAGATTCAATCAAGGGTTTTTAAGGGAGAGTTTTCAGCAATTTCTTTAGCAACTCTTTCTAGAACTATTTCAGAAAATTCTCTGGGATACTTTCACATAATATTGCAAGGAACCGTTCAAGAACATCTCCAGAGATTTCTTCAGGATTTGGAAAGACAATTTATTCAGAAATTCCTCAATGGGTTCTTCTTAGAAATTCTTCCATGGACTTTATCTAAGTCTTACTAAGGAATTCCTTCTGAAATAGCACTTAAGACTCCTTCAGAGTTTTTAATGGTTGTCAGTAAAAGATTACCTAAAACATTTTTCCACGTGTTTTTTTCATTTTCAGAATTTTTAGAGCGGTTCGTTCTGTTCCTTTGAGATATTCCTCCAAAGATATTTACAGAAGTATTTTATGAAATAACATAAACAATGTTGGTGTTACTCTTTGAGGGTTACCTGAAGGAAATTTTAAAGAAATGTTTAAAAAATTTCCTGATGAGATTTAATTTAATTGAAATTATTTCAGAAAAAATCATTGGAGGAGGTCCTGCAGAAGTCTCTGGAGAATACCTGGAGGAACTTGAGATTTGCCACAAAAGTTCAGTTAATTGGATGCAGTGGCTTAATTTCCCCAACAGAGGAGTAGAAAAAAAAAACTCTCCAGATAGCTTTAGTGGATTTTTTTAGCAGAATTTTATGAGAAATTTTTGGAAAAATTCAAAGAAAAAATCCTGGAGAAGTTTCTGAGAAAATCCTTGAAGGTATTTCTGGAGTACATCCCCTAGAAATGTCTGTATTAAATCATGAAGAAGTTTTAAAGTAATCTTTGAAAAAAAAAACTGCATAAATACTGGAAGAATTCTTGAATAAATCTCCTAATGAATTTTTGACATACTTCTGGATTCTTGAAAGAAGTTCTTGCACAATGTCTGGATGATATTAGTGCATGGAAATCCCTGATACAATTTCCCTAGAGGAACTTGTGAAGTAGGGTGCCTGTATCAGTTATCGCACTACCTAAGGAAAACTATGTGTACAAAACTAAGAAGAAGACCGACGAATATCGTCGATATGTCAAATAATTGATTAGTTTCTATAGTTTACACGAAAAATAAAGAAAAGGAGCCAAAACTACTTTTAGTATTTATTACGACGTGTGCCAATGATAGGAACCCTGTTCCAGTTATGGACACATTTTTTTTTTATTTTCTTCGCACTATTTGCATGCATTTCCTATAGGATTGACCATAACTGGTACACTATGGCGAAATAGGGTGCCGAAATTATAAGGAAAATGATTGATTTCTATCATAATTTTAGCAAACTAATAAGTTTGAATGATAGCAATCATTCTTTGTGAGTGTGATCTTTTGTTCACATTGCCTATTCTTAAAAAAAAATGGTAAAAAAAATCTAAAAATGTTATTTTTTTAAAAGGAATCTCTGAAGCTATGCGCGAAAATCTGGATAATGCTGTGCAGTAATTCCGAGAAGAATCTCTTGAGATATTCCTGGAGAAACGTTGAGAAATAAATCCTGAAGTGATTTCTAAGGGAACTCCTTTAGAAAAAAAATCTGAAAGAATCCCTGAAGGAAAGTTGAATATCTAAGGATCTTCTAGAACAGCTATGGTAGATTATGCACGAATACGGATTCCCGGATAAACTGACACGATTGATCAAGGCGACGATGGATCGAGTGATGTGCGTAGTTCAAGTATCAGGGACACTCTCAAGTCCCTTCGAATCTCGCAGAGGGTTACGGCAAGGTGATGGTCTTTCGTGCTTGCTGTTCAACTTTGCTTTAGAGGGTGTAATAAGGAGAGCGGGGATAAACACGAGTGGAACGATTTTCACGAAGTCCGTTCAGCTGCTTGGTTTCGCTGATGATATAGATATTATTGCTCGTAAATTTGAAACGATGGCGGAATCGTACATCCAACTAAAGAGTGAAGCCAGGCGAATCGGATTAGTCATTAATGTGTCGAAGACAAAGTTCATGATGGCAAAGGGCTCCAGGGAGGAATCAGCGCGCCCGCCACCCCGAATTTATATCGACGGTGATGAAATCGAGGCGGTTGAAGAATTCGTGTACTTGGGCTTACTGGTGACCGCCGACAACGACACCAGCAGAGAAATTCAGAGGCGCATTGTGGCAGGAAATCGTGCTTACTTTGGACTCCGCAGAACTCTACGATCGAATAAAGTTCGCCGTAACACGAAGTTATCTATCTACAAGACGCTGATTAGACCGGTTGTCCTTTATGGACACGAAACATGGACCCTACGTGCAGGCCCAACGCGCCCTTGCAGTTTCGAACGCAAGGTGTTGCGTACCATCTACGGCGGAGTGCAGATGGAAGACAGGACTTGGAGCACACGAGTGAACCAAGAGCCGCATCAGCTGCTGAGAGAACCAACTTTCGTCCACAGCGCGAAAAACGGAATGCTACGGTGGGCGGGTTACGTCATCAGAAGCCGGATAGCAACCCAACTAAAATGGTTCTCGAGAGTGATCCGACCGGTACAAGAAGACGTGGTGCGCAACGAGCTAGGTGGGTCGATCAAGTAGAGGACGATCTGCGGACCTTTCGCAGAGTGCGGAACTGGAGACACACAGCCATGGGCCGAGTAGAATGGAGACGACTCTTATGTACAGCAGAGGACGCTCAGGCCTTAGCCTGACCTGTAAGGTTAATACGATTAATGATGCAAATATATCCCATAGCGACTGAAAAAGCAAAATTTATCCAGAAATGCACAAGCAAACGCATCATCACATCAAGCTGCAATATAATAGTTTCAATAGATTGAAATTATAACGTGTCACCCTCTGTCGCTTGCTGCAAGAACACCCCCACGCTTCGATAGTGCAAGCAATTGCATGCCAATCCCGTCTAATAAGCTCACGCTTCTTCAGCCGGTATAATGTGCGGTTTTACGTGCGTGCCCCTACACCGGAAAATAACATGACCGGCAAAATGTGGTTGCACGCAGTCGGCTTGTTAAGAAGCTGACTGACTGTCTGTGTGCTACATCTAGGTAGCAACAATTAAATTGCGTTAAACGATTGTAAACGGTTTGCAATACGGAGCAAATTGGTAGCAATGAGGTGGGTAAATTTCAATTCGGAATCAGGACACGGTGCTGATGGCTAATTCGAATTGGACTTCTAGAGTGCTCAAACAGTAGCTTTATACCTATTTATAATCTACATGAAAATATGTTTAAAGCTATCAGATCCTTCTTATTAATGAAGACTGGCTTCCATCTACTTTCTTTCATTTTAGCATATACAACACGTACTCAAGAGTTTGGCCTCTTGAGCCCATATATTCTTCGATTTACGACTGTTGATAATTATGTTTGGAGGTTATAAGGATAAGTGACATTTCCACACAAACACTATAGTGTTGTTAGTCGTCGTGTAAACGTTTGTTTGTCTTCTACCAGTTAACCTCAAAAACCAACGTGATCAAACACTCATATTTATTTTTTTTTTCGAGACGACATATGAAAGCTTACTTATCTTATACCATAATTGTGAGCAACGCGTATTGATGTGTATTTGTTTTCTTTCAAACACACACCTATACATCTACAAAAAGGTCACCCATACAATTGGGCGTGATAACCTTAATGGATTTTGGAGGAATAGCTCAAAAACGGATTCTTAAATTTTCATCCGACGTTTCTGTCGCAATATTACACCTTCTTCAAGGAATTTACAATGCTGCTCCGTTCTATCGTCATTATGAGCCCACAGCATACTTAAGCTACATTTGTCCCAGATGTATCGTCTGGCGCCAGCCGTGGTTTTTTTTTTTTAAATTTTAAAAATGTATTGATTTTTTGAAAGAGTTTATTTTCTGAGTCACTATGATTTTTTCCAGATTATTAGAACTTAATTTTGGTACCTAAACTTGAATATGAAGAGATTTTTTGAAATCACCTTTTGACAGCTGAGCAACTGCTTGACAGCTCCGCCCAGTACAAAACGCGACGAGGAGTGATTCGACAAATCGCTCCCATACAAACTTCAAATTGATTTTTAAATAGGTTCCCGGGCACCAAAATTCATGGAAATTTTGATTTCGACTTAGTTTGGTATGCAGATTCAGAATATGGAATTATCTCAACACCACTAAAGAAGCTAATTTGCGACGGATTTAAATAAACTACGGCTCATTTAAAAGGTAATATGTCAGAGAAACTTTAAACCTCGCTTTATACATGATTAAGGCTAAACTTTCCCAAAATATTTGTATGTAAACTTGTAAGTTGCAACATTTTCTAAAAAATAAATTTAAACGTACGGCACTGTCATTGGAAATTGGGTCAATTAAATTTTAACATAAAAATGGTAATAGGGTCTTGCACCATTTGGGCAGGTGTTCCTATTTTGGGCACTTGCCGCTATAACTAAGTCAATTTCAAGCGGATTGATTTGAACCTTTGTATAGAGTTAGGCACGTACAGTATCTAACTCTATACAAAATCTCAAATCAATCGGTTTGAAATTGACTTAGTTATAACGGCAAGTGCCCAAAATAGGTACACCTGCCCAAATGGTACAAGACCCTATATCCTTTTTTCTAGAAGCTTTCAATTTCTTGGGATTCAATTGGGAAAAATCTTGGCCATTTTGCATGCGATTTAACTGATATGATGGGGTCTCCAATAAGTAAACCAGTGTTAGGAATTTTATTGCGAGTCACTGAGTGGTCTATATTCAGCTTGGGCTATTGCTACACTCGACGAATGTAACAAACCGTGAACAACGTGCTCTATAACGCTTCACAAAATGCTAAGAACTCATTCTCTTTCCCTGTTCGATACGAGAGTGCAATAAAGAAAAAGGATGCTCAGCGACGTTAATGAAAGCGAAGCATTCGGAAGCAATATTTTTTTGTCAGAATAGTGTCATAACTCTTGATTTTTATGGCAACGCAACCTGCAACATCATTCCTTTGCAACTCTTCGAGAGAACAAAGTGAAACATGGTAATTGAAGCAGAACCAACAGAAGGGAAGAAAAATTGTCGGGTGGTTTATTTATCACTTCGTCTTTCAAACACTGAAGTAAGTAAAAAACAGCTATTTTGCTTTGAAAGAAGGAAGTTAAAGTGTGCGGCTCTGTGGTCGTGCGGCTAGGGTCACCAAGCTCTTAGTAGCATCGTGCTGAGGAGCGTGGGTTCGATTCCCGCCGCAGCTGTCAGGAAAAGTTTTCGGCTGTGCCACTGGGCGTTGCATGCTAGTCCGTTGTCTAGTGTCGTGCTTCCTTCAAAGAGCGAAAAAAGCTCACTGGAAGCATTGAACGTGTCCGTGTCTTTAAAAAAAAAAAAGTGGTTGGCACTGAGTATTATGTATACAAATTACATTTTCCAGGGGCATGGCATTTGACAGAGAGTTCAGAGGGTTTGAAGAAGTTTGAGAGGGTTCTATGAGGTTTCCGAAGCCTTTCAAGATGTTCCAAGCAGTTTTATGGGCAATTCAGAGAGATTCAGGGGTCCCAGAATAATTGCCGGAAATTTTACGGGGTTCTAGGATGATTTTAGTGTGCTGCAGCTGGACTTCCCACTGGACTGGAACCAAATAACTACAAGATACTAGGAATCTTACAGTAAATTTTAGTGTAAATTCCGGAAGAAATTCTCCACAAAACAGACATTTTGGTATCTGTGAAGGATTTTTAGAAGAAATCCGAAAGAAATCCCGAAAGGTAATGCATTTTCAATTTTCATAGAATTTATTGAAATGATCCTATGAGGTATTCCAGGAGACATTTCGGAAGGAGTTCTGAAAGAAATTCAGAGTAAAATCCTAAATCCCGATAGCAATTCCCAAAAGAGAATCGTGTGAAAGTGCCATTGGAAATTTTGTGAAAATTATATGGATGAATTAATTGATACATTGAAGGTGGAATCAAGCATTCATTTAGAAAACTGGTAAAAATTTCGGGAGATATGACTACAGGAGTTTTGGAAACAAAATACTCGGTAGATTCCCAGGACAAGTTTTCGTGCAAATTAAAATTGTTATTGTGCATTTTTGACAAACGATTCTATCAAAATCCATGTAGTCCATTGATCGAACCACTAAATGAAGCACTGACAATATTTTGACGAAACCTGAAAATATTAACCCGTTAACCACCGACAAACCGACGTGCCCGTTCACATACATTTCATAATTTTGCTTGGCAAGAGATCCTCCTTCCAATCACTAGCTACATCTGTACGATGATATACACTGCTTCATTTTTATGTGTACGTGAGAACAGGAGCATTAAAATATCAAATTATTTTACTTTTTTTCGAAGTTATAACCATCTCCCGTCTACCCCCGTTGGTTTGAACGACACCTCATGCAAACCAACGGGGTTTATTTTTTGATTTGAACTTCTAGAAACCCTGTGAGCATCAAGAAACACACTGCTAGTAACCTTATATGCTGTTTTGTTTTGATTCTGCGTTCCGTTTCACCCCGTTCCATGAGCAAAGTGACGTTTGAACCATTTTTAGTTTAAACGACGTACAGATTAGCGGGGGTCAAGTTGAAAAGTATTCAGATTAGAAGCAGGCAAAACAACGCGGGTAGACGGTATTTTTTTTATCTGTATTAATGAGATTTTTAGCCTTGGGCTAGTTCATCTCGGGACCCACGCTTTACTTCCCTTCCAAAGGAAGAACTCACATTTTGTGAGTTTGTCGGGAGTGGGATTCGATCCCAGGTCCTCGGCGTGATAGTCAAAGGTAGACGGTATTAATGTTTTGTGCAATAAGAAGACATGTCGATATAGACGTTGAAAAGCAAATTCAACCGCTGAAACTTTTTTTAATTGGGATATTTTAGTAGGTGACCTATTGATTATCTTGTATCATATGAAGGAATAACACTGAACAGTTCCATTGCAATGTTATTTATTATTCCTATTGATGCGACAGAAATAAGAGTGTATGTTATGTTTACATCGATCAGCTGGAAAATTTTGCGCTGTTTCATGACATCTTCTTCGAGATTTCTTTTGTCAGAAGGACGAAAATGACAAAACGAGTAACGATTTCCATACGGGTTTGGATTCAATTTTCTTGACAACCTATGACACAGAGTGTCACGTAGGTTTGTCGGTGCGTAAACACCCGGGACCAGGCCCGTGCACAGAAGTGGCGCCAAGGGAGGGGGTTTTCCCAATTTCGGCAAAAGGCGGAGGGGCACCTAGTGTATGAAGCGTGGGTAATGGGGGGGGGGGGGGCTTAACACCCAACCCAAATCCCCCACCCCACTTGTGCACGGGCTTGCACGGGACGATCTACTTTTGGTAGAAATGCAACATTTTCTTTGTTTTAAAACATTTTACCTTGGAGTCTTGTTGATGAATAGTTGTGCTAAGAAGTGCATGGTACCACCCTCTCTTTGCATTTCCCCCTTTTGCTGAGAGCCGAAAATACGTGGCTTTTTTGTATTTTTTATAAATTCTACATGGTTTTGCTCAAACATCATCGTTTTACTAATCATTAATAGTTTTGACTGATCCTTGACAGGCAATGTATCACTACCCATCATAGTCTACTGAAGTTTTCATCCCAACAAAAAAAGTTCAACTTTAACATAACTTCATCCCAAATCCAACATTATAAACCAAATTTTGTACACGATGAACACAGCATAGTCTACGATACTTAAAAAACCTCAAAGCCCTAGAAAATTCATGGTACATGAATTGGGTATTCTAGGTCATCCAAACTACTATGGAATTTATTTTCTTAAGATCTACTGAACTAATGCTTTTGCTACGTTCATGAGATGTTCCAGGCTTTCAAAGTATTCTGGAATTAGGGCCTTCAAGGTCTGCTGACTCTACTCTTGTTTTTGTTCATTCTGTCGGTATAATTCTTTCACGACTGTGTCTGTTGCACCGCATATTACCAGTTTCTCTATGTGTTACATGTTGGGTTTCCACTTACATATAAATGAACCCCAATGTATTTTGAAGTATGGGTTTTGCAATATCTGTAAATCTTTGGATATTTTTATTGCACCGAATACTCGCGAAATATAATAATCGCTACTCTTAGAGCCTCAATTCTGATAACTTAGCAACATTCCCTTGGTGATCTAGATCATCCAAACTATTCTGGATTTGAGATCTTCAAGCTCTACATGCTCTACTCTTGTATTTATCTCTTTACTTTATCGGTGTAAATCTTTCGCGATTATTTCTGTCGTATCTCGTAATATTACGAGAATCTCTTTGTGTTGTTATTTGTGCGTCCACTGGCATACAAATGATCTTCAGAGTATTTTGAAGAATGGATCGTTGAATCAGTATATCTCAGCACATTTTCATTGTAGCGAATGCTCCCCGAATATAATTGTCAGACATGAAGCAAAACAAAGATGAATTCAAGTAAAATGTGTTTGAGAGCGGATTAACTATCAATAGAAAAAGAGATTTTCAAATATTAGGGTAAATCTCCAATTGTTGTACGGCTAAAAATTCGACAATTATTGCACACCCCATAAGAAAAGCACGGAGTGTGCAACAATAGGCGAGTTTTAGGCCGTGCAACAATTGGCAAATTACCCTATTAGGCTTTTTTTTAGGGAGTTTTTCCAATCACAGAAATCACAAATGGTATGTTTTGAGTGTTGAGTTGCTACAGGGAATCCTCCAGAAATGCCTCCAGAAATTATTCAAAGAATTCCTTCAAGAAATCTCCCATGAAATCTCCCAGAAATTTCTCCAGGTTATTCTTGGAAAATTCCTCCAGCAATCACTCCAGGGATTCCACCGCGAATTCCTTCAGGGATTTCTCCAGAAGTTTCCAAAGGAATTCCTCCATAAATTACTTGTCTAGGAACTCCTTCATTCCTCAACGAATACTCCCAGAAATTCATTGAGAAATACCTCTATGAATTCCTCACATAACATAAGTGGAACTCCATGGTCAGAGCGAAGGAAAAAGTTGTATCCTTTTCCAGCACGCGAAACTGTTATATCTTTCATAAAAGGCGTCGAACTGTCACTTTTTTTGGTAAACAAAAAACATCTGATCCAACCAGTATTCCAGTTTTGGCAAAGAATACAGGAATGAAGATTGGCATATGAGATATGCGCAAAACTAGCTGCTGGAAATCCACTTATTCATGTTGTTATAAATTCATTGAAATTTTCGAAATAAAATATCCACGTTCCACATATCGATCTCTCTTCATATTTAAAGCCATAAAACGTACTTTCGACTTGAGTTTACAAAGTTTTATTACAATTTATGTCCTGTTTTAGATTTCCACGTGCTGCCAGTCTAGATCTATGAGGTCTTTGTTTTACTTCACAGCAATGAAAAATGGTATACATGCTGAAAAATAGTATGGCAATAATGTTATAATGCATTTGACATTTCGGTGCCCTGTATACCAGCGTACGAACTCGGAAAAGCATCAACTTTTTGAGCCAGAGTTCCACTTATGTTATGTGAATTCCTCCTAGAAATCCTTCAGAAATTCATACAGAAAGTTTTCTAAAAAAAATCATAAAGAAAACCATTTAAGAAATCTTCCAAGAATTCCGACAAAGAATACCCCAGGAAATTCTCCTAGAATTCCTTGAAGAAATATTCCAGAAATCACTCCAAAAATACCCCCAGGAACTTGTCAAAGAATCCCTCTAGAAAGTTCTCAAGGAATTTCTCAAGGGCTCATACAGAAATTGCTCCAGGGTACTCCAAGAACTCTTCCGGAAATTCCTCAAGGATTTCCTTCTGGAATTACTTCAGGAATTACTCCAGGAGTTTGTCCATAAAGTCCTAAAGAAATTCCTTCACAAATTCCTCCAGCGATTCCTGCAGGAATGCTATTGGAATTGCTCCAAGAATACTTTCAGGGTTTTGTTTAGATTTTTCTCAAGAACTTCTCCACAAAATCCTCCAGAAATTACTCTAGCAAAATTTACTCTAGCAATTCCTCCAGAAATTGTTATTGGAATTAATCCAGAAATACCTTCCGCATTCCGCCAGATATCCCAACAAAAAAATCTGCACAAATTTCTCAAAGACTGCTGCCAGAAATTCTTCCAAGAATCCACAGGAATTTTCCCTGGATCTTCCACCAGACTTTTGCCAAGAGTTTTTTTTATGACAAAAAAAAATCTTTCTCTACGTATCACAGTAGTAGTTTTTTTGACCACCATCGTCAGCACCACGGTTATGTTGAGTACAAAAAGCGAGACTTTTCCAACGTGTTGTACAAAATACAACAGCGCGATCGCTCAAAGTGCTTGAAGTTCATATGGCAAAACGTGGTCAAATGTATGCAGAAATTTTAAGTTTTTGATTTTTGCTGCTAGGTGGCGCTGTAAGCTTTTAATCATAAAACCCTTTGGTATTACTGAAGGTGGCTATAAGTTTGTCGAAGACCGCAAAGTGATCCGACGCCTGCGAGAAAAGTTATGCCCTAGATAAAATAAGGCTAGACATTATAGTTGTTTTTCCAGTGCATGTAAAGGAATAATATCAATGATGAAATCTCAATAGGTGAATCTTGCGGAAGCAAACGATCCCTCCGCATCTGGTGGCAGGAATGAGAACCCTATGAAAAGCGTGTCTCTTCCAAAATTTGCCATGGCGCAGCATAGGCAAAGTGCACTTTTTTCACTTTTTCTTATCGAATTCCGCATCGTAGAGAAACAAACGAGCACTTTCTGAAAAGAAAATCTAATTCTCTTTCAGATGCGCTTAGATCCGGTAGGTACTTACGAACAACTTAAGTAATTAATTTGAGGAGCTCTTGCTATGCCTCCGGCGGGCAATCTTCCGGATTTTTTGTTAGCTGGCCAATCCGGTGTCTGTCACCGTGGGCATCGAGATGATAATAGAAGCCATTACCAATGGAAAATAGCAACCACCAAGGCAAAATATGAGTTAATTTTGAAAACGAAAAATTGATTTTTTCATGTAAACAAATGATTTTCACCTTAGGGGCCGTCCATATACCACGTGGACAGAAAATTCATGTTTTTGACCCCCTCCCCCCTCCCCGTGGACAAGCGTGGACTTTTCATTGACCCCTACCCCCCTCCCCCAATGTCCACGTGGACATCCGAAAAAAATGTTTTTTATCATATTTCTAAAATAAATAAAAAAAATAATTTTGAAAGTTTTTTTTTAGTATTGTATTTTTTTCTTCGTAAAAAATGTCTTAAATATAATTGAACACTTTATAAAATATAAATATTCTATAGCTTTAACATAGAATACAAACAAGTAGCACAAAATAGGTACCTACAAGTTTTCAACATTGTTTTCAATTGAGCCTAATGTTTGTGACAGTGTGGGCTCAATTCTTGCTCCAGATGGTGAAAATTTTTTCGTCAAATGGAAAATTTTTCATTGTGTGTTTTTCGTGTAATGTCCATCGCCTAATTTAAGTGATTGTTAAATGTTTAGTCTGTACAGCCTCTGGTTGAAGACGGTGGTTTTTATAATGTTTGTTCAATCTATGATTGTCTGATTGTTTGTTGAGATAAGGTAGTTTTAAATATTAGAGTTTTGTTGAGATAATATTATATTATTTGGATTCTTACAAAAAGCAAGACAAGCAACTAAATTGAATTGCTGCGGTTAAACTTCAATGTCCATTAGAAACATCTCAAATTTTAAAGAAACATACAAAAAAAGTTTTTGAGATAAGCCTGCAAATCCCTTCATATACTTTGAAAGTAGTTTAAAAAGTTGATATGAAATTTCGAAAAATAAGTGTAGAATTAGCATAAGTTAAAATACACATAAAAAAAAACACAAAAAAAAAATTTCGAAAAATCCATACAGAACTTCAATGAAAATTTTCTGCCTGAAGCACCAACAATTGCATGGTCTACACTCCATTTCAAATCTCATGAATATTCCTCGGTGAAGAAAACTAAGTAATTAGAAATTCTGATAATTTAAAACAAATAAGTCTGTGAATCAATACCATGATTTTTTTTCCTTGAAGAAGTAACTTACAACTAAAAGTTAATGTATAATAATATGTATGAAAGAACTGCTGAAGAGAATCTCATCAATAATGCGACATAATTTGTTTCGTTTGTAGATTCTTGTTTCCTAATTTATGTGTCAATGTTGTCCACGTGGACATTTGACGAACCCCCACCCCCCTCTCCATGGACAAGCGTGGATTTTTCGCTAACCCCCTCCCCCTCTAAGCTGTCCACGTGGTATATGGACGGCCCCTTATCTCACTTAGCGCCTCTACAATTGGGGGTGTTCCGAATTCACCTATACATACTCCGCCTCACGTTGCCTAGGGTATAAATTTTCTCGTAGGCGTCGGATCACTATGCGGTCTTCGATAAAGTTATTTGACATATAGTCACCTACAATAATACCAAAGGGTACTATGATTAAACGCTTATAGCGGCACCTAGCGGCAAAAAATCGAAAACTTAAAATACCTGCATACATTTGCCCAAGTTTTTCCATACAAACTTCAAGCACTTTGAGCGCCCCTTTAGGCTTAATTGATTTTGCTCAAATTTTGAACGTACCTTCTGGGAGTCCAGAACAACCGATTCATGAGGTAAGGCATTTTTCAAAAAAAATATATTTCATATAAGTGAGGGCCACCCTTATCTATAGCTTTGCTGAGCATTGTAAAACCGGTAAAATTGAAACAAAAAAGTTTGCAAAAAGAAAATCGGGTTAAGTACTGTTGACAGATATGTATTTCGACCTCAACTGTAAGGTCGTCTTCAGAGTCTCGTACTTGACTCGACCTTACAGTTTAGGTCGAAATACGTATCTGTCAAAGGATGCAAATTCTTAGTGGAATTAAAAGGAAAACTACTTAACCCGATTTTCCTTTAACTTACAAGTCCACTTACACGCCTAAGTTCATCATCATCAAAAAAGTTTATCAAATCTTTTATTGGATTCATTTTAACTTATACTACTTTTTCTCAAAATAGACATGGTTGAATGTCATTTTCCTCTGAATAAGTGCATAGTCACATTTTTTTCTATTCAGCTCTTATCACTCCTGTTGCTTTTTGAATTCACATTCTTACAGACATGAGTCTTGTTGATTCACATTAGTGCTATTGTGGGACATATCACTTTTTCTGGAAACATTGACTGTAAGAATTGATTACAATTGATCACGTCACGTCGAATACCTTCAATGCAGCCATAAGCTTGCTAAATGCCTCATGTTTCATAACTGCAAACATTCCGCAGTAATTTCATCACCACTTGATGCGGAACGATTTCAAAACAAATATCACCAAAACACGAAAACGTACTTATTATTGTCCTCGAATGTCAGTCCCTTATCACATCAACATAGCAGTGTAATTTTCATCAACCACATCCCGCCACCAAGCGTGCTCCAAAACGCAATCGATAAAAAAGGCTCCACCTACATGGCGCAGTCAGCAGCCCGGATCCCATCCGCGTGAAATCGTACACGTACGGCTTGTCCATGCTGGCACTGTTGCACAACACCTTCTGGATCAAATCCGGATGCGTCGGACAGATCACCTTAATCGGCCCGAAACTGATTTTGAAAATGCGCTTATACTCCCGGAACACCCTGTTGATGCTGACGAAAATCTCGTACGAATTCTTCTGCGCAAAGTCCAACCCATTTCCGAAGAAAAACCTAAGCGGTTCCACTTCCGGAATGTTCCGCGCAAACCCGAACCGTATCCGGCAGTAGATGTACAACGCCAACCAGATCCCACCCAGGAGGGCCAACGTGATGAGCAGGGCCATATCTATCGATCGACGACGATGGACGCGATTATCAGGAGGTGAACGCGGCGCACGCGCACATACGATGTTATTGTGGCTAGTCACGAAAAGAACGGTTTAACCGCGCCAATGGCCGAGGAAAAACTAACTCAAGACTCAAGAATCGGTCTGCCTGCCCACCATCAGCCGTCGAGACGGCTGGGTTGGTTGGCTAGTCCAAGCATGGGCCGCCTTGCGCTAGTCCTACCTGGTGGGCTGGCTGGACTTGGTAGTGAAAGCATCACCGGCTGGAAAAGCGCAGCGCACGGTGGTTCAATGTTTAATATGAAGCCTCTTTTCTTGAACTGGGCTAAGATTGTATGTTGGATTTATGAACCAGTTAGACATGGGGACCCATTTTAACAAGTGCTGCTGTAACTTGCTCTAAGTTTTTAACAAATTGTCTAGTTTCTGTTGAAAAATTCGGTTTATAGAACAATTAGTTAAATTTTGGTAAATCATCGAAAAAAGCTTGAATATATAATTGATAAGTAGTATCAACCTTGACCCATACTTTATTAGGTTGCTTTGTTGTCAATGCGGAACAAATTCGTTTCGCTTGACCCACTCTCACCCCCTCGGTGTGTAGGGAACTACACTTGTAGTTTTAAGGCAAAGGTGTCATCAAAAAATGGCTTCTTCAGAATCATCATTCAAATTCAACTTTACACAGTATTGCACTAATACATTTACGTAAGAAAATCGACGCTTACCTTTTTTTCTAAAATTCTCCACTTCACGCAAGATATTTTGAAAAGAAATATAGAACACACTATTCCAATTAAAACTCTCTTTCGAACTATCTATACCACAAAGAAATATTTTCACTCAAACTTGAAAATTATTCAAATTTGTCTCTACCGAACCAAGAGTTCGATGGCAATGTTTACCACCCACCACAGTACAATGACGACGGCAGCAGCGCGACGCGACGGTGCCGTCCGGCGCACAATCATCGATCATTGAACGCAGTGATGTCGATCTTGCGGGCCAATTCATCAATAAAATCCTTCAAAATCATTGAAATGGTCAGCTCAAATTTATCGATTATATTCGAATGGTTATTGTTGTACTTTGAATCACTTACGATAGTAATAAAAGCAAATAATTTTTATTTGTGAAATCTCCTCCGCACTGTCCGCCAACACTGCTGCTGCTTGCAAACATCAACAGCGGAAGAGCATACAAGAGTATTCGATCATTTTTAGCTTATTACACATAAAATTCGGTGTTTTTCGTAATATTGAGACAAGTTTCATTGTTATTTAGCAAAACAGAGTAGTCTACTGCTTGAATTGCTTTTAAATGAATAATAATCTTGAAATGTTTACGTTGGTTAAGCGAGACAAAAAGGTGCTATTTTTGTTTGTTTGTTTATAGAACAAATGTAAAAAGGCAACACCACTACTGTTGCGCTCGATGATTGTTAGAAATAAGAATCGAAAAAGAAGTGCTGAAATAGGAGTGATACTCTCTCTCTCTCTCTCTCTCTCTCTCTCTCTCTCTCTCTCTCTCTCTC